>NW_024037894.1:0-600000 GCF_016077235.1 Cyprinodon tularosa
TCGATACTCAAAAAAGTATCGATACTGAAACGTTGTATCCGGATACAATACTCATTTTCAAAAGTATCGAGTATCAGTGGCACCTAAACAGTCATTCATCTAAAGTGCAGAATAGAGGAAAATGCACTTTCAGAACACTGTGTGTGTCATGATGGGTTCCAGAAAAGCCCAGTATGCAGAACACCACTGAAACAGATGAAAAGTTTAACAAGTTTTATTGAGCACAAGCACATGGAATAAACACAGGAACTGGTTTAGGCCTGGGGGCAGGTTCACTGGAGTCTGTGAGGATGACAGTTCAGTTAGCTTGGACGCAGATGAGTTTGAGTTAGAGAGTTTCAGGTTTATACCTTGAGGAGTCCGGGTTTGACTTTGAGAGAGGAACTGTTGGGTCCAGAGACTGTTTTGTTCAGCAGAGTCCAATAACCGCTTCAGCGTCTTACTTCTAGCGTGAGGGCAGACCTTGGCTTTGGGTTTCCAGCTCTTAGTCCAGAGCTGCATGGGAATCCAGAGAAGAGTCTTCAGGTTTGGCTCAGAGGGCAGGCTTGGCAGGTTAAGCTCATCCAGAGCTTACAAGGGAAAACTAGATTTCTGAAAGCAGAGACAAAAAGGGATTAGAATCCAATCAGGAATCAGGAGCACAAGGTTCTCAGAAGAAGCTAGGCTCAGGTGCTAACCAAACTGGATAAAACACTGCGGCGTTGAGGCAAGGTCTGAAGGCAGGTTATATACTGGTGGATCCTCTGATGATGAGATGCGCCTCAGGTGTGTCGAAGGCTCAGCTCAGGAGGATCCACGGCGGACTCTGCTGGAGAAAGGTGGAACTTCTCCAGATCCCAACAGTGTGATTGAATAATTCTATGCACTTTTCAGTTTCAGACTTTTTTTGTAACAGGTGCAGCTGCTGAGAATGATTTTCTGTTTCTTAACCGGTTTGGCTAGTGTCATTGTTATGTGTGTAAAGCATAGCCAAGTGAGGAAAACTTAATTTTGTAAGTTTTTTTATCAAGCTTGCTAAATACAGTGCACAGCAAACAACCTCAAAATGTTGTTCTTATTGTTTATTGTATTTATTTATTTATTGTATTTTAATTATTAATCTAAATATTTCTGTTGAAATTTGGAAATTTTATCCTTGTGGTATCGAAAATGGTATCGAGTATCGTATATTTTCCTTAGTATCGGTATCGAGTTGAAAAATTTAGTATCGTGACAACCCTAGATCCTACAGGTATATGGAAGGGTAATGTATAGCATGAAATATATAAATGTACAGTTGGTATAAAAAGTATTCAGACCCTTTTGAATTTTGCGCTCTTTGTTTAGTTACAGTGTTTGCTAAAAACCAAAAAGTTCTTTTTTTTCTCTCATCAATGTGCCTCATAACCCAATCTTGACGGATTAAGCTTTCAATGGAATCATGTTATTTAGCAGGTCAACATGGCTCTGGTGTTGCCAGAGCATGCCAATCAGAGCCAAGGAGATTTTAATTCAGGTTGCTTGCCGAGTCGTTTGACTCGGGTAGACCTTCGTGAGCGAGCTGTTCCCACTGCCACTTAAATAGGAAGAAGAATATTTTCTTCTTTAAAGATATTTTAGGATAAGATATGCAATTTATATAGTAATTATACTTGACAAATGCAATGAATATTCTGTGAATACTTTTATTTCTGTACTTGAAATAGAAATTAAAACTACGAATAATAAAATGTAACTGTAGGAAGATCTAACAAGTTTACAGATAACATGACACAACTGCAAAGCCTCTGGGATTTGGATAAAAAGAGAATGACTGCAGGATGTCAGTTTGGGAGGGTTTGTTTTTGCATCAAACTGGAACTCAGGAGCAGCATGGTGAGTTAGATGAATAATGACGGGATGGCGGGAGAACAAGGGCCAATGGTGAACTTAAATATCGTGTGGAGGATAATGAGGAACAGCTGAGGAGAACTGAACTCGGGAGGCTTAGGGTGTGTCCGAATGTCCGCCCTGATCACTATATAGTGGTTACGCCATTTTAAATGAGTGGATGAAAAGTAGTGGACTCGAAATTTCCCGCAATTTAGGTAGAAAATTTGCAATCATCCTAGCTTATTAGACAAGCAGAAATATCCCAGAATGCTTTGCAAGAGCTATTCTGGCAAAGTATCATGGGATTTTATGTGACGGCAACAAATAACAAAGATGGCGCAATCAGCATGCAGGGAGGCGGAGTTATGTGACCAACAGGGAGGGAAAAGTAGTGATTATCAATCCGAACAGTAAGTGAACTGAGTTCACTATAAAGTCCACTATATAGTCCCTTTCTATATAGTGATGGAGGGATTTAGGGGTTAGGGCGGCCTTAGTTTCAATAACCTCAGAACTCAGATGTTATGATTAACAGTAGCAGCCAATCAAAATGGCCCTTCCCAGTCAAACGCCAGCCGAATGGCAGCCAGTGGCCGCCTTTCACAGTTGCCTTTTGTATCTTTGCTTCTGTCTCCTTGAACCCCAGTCGGCCTCAGCAGATGGCCGCTCACACTGAGCCTGGCTTCTTCCTGTTAAAAGGGAGTTTTGTCATGATCTGGCCAGTTTGCTCTCCCTTAATTAGTCATTCCTTTCACCTGTGGTTTTTCACTCCCTGCCTCATTATAATGTATTCCTCTCACCTGTTTCCTCTGGTTTATATTCAGTTCAGCCTGAGCATTCAGTGCCAGATCATTACTTGTCTTTCTGTTAGCCTGTCTGTTAGTTTTGTTCCTTGGTTCGTGTCCTGGATCCTAGCAGCCAGTGGAAAGGGGTTTTAGTGTTTGTCTCGTCTTCTGATCGTCCACGGTTCCTCTGGGTTTTTGGCTCATTATGGGGGGAGTTTCAGTTTTTATCCAGTAAGCCTGGCTCCAGGGAGGAGACCAGTTTAAAGTCCTGCTTCAAGTTCCGGTTCCACGTCCTGTCTCGGCTACCCTCTTCCACTGTGCCTGCCTGTCTGCACCTGATCCTGTCTGCTCCTGTGCGTGACCACCTGGTCATGCTTCTGGTCCCAGTCAGACTCTGAACCCTCCTGGGAGCCTGTTGATGCCTGGAAGTCTGGATCCTGCCACCTGTTTCTGTTCTGTCTGTTCTGGATCCCTGACCAGGATCGGCTTCAAGCATGACCTCTGGGACTGCAGCACTTGGGAACATTCTTGGTCTGGACTGTTAAACCAGAGTGTCTGAGATTGGGCGGTGCCCTGCCCCCCCGCCTGCAGTGTCCGCGAGCCACAGCTCTACTTTAGTTTTTTTTTAATAAACGTTTGAACTTTCAAAAAAAACAAAAAACAAACACAACACGGGCTTCTGACATCGGGAGACACAGACCCAAACCACAGAATCTCCAGCATGCCAGAACTGGGACGAAAAACTAATCCAAAAAGAAAAACCAACCTTATCCTACTGACTCTCCTTGAATACTGGGTCCTTCTGTCCGCGTTCCATGACAAGTTTTTCCTCTCCACTGTCGCTACAAGCATGCTTGAGTCAATGAATTGATGCAGTCAACTGGTTTTACTTAGAAAACTTTAAATCAATCTGACTGGATGATCTGGTGAACTGTAAAGTGCCTTGAGATGACATAGTTGTCAGTTGGAGCTATAAAAATAAACTGAAGTGAAATTGCATTGAAAGGACCAGTTTGCATAAGTTACAACCATAATGACTTTTTTACGAGCTGTTCTGCACATGAAAGCATTTAACTATTTATTTCTCTAAATACAAATAGTGCCGAGACATCTGACTTCACCCTACATACATAATAAAGAACAGCAACAAACAGCTATAGTAGGAACGTTTAACTGCTGCATCCTTAATTTGACAAACCGGGTCTTCTGTACATTCTTTTTCCTGTTTGGTGTGATTGCAATTGCGGGTCTTGATCTGGACTGACCGGAGCGGAGCAAAAAAAGAGCTCAGTTCCGTATTTTGACGGTGAAGGTCGGAGAAGACGTACGTGGACAGAGACGTGCGGAGGAGTAGCAGAGGATGTGGAACAGCTCTCATTGATTTACATGACAGACAAGTACTCCGCACAACGTACGTTAGCGGAGTGGAGCGCTGACGGAGTATGTGGAATCTGGGGGTAAAGAAAGACAAATACACATCCGGCTGGATGCGGCGCCGGACGCCAGACAGTGCAATGAAAATCCGGACTGTCCGCCCTAAAGCTGGACATCTGGCCACCCTACTTCCAACTCCTGTTCTTTCCCACTCGCCATACCCACACAATTCTCCACAACAACTGATTTTTTTCTGCTACGTTCGGCTACGCTGCTTCGCTTCTTCTTCTTCTTGTTTTCTACTGGTGGTTGGCTTTGGTCGCAGTACCGCCACCTTCTGCTCGGGAGTGTAAACACTTCACCTATGAGAAAAAGGAGCAGCGCATGAACCGAACGAAACACACGCAAATCGAACCGAGACAGTCGAACCGAACGGTTCGGACGGTTTTCATAAACCGTTCCATCCCTAATATATATATTACCTCAATTGTGATGAACCTAACTCATTGCATTAATGGATTTAAACTGAAGACTAAACGTTCTGCTTTTTCAATGTGGACACAACAACAGTTATTTTCTGTGGAACAGAGTCTTTTTAAAGCTGAATAGTTATTTCATCTGTGTTGAATTAAATTGATCTCATTTATTGAAGTAAAAGCTTTGGTCTTAAAGGGGAACAGCATTTTTTTTTTTTTTTACATTGGCCCCTTGATTTGACATTTTTACATCATGTTTTACTCATCCATATGAGTTTTGTGTCATTTGGAGCTGTTCTGAAGATATTAGGTTAGGTTATAT
The DNA here is from genome assembly GCF_016077235.1 of Cyprinodon tularosa. Taxonomy (NCBI): domain Eukaryota; kingdom Metazoa; phylum Chordata; class Actinopteri; order Cyprinodontiformes; family Cyprinodontidae; genus Cyprinodon; species Cyprinodon tularosa. The sequence continues at coordinate 4,809 of NW_024037894.1, forward strand.
CCAGTAACGTCTTCCTATGGGCAACGACTGTAAGGCACAAACTAAACTCCTCATAATTTATTCTTTATGGTACGCCAGCATTCAGAACATGTAGGCGAATCGGTTATATTTTTTATATTTATATCTTCTAAAAACAAAGCGGTGCGTGTATGACGTCATCCTCGCGCCAGACTGGAGTTGTGACAGGCAGCCCGGGCAACAGGCGGCTACGCTCTACCCCTTCTATTCATTCTAGCTAATCAGAATCGTTCAATTCCATCTCGAGAGCGTGATCATCTGTGGTAGCAGCACTAGACATCTTCCAGGCATGTGAGGAAAACTAGCAGAAGTTCAGCGGACAGGAGGAATGAATGGTAGCCGGCACGCACGGATGACGTCATACAGACTCCGCTTTGCGGATGACGTCATAGACACTCCAGTTTGTTTTTACAAATTATAAATATCATCATCATAATTATCATTATCTCCCTTTTATCTCCTCTTTGTTTCATCTTTTCTCCTTTTTTGCTATTTTTCCTCTTCTGTTCTACTTACATTGCAGTGTCAATATAATCTGTAAATCTCCCTGCATAATTATAATAAAGCAATTTATATGCATGAAACAAGTGGAGCAATATGGCAATTGCCATACTGCTACACTTGTGAAACTAAAATCTGTTGGGCTCTTTTTGGCATCAAGACAATTATTCTTATTGCCACATTGCCAGACAGGAAACTGTAAAAAACCTACAGCCAGGCTTGACTTATGTGGGCGGAGTTTATAGTCCCCGCCCACATAGTTTAGAATTCTGATCACATGACCCATGACATCATCACATACATGAGAATACTACCAAGCATTCCATTTACGGAAGTCTGCCGTAGCGTGTGCATCTCTTGAGTTAACTCTTTGTAATTAGAACAGTAAAGACTTTTCCACAGAACAAATCTGCCCAGTTATCAGAAAAAGAATATTTTAGTTTAAAACAAAGCTTTGTGTTTTAATCCAACCAACAATTTTATTGTTTTCCTTAGGAGGCTGATTTGATTCAGCAACTAAGGCTGGAATTGACCAATTCGTCCTTTTTCATTTGCAAATCAGGTGAATTAAACGTTATAGCCGCCATGTCAACCATATCTAAATCAGGTAATACTATGGGAGTTACATCTGGTAGCACAGCTACAAACCCTTCTGAAAATGTGACTTGGGCTCAAGTTCTTAAAAGTAAGAAAAAGCCAGAAAATGCTCCAAAAATAGCAGCGGGACCCGCTTTGAGTCAAGTTTGTGCTTCTAAGCCTGTGGTGAAGCCATTGCAACCAGCCCCAGCTCATGTTGAGAGACCAGCTGAAGCTGCTAAGCCTGAAAATCCAGCAAGAAATCCACTTTTACAACTTCAAAGTAAGAAAGCTGTTCATGGAGGACATGGAGCTGACAAACAGACCGGACGTAATATGATTTCTAAGATTGAGTTTCACAGAGTCTTAAGCTCCAGAGACTGGTTGATCACAGAACTTCAACATCAAAACAGGAGCTTAGCCCAACATACCAATGATCTCACTGCTGAGCTCAACAAATTAGAGGCAGTTCGTCAACATACCAACGAGAAAGCTAGGCAGCTGGAGTCTGAGCTAACTCCTAAAAGGAAAAAGGGTCAGAAGGCTGGAATCTGTTTAAGCTCAAAAGATTTGAGGATCATAGCTTCGCTAAAAGAAATCATCAAGTTATCAGAAACAATTAAGAAAAATGTTGCTGTGTCTTTGGATGCAGGGTTTGGATATACCGATGAGAAAGCTAGGCAGCTGGAGTCGGAGCTAACTGCTGAAAGGAAAAAGGTGCAGGAAGCAGAGACCTACTTACGCTCAAAAGATGAGATGATCACAGCACTGCAACAAGAAAACATCAAGTTATCAGAAACAATCCAAAGTTTTGTTGCCTTGCCTCAGAAAATGGAGGCAGCGCGTCAGAATACCCACGAAAAAACTAGGCAGCTGGAATCTGAGCTAACCGCTCAAAGAAAAAAGGCCCAGGAAAATGAAATCTACTTAAACTCTAAAGATGAGAAGATCGCAGTGCTTCAACAAGAAAATTTTAAATTATTAGAAATCTGCCAGAGACAAGCTGCTGATCTTCACAACATGGAGGCAGTGTGTAAAAATTCCAACGAGAAAGCCTGGCAGCTGGAGTCTGTGCTAAATGCTAATATGCAAAGGATGCAGGAAGCTGGTTTCTGTATTAACTCAAAAGATCAGGAGATCGCCGCACTTCAACAAGAAAATGCTAAATTATCAAATTACTTGCAGAGACAAGCTGCTGATCTTCACAACATGGAGGTAGTGCGTAGAGATGCCAACGAAAAAGCCTGGCATGTGGAGACTGCGGCAACTGCTTTGAAGCAAAGGTTGCAGGAAGCTGCTATCTGCATAAGCTCAAAAGATAAGGAGATCGCAGCACTTAAACAAGAAAACATCAAATTATCAACAAACCAGAAGACGCACGCTGAGCACGAAACAATGCAAAAATATACCGACGAGGAAGCTAGACAGCTGGAGTCCACGGTAACTGCTCTCAAGCTAAGTGTGGAGGAAGCTGAGATCTGCATGAGCTTAAAAGATGAGGAGATCGCAGCACTTAGTGAGAAGACTGAACTATCAGCTCAATGGTTAAGGAACGCTGAGCTCAAGTTAAGGTTCACAAGAGAGAGGGTAGCAACACTTCAAGAAGAAAACACCAAATTATTAGAACAAATTAAGAATCTCACTGTCTTGCCTCAGAAAACGGAGGCGGCTGTTCTTGCTGAGACGGCAAATGCAAAGGAGGCTGAGATCTGCTTAGCCCAACAAGTGCAGGAAACCAGTGAAATCAAGGCTGCAATGGAAAAAACGCAGAAAGATCTGGAGGAACAGCGGCAGCAGTTGGAGGAAGAAAAATCCCATTTTATGTCCAACCAACAACAAAGAGTTGAGTGTGAGCAGCTGAAAAAGCAGTTGGAATTACAGGAAGCTGAGTTAGAGCAGGGGAAAGCTTCTGCAAGAAAAGTCATGGATCTGGAAATGAGTCTGCTTGCTGAGACAGCCAGAACAAAGGAGGCTGAGATCTGCTTAGCTGAGAAAGAGCAGGAAACCAATGACATAAAAGCTGTTTTGCTCAAGATGGAACAAGATGTGAAGAACCAAACACAGCTCTGGGCCCAGGAAAAGTCCAGTCTCCTGACAGAGCAGCAGAACACTCTTAGAGATATGGAAGCAGCTATGAAACACCTTCAGGAGGTTCTGCATTGTGAAAGGCAGCTGTGGCAAACAGAGAAGTCCTGCCTTCAAGAGACAGTGGCAAACGCTAAGAAGGCTCTGACAGAGATGGAGGAGGAGAAGAAAAGATCAACAGAGAGCCTTATGGAGGAGTTCAAAAATCTGCAACAGGAGACTGAAAGATCCCAAGAAAGAAAACCAAAAAAGAAATCTTTACGGAAAAGAATTTTCAACCTCTTTAAATGCCATCAGTCAGAAAAATAATTCCTGCTAAACCTCAAGAAACTTTCCTCCAAACAAACTTAAAACTGAGTCCCAGATCTCAAACCTTTATCACCTACACGCTTTACAATTACCCCCCAACACCCCCACCCCCCTCCCCTATAACCAAACTCCCCAGACCCATTCACTAAATCCATAATCCAGTCCACAATATTTAGCCCTCACCCTCCATAAAACTCTATGGTTCCCTTTAAATAAAAATATACTGCCTCCATACCAGGGTCTTTTTCTGAGGTAGATTCCTACCTTGGTATTGATTAGATCCTGGTAAACAGAGTGGGGCTGCACGGTGGAGCAGTGGTCAGTGCTGTTCCCTTGTAGAAGGAGACCTTTCTGCATGGAGCTGCCATACTCTCCCGTGCCTGTGTGGGTTCTCTCCGGGTGCTCCGGCTAGCCCACCCTTACTTTGTCTTCTTACGTCACACTCAAATGTTTTTACACAAAAAATATATATTTATTATAAATCCAAACATTTATTGATGATGAAAACAAAAATTTATTTTAAAAAATTCTAAAAAAAAAAATACAAAACACCTTTACGCATACCTCCATTACACTTCACATACACACACACACCAACACACACACACACATAATAATCCTGCCACAAGGGGCCCACAGTCCTAATGTGCTCCTGGTGCTGGTCCCAAGCCCAGATAAAAGGAGAGGGTTATGTCAAGAAGAGAATTTGGTTTCAGTTATCAAGATAATATTCATACTGGTGTAACATTTTTTTAACATCTTGAGGGAAAGAGTGGTCCTTTACATTAGTTTTATTTTTAGTAATCTCTCTAAAAATAATATAAAATTACACAAAAGGCTTCTAAACATTCCATATATGAATTTTCTAGTATAAATGATTGGGTAGCTGTTAATGAGTAAAGCTTAGTGCTGAATTACAAAGCAAGCTTAAATCAGACAGCAACCTGGCTTTCACTAAGTTATTTGAAGACATTTCAACATCTATACACTGTGCGGGCTTCGTCGTACAATCTGAGTTCACAGCTCACGGTGTATGTGCAGCACAACCCTTTCATACGATCTACCTGCTCACACTGCATGACTAAAAAGCACGTTGGACTCAGCTCCGCAGTGACATGGAGCTGCTCTGACTCGTCTATCTGGAAGCCAAACAAATAGAAGGGGAATATGAAGGCCACCATAGTGAAACGCGCTGCCTTAGCTAATCGTGCAATTTTGTGCTGAAAGCCCTAAAAAGAAAAGGCGGCGAAATATTTGGGAAAAAGACATGACTGAGCAAACGTGGCTACTATGGTCTGTCAATTTTACCGACATAACTCCATTTCACTCATTGCATCCCTGCCATGTTTCTGTGTTTACAGAAGAATCCTTGTTTGCGCATGCGCACTGAGCGATTCGCCCACGACGGGCGGGAGAAAATCAAACATGTTTGATTTTCCCCTCACCTCGCGATTCCTGATCTGATGGTTGTGAGAGGCTTATCGCCCCTCGTTACCCCCTGTACACTACCAACTCACGACACACGATGAAGCTGAAAGTCTGCCCGATCGAAAGATTCTCGCACGACTGGAAAATCGTTCTGAAAATCATACAGTGTATGCCCGGCTTTAGTCATTTTGGTCGGCTTGCAACAGAGCAATCAGTAGTTGGACTGCTAATGTATTTAAGTAGCATGAAGGTCCATCCTACTAGGATCATTCCAAGCAAAGAGCCATCCCTTGTTCTTCTGGGTGGCTAATTGGGCTGTGTCTGCCTAGGAATGTGCTTATATAAAAAGATAAATAAATAAATCTGCATGTTCTCTCAATGGTAGCTTTATCTCGTCTGTTCCTGTTTGGCTGCTTGTCCTTGCCTAAATAAAAGTAACGTTCCAGTCTCTGCTGCAATGTAGGAAGTTGAAGCAGGGGTGATAAAAAGCAGTTGCCCGTCTACTCTAGACAAGGATCAACATGTCCTTAAAGGAATAGTACACCCAAAACATGATTAGCCTTCATTTTCTACTCACCCCCATGCTGAAAAACACTCTGGAGTCGTTATTTGATATCTCAAATGCATCTGGAGATCTGGGAGGCTTCTTGCTGTCTGCTGACATTCAAATAATGGAGGTCTATGGTGCCCGAGGCAGAAAGGTCCTTAAAAATCCACAAAAAACGTTTCAATATTCCTCCATACTGCTCGTCCAATGTATTCCAAGTGTCCTGAGTGGGTAGCATCCATAATTTACTCAAAACGAAGTCATTTAGAATGTTTTTAGAGCATAAACAGTAGTGTATAGGATTTTCTAAAAGTGCGTTCACGAGCCTACGGAAACCGCGGCAGACCAAACCAGACGAAAGTGCGCATTCAGCTCGGCAAAGAACTCATGCTCTTCCTCAACACTGAAGTCCTCAGACATTTTTCTTTCGTTGTTTCTTTCTTTGCACAGTTAAACAGCGCATTTCTTCTTCTACGGTTGCATTATTGGCAGAGCAGACGCTGAATGCGCACTTTCATCTGGTTTGGTCTGCCGGCTTCCGTAGCGTCGTGAACGCGCAGGTGCGCGCTTTCAGGAAATCCTATACACTACTGTTTATGCTCTAAAAACATTCTAAATGACTTCGTTTCGAGTAAATTCTGGACGCTACCCACTCAGGACACTTGGAATACATTGGACGAGCAGTATGGAGGAATATTGACATGTTTTTTGTGGACTTTTATGGACCTTTCTGCCTCGGTCACCATAGACCTCCATTATTTGAATGTCAGCAGACAGCAAGAAGCCTCCCAGATCTCCAGATGCATTTGAGATATCAAAAAAGTACTCCAGAGTGTTGTTCAGCATGGGGGTGAGTAGAAAATGAAGGCTAATCGTGTTTTGGGTGTACTATACCTTTAATATGTTCAAGGTTCTCAGATCCTCCTTCTGTTGTGAGCTCCAGACAGTTGATGTCATAAAGGGAAAACAGTTGTTCTGAAATGTTTATCTGGATAGATTTATGTCTTTGGTGAATATAAGTTGTGAATGTAACTCACCTTGGGTTTGTGCAAACTGCTAAATGGGACAATTGTAGCTTCACATATAGTGCTTTTCATTGGGTGAAATAATGTTACTCCTATACTGAAGTCATACTGTTTGTCATTTTCTAAGCTGAAATTTTGAACGAAAGGCGAAACGGCAAGACAAGACAAAATACAATTATTCTTTAAGTTGTTCTTTCTTTCACATAGTGAGCTTTGCAATGTAAATGAGTCTGCTGGTGAATGGACAATATAAATAGGCTCTGCCTTGCCTTGTTGGAAAAGCATGGTTATGACCTGTTCTCAGCTCAGGAACTAGGACCTGTATGATATCTGGTTGTTCAATAGGTTTGCCTAAATAAAAGATTTAGATATGAATTACCAAGTTATTCCTGCAAAAAGTTCTGATGTTGCAGGGGCAGGTAATGAGTGCTTGGAGCATGCTGTGGTTCTGATGGCAGTTTGTTTCAGCCTTCATCCAGTCTCATGTAGAAGGGCTGGTCATATCATAGGCTATTTGCATTACAATAGGGACATTTAGGAAGGTAGAGTGAATACACAAACTTGAAGAGGGGAGGGGGGCTTGCAGGAAAACTGAAATTCTCTGGGACTTCTAGTGTTAAAGCCGATTGTTCCTAGGTTTAAACGGGTTTTTCAGCCTGTGGGAAAGGGGTATCTGCTGACACGACTGCAGAGAGATCATGAGTTGGATGTTGTCAGTTTGCCTGTGGGGATTCTTCCATGGTGGAATCTACTTTCCAGAGTGTCTGCTTCATATAAATGTATGCCTATGTGTACATGGACTTTAATAAGTAACAAGTAAGTGTTAATTAGTTCTTACTCTATTCATTTGAATCATACAGATAAAAGCAACTCTGGCCAGACACGGGTTAATAGAAATTAAATGTCAAATAACGTTTTTAAGTTTAGGGATTTACAGATAGCTGGTTGGCATTGGAGGTAAAGAGAACCAGTTGCATATTACTGCCACCCACTGTAGTGCACTTTCTCTAAGGCTGATTGTTGCAGAGCTTCAAGCGTAATGCTAAAGCATGCTGATGAATTTTATGGGATGCTTATTATTTCTGTAAATCAAATCCTGGGGCTCTAAATCCTTGGGTTATTTGTGCAAAAACAGCTTACACGGAACGCTGCTAAAGGGAAACCCCAAAATGCCTGCAACTGTAATTCATCCAGGGGATTAATGCAAATGTAATGTAACTTTTCAGATTTTATTTATGAAAGCGCTATTTTGTAGTAAAAAAAAGCCTATGAAATATATTGGGGTTTGTGGTGAAAACAGGACGAAATGGGAAGCACCCCAAAGGTTATGAATGCAAGGTAGTGTATAGGAAAAATCCATTTTACCTGTACTTAAGATCTGGGCTGGGGTTGTAATTGCATTTGCAAATAATCTCAATTTCACAAAATGCAATTTTCAAATTGCACATACACTCAATTTATGTCACATTACATTCAACAAAAGTAAGACACTAACTTCCTCCCTCCAACGTTTTTGGTGGTGGTAAAAAGGTTTAATGATGGTTTGCCAACATAAAAAAGGGTCGAAAATGTTGCAGCTAAAGAGCAGATCCCTGCATGCGAGTAGATGTAAAAACTTTGCAATTGTAAAAAAGCCCTACAATGAACTCCACACAATAAAGCTTTAAATGTCATCCCAACAATAAACCCTGGATTAAAACAATAACATACTTGTTAGTACAGAGGGAAATCTAAATAAAATTGCATTCGCAATATTAGTTAAAAACATTGCAGTTAAGATTTTTGGCAAAATCAATGAGCTCTACCTGAGCCCCTTATTTGTTTAATGCAGCCAACATTTTTGTCTAGACAGTAGGAAAATCAGGTATTGATTTAGCCTTTTCATGATAATGTTAGGAAATTATGTAAAATAATTCAATTTCGTGTAAATTATCCTGAATAGATTTTGTTCTTGCTCAGAACTTGAGCTCTTCTTCCACTATCAACATAAAAAGCTATCAAACATCTGCAGCACCTATTCACCATCTCCCAGTTAGCAGTCTGTGTGGGCCAGACACAGTTGCTGACAGAGCAGACATTTCCCCCCATTTTATTTTTTTAACAGTGTCCCATGGCTATAGATGTGATGCATAAGCGAAGGGAGAATTTCACACTTCTTGGGAGACATGCTGGCCAATAACATTTATATTAAGCTCAGTTACAATAGAAAACTTTTAAAGGAAGCTTAAATTGGTCAGGTTTATATATTATTTTTTTTTATCTTTGCACCATTTAAAGGATGGGTTTTCTATAGGATCTCTGTTAAGGCTGAAGTATATTGATTAATGCATGAGGCTGATTGTAAGCAAGTTAGGCACATGTTCCCTGTGGTTTCATATTGTTCTTTTTTTTATGTGTGCATGGTGCTTATTAGCACCCCTGTCACATACACTATATTGCCAAAAGTATTTGCTCACCTGCCTTGACTCACATATGAGCTTAAGTGACATCCCGTTCCTAATCCATAGGGTTCAATATGACGTCGGTCCACCCTTTGCAGCTAGAACAGCTTCAACTCTTCTGGGAAGGCTGTCCACAAGGTTTAGGAGTGTGTTTATGGGAATTTTTGACCATTCTTCCAGAAGCGCATTTGTGAGGTCGCACACTGATGTTGGACGAGAAGGCCTGGCTCTCAGTCTCCGCTCTAATTCATCCCAAAGGTGTTCTATCGGGTTGAGGTCAGGACTCTGTGCAGGCCAGTCAAGTTCATCCACACCAGACTCTGTCATCCATGTCTTTATGGACCTTGCTTTGTGCACTGGTGTACAGTCATGTTGGAAGAGGAAGGGGCCAGCTCCAAACTGTTCCCACAAAGTTGGGAGCATGGAATTGTCCAAAATGTCTTGGTATGCTGAAGCATTCAGAGTTCCTTTCACTGGAACTAAGGGGCCAAGCCCAGCTCCTGAAAAACAACCTCACACCATAATCCCCCCTCCACCAAACTTTACACTTGGCACAATGCAGTCAGACAAGTACCGTTCTCCTGGCAACCGCCAAACCCAGACCCGTCCATCAGATTGCCAGATGGAGAAGCGCGATTCGTCACTCCAGAGAACGCGTCTCCACTGCTCTAGAGTCCAGTGGCGGCGTGCTTTACACCACCGCATCCGACGCTTTGCATTGCACTTGGTGATGTATGGCTTGGATGCAGCTGCTCGACCATGGAAACCCATTCCATGAAGCTCTCTGCGCACTGTTCTTGAGCTAATCTGAAGGCCACATGAAGTTTGGAGGTCTGTAGTGATTGACTCTGCAGAAAGTTGGCGACCTCTTCGCACTATGCGCGTCAGCATCCGCTGACCCCGCTCCGTCAGTTTACGTGGCCTACCTCTTCGTGGCTGAGTTGCTGTCGTTCCCAAACACTTCCATTTTCTTATAATACAGCTGACAGTTGACTGTGGAATATTTAGGAGCGAGGAAATTTCACGACTGGATTTGTTGCACAGGTGGCATCCTATCACAGTTCCACGCTGGAATTCACTGAGCTCCTGAGAGCGACCCATTCTTTCACAAATGTTTGTAAAAACAGTCTGCATGCCTAGGTGCTTGAATTTATACACCTGTGGCCATGGAAGTGATTGGAACACCTGATTCCAATAATTTGGATGGGTGAGCAAATACTTTTGGCAATATAGTGTATAAAGGGTCCAGGATAATTTGCATACTGAGACATTTTAATTAAAGACACACTTTCCAGACCAGATATTTGCAGCCATTGACACTTTCTCTACACAAACTCTAAGTGTAGGCTGAATCAGCTTGATTGGGGATAAGGCTAAAGCAGTTTCCGCCACCAAAGGTTGCATCAAGAGTGCATTGTTTTGAAGTTTTCTTTCCTAATGAAACGCTTTAAGCACAAAGTATAAGTGAATAGTTCAAACAATCCTTTTAAGAGTTAAAATGGATCAAGCTGATAAAATAAAGAAGACAATTACAGTATTGTCATAGGCATTTAAAATTTTATCCATGATCTCACAAATTGTGTCCTGGTCAACACTGCTAACTTCTTTATTTGCTGGGTATCTATTTTTACGATTCTTTAGGATAAATTCAAGCTGTATTTTTACTTCAGCTTCCCTGTAAATCCAATAGATTTGTGAAGGTGTTGTTTTTTTAAACATTAGTTTACAAATCATAAAAACACAACATCCTGCAGAGAACTGCTCAGTCCACTGTCTAAGGTATGAAAGACAATAGCACACCTATGATCTCATACTGTACATATGGATATTCTCATAGCCTCAGATAATGGACTTGTATCTGTACATGTCCGGTTAGATCTCAGTGCTGCATCAGATCAGAATCAAGTTTATTGGCAAGTAGGTTTGCACTTACAAGGAATTTGACTTGGAGTTGATGGTTCAGAGAAATTAGATATATACACAGAATACAAGATCTATAGTTATATACAATATAAAACATACAATATGCATTTGAAACAGTTGATCATAATATTCTTTTATATATACCGGTACTTTTAGAAAGAATTAAAGGAACAGCGCTAGACTGGTTGACATTGTATCTATCTGACCAATTTCAGTTTGCTCACGTTAATGATAAATCTTGCTCACGCTCCAGGGTTACCTGTGGAGTTCCACAGGGATCAGTGCTAGGACCAATTCTCTTTACTATATATTTGCTCCCAATCAGTAGAATTATTAGAGAGGATGGGATTAATTTCCACTGCTATGTTGAGGAAATTCAGCTATATCTGTCTATAAATCCAGATTAAGCTAACCCATTACATAGATTACAGGAATATCTTGAAGCCATAAAAACCTGGATGACTTTATATTTTCTGTTTTTCATTGAAACCAAAGTGATATTCTTTGGACCAGAGTCTTTGGAAAAGAAGGTGATTATTCAGTCACTTTATTTGGATGGGATTAAACTGATCTCAGATAATAAAGTAAAAAATCTTGGTGTTATTTTATTAGGACCTGACATTTAAATCTCACATCAAAGAGGTTTCAAGAATTTCCTTCTTTCATCTGCGGAATATAACAAAAATGAGAAATATCCTGTCCAGAGGTGATGCTGAGAAACTAGTCCATGCATTTGTTACTTCAAAGCTGGACTTTTGTAATTCTTTACTATCAGGCTTTTAACTACACAAACTGTAGTTAAAAGCCAAAATGCTGCAGCCAGAGTTCTAATGAAAATTAAAAAGAGAGATCATATCTCTTCTATGCTAGCTTCCCTTTGTTGGCTTCCTGTTAAAGCCAGAATAGAATTTAAAATTCTCCTTCTAACAAATAAAGCCTTAAATGGCCAAGCTCCATCTTATATCAAAGATATGATTGTTCCTTATGTTCTTAACAGAGGACTTCGCTCTCAATCTGCAGGTTTACTAGTGGTTCCTAGAATTCCTAGAAAAGGCAGATCTTTTGGTTATCAGGCTTCTGTCCTGTGGAACCAACTACCAGTAGTTTTAGTCCAGTTTAAGACACCCTATCTACTTTTAAGGGTAGGCTTAAAACTTTCCTTTTTGATAAAGTTAGAGATAGCTCAGGATAATCTGACCCACAATATGTATGCTGCTAATGACTTAGACTGCTGGAGGACATAGGGACCCATTTTCCTCATTCTGCTTCATTCTACTTATATTCCCAAATTTTGCATCATTTCTCAGTTATCAGTAACATCTGACATGTTATCAGTGTATATTTGTCTGATCTCATGCAGCCATATGGCACCTCTAGATCCTTAAGAGCTGATGCTCATCTGTGCTTATTTGTCCCAAGGTCCAGGTTAGTTCATTCTGGTGATCACAGCTAAATTATAGAACCAGCCCCCCTTTTAATAAAATGTAAGGGATTAATCTTTTTGGCTTTTTATGTTACCGTCTTATGCTGTGTTTGTATTTTCTTTTTAAGTTGGAATTACTTTGAACAGTTTTTGTGTGCGCCACTTTGGCAAGCTGCCGTTGTCCTTAAATGTGCTATATCAATAGATTAAATTTTTTTAAATTTTTATTTGATTATTTAACTAAACTGAATTGATTTTAATTGAACCTGTAAATCTCAGGAAGACATGGCCGTTCACCTGCACTAATAGGCCATGCCAAATTTAATCATAATTCAGGGGCTCTGCAGAGATTCACAGCTCAAGTGAGAGAATCTGTGCAGAGAAAAAAAACTATTTATCACTCACATCACAAATGTGGCAGTTATGAATTAATGGAAACAATAAAGCCGATTATCACAATTTTTTTTAAAGAAATCCAAATTTCAGATGGGTCAGATGAGGCTTAAACTGAATGTTTTGAGCCTATATGGAAAACTAAATGAATGGAAGAAAATTGACATTTTGCAGTTGGGATACTAGGGATTATGAACATAAAGGCTCATCTAGTCTTTAAGTAAATTTTGACAAACAGTACTGCAGAATCATTTGCATTTTTTTTTAGCAACAGACTTTATAGCTGGGATTGCAGGTTACTGCAGTCAAAGCCTCACAAATTAAATTCGGCTCTTAAAAAGAATAATTTATAGGGCTGTAAGCGTTCTTAGGACTCCGGTTACATTAATTAGTTCAGTGTTATTGCTAAACAGCACAAACAGAACTGCATTCAATCAAATTTGGTAAAGATACACATTTTTTATTACTGCAAAAATAACTGCCCCACCCTTCTGTTTACTACCCTGCGTGCTTCGTTCCCAGATGGTGTTGGCAGCATGCTGCGGTTTTGGAGGGTTGGGGGGGCTTGAAGTTAACCAGGATAGATGTAATGGGAGTTAATAGCTGGGTGGATGGAGCTAAATGCAGGACAATGCTGCAGGGAAAAACCTGTTAGAGGCTGCAGAAGACTTAAAACTTGAAGTTGAGAGCATACAGCCATAGTAATGGAACATTTCATATAATATATAAATACATCTGATTAATAATCTGTAGCAATGATTAAAAATAACTGCTAAAAAAAAAACAATCTCATACTGTTTGATAGAGCTTGAGATGTTTTCCAAAGAAAAAAATTATCATTTTTGAATATGTTGAGGTTATACCATACTCCTAACAAAGTTTTAAAAATGTTTGGTTGGAAATACAGTATGTTCCCTATTTAGATTACTTTCAAACTTTAAAAAACTTGAAGTGTTTTCTTTCACTATTTTCAAACTTTAGGCCTGAACGTGTTGTTTCAAGGGAAAAGCATGGAGCTGGTTTAACCTTATTTGTTCAAAAGATTTCATGATAATGATCAATTTATTATAAGCATCAGAGTTACTCGTGGAGTACCACAAGCATCAGTGTTAGGGTTATTTCTCTTGATTATATTTATGTTTATAGTTGGTATAATTATCACACAGCATAGGATTTATTTTCACTATTTTACTGATGATACTCTGCCCATAAATTCTGATGAAACGAACCCGTTAGATAAACTACAGACATTTCTAAAAGACACAAAAACCTGGACCTCACCTAAATCATCCACAATCCCAACCAAGATTTACAGAGTTTTTTAAAAACATTTGAGTAACAATACTTTATATTCACTATTAAGATTTCCATCAAATTTTTAAAAACACATATTTTTTATCGCTTGCACTTCTGCCAAACCTGCCGTTGAGCTTACATAAATAGTTTTCATGGAAGAAAAATCATGAAGTTTTACAGATAATAACTACTTCTTCAAAGATTTATTTAATGTATTTATTTAACGGGACCATAAATGGATGCATGCAAACATGAGGCTATTAGGAAATTAAGCAGCTTCTCCATCAGACTGGAAACAACCTGCTGGGGTCCAACTGGTCCAAGACCAGTCCAACTCAGTGAAGGTGGGACTCTACCAGAACAATATGTGTCCCTGCACATATAAACAAGAAAAAAAAGGTGTATATCATAATGATTTGGATTAAAATGTGCTTTTCTTAAACTCCAAAATCAACAACAGTCTCATTATGTTATTATTATTATTATAATTTTTTTGTCTATTTTAAAGAAACTTTCCAAACATATGATCAAGAAATCTTTGTTTTAATACAATGTAAACCAAATTTCACAGTTATATTTGTGTGCTAATTGTTCATAATATTTACAAAGCAATTATTTTTGATGAATTAATAGACTGATAAGCAGATCGGATTGGTAAAATATAAAAATGGTATGTCATATAAACTGAAGAGCTGCAGTAAATCCTAATAGTCTCTTTTCTGATGAGACATTCTGAGTTCAGATTTATGGACGTGAACGTATTTGTTGACTCTCTGATACCTGGATTTATCAGGATTCTTTAATCAGCCATCGTTTGTTCTCAGTTGAAGGCCTAATTTCGATGAGTGAAAGATCTTATTCATTCTGCCTGTCTCATTCTGATCCTTTTATTCATCTGCTTTGTACTTGAGGACATTCTGCAGTGAGCCCTGTGCCAGAGGGATACAGCTTCAGTTCAAAGGTGCATTATTAGCATTTCCAGCCTCCTACTGTGCTCCATGAGCACCTCTTGTGCTGCACTTCATTACTAAATCATATAAGATCCATAGCCACCCCTAATCTCTCTGTGTGGTTTTCAATACTTTTGTTGTCATTAAAGGTCATTATTCATTAACTGCAACTGTTCTTTCCCTCCCCTCTTAAATCCATATGTGATCAGCTATTTAAATGAGTCCAACTAAACTACCTCTTTGTTCCTTGAATAAACCATAAATAGATTTGATTTGATTAAAGTTTAATGAACCCCCTGGGGGAAAGTGGGTCACGGCAGCAGTAGAGAAAAGGATATACTGTTAGTAAGTGCAGACAAAAATGGCTGCAGCTGTTGCCAGAAGAGAAAATAAAACAAAAAAAGATACACATTGATCGTATCCATTGGATTTTAGTTAAGAAGATTTTAATCATTGATCAGTGTAATTTAGAAATGTATTAAAAAAAACAACAAATGTAATCCTCAAATATCTTGGGAAGATAAAACTGCTATACTAAAATTTTAAACCATAACATGGATCTTTTCATCGCTTCCTGTAGGGCTGATATGGTTTGGTTATCTGAATATCTCTAGATAAAGGAGTTCCAGGAAAAGAAGCAACAGTATGATCATTTCATGTTGTCCTTTTAAACATATCCAAAGAAGATAGTAATCCTTAAAGACTGTTTTTTACTCAGTTTGGACAATTTTCTGTTGTTGGAAACATTGAAACCGTGGCAGGAATAACGTATGATTGATTTATTTAGCTCAAGTAGAATATCTTTGAATACTTTAAATTATTTGATAAATTCCATATTTAGTTTAAAACATATTTAGAGTGTTTTTAATGATCTTCTTTCTTGCTAATGTTGATCTATGGTTGGACTAAAGCATGACCAAAATACAAATTAGGCATCATCTACTGACTTTTAGGACAGCCAATAGCGACTTTCATTTTCTGAGCAGTTGGCAACAATGAGTCCAATATTAGCAGTTCGCCTCGGGGTAAAATGTCAGAGAGTGCATCCAGTGAATCAAAACATTCACCTGAAGACGATCATATGCCAAAATAAAGTTTCAGCTGTCCTAGATTTATAATGCTAACAGCATGTATTAGTTACTTACTTTTTTCTATAGATATTCACCTGAAAGGTGATGCTATTTTGCTGTTTATTTTTCATTTTTCTCCGATGGGGGTGTGTGTCAGGTTTTAGCTGGAGGGTAGCTAGAAAGACTCATTGCTTTTTACACATTTTTGTTTTGGTCTGCAAACAGAGCTCAGTAGTCGCACCTAGTGGAAAAATCCTAAAAGGTTTGTCATTTCCCTTTAAAGGAAAAGTCCGGTCATATTCAGAATTCAATATTCTGAAAGCACTTTAAATTTGAAATTATTACATACTGTTTAATAAGTTTAAGAGTAATTTTCATTTGAATGTGCTTTACTGGAGACATCCATGTTCGTCAAAGAACACTACTGCCACCTTCCGGGTTGTGATGTCGCGGTGCGGGATCGGCTGCTGAGCAAGTCCCAGTGCTCTATCTGGCATTTGTCACTACGCGTTATTTTCCAAGTCATCTTGAAAACATTCTTCTTCATATTAAGTTTTTTTACTCTCTGGCCAGAAGTTTGATGGAAAATCCTCCCTCTTAAAGTTGGTAATCAAACGACGAACCCGTCTGTGGAGGATCATGAATAGGAAAAGTTAAATAACTTATTTTTTTCCCTTTTACCCGCTGAAATATGACATCCAACTGCCATGCACGTGGGTATTGTCAGTTTAACTAGCTTTGGCGAATTTCAATGGTGAAATCCTCTCAAAATCGTAAATAACTGTTATTTATTGCAGATGTGTCTAGTTGTTCCCATTGATTTTGCTTGTAAAGCGGGGAGAATGACGCTAGGCTTACCGCACCATGATGTCACTGCTGGAAGGAGTGAGGTGTTCCTATATTTGTGCAAAAATGGCCAGTCCTGGAATCAGTGATTGCGACGAAAAATATTGTTTTCATTTTTTTTACTGATTAATGCTAAATTCATTCAATCACAGCAAACATATTAGTTTTAGGTATAGATAATGATCCATTGATCAATCCTTGCTGACCGGACTTCCCCTTTAACTTGCACATCTGTAGCAGAAGCATGAGCCGGCAGGGCCATTATCTTTCAGCCTAAAATCAAAGCAAACTTCTAATTTAATTTGTAGAACCACTTAATATGGGTGATTTTAGGATCATAGATACAGTAAAACTTTGGAGATAAAAAAACAAAATCTATATTAGGAGGATTTTTAAAATCCCTGAACATAATATTTTTCTTTTTTTATTATTTTGTTCTTTTCCATTTTTTTATATAGTTCTGTGAATATATCTGCTTTCTGTACCTATTTTCTTTTCAATTCTATTGTATTCTTTGCTGTTCTATTCTATTCTATTCATTGCATATTTTTATATTTCTCTATGAAATTAAATCCAACTAAGCCTACCTGTTTTAGTTAAGTTACTAGGTTTAGGTAGTTATTTAAGTTACTAAAATAATTTCCATTTCCCAACAATCAGAATAATCAGAGTAATAAACAAATCCTGTAGATTTTTTTCTACCATGGTTATGCATCTGTCCAAAGTTTACACTGCCATGGCCCACAAACTAGCAGAACATCCCCCTACCCCATGACCCTGACGGACAAGCGGTAAGATGGATGGATGGATGGATGGATGGATGGATGGATGGATGGATGGATGGATGGATGGATGGATGGATGGATGGATGGATAGATGGATGGATGGATGGATGGAAGATTGCAAGGAGTTGAACAAAATTTTTTGAAAACACTTATTGCATGGTTTTATAGATTTGTTCATTTCTCATTTATTTGTTTTTCTTTTACTTTAAAGTCAAAGGTTATTTCTGGTTGAATATCCTTCAAAAATTTTTTAGAATTTTTCCTCAGTTGTTTCAAAGAAGTTGGCCTGAATTTTGGCTCATTCCTCCCAGGCAGAGTTGGTGTAACTAGGCCAACCGGAAGCTGCTTCGCTCTGCTGTGGAAAAATACCGATTTTTTTTTCTCTAGGAGATTTGCAAACAACAATCTGATTTCTATGGCTGCCTTTCTGAAGAATTATGTTTTTTTTTTTCGGTTCTTATGAGATATGCTGATGAAGATTCTCAGTCATCCAGGTCATAGTCATTCCGTAAAAGTAAAAAAAATAATCCACTGGAAAATCCACTGGACTTGGTTTCCAAGATTTGAAGACGTTTTGCCACCTCTCCATGAAGCTTTCTAAATTCAAATGTCTGGCTCCGCAGTGAGTTTGAGTCTTTATATAGACAAGGCCTTGTATTGCTTGGAAACATGCAAATGGAAACTGATGAGTGGTTCTTATGAAAATTAGCCAGCACCTTAAACCACCACTATCCACCTGGACTTCAAACCAAGTCCAGTGGATATTTTTTGATTTTTTACGGAATTTGTTCAAGAAGATTCAACTTAAAAATCCTGATTAGATTCGGTTGTTTGGAACAGCTATGTTAAGGTTAATATTTAATTAAGACACTTTAGTTTTGGCAAAAATCAATCAACCAATCAATCAATCAATCAATACAGGACATATCACTGAATTTAAAGTTCTGCTCACATCAAGTTCTTGACATATGTGGTCCACACTCCTTACAAGTTGGTGGCGGTAATGCTCACGTAACGTTTTTGCCAACTGCCATTCAAATTTCAGCAAGAAGAAGAAGAAGTTCTTGACATTTCCCATCCGCTCTCAAGTTTTTATTTATTTATTTATATATTTTACTAATTCATATAACAAACCAATAGTGTACAAAGTCTCGTTGAGGTACAGACATTTCAACTTCGGTAGAGAAAAAAAATACACAGAAACATGGGGCTAAAAACAACAACAGATAGATAAACAAAAAGGCCAATGAATAAAAATAGAGCAAGATTTAATACAAAAGAAAAGTAGAAATACTGGCAGTTACATTTTTGGCAGAAACAGATTTCAAATTTTTCAATGAGGAGTAATACAATTTAAATTGATTGAGAAAAATTTCAAAACAAGGAGTAGAACCTCTCCATTTGCAGCAATGTATATGATATTTGACAAGAAAAAAAATTATATTAGCCATATCTGAAATCTTACTATCAAGGTCATCAACATAATACAATACGTGGGTGATTGTTATTTCTTGGATGTCCTCAATTTTAAGGGACAACCAATTTTTGATGTCTCTCTATAGTTTAAAAGAAAAGGGACAGGAAAAAAAAGATGATTAAGGGAAAAAGGCACAGCATGTTAAATCAAATTTATATCTTTTATGCAAAGATTCTGCCACTGGGTAAATATTGTGCAAGATTTTAAAGTGTCTCTTTAACCTTTGGTGAAACCGGCCATTTAACAAATTTAGAGAATGCCTTCTCAATTAAGGGCAAATTAGTTGTCAAAAAACTATTATAATAATCATTAAATAATTTCAAGGCAATCACAAGTATACCATTATTACATTTTTTATCAATCACAAAATATTCTCCAATTTTCAATTTGGGTAAAGATGGAGTAACATTTGAATATCTTAAAGTGTTTTGGATGAGATAGATTAGAGCTTCAGGAATAGCTTTGCATACTTTGAAGAATTCCTTATAAGTACAGCACAGATTAAATGTATTAGTAAACTCTCTATGATTTAGGAAAACACAGTGACTGTCCATTAAGTCAGTTACAAATACAATACCTCTTTCATACCAGTCAGTTTTAAAAATAGATTTTCTATTTATTAACATTGCTCTGTTATTCCAAACTACGGATCCATAAGGGGTGAAGTTATGAGTAAATATCATCTCTCAAGTACTTACTTAACTTATATTTTTGACTTCTGGTTTTAAGCGGCTCTATATGACAGTTATACCTATATTTATCAAACAAATAATCCCTATCAAGATATATTGGGCGTGAAATAGTCCAATGTTACGCTGAGAACCATGCCAGTAATGCCAGAAATGTTAATACCTGCGAGACACTATTTAGGGAAAAATTAACACCAAGAGGTTGATGGGTACATGTATGAAGAGCCGTGCCGCCCGCCGGTGCTGAACCAATTTCTCACAACAAGCCAACCTAAAATACATAAAGTCGTGTTATGCGAAAAGGGGTGTGGGGGGAAAAGGACACAGAAGGCGGTGATTGAACTCAACAAACAAAGACGGCGGTAGGAGCTAATTTGGCGGATCACATAAGCTGTACATTGACTGTAGTAGCATGGCTTCTACATCAGGAGGAAGTAGTGGAAATGAAATGGAGTGGATGTTATCGAGGTCAGCAAGAATGAAAAGAGCAATCAGAAAGAGACATGAAAGGGCAAGAAGTTGGTCGGATGAAAGTGAGCTAGGAGCGGAAGGAAGTAAAAGGACAAAAATAAACCAGAGAGTGAGTTCACGGGAACAAGATAACAGTAATACAGAAGTGGAATACAAAGTTGTGGTGGAATTTCAGCAAGAAAGGGGTTATATTCATCCGATAAAGATAACCAAAGCAATAGAGGAAGAGATAGGGAAAATCAAAACGGCCAGAATCATGAACAACAGAAAAGTGATAATTCAAGCTATCAGTGAGGCACAACAACAGAAGATAATCAAAATGAAAACTCTGATGGGAGAACGAGTTAAATCACATATACCAGGTTTTATGGCAAGGTTGAGAGGAGTAATCTCAGGAGTTCCACTTGAAATGACAATGGAGGAGGTGAAGAATGAAATCAAAGGAGGGAAAATAACAAATGCCACCAGGATTAAAAGTAGAAGAGAAGGGGAACTCAAAGACACTATGGCTGTGATATTGCAGTTTGAAAATAACATGCCAGAAAATATACAGCTAGGATTTATGAACTATAAAGTTAGAGAGTACATCCCGAAACCGCTCAGATGTTTTACCTGCCAAAGAATGGGACACATGGCAAAAGATTGTAAGGGAAAAATTAGATGTGCAAGATGTGGAGGACCACATGAATTTGGAAAGTGTGACAAAGACGCCAAAATCAAATGCTGTAACTGTGGTGGTGAGCATAGTGCAGCCTATGGTGGATGTATAGTTCAAAGGGAAGCTAGAGAAGCCCAGAAAATAAAGATAACAGAAAGAGTTTCTTACGCAGAAGCATTAAAAAGAATAAAGAAAGATAGTAAAAGAGGAATGAGGCTGGGAGAAGCAGATCAAAGTTACACTTCTCAGAACACAAATCAAGGAATGAATGGTCAGAGACAAATACTAATGCCAACAACAAATACAAATAATACATGTTTACATAAATGTAAAATAGAGGAAAATACAATGATGGTGAAAAAAGAAAACTTTGTAGCATTTATATGTCATGTTATTAATGTTACAGTCCAAATGAAGAAGAAAAGTGATAAAATAAAAGAAATAGTAACAGCAGCAGGGAGATTCCTAGATATGAAAGAAATTCAAGCAGATCAAATACATACCATTTTGAGTGCCACTGAAATAACAGAAAATGGTCAGGATTAGGATACAAGCTTTATTGATGGTCATTCATATTCTACAATGGAATGCCAGAAGTATAATAGCTAATGGACAAGAATTTAAAAAGTATATTTATGAATTAGAAGTAATACCAGATGTAATATGTATACAAGAAACATGGTTAAACTCAAACTTGGATTTTAAAATTCCTGGATATAATATAGAAAGACAGGATAGAAGTAATGGTAGTGGCGGAGGATGTGCCACTTTAATTAAGGAAGGAATTGCTTACAAGAAAAACTCATTAAATAAAAAAATAGAATGTGTAAATATAGAAATATTTAATTTAAGGAAACAAGGAAATATTAAAATCATTAATTATTATAATCCGTGTAAAAATCTAGATAATGAAATATTTAAGGAAATAGGGAAAATACATAGAAGAGAAGTTTGGTGTGGAGATTTTAATGCTCACAACAGTCTATGGGGTAGCAAGAAAACGGATCATAATGGTGAAATAGTGGAAGAATTAATGGATGAAAGGTCATTAGTTTGTCTTAATAATGGAAAAGGTACAAGAATAAATATACATAAAAATTCAATCTCATGTCTAGATATTACATTAGTATCTGACTGTCTTGTTAGTGCATGTGAATGGGATGTAAATGGGGAATCTACACTAGGGAGTGATCACTTTCCAGTGAGTACAATAATTAATGATAATATAAATAGACAAGAAGAGTTTAAATTAATAAGATGGTGCTTTAATAAAGCTGATTGGTTTAAATTTAAAACAAAATGTGAAGAAACAAGACATATAGTAACATTAAAAGGTAATATTGAAGAGTGTACAAATCAAATAGTAGAAAATATTCTAAATGCTGCAAATTACAGCATACCAAAAATAAAAGTGAAAGGTCAGAAGAAAGTAGTTCCTTGGTGGAATAATGAATGCAGTAAAACTATTAAAGATCGTAATAAAGCTTTTAAAATACTACAGAAAAATCTAACAATCGAAAACCTTATTGATTATAAAAGGAAAAGAGCAAAAGCTCGGAAAACTATAAAGGATGCAAAAAAGAAAACGTGGAGAGACTATTGTTCATCAATAGGTTCAGAAGTTAATTTACAGAATGTGTGGTCAATGTTTAGAAAAATGACGGGGAAAAAGAACAATGTCAATATTCCATCCTTAGTCAGAGGACAGGAGGTATTGGTTTTAAATAAAGATAAGGCAGAGTTATTAGGAGAGACATTTGCGGCAGTTCATAGTGGTGATCACTTGACAAATACCCACAGAAGGCAGATGATTCAAAAACTTGGAAATCATAAAAACTCACTAGAAAAATGTCAAAAATATATGTCAACATTGGATATGAATATAACCATGAAAGAAATAAAAACAGTATTGAAAGGGACAGGGTATTCAGCTCCAGGGGAAGACCAGTTATGTTACGCTATGTTTCGACAGATTCCGGAAGTAACACTGAAATTAATATTAGAATTATTTAATAAAATATGGAAAGAAGGAACAATACCAAATAGTTGGAAAAGGGCAATAATTTTACCATTTAATAAGCCAGGTAAAGATCCTTCCTATCCAAATAATTACAGACCAATTGCTCTTACTTCCCATTTAAGTAAATGGATGGAGAAAATAATGGTTAATAGATTAGGATACTATCTTGAGAAGAATAATCTAATAAATGGATATCAATGTGGATTCAGAACTGGAAGATCAACAATCGATGCTCTAACTAGAGTCAGTAATGACATAGAGAAAGCTTTAAAAATGAAGGAAATAATGATTATAGTATTTTTTGACATAGAAAAAGCATATGACTCACTATGGAAAGAAGGATTACTTATAAAAATGAAACAGATGGGAATAGGTGGGAGAATGTATAATTGGATAGCAAATTTTCTACTAAATAGAAAAATAAGAGTAAAAATTGGGAATGACTATTCAAATGAATATAATGTTGAAAATGGAATACCACAAGGTAGTGTAATTAGTCCAATTTTATTTAATATTATGATCAATGATATTTTCTATGAAACTGATAAATGTATAAAATCTGCACTATATGCAGATGATGGGGCCATATGGATGAAAGGGAAAAATATTAAACATGTTGTAGAAAATATTAAAAAAGCAATTAGTAAAGTTGAAAAATGGTCTTATGAATGGGGTTTCAAATTATCAGCAACCAAATCTTGCTATATGGTTGTCACAAAGAAGAGAAATATTAATATAGAAACAATAACATTATATGGACAGACTTTAGAAAGAGTAACAGAATATAAATATCTAGGTTTATGGTTGGACAGTTCTTACTCATGGAAAACACATATAGATAACTTAGAAACCAAATGTAAAAAAGTTATTAATATATTAAAGGCTGTGGCTGGAAACAATTGGGGGGCAGATAGACAGTCATTATTAAGCATATACAGGGCTCTAATGAGAGCAATAATAGATTATGGCAGCATTATATATGGAGCAGCAGCTAAAACATCATTACAAAAAATAGAAAGATTACAGTGTAGGGCTTTACGAATAAGTACAGGAGCAATAAAAACAACACCTATTAATGCTCTATTAATTGAAAGTGGGGAAACTCCACTTGAAATGAGGAGAATTAAATTAGCTTTAGCATATTGGATGAAAATTAAAAGTAATATAGATAATCATGTGAATTCAACTATTCTGCAAAATTGTTGGGAATTGTGAAGTTCCAAAGTAATGGATTTGGATGGATGGTTAGGAAATGGATTAAAAAGTATAGACTAGAAGACAAGGAAATAGCTCAATTTAACCCAATTAGCGTTATTCCTCCATGGCTAATACCTGAGGTTAATGTAGATTTGCAAATCAATACAATGAAAAATGATTGGAATATAAATGAAATAGGGATAAAAACTGATATTTATTTAAGAACTACATATAATAATTACCTTAAAATTTATACAGATGGTTCTAAAAATCTAAAAGGTTATGTGGGTATAGGAATATATATCCCAGAGTTTAAAAAATGTATTCACAAAAGAATATCAGATCAATTGTCGGTATTTACAGCAGAAATGGTGGCAGTTATATTAGGCTTGCAATGGGTGGAGGAGATTCGACCAATCAGGGTGGTGGTGTGCACAGACTCTAAAGCAGTAGTGGAAAGTATTAAGGGAGAAGGAAATAATAGAAAAGATTTGGTATTAGAAATTCATCATATTTTATTTAGACTATATAGGGGTGGCATTGATGTTTGGTTTTGTTGGGTGCCGGCACATGAAGGAGTAAAAGGCAATGAAAAGGCAGATAAATTAGCTAAAAGGGCTTTAGAGGGGGAAATAACGATTTCAATTCCTTTTGGAAAAGGGGAAGGGAAATCACTTATTAAAAGTAAAGAAATGGAGGAATGGCAAAAAATATGGAACGAAGATAGGAAAGGAAGAAGATTATATGAAGTGCAAAAGTCAGTTCGAATTCGAAACATTAATGAAAGAAACAGAAGAGAAGAAATAATAGTAGATTAAGAATAGGTCATACCTACTTAAATGACATGCTTTACTTAATAGGGAGGAAAAATAGTGAGAAATGTGAGAAATGTGGTGAAAAAGAAAATGTAGAACACATACTGATGAACTGTAAGTTATATGAACACGAAAGGGAAAAATTAAAGAGAATAGTTAGAAGTATAGGGCATGAATGGAATCTTAAAGGAATATTAGGAAATGAAGGAAACATAACAGATATTCATAAACTAAGGAAAGCATTGTTTTTGTATCTTAAGAATACAAAATTAAAAAATAGAATCTAATAGATGTGAAGTAACGCTGCTACACACTCATGTACAGTAGGTGGCGGTATGCACCTTAAAGTTGCTTGTGATCCGCCATAATAGAAGAGAAGAAGAAGAAGAGGTTGTTGCGGGCAACTTCCTTCCTTCTTCCCGTCATGCACCTCGCTTATGTTGGCACAGTATTTGATTGATTAACATCACATTTAGGTTAACCGCACGAGTACTGTGTTGGAATGAAATGAGAAATAAAAATATAAAATGTCGGTCTAGTTTATGTAAGCAGGAAGTAAAACTGTTACCGGGGTCAAAGTTAACGGTGAGCTCTGGGGCTAGATAAACCGTAACTACGCAACCAGCGCGAGCTGAAACATCGATGGTCTGCAGTTTGTTTTCCTGCGTTTTCTGTTGGACATGGAAAAACAAAGCTACGTAAAGGAAAGGCTCATAGCACCTACTGACTTCACCTCTCCAAGTATGTTCCTCTGACTTAATGTTCAATGTTACATTAAAGGAGAATATTAGCATTTTATTCCTGCTACATAAAGCTAACTCTCAACAGGCAGGTAGTTTGATGTTGGAAGATGTTATTTACCCATAACTTTCCCTCATGTGAATCCATTTTGTGGAACAACCGAGTAAACACCAGAAATAAACAAGTTGAAAAGATTTTTGAACAATTCATGATACGAAATGGATATTCTGTTTGTGATTTGAGGGATTCCCGTGCTAACCTTTTGAATTCCGAAGATTTTATTTAAACTATATAACTACAAAGTTATACCAGAGCCTGCAAAGCTATCAGTAACTTTAAATTTAGGACTTTAACTTAACTGACATAAACCCAATAATAAAATTGTCAATCCTGTTTTTCTTTTTCATGAAGTCCATAACATGGCTAAAAAGTTTCCAGTTTCCCCCAAATTCAAAGAGACCAATTTTAGGATAATTAACAAAATAAACACAGTAGGAGACTTAAAATAAAAAGTTTTTATTTCAATCTTTGTACTTTCTGTTATACTGATGAAATACTAGACCAAATGTTGTTGTTTTTTATCCCTTTATAGAAGTTCTTGTTAAACATTAGAAATTAGTTAACACTCAAAACAGATGATAAACCAATTTCTAATATTTCATATATTCAGGGCTGCCAACTCTCACCCATTAGGAGTGAGACTCACCCATCTTAGTGTCTTCACACACTCTCACTCCATATTCCCAATTTCTCACAATAAAAAGGATCACATCCAATGGTTTGTTTTCTCTTTATTGGTGCTTTTTTTTTACTCCCAGTTTTAGTCCATGTTTTGCTCACAAGTTAAATGATTATTGCTCAGTCTAGTTTAATAATCTCCCGTTGGCATTTAGGAGTAATTAAACCAACACAAATATTTACATTTTTAAAGTTCCAGGTTTGCCTTTCAAACGGTCCACAAAAAGAAAAAGCACCATTGCATTTTATTTTTCAAAAGATCAGCCACCCAAGAAAAGACCAACCACATCTAGAGAGGATGTGCAGAACAGCTCACTTATCCTGGATTCACAGAGAAGAAACCACAGGGATGTTTTTCTTTTATTATTACCTATCTTATTCATTTATCTTTATTTTTGTCCATTGAATATGTTTAAAAGCTTAATTTCCATCACACCTTCCAAACTGAAACATCCAGAGAAGTGCTGTCTCCTGTCATGGTGAGTTTTTATTGAATCTACAGCCTCCTAGAAGGTCTGAACTGTTTAGCCATTTTGTCAATTGTAAGAAAAACTAATAACATAATGAATGAAGCTTTTTAATCCTTCGCCTATTACCAAATATTCAAACACAGTGTAGTTTGCATGGGATTCGATGCGCTGGTTCTTGTATCACTGCCAGTAATGCAGTAATAGCTTATTATTTCCTCATTGTTTAATTTACTTGAGCTGCAGAGAATAATTAATGAACAAAGTGGTGAAATTCTAAGTTTAAAGTATATTTAAGATGCAAGTATTTTAGTTGGGCCCATTCTTCTTTACTTCAATTCTCTAAAAATCACCAGAATATAGAAAATTATGTATATTATGAGAAAAATGTTCCACATAACTGCAGACCACTTATTGTTACTCAGTAACATTTACTCTGCTATAAAAATTCCACATTTTGCCACTTTGTTTCAGTTAAATCTTTTGAAAACCTACAACCTTTAGCTGCACCTGTCCTCATCTAACCCTGACAGGGTTTCCTGTCCAAACTATTTCAAAATCTCACCTTAAGGTTTGGTGAGAAGTTGGCAGCCCTTATATTGTATAATTTAGTTCATGTAATTCCGCCTGTTTGTGATATAGCTAACATGATAGTTTTTCTGGGTAGATTTGACATTTACTGCAGTTAATGCCAAAAGTAAGGCGGGACAAATAATCAGCATCAATATACATATATATATATATATATAGTGAAAGTGACAAGATCAAAATAGTACAATTCATAAGGTTTTCAATATTTCCATTGCACTCTAATCCAAAGCCACATGGTATTATGGGATCATCTGGGCCTTTCAAAGTTGTTCCCCCTGGTCCTTATACAGAGGTAAAGAAAAGACTAATCAGTAGTTATTGATATTAACTGATAAGAAAATCTTAACTTATTACATTTTTAAAGTCATATCATTCAGCCCTAAATTTAGACTACCCTTTTCAACAATTATATTAACGCAAAGCTGTAAAAAAGGAAAATTACTTAAAATCATCTCTGAATTCCTACTTTTTCAAAGTTTTTGTGTAAGGCGCATGCTTTGCTGATACTTTAATTTGCCCTCCATCATAATTTTTTGTTTGATTTATTCATGTATTTTTTGTTTAATTGGAGACTTGTGTAAAAAAAAATATTGTGTCATTTTTAATCATGTAAATAGAAAAAATCAAAGTAGCTTCCAAGCACATGACCCTTCTCTTTTGGTGACCTTACATAAGGCAGGGGTGAGGTAAGTGGAGGGCCAAAACACATTGAAATGATTTACAGAAGTATGAGTGCTAGGCTGATTGAAACATTAAATATACTATTTGTAAAGGAAGGCTTTGTGTTTACACCTATAAGCTTTCTCTCTGGTTCTTTCCTGAGAAGAGATCACTTTAGACAAACTCTTTGAATAACACTCATAATGTTTATGTATTAAATAACCATGAGACATGATAACAGATTTAGACAGGGATTGTAACCTTAATCAGACCCAAGGAATGGCTCAGGGTTACAGAAGGCAGTGCTTACCAACCGGGCTCTGATCTTGTTGAAGTTGGCCCAGAATTACAGTTAGAGAAGCATTTTATACAACTACAGTCTGCCACATCATCACATCATACAAGAAGCATAGCTCTAGCCTTACTAAACTACTACACTATGTTCTTAGATCAAGGACATACTCTCCTTCCATTCCCAAATCTTTGCCAGATGTCCTAATTAGATAAACTACTTGGGAAAACATTAGTTTTGACATGTAACAGGCAGGTATTATTAGGGTTTAACAGACTCACACATCATCAATAAAAATAATCGTAAAACTTAAAATTCTAAAATGCACATATAAATTTGAAATACATATGAAGTTATGAATTTAAACATCCATCTACTTAGTAATACACAAAATTACTTCACAATAAGTATAAATACATATAGCAAGGGAATTTTATGTATTTTTAGTGGATCTCCAGTTTGGCATTTTTCTTTTGTTCACAGGCAGAAATGTTTGGGAAAACCCTGACATGAGGCATATCTTAAGTGAGCAGTTGATTTTTAATAATCCAACATTCTTGTTTTATTTTCATTTTATTTGATTCAGGCTTTTAATCAAAGAACTGCTGCAAAATTATTGAACCATGTCTTTATCAAGTAGTTTAAAAATCTTCGATAAACAGTTTTTGGTTCAGGACATTTTCTCTAAACTACATTTCCCACAATGCACTGCATCCATTTGGAAGTAAAGTAAACCAACACAAATCTGCTAAAAAAAAAATGTCCTACTGAATTTGACATATTGGGTCATTTGAATTTTTAAAATCCCAATGTTTTCATATTAGTGATATTACTTTTAATTAAACTCCTTTACCATAGAACTATATATTTAACTTGGAGTAAGCCACAACATACATTTAGTTATTGATTTAACACTTTAACACTATATGTATTGAATTAAGTCTCCTTAAGGTAACAAATGGAAAGTAAATTTACAAAATTAGTTTGACTTTGATGCTTTTCTTTCTACCGTGATGCGTTTATAGTTAGCGCTGTTTTTTTTCAATGCATGTCTATTTTGATTTGTGTCATTATTTTAGGGAGCATCCAGGGAGATTTGATGCCCCCTTCACATTTTGCATCGACTATCCAACCTGCTGATGCTCCGGGGGCCTCAGGAACACCTGATCTTTCACAACCGCCCCCTCCACATACGCCCTGGGTCAATCCAGCGGTAAGAAGAAAACCACCAGAGGAGCCCAGTGCTGTCACCCCATGGCTCGCCATCACACAGACCCAGCAGGAAATCTTGAACTTAAAAAAGGAAAATCAGAGAATCCTTATGCTTCGAGGAGATAATAGCAGAGGAAAGACTTCTGCAGATGATCGACCAGACATTAGAGCTGGGTAATTACACTTCCTTGATTTATATTGTCAGTAATAAGATAAACACAGTTAAGTTGGATGTTGTAAACTCTGTTTTCTGCAGATCCTCAGAAAGCAGTAAGCAGTGGTTCCAATCAGACCCGGGGTGGCTTCTGAAAATAGAGAAACACAAGGCGGAGGCTGAAAGGTCAAAAGGCCAAGTGGAGGCCTTAAAGGAGACAGCAGAGAGGTACAGGGAAGAACTGAGAGAGAAGGACATATCTCTGAGCAGGTATTCATTTACTTATGTGTTCACCCAATAACATTTTTATGGTTTAATTTTAATTTTAGCACATGGACAATGTCGTTAATCTGCCAAGCTTGACCTTTAGCATCATAGGGCGTAGCTAAAAGCTAAAACACTGCTTGTGTCCAACTCTACAAGCTCTGATTTGAGTTCTTTAACATATAACCTCTGACTAA
Organism: Cyprinodon tularosa; assembly: GCF_016077235.1. Taxonomy (NCBI): domain Eukaryota; kingdom Metazoa; phylum Chordata; class Actinopteri; order Cyprinodontiformes; family Cyprinodontidae; genus Cyprinodon; species Cyprinodon tularosa. The sequence continues at coordinate 35,068 of NW_024037894.1, forward strand.
AGGCTTCGTAAACTGATCACAGGACTCGTGGTCCCTGGAGAACAGAGCCTTGATCTATCTTAGTCGTACAGTCTTGGACGCAGCTGCAGAGAAACGCCAACTGTATTATTTTCAGGTGTGCTGTTTGCTACAGATGTCGTACGACTCGACTTTCTGTCCAGTCGGATCTGCTGTGTTTTGGCCTTAACTTTGCTTGCATTCAGAGATAATTGGTCCAAACTGGAGGTGCTGCTCAGTTTTATCAGATTCAGCACCAGTAAAAAAAAGTAAGATAAAATCATTGTGATGTCTTCCAGGTCGCCGGCCTAAATTTTAAGCACACCTGTTAACACAATCATCCATTCAGCCGTTCACAAGGCAGCACTAAACTCAGAACTAACGAGGCCACAGCAGCAGGGGAGCTCTCCTGGTTCCGATCCAGTTGTTTAAAAATAGGAAACAGCTCACCGAATCACAGAAATTGTACTATAACTGTACAGAAGAGATTTTGTATGACCGTCCTGCTTCATTATGACAGTTGAGGCTGGCAGTGTAAATCTGTGAGATAAATTTATTTTACTAGAACACTTTTCACCCCTGAACACCAAAATGAGCCTTGTTTAAGCCAAGCAGCCTACCTGAGCATGTTTACCTCGACTATCCTTAGTTTATTTATTTATTATCCCCTCTTCAATCAAGATAAAACTCCTTGTAACAGGTGATCAGAGCATAATGAAATATCCTCCATAGTAAACCCGTAACGCTACTTTAGATGTGCAGGCGACAAATCTGCAGCAACGATGTGAAGCTCTCCTGTTAATATGGACCCCTGGATTATTTAAAAACATCTTGTTAAATCTATGCACCATAAATACCAAGCAGGTACCATCCAGATGTGCCTAATAAAATGCCCATCGAGTGTATAAACATTTACATGTAATGTGTATATATATATATTCATGCTATATTCGTCATTTAAAGCATACTTAATAAGATATGGACATTTTTATTAATTGGAAAAAAATGTGATCCGTGTTCCATCTAAGCTGTGCACTGCTAGCTCATTCTCAGAGCACAAGAAAATCTATGCAGAGCATACAATAAAATAAAACAGTGAATGAAATCATTTTTTTTGTTTTGTTTATCATTTTGAATCCATCTATCAATCATTTACAACTTAAAACCAACAATGAAAATACAGGAAACAGCTGGCTCTGTGTACATTCAGGTAATTGTCTGAAAGTACATGAATTACAACCCCCCCCCACCCCCAACTTCTGTTGCATAATGTAGAGAAACGGAGAACAGTTTTTCCCTCCCAAACCACATTAAATGTAATAATGATAATAAAATGAGCAGGTAATGTGTTCATCTTTTATTCTATTTCTTTTGGGCTGTTTTAGCATCTGTGTAATTAAAGGGTTATGGGGAGAGACACAGTGTTACAGGAATTTGTACTATATCACAAGCTTCAGCACACATTTCATTGTAGTTAATGTTTTAATGTGAACAAAAAGTTCTGTCTGAAAGGTGTAGCGTCTTATTCCTTCCAGAGGACACTCACCCTGGCCAAAGCAGCACTCTTACATATACCAAACTACACAACAAGATTTTTTTTCATTTTAAGTGGGCAAAATAACTTTAATTAAAAGTAAACTAATGGAAATCGCTGCTCCACTCTCTTAGTCTTTTAAGAAGCCATATAACTTGCTATGATCCAAGGTTTATTAGATATAAATATATCTAATAAATGGCCTCATACGTTGTCTCTGCCTGCACATCTGATGTTGGGGCGAAAAAAAAAAAAGTTTGAAAAAGTAAAATCTGAAGAATATTGAGAAAAAAAAAATAAGAAAGAATGTTTGAGAAAATCTGAAAGAATAAAATAGTAAACTGAGGTTAATTACTCTTCAAATCTTTGTTTATGTAAAAGCATTTCAGATTTAAATTTTTTAAAGACGAAAAATTCTTCAAATCTTTGTTCAAATATGTAATTTACTTTCAATAATATTGGAACTAATAACTTTTTATACAGATCCTTAATCTAGTTAGTCACAGCAAAAGCTGAGCCCATAGCTATGTCTAGGAGAGAAACAGGACTACACAATGAAAAACAGGCAAAGTTCTATTATCCATAACTGAATATGTTGATGGCAGCGGAACAGTCAAAAACAGACCAGATGAAGTCACTGTGATGAGAAAAAGCAGAGAGAACGTAAGGTTAGTGGTTACCCTAAGAAATAATGCAGAGAAGGGGTCCCCATGTCTTCCAGCGGTCTAAGCAGCATGGCAACAGAGATAGCTCAGGATAACCAGAGCTATTCTAGCTATAAGCTTTATCGAAAAGGAAAGTTGCCTTAAAAATCTTTTGGGCCTGCATATGTTTCAACTATTAGGAGTAAATATTTTTTTGTTGTTTTTTTTTTTTTTTTTTTTCAATCCAACTCGGAAACAGACAGAGGCATGAGTTGGAGACAATGCAAAAAGAACTGTCAAAAGCAAAGACTGAACTCTGCCGAGCCAGAGAGGAGCTGAGCCTCAGCAGTGCGCAGAAGAAGGAAATGAGCTTCCAGGTAATGATGTTGACAGACAAAACATTTCATTTCCACACTCCTGTAGACAACAGTCACCTGAGATTTACTGGCATCTTGTAACACTCATCTTTGCAGCGTGTTCTGCTGTTTTACTAGTTTTTTTTCTTGCTAATAGACTGCAGTGACTTTTAATTTAACAGGTTTTTAATGCGATAAGATCCAGAGATAAAATGTGTTGTTTTGCTTTTTTTGTCTTAAAATGTCTTTTGTAGCTTGAAAAATTGCAAATGGAGTCCAATGAGGAAATTACAAAGCTGAGGAGAGATGTAGAGAGGAGCGAGGAGTTGTTCAGGGACCTAGCTCTTCAGGCTGAAAGAGAGCGTTTTAAGGCTGAGGAGGAAGCCAAACTGCAGGCTCTCAGGGTGAGGGAGAAGATTGAAGAGCTAAAGATGAAACAGGAGGTAGAGGTACGACCTTAATCTCCTTTATGGAAATGTAAACCATCATAATCCTTAACTTTTTGCATCCAAATTTGAATGATTTTCCTTAAATCTCAACGCCTTTGTCTAACAATGCTTGTTGGCTGCCATTAAATCTGGGGCTGAACCGGTGAAGCAAATGAAGTCAAACCTCCACCTTAAGCTACTGCCTGATTATTGGTGCCCTAAAATTCCCCTTGTTTGTCCCTCCTCTCTTACAGATCCAGCAGCTGAATGCGTCCCATTGTGCAGAGCTGGACGCAGCCAGAAAAGCAAACAATGACCTACAGAACCGACTTCAGTCAATGACAGCTGAAGTGCTGCAGCTAAAAAGCGCTTTGATGGAGGTGTCTGCAGAGAGGGATGGACTCAGAGAACATTTAAGGTCCCCCCAAATTAATTTAAGACCAAACGAAGCAAAGCATCCAAAGCACTTTGTAGTGAGATGCCCTTATTTTCCTCTTTGTCTGATAATGTTGCTTATATTTCAGCCAAATGGGACAAGCCTTTGAGACACAATCTGCAACACTGCACAGCCTCAGAAATTACATCGGCCAACTCGCCCCAGAGAACGGAGAGAGAGAACGATTAAACGAAGCTGTTGAGGTGAAGAGAATCTAAACGACTGATCGAAATGAACTGCTGGGATGTTATTGCATAAAACCTTTAATTTCTCTTCTCACATTACTTAAGGAACATCAACTGAGCAAATGAAAACCTAATTTATGCAGCAACACTAGCATCACAACAACCCACAGCTTTTCTGTTCTAATCTTGTCCATTTTGCAGAGGCTGAGCAAGGAGAAAGCGGCTCTCCAGACGACTACAGAGCTTCTGACAGTCAGGCTTAACTCGGTGAATGAGATTCTCAGCCTCCAAGAAGAGAAAATTAAGAGTGTGAGCAGATTTATTTATTTTCTTCCTTCACCCACAGGTCAAAAGCTTTTGTTCTTAAGATAACAGACATCTTTGACTTGTCTTTTTTTTTTTTTTTGGTTTAATCAACAAGAATGTTTCTAAAATGAGCATTACTTTTATCTGGTTCCAAAGAAAGACGAGTTAAAATAAATTCAATTTCACAGCAGTAAAGCCTTGCCTTGAGAAAATTACCTTTAAATTGTTTGCAATTGATTAATTTTACTAAATGATTTAACTTGACTTGTGTCTCAAAATGATCAAACCTCTAATCAAAGTGTTTTTTATTGATTTTTCATATTCAAACAATGGACATCCCATACAGAACAAAATAATAGGGTCAAAATTTACATCACAAAAACAGATAAAAACACAGACAAACTAGCAGCAAGACAGATCCTACTACTACCAGACACACCACCCCAGTTCCAGACTGTCTTAGGCTGAAACTAAATACATAAATTTGAATGACAATAATAACCACACTGGGTTCCAGTTATGCCAAAGCAGTCTGAAATTCAGATTTAAAATAGGAAATAAAAGGCTGCCAGACCTTGAAATATCTCTTAGTATTTCCCTGTAAAATAAATCTAAGATGTTCCAATTTAAGATGTGCCATCACCTCCTCTACCCATCGTTTGCGAGTTGGCGGTGCTGCCTTTATCCAATGAAAAAAGATCAGTCTCTTGGCCAACAATGAAGAAAATGCCTTTGCTTTCCTTTGAGCAGTCGTTATGATCAAACCTCTAAATGTTTTTCTAAGATTTTACTAGTAATTGATATTTCAACAATACAAATCTGTTGATTAAAGTTGTTTCTGAGCTTTAAGCCAGTTATTGTTATACAACAATGATGAGACATTTATATGAAGTGAAATTTTCCTTCATTGAAGCAAAGCACATGTTTTGTAAATGGAAATTAAAAAACATATTTTGTAAACTGAAAGTTGATTTAAGAGAATCCAGATATGAAAACCTGAAAAAGGTTTTAATAAAAATAAAGGCTTTGACAGGAACTCTATGGTTTTCTCAGAATTATTTCATTTTTTTTTTTTTTTTTTATTAATTTCTTCTGATTTTATATTGGGCTGCTCAGTGGCGCACTGAAAGACAGAAATTTGGAAAGAACATTCAAAGATATAACATCTTGAAATGGAACGAAATGGAAAATTAAATGGATGTAAAAACATCTTTTGAATTAAAAAAATAAAAAACAAATATGGAAAAAACATTCGAAAGAACAAAATGGAAATAAAATGTGAGAAAACAGCAAAGATAACCTCAAAACCCTTAAACTGTTATTTTAAAGTTTCATTTCTGGATTGCATTTTTTTTATTTTCAAAACCTTTTCTTTCCTTCCAACAATAATGAAACAAAATTCACTCTATATGTTTCTTAGCAGCTCTTCAATTAGGAAAGACAGGAGAACACGCTGCTCAGCTGAGAAAAAGAAATTGTTAATATTCATAAAAAAGGAAGCAAGTAAATTGAAACAGCTGCGAATTTCTACACTAAAAAATTTGACGAGGTTGGAAAATGGCACAAGTTTATTTGGTCAAAGCAGGATAGATTGTACAGGATAATGAGTCAAAATAGAAAGCCAAATAAGCACATACGCTTAAGAAAACTAAACTATAAGAAAAAAAAGTGGTGAAAGTTCCCTTGCATGCAGAAGAGAGAAGCTTAATTTTAGTCTTAAATCAAAAGCTTTACAAAATTTGTTATGATTTTGTCATTTATGTTATATAAATAAAGAAAGAGAAGGTAACATCGTCTTCAGGAATCAGCCATGAAAAAGTGGCAGCACATATCAGAGATAGGGGAGAAGGAATTAGCTAAAAATCCAAATTGTGATTTATTTTCCACCAATATTGCAACTGTGATTTTATTGCGATTTTCCTTTGCACTCAACACAAGCATGTAAATGTTTCATCCTAGGGTTTTCTGTTTTTTCAGGACCTTGTGCGCTTGCTTGTCCAGAATCTCTTGTTGCAGGATTTTACTGTAACCTTTGTGTGAAACAGTGCTCACTTCTTCTATCATGTATGGATCTGGGTGCTGGCCGCAACACTTTCTTCCATTGTTTGTGGTGGCAAACACACTTTAAGTGTTTTACCGCCACCTAAAGGACTGGAAGTTTGTGTGTAACTCTGGCCAAACATAATGTGACTAAAATTGAGTCCTTCTACGATATGAAATGTATGTTTTTCTAAATTGTAATTATACTGCAAATACAATTGTCCATACTGGATTTAAACAACTTGTATTGGTCAATCTCTAGTTCCAAGTCTTTATCCATAAGTCTTGAGCCAAAGCCTCAAATAAATCAGTGAAATCAGAGTCGAGTATCAATTGAACACAGGAAATTCAAGTCGAGTTCAATGTTTCCAACATCTAATTTCCCTTTGGGACTAATAAAGTATCTTATGAATTGAATGACACTTTAAATTTAAAGTTCTTTTAAATCCTTTTTTTCAAATAAAGTTCAATTGCATGTTAAATGTAAATAATTGATCATATGCTCTTTTTAAATCAGTTTTTATCTCAACACATGATGAAACTAGTGCAACTGGAGATATGCTGATAAGGGAGTTAGCTGCTATCACAGCACAGGAGCAGTAACAGCCTCTGTTCTCTGTGTAGCTTCAAACGTTGAACAATGTTTTTGCCTTTTCTGTGTGTGTGTGTTTTTCTATTTGGTTGCATTGTGGGGGCCATGCTCTGGAAAAATGGACCCTACAAGGGGAATTGTTGTATTAGGGTGAGGGTCATGTTAAGGATTAAAGGTATAGTTGAGGATTTTCACCAGCATTTGAAAAGACCTGCTATCTCCACTTGGAAAAAAAAATGGAAAAGCACAACCCTGTACACGCTCCCGATAGGGAACACCTAGTAAATGCGTGTGACAGCATGCACAAGCCCATTTATTGTTGTGCACGCTCTGTTTAAAAGTGCCCTTTTGCATCGCTCACACAAACCCACTTTCCAAAAGAAGATTTGTAATTTTTTCACTATGTCAGACTCACAACCAGTAAGTGAAAATGAGGGCGAGCACGTAGGACGGCTTTACGTAAACACATCACCAGATTGACTTACAATTAGGAGGACCACTTATACCTTTAAGGTGTGGATTGAGGTTAGGTTTGGGTTAGGTATTAACTCGTAATGGTTGGGTTTAGGTTAAGGGTCATGGTTCGGCTGTAAAAATAGGTTAGAAATGCCTGGAAGTTTATGGTAAGTCCCAACAAAGATAGAGAGATGTATTATATGCGTCTCTGTAAGAGGGAGAGAGAGAGAAAGGTGTTAAATCAGGTTGACTTGATTGGCTGTGCTGCAGCCCACTCATAGAGTGTGGGATAACAGAGATACAATCTTTGTTTACAGGATGAGTAAAAGCGATTAATGGTGCTCAGTTTTTAAATAACAGGTTTTAAACTTAGATTTTGGATTAAATATCAAGTCTCTTCCAGTTCGGAGTCTTTTGAGTCTAGTCACCAATCTATACATTTTTCAGGTAGAGTCGAAAGTCAGAATATTAATGACTAGAGTCCATGTTATATGACTGGAGTCCTCATTTCTGGGAACCTGAAAAGGGTCTGAACCTGTTTCTAACTGTTCTCCCATGTTGAGCTGAGAGTTCATTTTTAAATAGATTTTCTTTTGACTGGTTATAAACCCTGACATTAACTTGATGAAAAATTTTTATTGCATCCCATCACTAGGGTAAATAGATGTCTTATAGCTCTGTCTACATGTCCTAGGTATTATTTGGACAGTTTACAGCTCTTTTATTGAGATGCTGCTTCTGTTGAGCTTTGGCTGCAATGTTGGTTGTTTGTGTATTTCTGCAGACCTCAACAGATCCTCTGATGAAGAGCGGATGTAAAGCACTGCAAGTGCTTCATCTGTGGAGGGAGAAAGTCTTCCAGTTGTGTGTCCAACTCCGGTCCAAAGACATTGAGATGAGAAGAGAGAAGGACAAACTCCTCTCAGAGGTAATGCGCCCACCCGCCAAACTGTAGTCCGGTCTAATCCGTGTTGATGTTTGACACCGGTCCTTTTTAGGTGCGATCCATGGAGCAGCAGCTGCAGCAGGAGCAGCACCAAGCCAGCGTGCTCCAACACAGCCTGCATGATAGAATAGCTGAGCTGGACCTGGAGAGAGTGGAGAATCAGGTGGGAAGCAGTGAAACTGCTGTGATTTACGCTGCTGCCTGAAAATCTGATGAAGCACAACACATTGGGGTGTAGTTAGAAAATGGGCGCAGGTGTGTGCATCATGAACGCGCACAGCATCAGCATGCTGACAGTGCAAAGCCGACTGGGGTAAGGTTTAAAGAACAGTACAGATCTGAGAAAAAGGTCACCTTGACAGATTTTTGTTGTTTTTTTTTTTTTTTTCCAACCAGACATTAAAACAAAACCTTGCAGAGGCTTCCAGAGAAAACACAGAGCTGAATGTACAGAAGCAGAAGGGAGAGGCTGACATTAAAGAACTGACCCAGGCTCTGCAGAGGTACAACCATTTAGTCTGAAGTTTCACAGGGTTTTGTCAGACATTGTTTTAAACTTTCCCAGTTTGCAGGTTCGGACGTGGATTAGAAACCAGGTTGGCGGATGTAGACGCGGCCAGAGAGAAGCTCAGCAGTTGTGCTCAGAGACTTTCGTTTGCCAACAGAAGAGTGGAGACAATCCAAGGCAGGTATTATTAGCCATTCGTTTACAGCTTACAGCCTGGTAGAGGATAAAACATAGTTTTTTTTTTTTTTTTTATAGGTTTGATCATGAGGAAGACGGCTCTGAAGAAAATAGAACAAGCTTCTAAACAGACAGAACCGGAAAATGACAGGTGTGAATAGAAACTTAAGTGTCTTATTGCTATTTGTGCTTTAGAATAATTTCATTTTGTCCTCCTACTGCAAACTACCATGAATCAGGATTTAATGGGATGAACCAATGCATCCCACAGAGAAGTGGAAATAAAATAATGATACAGGCTTTTCTGAGCTTCATCCCCTTAGCTCTGTTTGCACTGAATCAATCATTCAAACCTAACCTAAAAAACAAAACGCATGATCTCAGCATGAATCAGAGGTAGAGCAATACATCATTAGGACGATATTTTTACCAATCTTAGTTTTTTTTCCTCGTGGAAGCAGCCACGGTTTGAAGTCACATGAAGCACATGCAGCTCTGCTCCCTCCATCTGCTCTCCATTGATAACGTTATCTTAATAAATGTCTTTAAACTGAGACGGATGTAACAGTTGTTTTCATTGTAGAGGTTGACTGATACAGGTTATTTGGCTGATGGTGATTATTTTGGTATAACTGATCCTAGATATGTGCTACTGATTCTTTTGGCCAATATTGCTTTTCCTTTCTCCATTTAAATTATAAAAATGTTACACAAATCTAAATTTAAATAAAAACAAACTAAAAAATCAAACTAAATATTGATGAACAGCAGATATAGCAGCAATGCATGTGATTCATGTGATCTCAAGGCCTGCCTGCTGAATTCTCTTTTCTTATGTTTAGAACAAAGATGTGTGATCTACACACCATGGGAGACTTTTGATGACATCAAAGTAACTTATTGTGACGATGATTCCCCATCAAGTCTCCCGTGGTCTTCGTTCTTTCAAATACAATGAAACGGATCACTGCTCAACACTTACCACTTAATCTATAGAGATATATATAATTGCACATGCAAAATTTCAGCTATTTCAAACCACTGGAAGTGGGTCAGGGGCATTACAAAAAAATATACTGCAACCTAGTTTAAATTGCTAAACCTAGGTAATCTGAAATGTAATAATTAAAAAACTAGGCAAAAATACTTCTTTCTAGAAAAAGATGGTTGTACAGTTTTTGGCGTGGGGATTCTGAGTAGAAATGCATGCCACACTTTTCAGATTCTTGTCTGGAAAAGGCAAAAATTACATGTTAAATTTTATTTTATATTATATTGCACACTTAACGGTTAGGCATAACTTGGTTATTATCACGTTAAATTCAAGCACAATGAGGTTTTTGGTTGTAATTAAAAGGTTCATAAATTTTGAGTTTGTTTGCTAATTGGGCCATGCAGATCGGCTGAGGTATCGTCTCAGACCTTTTTTTCTCCCTGTGTTTAATGTGAGGCAGGGGTTCTCAGCATCTTGTGTTAAAGTTCCTGCTCCATTTTTAACTCCATTTGTTTTGTTTTTCTTTTGCCTGGCAGCATCATTAACTTAAAGATGGAGAACAGTTTGGTTTGTGAAGAGAGAGACAGACTCATGCAGGAGCTGAGAAGAACTCCAGAGCTCGTAGAGAAAGCTCTGGCTGATCTAAAAGAACAATGTGAGACACTTTTTACTAAAATGGCTTTTTAGAAGACTGTAAATCCACATCATAGCTGATGACTGTGAACCGTTGCCCTCTTTGCAGATGAGAGTAAAGTCAGGCAGCTGCAGCAGGACTTGGAGCACAGCTGCGCTCAGGTCAGGCTGGCTGTGGCCTCTAAAGAGCAGGCAGAGCAAAGCTTGCAGGAGATCCAGGCCCAGCTGGAGGAAAAGAACGCCAGCATGGAGAGCCTCCGCTGTGAACTGCTTCGCCAGCAGGAGCAAAGCAAGTGTGGTGAGCAGTGCTTATTTTAGGATCCAAAGGGCTCTTTTTTTCCTCCTGGTTTTCCCTCCTCTGCTCGTGTTTCACACGCAGTCCCAGGTGATCAGGGTTAGGGTGCAGGGGAACATTGTAGAGCAGCCCAGTGAGTGTAGCTATCAGGAAGCTGTTACCTTCCTCTTCATTTTCACTCCTCAGCTGCTCAGTCATCCAACAATAGTTCAGTTAGTAATGAAATAGAAATGCTCATTAATTTGTCTTGTCTTTTCTTTAGACACATTGATGGTAACTTCAATTGTTAAAGGTATTTTTTTATGATTGGCCAAAGGAATTAATCAAAAAGCTCAAATTAGGGATTGAGATACGAGTTAGAGATAAGAGAAAATGTATAAATTAAACTATAAAAAAAATTCATAAACTAGCTTTCAGTGTCCTACCTGATTCAGAGTGATATAATATCGATTTTATTAATTGCTAAATTATGTTATGTGCTTGATCTTCACTAATATTATTATCCTAATTAAGCAAATGTCACTGAACTCAACCAGGCGGCTTTAACTGTTATATTTGTTCCCTTAATAGCCCTTTTTACCCCTAAATCTTTTTTTTGCAGACAAACTGTATAAATTAGGGCCGGGACGTTAAACACCTGATTTTGATAAATGAATTACACAGATTATAACAGATTAAGAAAAATGAGTCAATTAAAAGCATTATTTCTGAGTGGGAACCTCTGCGTTCCCTTTTCTTGTATTTTCTTAAAAATGTGAAATTAATACCAACATTTCTGAGTGTTTTTTGTAAACATTTGCTACCTATTTTTCTTTCATCCAGAATGGCTCTAATACTGAAGCTGCACAGTTTAGCATAAAAACGCTCTGCTTCCAAATGCTTCAGTCAGAAGCTTGTTTTTGAAAAGCTGGGCTCCTCGATGAGACGCAGATGTTGCAGCTTGGCTGGATAACGATTGGCAAACACATGGCGATCCATCCTGCCTTCAACAGCAGTCTAATGCAATTTTAGCCAAACTTTTCCCTCATACTTTTCCCTTGAAATCACAAATATTGAGATTTTTACTAAGAGATATAAGATGAGACCATATTCATTACATGCACTGCAAAAACAATCCAGAAATAAGTAAAAAATGGCTTAAATTAAGTATATTTAGCCTTAATTTGAGCAGGTAAATAAGATGATTTGCCAATGGAATGAGTATTTTCACTCTTAAAATAAGATAGTTAGATAATATTTACTTGAAATAAGACGATAAAATAGTTTTTTCTTATTTTAAAAGGAAATTGTCTTGTTCCATTGGCAAAGTGTCTTACTTATCTCCTCAAATCAAGGAAAAACACACTTATTTTAAGAAAAAATAACTTATTGAGATTTATATTTTTTGCAGTGTGGAGATGCTTTCTAATCAAACCTAACACCAACCTGCCCCTGTCTTTTATTCATTTATCTATGCTGAACTTCCCAGTGATTCGCCTACCTCCCTTTCTGAACACAAATCAACCCCCCACCTCTTCCTCACTCTTTGTTTGTTGATTATAATAATTAAATTCACACTAACACAATATTTTCTAACCATTTTTCTTGAAGGTCTGCAGCTGTTTGTTCATAAATGTGCCCGTGTTACATGTGGGACAAAGCTCTGATTTATAGGTGCAGAGCTTGGCATTAAAAGATAAATCTCCAGCACATTTACCCAGAAAGCATGGGTAAGTGGGGGAGTGGCGGTGTAGTGGTTAGGGCATATAGCTTGGAATCCTGAGGTTGTGAGTTCAAACCCAATCCCACAGCCTGCACTCTGGCTCTCTGAGCCAGACCCTTAACCCCAGACTGCTCCCCAGGTGCCGCACAATGGCAGCCCACTTCTCCCCAAGGGGATGGGTTAAATGCAGAGGTAAATTTCTCCAATGTGAGAACAATAAAGTTAAATTATTATTTGGTTAAATTAGACCAACACTAACAAGACTACAACACAAAACAACCATAAATGTGCAGACTGCTTTATGGCATACACCACTCCCCCCTTTTCCTGTTCATTATAAAGACGGAAGTCGATGCGAATACATTTCCCCGGCACACTGTATTTTTGTGCAAATTGTGCAGGGGTGATATTCAGGCAATGCGGCTCCTTCCTACTGGGATCTAAAGCTGGGCGATATGGCGATATATATCGTGAGGACGAGAGAAACATGTCTATCGTGACCTTTCTCCTCTATTTTTTCTATCGTGATAAACTTTTTTATTTTATCTTAACTTTTTTTAGCCAAGATTCTATACTGTTCACTGTCATGGCCGCAAATTGCATAACTGGTGTTCTTGGTTTGAGGTTGGGATTCTCATATTAGGAAACAAGATGATGGGTAAAAAATAGGCAATGAAAGATTTTTTTCAACCCTGTCCATCTGACGGACTATGAAAACATAAAATGCAACATCAGTTGTGGCATATCGTGATATATATCGTTATCGTGATATAAAATAATCCATATCGTGATATAGTTTTTTTTCCATATCGCCCAGCCCTACTGGGATCTATATGTGTGTTTACTGTGAAATGATCAAAGAACATGTTTCAAAGCTCTAAACTCATCAGCACATCAGTCGCTGCTGAGTCAGGTTGGGCAGTGCAGGAATCCAGTACAAAACCAAAGTTAAACGTTTCTTGTTTTTTCATCATATTGACAAAACATTGTTTCGCCAGATTAGATTCATTACCTCAGTGCTATTTATCACAGAGTTGCTGGAAACAGAAATGTATTTTAGTCCAGCTGCAGGCAACCCGAGGATCAGGATTTTACCACGCTAGGCTCTGCTCCTCGTGGGAGATTCTTTCCTCCTTCAGGCAAAACAGTTCAGCTTTTGTCCACTGGGTGGAGCCAAAATCAACCAAAACTGAAAGTTATTTAGAACTGCTTTAAAACTTAATGTCATTCAAATGATAATTAATATTTCTGGTTTGAAGCTGTTGATTTAGCTTCACCTAAAATTTAAAAATGTATTACTACGGAAAATAAAACCCAAAGGAAAAGATAATTCTTTGTGTCGCAAAGACCTACTTCAAGTCTAAAGTGTTTGAGTTGCATGACTAGATAATAGAATTTAACTTTATTGTTATTGCTATGTCACGAGTACAAAGCAACTAAATGTGGTTTGCATCTATCCAGAAGTGCTTTACAGGATATACATATTATTATAGGTGTATGTACAAGCAAAAAGTACTGTAAAAAGTTCTGTATAAATATGAATATGGGAGCTACGTGCACAGATTATACATATTGTACAGAATATACAGGAATGTTAGGAAAAGGATTATATATATATTAGCGGGTTTTTGATACAAGATAAATAATGGCAGATAAGATTTACAGATAGTATACAGATTGTGTATGTGTGTGAGGGGAACAGTCCCTGACACATAGTCCCTCATAATGTCACATTTGTTGGTGAATGGGGGATCTCATTGGCCTCATTTGAAAAAATAAGAACTTCTACCAATTGTTTAAATAAGTACAGTCCCCTACTGTACAGCCTGCAAAATGTCGGAAACATCTAATAGAAGCAAACTTTAACAATTTTAAGGTATTTCAATTTGTTTAAGGATATTAATAGATTAAAATCTGCATTACTTCACTTAAAACTAAAAGGAAAGTTCTTTAGAAGTTAGTGAAATATTGTAATTTTTTTTCAAAAGTATTATGTGTTTAGCCTTTGGAGTAAAAAATCAAATACAGCTTCTCTTTGGAATATTATGTCAATGTACGTTCATGATTCTGAAATATCACATATACTTGACCAATTTTAAATAATAATGATCAGTTTTAATCAATTTAAACTTTGGTTTAACAGATACATTTAGCTGTGACCAATTAGAGTTTTTATTTGAGATGGTTTAAAATCACATTTAGCAGATAGAAACTGATCATGTCTTTATATGACTAAAGCTAAAAGTGCATTGCCTCAATTTTCAAATTATTAAAATAAAAGAGAATCCAAGAGACCAATCCGTTTTGGTATATGTGTCACTGAATATCATACTAAGAAGTGTATTTAGTAAATGCCTTTAATACAGGGGCCATAACAATGGCTAGGATCTGTTCTGCAGGGGCACTCGCCCCCTGTTGGCCACTGTGTAGAATCGCACACGGTTTCCGGGTGAAAACCCACAGAGTCATTTAAAGGAATAGTACACCCAAAACATGATTAGCCTTCATTTTCTACTCACCCCCGTGCTGAACAACACTCTGGAGTACTTTTTTGATTCCTCAAATGCATCTGGAGATCTGGGAGGCTTCTTGCTGTCTGCTGACATTCAAATAATGGAGGTCTATGGTGCCTGAGACAGAAAGGTCCATAAAAGTCCACAAAAAACGTGTCAATATTCCTCCATACTGCTCGTCCAATGTATTCCAAGTGTCCTGAGTGGGTAGCATCCAGAATTTACTCGAAACGAAGTCATTTAGAATGTTTTTAGAGCATAAACAGTAGTGTATAGGACTTCCTGAAAGCGCGCACATGCGCGTTCACGACGCTAAGGGAGCCGGCAGACCAAACCAGCGCATTCAGCTCGGCAAAGAACTCATGCTCTTTCTCAACACTGAAGTCCTCAGACATTTTTCTTTCGTTGTTTCTTTCTTTGTACAGGTAAACAGCACATTTCTTCTTCTACGCTTGCATTATTGGCAGAGCAGAAGCTGAATGCGCACTTTCATCTGGTTTGGTCTGCCGCGGTTTTCGTAGCGTCATGAACTCGCATGTGCGCGCTTTCAGGAAATCCTATACACTACTGTTTATGCTCTAAAAAAATTCTTAATGACTTCGTTTCAAGTAAATTCTAGATGCTACCCACTCAGGACACTTGGAATACATTGGACGAGCAGTATGGAGGAATATTGACACGTTTTTTGTGGACTTTTATGGACCTTTCTGTCTCGGTCACCATAGACCTCCATTATTTGAATGTCAGCAGACAGCAAGAAGCCTCCCAGATCTCCAGATGCATTTGAGATATCAAAAAAGTACTCCAGAGTGTTGTTCAGCATGGGGGTGAGTAGAAAATGAAGGCTAATCATGTTTTGGGTGTACTATTCCTTTAAATATAAAAAAACAAAAAACAAAAAAGGATTATATCAAGGCCAACTTTAGGTACAGTTGTTAAAATCACATACAAAAAAAGACCAAAAACCATTTGACCTTGATGAAATAAAGTTATTTAAACCAAGTGATGCAATAGTGAGCATTGTTATTGGAGTCTAAATAGTGGAAACTACATGGCACCACCTGTAAACAGATGTGGTGCCATCTGTTGCTAGGACTTGCAGAAAGCCAGATTGCAAGAATTGATGCAGCTACTTAATAGAGCCTGACCATCCTGCAATGCCTCATAGTTAAGCAACAGCTCAGCCTGGTCAACAGATATTCATTAAATAATCTGACCTACAGAAACACTTAGGTCCCCAGAGCCTCCTGTCAGAACATCGAGAAGAGAAAATTCCTGCTCCTAAAAAGCAAACAGGGACATGGCATCAAGGGAAGAACCAATTAATCTAGAATCTGGTTTGGGTTTAGACTCTTAGCATAGCATTGCTACCGCTATAGTCACTGTTAATAAGGATGTTGACTCTTGAGATTAACAATTTATTTTTAAGTTGTGAGGGATTGCCTTTGAGTGAGTCGATGTAATCAGCTGGTTTTCCTTATATAGAAATCTTTAAACCAATCTGACTGGATGATCTAGCTGAATTGTGTCTATAAAGTGCCTTTGGATGACGTGTCTTGAATTTGAACTATAGAAATAACCTGAATTTTGGGGCCGATCCTTCAGGCAGATGTTGCTTCTATTTTCTTCATTAACATGATAAAATAACAACAAAGGTCAGTTCAAAATACATTATTTCTTACACTTCAGAAAAAATATCAGTTCTATAAATCCCAGGTCCTTAACGTTTCTCTAAATATCAATAAGTAGATAAAAGATTAATGACTAATAGCAAAGGAATGGCGCAGCAATGAATGAGCTCCACGGGATTTCAACGTAAGCCTGCTGAATGCTTTAATAAAAAACCACACGCTAATATTGGCCAACACCAGTACAAGGGGAAAAAACACCAACATTCAAACTTTACTCTCAGTTCCAGTCTTTTCGCTTGAAATCAAATATTTTTTTTTTTTACCTTGGATTGGCTCTTAGACTTTACTTGATTATTTCTACACTTCCCTGTGATGTGCTAACTGGCTCAGCTGTAAAAGGCTACCTTCTTTTTACCCTCTGCACACAAGCTCAGTATTATATCTGCCTTGTTATTGCAAAGATAAACTAAGGGCATCATTTACTAACACAATGAGCAAAAGCAGATAATACGGCAGCAACATGTAGTAATATTTAGTAAAACCTTGTATGCAACCAGAGTTAATTACTGATGTGTAAAGTTTAAAATGTCTTATAACGTGACTATATGCTTTAAACTGGTCCAGCATCAAACAAGGGATGTTTTTGTAGCTTTGTTTTAGCAAGGTTCAGAAACTGTGATTTATAGAACTGATATTTATTCCAGAAGTTTACACATATGGGGCATTGCGCATGGAATCCAGAGGTTCTGAGTTCAAGCCCCACTCCCACAGACTGCCACTCTGGGTCCCTGAGCAAGACCCTTAAGCCCACACTGCTCCCTGGGTACCGCACAAAGGCAGCTCACTGCTCCCCAAGGGGATGGGTTAAATGCAGAGGGTTCATTTCGTTTCTCTGTATTTGTTACCGTATAATGACAACAAATAAATAAAAAAATAAAAAAAAGTGAGTTGCTGATCCAGAAACAGAGTTCAGTATCAGGCTGCTTCAGGATTCCTGCATCACACTTTTCAACCTAAATCCATTTTCAACTCAAATGTCCAGAATTTTTGGGGAAAAAAATCCAAAGCTGGCATTAATCAAAATAAAACAATATATATTTTTTATGACTGATAAGGTATTAACACCAGAACAACAACTTGAATGGCCTCTGGCTACAGAAATGCTCACTGAGGATGCACTGCTCATCAGAGCTTTGGCTAAACGTCACAATAAGCATCTCCATACAATAACAGACGAGCTGCAAACCCTTCTCTGTCCCAAAACATCCCAATCTAAATTTAACATCCTGTTTTCTCACCATGTCACTCCTGTTGTCGCGAGCAGGCTGTACAGGGACCAAAGTTTGTGCTGCTTTTAATGAGTTTTGCTTCTGAATCACTAACACTTGTTCTGGGGTGTCTGTGGTCTACTTCACCTCCCCACAGGAGTTCTTTAAAATTCCTTTCTGCACGTCTCATTTCAGCGTCATTTAGGCGCACAACTGTAAAGTGCTCGAAGTAATTTATCAGTGGAAGATCCCTGCTCACTGTCACACCTCAACTTTAAAGGGATAGTTCGGTATTTTTGACATGAATCTGTATGGCATTCCCATCACCAGCGGCATGCAATCACACTGACTTACCCCTGGCAGCGTCCTGTGAGCAGAGTTATCGTCCAGTTTTGGTCAAGCCGAAAGTAGTCCTGCAGGTTTTTAGGTACAGCGAAATAAAACTTTTCTCTTCCCAAAACATTATGTGTTCAAAAGAGTGATATTTTCGCATCCCAAAAACATTGTAGTGGAAAAAGTCACACGTCGTTATCAATTGGTCCTATTTTCTCTCTGTTCGTATCTCCGCCGCGGAGGGAGACATGGCTGTTGTTGGGCTCGCTGTCTGAACGACGGCGCGCACTGATACGAACAGAGAGAAAATAGGACCAATTGATAACGACGTGTGACTTTTTCCACTACAATGTTTTTGGGATGCGAAAATATCGCTCTTTTGAACACATAATGTTTTGGGAAGAGAAAAGTTTTATTTCGCTGTACCTAAAAACCTGCAGGACTACTTTCGGCTTGACCAAAACTGGACGATAACTCTGCTCACAGGACGCTGCCAGGGGTAAGTCAGTGTGATTGCATGCCGCTGGTGATGGGAATGCCATACAGATTCATGTCAAAAATACCGAACTATCCCTTTAAGACAGAGGCTGCATTAAATACATGGATAAATCAATTATGGGAACATTTTCAACTGTGGCTATAAATGCTATTAAAAATGTGATTTATTTGTTTAATGAATGGACGGAACATACAAGCTAAAAAATGTTTCACATTGGCTGAAATATTTTACTCATGATGGGAGGAGGTGATTCCTTCTCTTGATGTGAAGGAGGGTCCAATGTTTCCAGTTATACTAAAGAAGCTTTTAAAATCTTTATTTGAATTTAAACTATTCCAACACTTCTATTGGAATCAGATTCTTCAGATCTTTTTTATCTGTTTGCAATTTTATTTAAAGGTACATTTTTTAAATCTATACCCCAGTAGTTCACTCTGTTTGTGTAAAAAGTTCTTCTGAAAGATTACTATGTCCTTTATGTACAGTAACATTATTAAAGGAGGAACGATACTGAGCATGAGTACAGAAGGTGAACAAGAACAAGGAAGTAGGCTACTGTGGCTAAGCTAGTTAGCCACAGTTGTGAAGTGTTAAAATAATAAAGAAAAAAATCTAAGATCCAGTCTAAATAATAAAAAATATGTAAAATATTTAATTCCAAGAGGGAACAGCGCTGGGAATCTAGTGTGAATGCTGGTGCTCACCGAAGCTTCTGAGGTGTTTAGATGTTGCTTCTAAGTTAATGAATGTGTTAATAAAAATTCCTTACCAGAGCCATAAAGATAAGGAGGCTCCGATAATGGTGATGTTTTAAAAAGCTATGGTGACACACGGAGCTTCAATAGTTAGATGGAAGTTAGTCTCTCACACTAGCATTGCAATTGTTAGCATAGACGTTAATAAACCACACTAAACTACAGGAAAATGGACAACAGATCTTAAATATCACATCATGCTCTCTGCTTCTACTTAATGTGAAGTAATATTAATAAGGAATATGTTTGAGATGGATAACAGTTTATTTCATACATAGTCCAACACATACAGTAAATAAAACTTAGATGTTTGAAAGACTACATCCACTAATGCGTAACCACTCTCTATGTTAGTTAAAAATTATATTTAGGTTATTCTACTCATCTTTGATGACGTAAACAAAACGTCAACGTCTTTAAACGTTACACAGGCGGCAACTGAATGAACCAGGCTTTGGATTAAAATAAACACATTTCAAATGGCTAACAAAAGAACTATAATATGGAAGACAACCTCTCAGTCAGTTATCTTTTTCCTAATGGTTGTTTATTTTGTTAGTTAACCTCCAAAACCACCAAAAGTAGGAACTTAACTTACTTGGTCTTCCAGTGACGCAAATCTCCTATCTCCATCTGGTCCTTATTCATACTGATAGTAGTGATAGTAATGCTACTCTTAGTCTCTAAGTAGTATAAACTATATTATAAATTGATTGTTTTTTTTTTTTTACCTAAATGCTGTGTCTCTGTTTGTGTTTGTTAATAACAGGAATTCTCTTTTGCATCGATGTTCGCTTTACCAAGAGGCAGTGCAGGACGGTCAGGCTCTAATCACTAGTAGCCATGTCTGTTTGACTTCTCATAGAATCCGGGATCAGTTGGTTTTTATGTCTCTTCTGTGTCAATGTTTAACGTGACTGTGAAGCTTTAAAGTTTCTGTAGCCTGTTGTTTGATATTATATTGGACTTCTCTAATCATCCACGCTACAAACTAAATAATAAAAGTATAATTGATTTATATCAGGTTTATATCTATCATATCAGAGTAAGAAGGAAGGGTCAGATTTTCAGGGTTTTCAGAAATGCTCAAATTAATGTATTCTTTTCACTTCTCAGTGAAGCGCTCCTTTCTGTCATTCTGTGTCATAAGATCCTGATAAAATGCATCTAAGGTTGTGGAGTCAGAGGAGTCCTGTCTGTAGGAGCAGAGGCTGGAGATGCATGCTTCATTCATGACACAGCAGAGGAGATGAAGAACACAGATTGTAAGGGAATGAGAAATGCTGGAGACATGCCTGCAACCACGAACAGTTTGATTTATACATGAAACGGGGGAGGGGGGGATTTCATTGACCTCTCTGCTGTGGAGTTCTGGGTTTCCCTGTTGGTTATTTATTCTTTAATACTACCTCTCCTTTTTCAGCCCTACTGGAAAAAGTGGCTGAGATTGAGGGGCGATGTGCTGAGAAACTGAAAGAGATGGAGGTTCGAGTCAGTTCTGCCAGGAGAGAACACACCAAAGCAGGTAGTGATGTCCGCCCCAGCGCCGCCTCAGGCCACAGACCCCCGGCGTGGGAGGGGGGAGTTATATTTGTAATGCAGCCTGTGATATAACAGCTCTGGCTTTGTTGACACCGCATACAGCAGCATCATATAGCAGCTTTGCCCTCGTGGTTAATGAGATGTCTTTGTTGTGTGCTACAGTTATGACTTTACGGGAGTTTCAGAGGGAGGCAGCAAGGAAACACGATGAGGCGAGAGAAATTCGACGACCGGATAATGAGAAGACGAAGCCTGAAATGTTTATTAAAAAACCGAAGGGGAGGGAACAGAGAGATGACCTGCCTCCTGTAAGGATGATTTCACATCAACAAAACGCCGTCTGAGATGGTTTTATTTGTGCCGTATAAAGAGAATCCTCTGCTGCAGGTCCAGGTTGCTGAAAACGGACCAAATGAGGTTACAGAGGGTCACACAGCAGCTGCCCCTCCCAGAAACATACCCACAGGTGACGATAAATGTCCCCAATCCTGCACACGTCTCAGTCAGCGTGCTGACATTTACACAGGTGCCTCCGGTCTGACCAGCAGCCTGTCTGTGTCTCTCCACAGAGACGCTGCTGAGTGTGTTAGAGGATCTCCATACGCTCAGCGCCGCCGTGGTGAACAGCTCAGAGGACTCTGCAGAGGAAGACGGGCAGACAGCTAATACCTGCAGATGAGTCACTGATGCAGACAGAGTGCAAATATTTCATCTGGAAAAAAGGTGCGAAGTGGTGCTGATGCCTCCTAAAGGTACTGGAACGTCCCGAAGAGCCAGACATCCGAGGAGCCGTGCTTGGGGACGTTACGGCTCTGGAGCTCTGTGGACTTGTTTGGATGACTTAGATATGTGTCAAATCTTTCTGGGTTTTTAATCTACTGAATGACAGGTATATGTGTTCAAATCTGCGTTTCTAATAAAAAGTGTGAAGAATACTCTCCATTTTGTTTTCAAGTTAGAAGATTTAAGATCACACTTTATTTTTTTTTACACAAAGGAATTGTTCATTGAAAATCAAGCTACAGTCAGAAGCAACTGGACTTTTATCTGGATAAAAAAACTATTTTCAACAACAGATATTTAGGTGGCTTGGTCCAGCAGCACTACAGTGGATATGAAAGGAAACAGTGAATTAATTTGTAGTAATTAATAATGCAAAGTAATCACATTTAAGAAAGGTGTCCCTCAGGGATCAATACTTGGTCCACTGCTTTTCTCACTTTATATTAATTCCTGTCAGAAACCAGTCGTTTCTTTCTAAATGCATGCAGATGATGCTCTAGTTTATGTGTAAAACTATTTTAAGTTTACTGAAGCTGAAGATTCATCTAGACCAGGTGGTCTGCAAGATGTGGCTCTTTAGACCCTAAACAATGGATCAAAAAATGAGAACCAGCTAGTTATAGAAAATATATTTGTTTAACAAATGCATGTTTTAGCATGTTCTTTACTGATTAATTGCATTGAATTTATAAAATATTTATAAAATATTTTAAGATCTGTTATTGGTGAGGAAGATTTTTATTTTATTTTAAAACCTAAAATTTTAAAATGTACGCCAGTTACAAAGTAGATAGATATGTATTAAATATAAGTTTTCATTATTTATTTTTTAAGTGGGTCTAAATAAGTTTAATTAGCTGGACTGAAGTCAAAAGTGACTCTTTGTAAAATTTGCAGACCCCTGACTTAAACGCTGTGGATTTAAATCTCAGGATTAATTTAAATGTCAGTTTGTTTTTCTTCCAGATCTCGTCGTCCTGAAAAACTGCTTCCAACAACTAATTGTCCAGACGTTGCAAAAGTTAGAGAAAAGAAATACTAGACTAGACTCTCAATTATCACTTGACAGCCTCATTAAAAAAAGATCATCAGTAAATTAGTTCAACTTTAAAATCAGAGGAGACCGTTTATCTTTTCACAGGGTAATTGTATTCATGAATGCTATCATTTTTTTCTCATCTCAGTTACTATAAAACCTCCTGATCTCAGACAACAACAACTATCAGGCCAGTGAGAATGATTTGATACGGAGCACTAAAAATACTTGTTGGGTGTTACAGTTTTGAATTCTTAACTGTGAAGCCCAAACATTGAGATTCACTGCAGTAAAGAAATTTCCATAAGCATTCCACCCATTAGCTTTAGCATTCATCATGCAAACTTCAAAATTTCTTAAAATGCATTAGCTAAAAAGGACTGACTACACTGCAAAAAATCTAAATCTAGATAAGTAATTTTTTTCTTAAAACAGGTGTATTTGTTCTTGGATTGAGGAGGTAAAAGACTCATTTTGCCAACGGAACAAGACAATTTACATTTAAAATAATAATACTAGTCTTATTTCAAGTGCATGTTATGTAATTATCTTATTTTAAGAGTAAAAATACTCATTCCAATGGCAAACTATCTCATTGACCTACTCAAATTAAGGGTAAATACACTTAATTTAAGACATTTTTACTTATTTTGTAGATTGTTTTTCTAGTGTAAGCGGGAAAACAGATGATCTGCAGATGGAATGGTTTTGTTGTCTAAAATAAAAAAATAGATATAATGTACTTATGTCTAATTAAATAAATATAAAGAAAAATTAAAAAATCATTTTATTTCATTGCCAAGTTTTCTTACCTGCTCAAATCAAGAAAAATACTGCAGTGTCGTAATTTTATCCAACATAATACTAAACTAAAAAAAAACTTGTTAAACTTTATTTTTTTTTCTTTTCTACTTGGTATGAAATATTAATGCTTTGTACATTAAGAGATGTGCTGTAGAGCCTTGCCAGCTATTTCATAATTCAAATGGTCAATGTTGTTTTCCAGGTGGATTAAATGAGCTTTGGCTTTTATTTATCTAGTGATTTTATTTGTGGAGGTACACTTTCATTGCTCTGTACTATTCAATATTTAAAACACAAAAGAAACACACCAAAGAAAAAGAAATACAAAAAGAGCATGCAGACCTTCCAGTTCAACTGAGAAAGAATGTGGACAACATAACTAAAGCAACAAGAAACCAGGATTAAATAATCTTGGTGTGTAACGTGAATAGGAACCGGGTCTCTGAGAAAAGACAGACTTAAGTATGAATTATGAGGTAATGAATACATTAAGGAGGAGAATTTCCTTTTAGAATCTGTGAAATGTTTCCTGGATGTGTCCATAGATGGACAGATACACACGTGGACCAGATTGTTTTCTACCACTTGTTTAATAAAAGAAAATCCAACGATGATCCCAGAAATAACTTGAATCTGATAAACGTAACAAAATAGAAATATTTTATGAAAATGAGCAAATCATTGTCAGACACTGCCAGGGTGTAATTGAATGATTTAAAAAATAATCTAATGAAACAGGCCTGGACAAAAATGATGCTCCTTTAGAAATTACTGATTATAATGTGACCAAAGGGACGTGTTAAATCAAGGTGTGTCCACTAATTATCATCACAGGTGTCTACGGTCTAGAAATCAGTAAGTGGGTCTATATATAGAGCTACAGGTAGTCACTGTGATGGCAATTTCCAAGCCATGTGAATCAATTTGACACAACTGGCTGAAACTCGGCACCAGGCTCGAGACATTTGATTTAGAGCGGTGGGATCTACTGGATGTTATCAAAACTACAACTGAGCAGGTATCCTAATGTCTGCATTATTTCACGGCTGAAATCGTTTGTTCCATAATATTGATAATGATTTTATAAATAATAATAAAAAATACTCTGAAGCACTCATGAAACATTTCTCAGCAACACTTCTGATTCAAAAAGGTTGAAGCTGAGTCGAGCAGATTGACTCGAGCCTAACGTCACTAGCTATTTGGTGACATGGTGTGTACCACACTCAACATGGACCAGGGAAAGCAAATGGTTGTTTCAAGAGATTAGAAAGCAAATTATAGACCAGCATGTTAAAGAAAAAAGCTATAGACCATTTCCAAGCAGTTGATGTTCGTGTGACTACAGCTGCACATATTATTCAGAAATTAAGGATCCATGGGACTTAAAGTAGCCTTCCTGGACGTGGCTGCAGGAGGAAAACTGATGACAAATCAAAGACACAGATGATATGAATGGCAAAATAGAATAAAAAAAATAAACTTCCAAAGAGATTAAAGTTGAACTTTATGCTACAGGAGCATCAGTTTTAGATCACACCATCTGCCTTTGTTTGAGCTAAAGTGGACCTAATGGGAGACAACCAAGGAGGACCCCATGTTTGGAAACAAGTCATTAAAAAGCAAGACTGGAATTTATCAAACTACATGTTGACGAGAAAGAAAGATTCTGGGAGAATGTCCTATGGACAGATGAGACAAACGTGGAAAGTTTTGCAAAGAAACAGCTCTATGATCACAGATGGAAAAATGAAGCATATGAAGAAAAGAATACTGTCCCTACTGTGGAACATGGAGGAGGCTCTGTCATGCTCTGGGCTGCTTTGCTTTATCTGAATCTCTGCAAGGTCCAATGAAATCTCCAGACTATCATGGATGGTAGAAATGAATGTGCTGCAGTGTCAGGAAGCCTGGTTTCAGTCGCAGGTCATGTGTCTCCAACAGTATAATGAGCCGAAACACACAGATAGAAACAGCCAAGAAAGGCTGAGAGGAAAACATTGAACTGTTCTGAAGGGGCCCCTAGGAGCCCTGACCTCGATCCTACTTAGCAACTTTGGAAGGAGCCGAAACAGGTCGTCTGGAAAAGGCAGCCTTCAAACCTGAGACACCTAGAGCAGTTTACTGATGGTAAATGGTAAATGGCATGTACTTATATAGCGCCATTATTCAAGTTAGGAGACTTGACCAAAGCGCTTTACACTACATTCATTCACCCATTCACACACACACTCACACACTGATGGTGGCAAGCTACATTGTAGCCACAGCTGCCCTGGGGCTCACTCACAGAAGCGAGGCTGCCGTACACTGGCGCCACCGGGCCCTCTGACCACCACTGATGAGGAGAGGAGCGGAGCAGAAAACCTGCAGAGGGGAGCAGAGGTCTGACTGTCAGGAACAGGAACCATTAATGGCAGAGATTGACTGTAAAGGTTGGGCAACAAAATGTTAAGTTAAGGGTGCCATATTTTAGTCCAGGCCTGTTTCATAAATAAATTCATTCTGTTGAGGCATGACTAAAAAGCTAATTTGTTCTGCGTTTAATTTGGGGGTTTCTTTCATTAAATAAGGGGGACCAACTATTTTGTCCAGATAGATAGATAGATAGATAGATAGATAGATAGATAGATAGATAGATAGATAGATAGATAGATAGATAGATAGATAGATAGACAGCCTCTCTCCTACTTGCACTGTTCACTTGTCAAATTTTTTACTTTTTTTTTTATTTTAAAGGGACACTGCCTGTTCATGATAATCCATCCATTATCTGACACGCTTGTCCCAATTTGGGCCGTGAGGGGTCTGTTCATGATAATTTAAATGCAAAATGCCAGAATTAGCAAGAAGGCTAATTTACATATGTAGTCTCAGGCAAGTCAATAAGAAAGAAACGCCAAACAATCAGACGGTAGATGCCAGACATCAATCAATCAAAGTGATTACAATGACAACAAAAAGTGAATAATAGAATAAATAAAAGACTGTGGAATATTTTGTTGTTGTGAGCACGTAAATAAGATCTGCTGATGAAATTAGTGTTTTTGCACTTAAAATAAGATAATGTTGTCTTTTTTTTTTTTATCTGAAACATAAATCACCATAATCCATACTTATCCTCTCAAAATACATTTATTTCAAGAAATGGGAAAAAAAAAAAATAAAAATAAAAAATTGGCCTTTTTTATGCATTGTAGAAAATGATTAACCGCTATTTTTTTTTTTTTTTTTTACATTTATTTATTTGTAATATTTGGGAACATTTCACAGGTTAATGTGTAAAATGATGACATTTCTATTCAAAATTTGCGTACATTGAGGCCTCATGTGGACTGATTATGATTAATATCACAATAAACCAGATAATTTGTGTTATTTGTCATGCTGTCATGGGTTCTAATAAATGTTGCAGTAGTTCCAGGCCTCAGGTAAACCCCACTAATGGTGATCCCGGTGAGAGGGAGAGTGTTAATAAACTCCTGACTTCTTCTCTGGGACAATTTGCTGGGACACTTATTACTCCAGGTGGCAATTGATCATTAGAAGTAGAGGAGAAACGGATCACCTGATAGGTTGGAGAAGAAAATGCTGTTTGAGCAACTCTGTCCTACTAAGAGGTAATCTAAGAGACCAAATATACAAGAGAAAATAAATGGAAAAGACAGGGAAGCATTTCTTTAATCTTTGCTGCATTATATAAATACTATTTTTTTTGGA
Organism: Cyprinodon tularosa; assembly: GCF_016077235.1. NCBI lineage: Eukaryota > Metazoa > Chordata > Actinopteri > Cyprinodontiformes > Cyprinodontidae > Cyprinodon > Cyprinodon tularosa. Next base: position 62,181 of record NW_024037894.1, read on the forward strand.
TTATATGGATTTATATTGTTTCACCAGGAAAGGTCCTAAATAGTCCAGGGGGGAAAAAAACAGTAATGAATACTGTGCAGACATGTTTTATGTCAGCAGCTGCTGGAGCAGAGCGTCTATGCATTTTACATCCAGCAGAGGGCAGTGTTGTCAAAGCCCACAGCAGCTGTACAGTAGACTGGGTTTTAAAAACCAGGATGTTAAACTGCTTAATTATAATAACTATTTAGAGGAATTAAATACATTGCATTTAGGGCTTGTTTCTCTTTGAAACCAGGATTAAACATTTATTAAAGTCGATTTATATTTTTCCCTTATGTTTTTTTGGGGGTTTTTTGCACCATGTTTTTTTTTCTCCCACGCTTACATTTGATCATTGCTGCACTCTAAAGAATGTAAAGGATATGAATGCTGTTCAAAGCGAAATTTCCTTTTGTATTTACACTGTGTATACAAAATGTAAAGAAAAAAAAGTATTCATAAAGGTTGTCTAAGGGTTCAATACACACTGTAAAAACTCAAATATAAGTCATTTTTTTATTAATTAAGTACAGTATGTTTGTATGTTAGTGGATCAATGAGCAGAAGAGTGCTGCAGTTCTGTGTTTTGACCACAGGTGACAGTATTACTAAAAATCTCTACAGTTCCTCTTTAAATGGCCTTTCCCCACCATGATTCTGGGGTCTTTCTGCATGGAGTTTGCATTTTCTCCTCATGTATGCATGGGTTCTCTCCCGGTACTCTGGCTTCCTAAGGTCAGGAGAAAATCAAACATGTTTGAAAATTAGAAATTCTGAGTAGAGCCGCTGCTCCTCCACATCGAGAGGAGCATGTTGAAGTGGCTCGGGCATCTGATTAAGATGCTTCCTGGATGTCTCCCTGGTGAGGTGTTCCAGGCACGTCCCACCGGGAGAAGGCTCAGGAGGAGAAGAAGATGGATGGATGGATTGAAATTTAGTCTGCCCTGGTGAGGTGTTCTTAGGTAAATCCTGCTGTTGTAACAGAGCTACGAGCCGATTTAACAGAACCTCGCCTACTGCACATGTGCAAACAAGGGAGTTCTTCTTCTTCCTCCTGATGGACTAGTCCGAAAATCGCCGTCTGTTGTCGCTGAGTCCGATGTGTGGGTTTTGGACGTGCAGTGTGAACAGTTCGATTGTATCAAGAGAGCCGGGAACGTAGAACATACATCATGATCTGTGAAGTTTTAAACCCTGCAGTTTGAGCTGTAGCTGAGTACAATGATGTATGTATGCCTGGCCTTGGTGGATCAAGCAGAAGAGTGCTGCAGTTCTGTGTTTTGGCCACAGGTGACAGTATCACTAAAAATCTTTATAATGCCCCTTTAAGTCTTTAAATGGCCTTGCCCCACTGTAGATCTCATATTTCATACATCCTTATATACCACTTTGTTCGCTTAGGCCAGTGGATCAGTCACTCTTAAACTCTCTCTAGTTGGCCCCAAACTCTGGAATGAGGTGCTGCATATCACACAGGCTTCCTCTTTGACCATTTTTAAATCTTACACACTGCAGAAACTCAATAATAATTATATTTTGGACTTTAAAACCAAATTATAATTCATTTAGTCATGAATTAAGTTTATTTTCCTGTGATTTGAGCAGGTAAGTTAGACAATTTGCCAATTATTATTGAGTTGAAAAAGCTTCCTGGATGAGAAGTGAAACTTCTTCAAACTGGGAAACAAAGTCCAGTGGATTGCTTTTTATTATTTATTATTTACTCTTAAGTATAAGATGATTTATGTTTGAATAGTAAAAGAAGTAACCTCATTATCCTATTTCAAGTGCATAATACCCAATTATCTTATTTTAAGGACAGAAATACTCATTCTATTGGCAGATCATCTTATCAACCTGCCCAATTGAAGGGAAATTCCCTTATTTTAGGATATCTTTCTTAATTAGTGTTACTTCTCACTTTTTCAAAATGGTCCCTGCAAAAACAGACCTAAAAGTAAAACTACATTCTTGAAAAGAGTGTAAAATCTCTTAATTTGAGCAGTTAAATGAGGTCAATAGGATGGGTATAGTTTGGAAACCCTAAAATTGGAGAAATAGATGTTATGCACTGAAATTAAGATAAAAGAGTTGCTTTTTTTATTAAACAAGAGTCATTTTTATTCCATTGACAAATTGTCTTACCAACTCAAATCAAGGGAAAATACACATATTTCAAGAAAAATGAATTCAATCTGGCAACCAATTCTCCCAGTTGGACGTAATCTTAGTCATTTCTTTTTTTAAACAAAAGTATTTTTTCTTGATTTAAACAGCTATACAGTTTACCAATAGAATAAGATGATTTATGTTAGAAACTTAAAGGAACGCTCCGTTATCTCAGTTCAAGGGTATGATATCTAATTATATTATAACAGTCAATTGGCAGAACATTTTATTTAGCTTCTCAAATAAAGGGCTTGTTTTAAGAAAATTCCTTAGATCAGTTTTACAGTGCAGTTGTACCATAAGATTTCCATTACAGGATAAAATGTCGAACAAAACTCTCAGATGCTTAAAGTTTGGGATATTGCTTTATAACCCTGCTTTAAACTTCTTATCTTTCTCCCTTACTTGACAAGTCTGACAATAAGTAGTTTCTTAATTTATTTAATTTTTATTTAATTTTTTCCCTTAATTTGAGCAGTTAATTAAGATGATCTGCCAAATCGAATGAGTATTTTTGCTCCTGAAATAAGATAATGGACTTTTATTTTTCCTTATTTCAAATGTTAATCATATTCTTCCATTGGTATATTGTCTTACTTACCTGCTCAAATCAAGAGAAAATAAACTTATTTCAAAAATTACTTACATTTCAATTTTTGTGGTGTTTTACTCTCCGACGTTTTCCTGCAAACCTCAGATTAAATAATCATGATCTGTGCTGATTTGTTTAATTTTTGATATAGTTGGTAGTACTAGATTGTATTTAGAAAAATCAGAGTAAATAAGTGGGAAACCAAGACATTGATTATTCTTATTACCTGCATAAAACCCATGGAGAAACTTTGGGGTTCAAACCAACCTCTGATCTAAAGCAGCTGCTCCACCGTTCAGCTTACAGGGAAAACCATTGATTGTTTTTCTTCAGATTCTCAGTTATGGTCTACTTTGACAATCTTATAAAATCCCTATAAGATTCCTACATTTTTGCAGCTGTAAGTTTAAAAAAAATGGTTTCTGCACATGATACACTTCAGGTTGTCTACCCTGAAGGTAGTACATTGGGACAATCTTCCAAAGACCCACATGCATTTTAAATGAACTTTATTGATCTCGCACAGCATAAATTTACCTCTGCATTTAATCCATCCCCTTGGGGAGCAGTGGGCTGCCATTGTGTGGTGCCTGGGGAGCAGTGTGGGGTTAAGGGTCTTGCTCAGGGACCCAGAGTGGCAGTCTGTGGGGATTGAACTGGGTACTTGCAACCTTCTCAGAGCACAAGCGCACTGCTCTGACCCACAAGGCCAACACTACCGGGAGCCGGAAAAAAATGGATTTAATAAAGTTTTAGGGATTTTTTTTTTTTTTCAAGCCTTTTAGGAAAATTGTTCAGTTTAGTTGTTTGCTTGACAACTAAACAATGACAGGAACAATGATTTTAAAACAAAGTATCATGTTGGGAAACACTCATAAATGCTTCATCACCTTTTTACTTCACTGAGAAAAGTTAGATCATGAATGTAAAGCAGATCAATAAATCCTCCACAAATTTCATAGACAATTTAGACTTAAAGGCTTAAAAAAAAAAAACTACCAAAGATGAAAAAACACAAGTGATGGAAAATTTGCTGACATTTAGACATTTTCCTTTTGGCCTTAAAGGAGTCATCTGTGTGATTCCAGCTTCACTGGCTCATGCTGCTGCTGGAAGGTTGGAAAGCCTGACTCGGTCTGTGACCATGTCTGGTTCTGAACTCGGTCCTTCTGAAATCAGAGGGGATGCTGGTGGCAGGTCCCCCTCTGAAGAGTCACATTTTCCCCTCTTATTCTTAAATGATGCTGAAACAGTTAATTCCAGACAGATCAGCAGGCACCAAGTGACCGGGAAATGTCTGTTTTGAATTGATAACATTTAGGCTAGATGTCCTATTGCCAATCTTGATTTAATTTTCTGTTCAAAGCAGCTTTATTCTTCTCAGCTTTTCAATGTTCAGTTATAAATATGCTTGCTGTAGCACTGGCTCCTTTAGCCATATTTTGGTGCTTTAAGTAAGCGAGCTAGAAATGACACCACCTGTGATCCATTTTGTCACACTTTTTTCTAAACTCCCAGAAGAAGTCTTCTCTTGGGAACAGCCCTCATTAAAGTGTAGCAAGCCTTTAAATTAGTTTATTTTCATCACTGCAAGCTCTTCTAAAAGATAAAACCCAAGTACTTTTCTTTTGATTTTATATTTCTAATACTGATGGAGATAATTATACATAACAGGAGTGGATCTACGGGGTTGGGGAGGGTGGATTTGGGGTGGGCGGGGGTACGGGGGGGTTGAAACAAACAAATGTGATTGGCTGGTGATGTACTGTTTATTAATACCCCTTTTCCACTGGTCAAAAACCTGTCTAAACCCAAGAACAATCATTTGGTGGCAAGGGGAACAGCTCACTGACGTGTCTACCCAGATCAAATGACTCGGAAGGTGAGCCGCGTTTAAATCTGGGCTCTGATCAGCCTGCTGTGGGAACACCAGAGACAGGTTGACCTGCTAAATTACATGATACCATTGAAAGCAACATACAGACGTCAACACACCGCACCAGTCGCTTCTGATCTACCAAGCAAAAACTCTGTTTACATTCGATGAACATGGAGCAGCTCTGGTGAGAGGGATTCAGACAGATAATAGAGCGAAACAATAAAGCACACTGACTACGCCCTGGCTTCCTTCCATTGCTCTCCATTGTTTACTTCCCTGATTTCTTTCACACTGGTAACATCATCAATGCTAACCCAGCGTGATGATGTGCAGCTGGGGACAGAGAGCACACAGCTGCCAGCGAGGGGTTAGACCAGCTTTTTATGCCAGCGGGAAGGAAGCAAAATGCTGATTGTTAACGGGTCGATCTCTGTTTGAAAACAATGTGTTAACAGGCCATTTTCAGTGGGAAATAGGCTTATATCAGTGAGCTAACACCGTTAGCAAAAGTTAACTTGAAAACAAAATCAAATCTGAAGAAAATGACGAATGTTTAAAGTGACTATGAAGCATATTTAAGTCATAAGACATTGTTCTAATATATCTGGGGAATTTTTTGATCTAATGCTAACCGCTTACTCTTTGTAGCATAGCTCTTCATCTTGGTTAGCGTCCCCTAACGGCAGTTTAGCGGACATTTAACGATGCTCATTGCTGTTTTGGCTGGACATAGCTTACTGTATTATGAGATGTTTTCACTGACCTTTAGATTAGTTTTGCAGTGTAGCTACTCACCTTACATTACAGAGTTACATCATGAAATCATAAATTATGAGAAAAGGGCAGATTTTTTATTTGTTTTTGTTTTTTTAGCCGCGGTTGATCCACAAGATCTTTCAAAGTTCAGCCTGGCCTGGAGGTCAAGGCAAACTGTGCCCGAGCTGAGCCTATGTGATCGAGCGAGTCGGGGTTGCAGAGCTGCATGCTGCAGAGAGCCTGGTGGATGTTTGTGAGCTGCAGGGCAGAACAGCAGCCTGTGTGAGGAAAGGCTGCCAAGGAGTCCTATTTATAGATGCAACAGGCAATGTGGGCCATTGTTTGAGGCGTTTACAGTACAGAGAAACATCCAGTTTCTGATCACCACACCACCTCATCCAGTTTTTCCTTCCTGGATGAATTGAAATCATTTAGTCGGTTATTTACTTACTGTTGTTGTGTTGATTTGCTGCAAGAAAGTCCATGACAGCCTTGATGGAGACTGAAAAGATAAACTATGACTAACCCTCATTTACTCATTAAACAATAATTTCACATAGATTATTTCACTTACAGACTCGTTTAGAGAGATCTGATCAGCAGGAGGACATCAGGCATGTACTATGGCACCATCTGTGTGATCAGCCTCTGCCTGAGCAAATCTTTCTACTTTTCTAAATTAAGACTATTCTTTGACCTGCTCCCAGAAATGGTTCCTTTGAATGAGGATCTTTCTACTTTCCTAAAGACATGCACCAAAAAACAGCCTTTTTTCACAGCCATTCTTCCACCCTGAAAGTCTCCTAATTTTATTAGGATTCACCATTGACTAAACATAAACTGTTTCTGCACTCACACAAACGCAATACCCAGTGTTGGTTTTATTCTCTTAAAATAAATGGTTTCCTTCACACCCCTTTCAAACCACGTGCCCTCTTTGTCCAAATTATGAACACTCTGGTCCTCAAAAGAATGTTGTTTGTGCATAAGGTGTAGGACAAGTGTAAGATGCACTGCACTAGTGCATCCTAAATACCTAATTACTATAGTAGTAGCCATACAAAATATCCCCACTTTCCTTGATGGGCCCTTGGCTGGTCCCCTAAAATTCCTTTGTAAACATCAGTCTTTGTACTAAAATACTCTTTCTGTTATGATTTGTGGACATTAAGATCTAAAGAGAAGTGTCATATCCCTGTAATTCAATAAAATGGTGGCGTCAGAGTAAAAACATGCACACCCAGGAGAAAGAGGGGGTCTATCCAGTGGCTGGAAGTTGGAGGGGACTCTGCTGGGAGTTGCAGGGAAGTGGGCTGTCATTCAACTGGCGTTTGACTGAGAAGGGCTGTTTTGAATGGCTGCTACTGTAACACGGAGCAGATGTAACAGGCTGCTGCATGCACAGAACATGCACAGTGCCATCTTGAAAATGTATTTCTTTTAATGAAATGTCCCCAGATTTGGATTCAGAAATATGGTCACCATAAGGTAGTGCTACAGGAGATGTCACAAAATAACAATGTCCAGTGATTGTCCAAATGTCCGCCCTAACCACTATATATGGCACTATTGTGATTACGCCGTTTTAGATGAGTGTCGGAACGTCTAGTGGATGGAAAAGTAGTGGACTAGAAATTTTCAACAATGCACCTTGAAAAGCAGCGATAAATAACAAAGATGGTGCAGGCACCGTGCATGGAGGTGGAGTCATGTGACCAACGGGGAATGAAAAGTATTGATCATCTGTTTGAACAATCAGTTAACTGAGTCCACTATAAAGTCCACTATATAGTCCCCGCTCTATATAGCGATGGAGGGATTTAGGGGTTAGGGTGGATGTTTGGATAGAGCCATGGTGACAATATTTTACTTAAATGTATAAAAACTGAAAAGCTTACAGTATTTATATAGAAAAATTAATATTTTTCAAATAAAGTCTATTGTTAAAAATAATCGTGGATCCCTTTAAAATCATAGTTAATCTTTTCTTTAAAGCCTTTACTTTATTAAGTTGCTATTTTTCTCATCTGAAGCCACTTACTGCGGGGAGTGTTATTGTCCTTTTCACTCTGTAATATTACTTTTTTCTATTGTATAACAGATATGATTTGCTCCACAGTGAACTGAGGTGATACGATGGATCATCTCTACCATCTGCACACACACTATCTGTCAGCATTAGATTTGGTGAAATGAGCCCTGCTGTAACAGAAGACTGTGATTCACTCTCCAGTGGAAAACATTGCCCTGGGCTACCTTTCTTTTAACACATTATACTATTGGTTGTTGTTGTGATACAGTAGAGGATGCATCAGATGAAATATAAACACATTAATGTTGTTAGCCGAGGACTTCCTGACAGAAATTGTTGCTTTATTTTTCCCCAGAACAGAGTTTGTTGGAGGATTTTTAATCAAAAGATAAGAGTTTTCACAGTGAGCCCAGGCAGGAGAAAACGGACGATGAATAAAAACTGAATTATGATTTATCTGTACATTAAAGCCAACATATAATATGGGATATTAGCTTTAGAAGTTTATCATCAGCTAATTTATTTCTTGAAAATAGGAATATTAGATTAGAGCATATTTTTCCTTGATTTGAGCAGGTAAATAAGACAATATGCCAATTCAATAAGAAAAAAAATTGTTGTGTCTTATTCATTAGTATCTAAGAACAAAAATATTAAGTAAAAGATCAAAGTTAGGGCAAATACACTAGTTCTGGAAAATATTTCACCTTTTCAAATGTTTCTGCAGTGGATGGACAAAACATGGGATAAGAAAACACAGGAAACTACATAGCATTAGAACATGTGGGGCAGGTAAAGAAAAGTTGGACTTTAAAACCAAACTTTAATTAATAATGTAGTCAAAGGTCACTCTAAATAAATAGTTTTCTAAACTAAATTTAAAGCAGCTGAGGGTTTTAGTACTTTTACAAATTTCTAAAAATTTGTTCAAGGTCAATGAAAACTACAAAAATTTTCTTTGATTTTAATTTTCTTTCCCAAGTTTCCCAATATATTATCAGAATACTGAAAACTAAGTTTTACAAATGACATTTTAACAGATTTCACGTTCTGCGCTTCTGGTTAGAATAGAGTTTCTATTGGTTTGTGTGGAACCAATAGAAATGAGTCTGCCCTGCCTGGACGTTTGCAACAGCATTTCTATTGGTCCAGGCACAGACTGCCCAGAACTATATAGAATAAAATCAGTAAAAATCACTTCTGAAAGACATGCAATTTGTAAAAATCAGCTGCTCCCGCCAACAAACAAACAAAAAAAACTTTTTTGTAGAAGTATGGGTTGAATGTTTGCATACACACCAATATGTTACTCTCAAAAATGTTTCTTTGACTGAGAAGCTTTTCAAAGTGCCAATTTTGAAATATATTGTCTTCAAATGTCCTTTTTTGTGACCAGTCCTTTGATTTCAGTAATATTTGTGCAAGTTTCTCTCCATATAAAACGGGGGGGAAATGGTTTTGGGGGCAGGAGGGAAGGCATCCCCGGGGAACCGGATTTGTAAGATCGCCTATGGGTGACATGGATTAGATTCAGCCATCATCATTGGTTGTTTTCCCCAAGATAACGGAAGTTTTTGTCAGACAGAGATGAATCTTTCCTATTCACTATCAGTAATGATTATGCAACTTTAAACTAAACACCAATAGTGATCTTCATCCAGTTTACTTAAAACTTTAAACATCCTACAATAATCCTCTGCCTGCTCACCAGTGATTCGAAATGCTAGTTAAAAGTCAATAATCTCACTTTCTTTAATGAAACAATAAAATTGTGGCTGATGTGTCTGATTGCTGAACTCTAAAAACATTTCTTATTCTCTCCCTGGATGTGTCTGTATTTAGGCCACATCCCTCCCCCAGGCTCACTGCTTGTGTTCATAATCCTGATGGTTCTAACAAGCGGTTGCCATTTCTAAAATAAGGTTACCACTTTCCCAAACACATGTATAGGTAAAGGCAAGTCATTGAGTATAATAGTCATGATACGGCCTGTGAGTGGACACCTTCCCGTTACGACAGCGTATTTATTAACCGAATGGAGGAGAATGCAGTTCGGTGTGTAGTAGGCTATACTTCACAGTTTTATTTGATGTGCAGACGCTACTGGTGAGTGCATGCTTTGCATGAGCATCATTTGCACAATCAGTTTACATTTCTGCAGCTCATTTATCAAATTACATCAGCCTCCTGCAGTGAGTAGGCAAGACTGGAGTGAAAAAAACAATTTAACTTTCAATGTCATTAAGGAGATAAATGACTGTACTGCAAAAACTGAGAGGAAAAAAATCAATTTTTTCTTAAACAAGTTTGTTTTTTCTCGATTTAAAAATACCGATTTGTCAATCTAAGATGATTTACATTCAAAATAAGAATACATAAAACTACCTTATCTATTTATCCGATTTTAAGGGGGGAAAAATACTGATTGCATTGATTATTAATCTGCCTCATTATAATACACACATTTTGAGAGTTTTTACTTATTTTTAGTACCGATAATGTAGTGTACTTCAAATGAGGTTCATTTGGAGGAATCAAACCAAACCTTTTCTTAAGGGCATTCAGAGATGTAATGTTATAATATGAATTTAATGATTTTTATCTTTGCAACACTTTGTCTGAAAAAGAGAAACAAAGGCTGTGTTTTTATCTATTGCCACCCACCGCTCATTGCATATGTTCCTATTTTACATTTCAAGCTGAGGATGGCTGCTCTCTTAAGTACCTACAGCTAGTGCCTAAAATTAAAACCTTTATAACTTCTATTTTTACTTTTACTTTTACTTCTATTTTTCTTTTTAACCAATATTGTGATTTTATTACAATTTTCCTCTCTGCTACCCAGAGACGTGAAAATGCTTAACTCCAGGTTTTCATTGTTTACATTATGGTGTGAATTTTGTTCCACTATTGTTGCAAAGAAAAGTAGAACATTTACATGTTTTGTAAATGAAAATCATAAATAAAATCTAGAAATTAACCTGTGAAAAACTTTTGAGATAAACTTCCAAATTGTTTAACGTTTTATTTTAGCGAAACGTATTTCAATCCATCCATTATCTCACACGCTTGTCCCAATTGGGGTCACGAGGGGTGCTGGTGCCTATCTCCAGCTGTCAATAGGCGAGAGGCGGGGTACACCCTGGACAGGTCACCAGTCCATCGCAGGGCAACACAGAGACAAACAGGACATACAACCATTCACTCACACCTACTGTAATGAGGATCTAGAAAAGCCAATTAACCTAACAGTCATGTTTTTGGAGTGTGGGAGGAAGACAGAATACCCAGAGAGAACCCACACATGCTCTGGGCGAACATGCAAACTCCATGCAGAAAGACCCTGGGCCAGGAATCGAACCCAGACCCTTCTTCCTGCAAGGCAGCAGTGCTACCCACTGCCCCACTGAGCAGCCGCAAAATGTATTTTTCAAACTTTATTTATTTTTTTTCTTCTATTCTTTACAGATTCTATATTTCATTGTATTTTTTTAATGACTGGAAGATTTTTTTTTTTTAAGAATTTAATTTCTCAGATAACATTCTCTTCACTTAAGCATAAAAGAAACACTCACTCCTTGACCAATAAAAATGTTGTTGCTAATGCAGTGATGTCTGTGAACCATTTAAAAAATTTAAATTCCTAAAACTCAATATGAAAAGGAGAAATTTGAAAAAAATAAAACTTGAAAAGCAAAAATAAAGAGAATTTTAGAAATTAATTATTTAAAAGATGATAATACAGTAAAGTATCTCTGAAAACTCCTTAAGCCAATCAGATCGTTTGCTAAATGCGTAGAACAGATCATTATGTAGACGCACCATAATTTTCTAGAACTGCATAAAAACCAAACTGAGGTAATAATCTTCAGACCAAAGGAGCAGAGATCCAGAATTAGCTCCCACTGATTATGGCTGAAATCTTAGTGTAATGATGGACTCAGACCTGAACCTGCAGAGGCTCATAAAGGCAGTTACTATGTCAGGCTTTTATCACCTGAAGAACATCTCTAGGATTAAAGGACTAATATCCAAGCAGGATCTAGAAAAACTAATTCAAGCATTTATCTTTATTAGAATTGATCACTGCAACAGTGTCTTCATAGGTTTGTCTAAAAAGTCCATCAGAAAGCTGCAGCTGATCCAAAACACTACTGCCTGTGTTCTCACTAGAACTAAGAAAGTAGATCACATTAGCCCAGTTCTGAAGTCCTTCCACTGGCTCCCTGTAGATCTTTCTTTCCAAACGTTGAAAAAAAAAAATTTAAACCCGGGAATGAGGGGTTAGACCAGCTTTTTATTACAAATGGAAAGGGAGCCAAATGCTGATTGTTAGCGGGTCTACCCATGTTTGAAAAACATGCCTTAACCTGCTATTTTCAGTGGGAAAGAGGCTTTAGACTATAAATCTTTAAATGGATCAGCACCTCAATCCAATACAGATCTGTTGTCAGTGGATAAAACTCCCAGACCACTGGGGTCTTCTAGTTCCAGCCTTCTCTGTCCACTCAGAACTAGAACCAAACATGGAGAAGCATAATTTAGTTCCTAGGCTCCACTGATCTGGAACAAACTCTCAGAAGACTGGAAAAAGGCTAAAAAGCCTAATTTATTTGAAGTCAAAGTTAAAAACCTATTAGTTTAGAGCTGCCTTTGACTGATGAAGTTAAATTGTTAACTGAGGTATCTTTCTTTTATTCTGCTTTTATTTTTGTTCTATTATCTAATTAATGTAAAGCACTTTGAATTGTCCTTGCACTGAATTAAGCTATACAAATAAAATTCCCTTGCCCTCTTTTAAATTACAAGCTTTTAAGGTTTAATTTTTTGTTTGCATCTTTTTTTTTTTTTTTTTTCAATTTACAAAATATGTCTTTTGCTTATAACAACAACGGAACAAATTTTATTTTGTATTTTATGAACTTAAAGCGTTCTTGTCCAGAGTCCGCCATCACAGGTGTTTTACTGCTACTATTGTGTGGAAAACCTCTTACATGCATGCATGGAGCCGCACACAAGCTGCAAGTCGCTCCTCCCTTCTGTGTGGCGCCAAACACACCTTTAGCGCCACCTACAGAGCTGGAGTGAGAGGGTCAGTGTCTTACTCTTGTTAAATGTAACATGACCAAAATTGAGCATCTCTGTGTTTTGTTAAGTTGCGATTAATACTAATAATAATAATAATGTTTAGAACTGTAAATATAGGGTCATATGTTTATATCAATTTTTTATGTATTTATTACTGTTTTCAAGGCTGCACTTCAAAAAAGTGAAATTGTCTAGAGCTGTTTATTTTTGTATACTCTTGTGTATACAAAATAAATTTGTGTAAGTCTAAGATTATAATAAAAATGTGATTAAGTGCCCAGCCATGGCAGCAAGGCTGGACGCTACCCGAGGCAGGGGGAATGATGAAGAGGGAAGAAATCTCTAAATCTCACCATTAGATAACTACAGCTTCAATCAAGTTTCTCTTCATAATAAAAATGTATTTTGTAATTTAAAAAAAAATTGCATTGGGCTGCAAAATCATTAAAAATGATGCAAATGTGAATAAATCTTTTTTATGAATTGCTAGGCTTGTTTCCTTTAAGGCGGTTCTGTAAAAGAACCCGATATTTTCCCAGCATTACTTGATGAGGATGCTCTCCTGCAGCACCCCCAGCTCAGCTTTCATGTTTTCTTGTCCCACAATGCACCACAGATGGGTCTGCAATGCAGGAAGGCCAGTTTAACTGCCAGACAGGTTTATTATTGAGCATGCTTGGATGATACTGAAGCTGCACAGAGTGGTTACAAATATTTCAGAGAAATAAAGGAAGTCTGCTGGAAATCACCTTGATGACAAAATCCTAACAGGTTTTTCAAATTAGAAGGACCGATTTAATGGTCTTAAATAGAACTCTGTGATTTACACAACACATTCTGTAATGTGTATTTAGCAGATTTCCTTCTGCATTATATGTCATGCTTGATAGCACTTTCATTTTTATAGTTATTTCCTAATATGTAATTCATACGCGCTCTCCTTTTTTATCTGCAGCTATGGCCAGCAGGATAAATATGCTGCTCCCTCCATGGGCGCCCTGACAGGCATATGAACATTGGTTTTATGAATATGTTTCGAGGAAAAGTATGGAAGCCAACGGTGACCTTCCAAACAATAAATAGTTATTTCTCCACATAATGAGAAAATGATACAGTAATCAAGAGAAAAATACTAGATTTTAAACTAACGAGGTGATCATGGATTACGAGAGCTGAATCTTTTGTAGGCAATAGAATATGAGTTATGTAGGTTACGAGCGGTACTTAAATACAGCACCACTGTGGGTGCGTCGCCACAGAAAGCTGTGCTGAATACTAACAAGAAATGTTAAACTAAACCAAGGAAACTTTATATCCTAAAATTATTTTAAGTTTATAAAGAACATGTTTTCCTCATCAGGTTCTTTATTAATTTGCAAAATATCCTTATAATGTTCTCATATGCAGAGGCAGAGTAACGTTCTTAGCTGTTTTCCATTAGAGCAGCACTACCTTAACAAACAGTAATAAGTAGTGCTTATAAATACTTAAGCAGGTGTGAAAAAGCTGCCCGTAAATGAATAACTAATCTAAACATCTGGTTCATTGTTCATTGTTTTCATTTTTATGTAATAATGTAAATTACATGAAAATTTAAATTGTAGTTGACAATAAAGTTGATTAATGGATTTGATTGATAACAGATTTATAAAAAAAATATTCCTAATTCTGGTATTTTAAAAGATTAAAAAACACACATCCACAAAAACGTATATAAAATAACAACTTAGACTAAAGAAATTGACTAAAGAAATACACTACATCAAGTAAAACTTTTGAAGATGATACGTAAATGTAACTATAGCAACAGCACAACTCGCCTATTAATTTTACCTGCCAATTAAACTCTCAGAACCTCAAAGAAAACCACTGATTTACGTTAGAGACAGTCATTTTGATTTTCTAACCTCCCTTTTCCCCTGAAAGACCAGGATTTGTTTTGCCCAGCATTCTTCGGCCTGCTTTTCTCATTACCAGGGAGCTTTATGTAAGGCAGTGCTGTCTGACTTTTGGCCTGTAGGGGTTAGACCTGTAACTTCAAGATGTATTTGCAAAATTAAAAGAGTGGTTAAAATTGAAACTGGTATTTTGATATGTATGGATGTAGTGTTAGCAACATTAGCAGTTCATCATGGTATTTGTATCATCGTTTCCCAGTTGATTATACAATAGGTTAAAAGTTAAACAAGCAGCCAAACTAGTGATACTACGTTGATGTCCAGTAAAGTGTGTCCAGATGCGTCTGATGCTTCTGCTGCTCCTGTGTTCAATGGCAGTGAACGGCTTCGCTATATTTGCTGTGATCAGTGGGTAAAAATAAGCTTTAATAAATTTTAACGGAGAAAGTCCACCTGAACACATCGTCTGTGCAGTCAGTTAATCCAGATTAGGATCCTGCCTTTAAGGAACCACTGCCTGCGCTTTGGGTAGCAGACTGAAATGTGGATTTGGAGACCTTTCAAAATGAACTATGGATAGTGATTGAGATTCGTTGAGGTGTGGTTCGAAGCTGATTGGCTTGTAATGGAGGCGGATGAGAGTAATCTCATCGTTTCTTCAGATGAACTTCCACCTAAGCTTAAACTGAACTCCTGTCCACTGGAACTCATAGAATAAACATCCACATCTGTATTTGGACAACACAGGTGGGTCCAGATAGGTCGGCTGGATTTTTTTCTCTCTCTGACTCTAAAATCTTATACTTACATCATTCTCCTCATCTTCATTCTTTATTATTATTTATTTCTTTAATATCAGAAGCCTTCTTCTTTCCAGAAATCTCTGTCTTCTTTCTTCTCATGCCCCATTTTTTGCAAAAGAAACTAGAAATGTCACCAGGTTTAAATTTTATGCAAAGTGTATGCTTCAAGACTTGGAAAAATTATCCCACTTTTAATGCCAGTATACAAACCAGAAATTATTTATCACATCTGCACAGCCTCACAAGCCCTTCTGTTTAGAATCATGCATTGATGGCAGAAAATGTATTATTTGATAATATATATTATAAAAATAGATTTTATTGGGTAAATCAGGCATAGTTTGAAGACAGTAAGAGGATTTTGGACAAACAAGCAATTGGTATTTCCAATCTTAATGACATAAAAGCAGGGAGAGGGGCTGAATGGCCACCCTCTGAGGTCCCCCCCTCTCAAAAGAAATCTGGAACAGCCCTTGCAAATAACCTAATTAGCCATATGAAGCTCTCTTAATTCCTTTATCACTCTCTTAGTGATGTATGTCTATACTCTCTCATTCTCTTAATGTTCAGCATATGTTGGATGGTTCAGCAGTCAATGATTAAACGGCCATAAATCAGCTTGTTTTGTCCTGGAGGCTCCAGCTTCTGCTCAGAAACACCTGCAGGGGACAGCGCAGGATTAGGCTGTGCAGAAATACTCCTGCACCCACGTACCGCAGGGATGGATGGATGGTTGGGTGGATGTGAAGATGAAGAGAACATACTTACATGGCCTATATACACGCGTACACCCTGAAGTCAGCAGTGCATCTGAGCTCCTTTTTGACTTTAATGCCTTGGTGCTGCTCAGCCTCTGCACCACACACACACACACACACACACACACACCAACTCTGCAGTGACGCGGGGAGGCTGGCTGCACTTATTACAATTCAACGTCAGAACAAGTTTGATAAACGCCCCCTCCCTCCCTCCCCTTCCTCCTTCATCAGCCCCCTCTCTCGCGCGCTCTGGCCCATTTCAGTGGTCTTCATCCACAGAGTGAGGAGATCCTGTTCTCCACCTCCATCTTTAGGTTCTTAGAGCATCAGCAGCATCAGCAGCATCAGCAGCATCAGTAGCAGTGGGCTGGCACACATTCAAAGTGGGCGCACATAGAGAGACACAGAGAGAGAGAGAGAGAAAGAGAGAGAGAGATCCGCCGCCGCATCTTGTGGATTTCTTTGCGCTCCAGTCCGTTTTCATGAGTCTCTCTGCTTCTCCTCACCCACAAACACGCCAGGAGTTGATTTCACTTCCCGTGGAAAAATGTGGAGTCGCTCAGTTGCGGCGGTCCTGGTTTTACTTCATCTCATCGGGGACGCGCTGGCAGGGTTTCCAAACCAAATCAACATCGGTAAGTTTAACCACATCTGTTGTTCTCTTTTTTTATGGTTCACGTTTAAAACCCTGTTGGGAACCTAGTCCGTCCCTAGTCCGTCCATAGTAAGCCCCTAGTCCGTCCCAAGTCCGTCCCTAGTCCGTCCATAGTGCGCTCCTACTCCGTCCCTAGTCCGCTCCTACTCCGTCCCTAGTCTGCTCCTACTCCGTCCCTAGTCTGCTCCTAGTCCGTCCCTAGTCCGCTCCTAGTCCGTCCCTAGTCCGTCCATAGTAAGCCCCTAGTCCGTCCCAAGTCCGCTCCTAGTCCGTCCCTAGTCCGCTCCTACTCTGTCCCTTGTCCGCTCCTAGTCCGTCCCTAGTCCGCTCCTACTCCGTCCATAGTGCGCTCCTACTCCGTCCCTAGTCTGCTCCTAGTCCATCCCTAGTCTGCTCCTAGTCCGTCCCTAGTCTGCTCCTAGTCCGCCCCTAGTCGGTCCCTAGTCCGCTCCTACTTCGTCCCTAGACCGTTCCTAGTCCGTTCCTAGTCCGCTCCTAGTCCGTCCCTAGTCCGCTCCTAGTCCGCTCCTTGTCTGTTCCCAGTCCGCTCCTTGTCTGTTCCCAGTTCGCTCCTATCCGCTCCTAGTCCGTCCCTAGTCCGCTCCTAGTCCACTCCTCGTCCACTGCTTTTTACAGTGGGGTTTGTTAAAGCTGGAAGATAATTCAAAGAGTCTAATTGCAAGTTTAACAATCTGCAGAGCATTTCTTTAGAGTATTCATCAGAGAAAATATATATTTGACTCACTGGATTGGCCCTATAGTGGCCCAAAAGGGCCATATCACAGAAAAATATATTTTATGATATATAAAATAAAATGATTAAAATATAAGATATTTTAGTTTGTGGTAACCAGTGCTCCTTTACATACAGCTGAAAAATAATAGTACAATTTAAATAGACATAGACAAGCTAAGAAAAAATAAGATATGTTGCAATTTTTAATATAGTAAAAAAAAAATAATAAAAAAATATACTCAACCTACAGGAAAAAGTTTTTTATTAAATAGACATTTATGTATATATGATCATCAAAGTTTTAGTATGTGGAAACCAGTGCTCCTTTACATACGGCTGAAAATAATAGTACAATTTAAATAGACATAGACAAGCTAAGAAAAAAATAACATAGGTTGCAATTCTTAAGATAGTTTTTAAAAAATTAATACAAAATATAAAAGATAATCAACCTCTCAGGATGTGCAAAATGTTTTTACAAAAAAGGTATGAACAAATAAACCTGTATTTATGATCTACTCTTCACAAAATCCCGTATTAAAAAAATACATTTATGTAGGAAAAGTATGTGTGATTAATTTATTATTAAATAACCTAATGTGACTTTATTTCAACCTTACATGTTAAAAATACTCTCTAGCTTTTCAAAATAAACATCTAACCAATCAGCAAGTCTAAAGCAGTTTTAGCCCCGCCCATTCACTTTCATTGGTTAAAAATAAATACTGCAATCAAGTAATGGAAATATTAAAATAATGGTCCAAACGAGGGTAATATGAATTGTATGTGTAGATAAAGGGACCCATTAAAATCAAATGAAGCGTATAACTTAAAGGTATAGAGGACAATTTTCACTCATTTCTGAAAAGACCAGCCCTCTCCACTTTAGAAAAAAAATGCACATGTACAACCCTGTACCCGCTCCAGAGAGGGAACGCCTATAAAACGCGTGCAAGAGCATGCACAAGCCCATTTCTCCTCGTGCACGCTCTGTTTAATAGTTGCCATTTGAATCACTCATAAAAGCTTACTTTCCCAAAAAAGATTCACAATTTTTTCACTGTCCGAATCACCACTGGAAAGTGAAAATGTGGACGAGCACGTAGGACGGCCTTACGTAAACATATCACCAGAGTGATTGTCAATTAGGAGGACCACTTATTTAGATGATCCACCTGGAAATAAAAGATCATCCTCTATACAGTTAATTACTACAAATAAACACTGTGTTTTCTTTCTGATCCACTGTAGTGCTGCCAGAGCTGACCAAGTCACCTGAATAGCTGTTGTTGAAACATGTCTTTTTTGGGGGTTTTTTGTTATCCAATCCTCCACTATACCTTTAAAGACACATTATGTAAGTTTTTACCTAAAAATATATTTGAAATAGCCTTTTTATTTGATCTTTCCGACTAAAACATCATTTGATGAGCAGACTGACACCTCAGCAGTTGAGCCTTGATGCATCTATTAGCCTGTAGCCTATTTTCATTTTTATTTTTATTTTGTGTCCTTTTTAGCAATATAGCTCTGGGAATAGCTCTGTCCCAGCTAGATAGTCCAACAGATTTGCTTTCACAAACAGATCACTGTTACCATAAGGTTTCACTTAGTATATGTATATGAAACTTATATAAGACATAGTAAGGAAAGAGGACATGAAAAGAGAGAGAATAAAACAAAAAAGCAAAAATAGACAAAAGATAGACAGTATCTCCTAGAAGTCTACTTCCAGAACCTGTATGCGACGTGAGGAACAGGAAAAGAGAGAGCAGTGGCTATGCCTTAGGCATCCATGTGTGAAAGGTAAAACTTACACAATATTATTCAGGGCGTTATATATCTGTAAATGCAGCTTAGTATTTAGTATTAGTGTGTCAACTAGCATCTGGAACCAAACTTGCCTGGTATGTATCCATAGGCATGCTCCTGTGTAAAGGATTTTAAAAGCCTCTTCAGAAGGAAAATATGCTTATTAGCAGGTGTGGGTGGCTCCAGACTCTCCCTACTGGGCCCAGGACTGGTAAAGAGGTGAAATAGGCCCCCGATATCCAAAGGCACCCCATATCATTGGGTCACAAGGAGGGCAGACATTAGGATGGCCAGACCTACCAGAGAAGGGCAAATAAGGGCACCCAGAGACACACCCCTTAGGGGCCAAACCCTAAAGTGCCCGACCCCAGAGGCCATAGTACCAAGATCCACAGGGCATCCCATTGGTTCTGCCAGCGGCTGGTCACACCCAGATGAGAGCCCAGGGGTCCGAGACCCAGGGACGTACCGCCCCCTAAGAGGCTCCTCTCATTGGCTGGTAGTATAAGGGGGAGGAGACTGGCCCTGCTCATACTTGGGGCCTACAAAATTCCAGTAGTTGGGGGGAGGCAAACGTTCAACCTGACAAGTAGGTAAAACGTAATTCACATTCCTCCAGTCACATTCACACAATCCAACCTGTACACCCATATGGACATATGGAAGCGCTCAAATGAGACGTTATAAACTGTACACCTGCCAAAGCAGAGTAGGTCCCAGACCCCCGCCGAACACCGAAATCTCACAACGGGAGAAGAAGACATCAAAACCATAGGATGGTAACCTATGGCTTTGATGGAGATGCAGAGGTGTTAGAGATCCCATGCCAGCCCCCTTCTGATCAGATGTAGTGTTTTTGCCTGTTTGACTACTTTGTATTTAAAACTAGGGAGGATGTTAGGTTTGCCCTCCCACCTCTGCCACCCTAAATCTTAAGTGTTTAAATGATTTCCAACAACCACAGGTGGGCAGAGTATCGCAAGCAAAGTTAGAAAGGCTCACCCACATCCAGTGCTTCAAACGTCCCAATCCTGATGCTCTACATACATTATATATGTTTTGGAAATGTTATAAATGCTGCTGACTTGGGTGTTTGTGGAAATTGGGGCATGGGCCACCACCAGCATGGGAGGACCCACCCTGTGAAGACCTCATCCCCAAGATCCTATATGAATCATGGGATGCAGAGAAATGGGAAACGGGGTTCTCTCAGGGAGTCTACTCCCCTAGTGACCCCAATAAGCTCCCCGTTCTCCACCAGGGGGAGGCAGGCACTGGCAGGCACTGGGGTAGACCCAAAACCCAATACCCCATCCCCCATCCTGGATAGGAGAGCCACTCCAGCTCAATGCAGTCTTACCAGGGGACACTATACCCAGATGACCCCCAGCCAGGGTATAGCATTCAACCCAGCCTCCAGCCTAGCCCAGGGCCCACCACAGCCTAGTCAGGAAACAAGTAGGGCCTGGATTTACTTCTGGTCAGAATTTTCCAGCTGCTCTGCAGATCGTGACATCATCTATTTTAAATGTATACAACCTAGAAAGCAATCAAAACCTTATATATTTTGTGGATACTAAGAAGCAACCAAAATCCAGCTCAACTCAGACACCAATGGCATGTCCACATAAGGTGAAAAAGTTTTTAAAAAACAACCTGTCAAGTACTGATTGATTGGTTGACTTTATTAATCTCACAGTGGAGAAATTTAGAAGAAGAATAAATGCCAAAGGAAGAAAAGGGGTATGGGGGTATATACAATATATACAGTGTGCCCTTATATATATATGACAGCTGAAGTCTTTTTTTTTTTTAAGCAGGAT
Organism: Cyprinodon tularosa; assembly: GCF_016077235.1. Lineage (NCBI taxonomy): Eukaryota > Metazoa > Chordata > Actinopteri > Cyprinodontiformes > Cyprinodontidae > Cyprinodon > Cyprinodon tularosa. The sequence goes on from NW_024037894.1 coordinate 83,206, forward strand.
TATTATACAATATTATTGCACAGGGTATTTACATGGGTTTTTATATAGATGGGTATTTATCTAGCTATCGCACTGGGTATCAAATATTAAGAAATAGGTTATTGCACATTGTATTAAATACCCTGTGCAAATAAGATTGTGAAAATGGCAGCCTAGTGGTTAGGGCATAGAGCTTGAAATCCTGAGGTTGCGAGTTTAAGCCCCACTCCCACAGCCTCCAATCCACAATGGCAGGCCACTGCTCCCCAATCTCTTCAGCCTGGCAGGCAAATGCAATGAAATTTGTACTCTCCCAACAATAAAAACTACTTGGCCTGGGCGATCGGGCAATGGTTAACATCGAGCCCTGCACCGCTACCATTCTGAGAGCCAAAAGTTTATTCAACTATTGTCACCCATTCCAGGTACTAGATTAACTTTGTATTAGTCTTTTTCCTGGTTCACGAAGGTAGGCAGCAGTTTGACAAAGCGATGATGGCTATTATTTTACATCCAAGTAGTATGCAGTTCTTCATATATATATATATATATATACACACACACATCAATTTCAAACAGATGGTATCGGTATGGTATTGGTCAATTGGCCAATACGCACAGCCAGTTATCGGTATCGGTATCGTAGCCAAAAAATGGCAGCACTTCTGTTGTTTATTTTACAAAGTCCCAATGATAGAGGAATATATGATATAGGATATCAGTAAATATCCATTATCTGTAATGGCAATATTAACATTAATTATTGATATCCGCCAAGATTTTGATATTGTTGCATTGCAGATCTCAATCTATAGATATAAAATATTTAATTTCTATCTAAAAACAAATAGAAACTGCAGAATCTAAGATTTGTCCAAAATGTCACACAGACATTTTTATTAAGAGAAACTTATAGACGTACATGAGAAATGGCTTAAAAATAACATACCCAAAAATATAGGGGTGGTGGGGCAGTCCTTCGTTGAGAGAGAGGAAGTAGCTAACCTTACGTGCAAGCTGGTAAGGTGGTCGTTAATGACCCCTCTTTTAGATGCATGGACCAGTGTCAGGTATTGCAGGCTAACAAAGAGCCCAAAAGACTCCCCATTCCTAAGGGATAGATGCATTTTTCTGATTTAATTTGCATGTTTTCTAAGCCAAAACAAGGTCTTGTTTTGTTCCACTATATAAAGCCTCAACCTCAACACTAATTCTGACATTATGAATTGAAAAAGCTCCCTGGATGGGAAGTGAAATGTCTTCAAGCTTTGAAAAATTCCAGTGGATTGTTTTTTTTAACATTTTGGAAAGACTGTGACCTGGATGACTGAGAATCTTCACCAGCATCGGATTCTTAATCGTTGTCTGTGTTGTCGCAGTCAGTTTACCTACCAAGGGTTTCCCTTTCATGGCATAAAAGAGTGAAACAAAATCACAATAGTCTGAAAATGCTTTTTTTCTGTAAGATCGTACCCATATTTCTTCATTTCAGAGTTGTGTAATTTCTTTCAGACATATATTAGCGGTGTTTCTATCCATATATACCTCTATTTATGATAAGACATGAATGTCACCAGCACTGCATGAAGATCTCAACATTTCTGAGGTAAATTCTGCCACTTAAAGCCCCATCCCTTCAGTTCCACAGCCTCAGTGGTTTACTCTAAAAACACACAACATCTTCTACAATGTTTAAGGATGAAATCAACTCTAATTGGGGGGATTCATATTGTATATTTATTGTGAAGCTATCATCAAAGTACAGTTTGTAATTTTAAAACTTCTACTTGTTAAAATCCTTTAAAAATCTGATGAGATGTTTCCTGTGTGACATTTCCTGCAGGTGGACTGTTCATGCGCTCCACAGTTCAGGAGCACAGCGCCTTCAGGTTTGCTGTCCAGCTCTACAACACCAACCAGAATGTGACAGAAAAACCCTTCCACCTCAATTATAATGTTGACAACTTGGAGTCCTCTAATAGTTTCTCTGTCACACATGCCTGTAAGTAACTGGTCTTTTAAATATTATTTCTGTTGCTTAGATTCTGGATGAAAAAGTGATGCAATTATTGAGCGTAAAACAGATACAGATCCTAACAATACCTTCAAAGGTTCTGGTCTGGTTCTTTCACGCTCTGTTCTGGGTATCTACAATCCTGCAGCTGGATGGTGGAAACTGGCGAAGCGCTTTGTCTTTATCCTCTCAAAATCCACTCGGGCGCCTGCAACCGATTTTTTACAACTCAGAAAACATGAAAATTAAAACCTGTAAGATTTTTTACATGAAATATAAAAAATGAAATGTTTTATATTTTTAGATTTATATTTAATTTTTATATAAAACCTTTTACATTTCAAAAATTTGTCTGAACGTATTGAAATATGTATTTAGGTGCACCATAAAGGACTTAAGAGATATGTGTTAATTCTTAAAACAAAATGGTTATTGGTTACTGTGAACTTAATAGGGCATAGTCAGGTTTTATGGCTCTACAACAAAGACCAATGTGACTTTTGCACTGGATTTAACTTTATTTAAAGAGAGTGACTAAAAATGGACAGATACAAAGGATGTAAAAAAAAAAAAAAGTTCACAAACATACATGGATTTCTGTAGATGTATGCCTTTAAATTCCTGTCAAATATACTCTTCTATATAGTCTTTTGAGGCGCTTAACTGTATCTCTTAGCATCCCATCCTTGTCAGTGTGTCTTGCAGCATATCTGAATATAAAAGGCTCATTGGACCATTCGTGTCATAGTGAAATCCATGTGACAACCATAATGGATTTGATACGAAGGAGTGTGGAAAGTGACGTGGCTCTAGAACTGCACGACATACCCCCCCGATCTTATGCCATGCAGGGCGTTGAGTCCCGAATTAATCTGTTATCTCCCACCAAAAGCCTTTAACACTCCATGCTCCAAGATCAGCCGCAGCTCTCTGAACTCTGCCAGCCGTCCCAGCGATGACTGTGAACGCTAATGAAGTGAGAACAAGCCTGCTAGAAGAAAGGGAAAATTTGAACATGATGGCACCTCCCACATCCAGACCCCCCCTTGCAGCTGTCCTGTATGTGGACCAGTCCTAGCAAACCGCATTTAGCAGTCCGGGGTGCAGCAGCAGCCGGATGGGAGCAGCTGCAGCTGCAGGCAGGTTGACACACATTCACAGCCTCACGCCACGACTGCAACCTCACTCTGTCAGCAGCTGAGTAATTACACTGAAGCAGCTGTTGGGTCAGTGCTCAGCTCAAGGGCACTTCAACAGGCAGTGCTGAGGAAGACATGCAGGTTACCTGCTGGGATTGTCTGGATCAGGTGTGGAAGAAAACTAGAATTCTCATCCATTGTGTGTGAGAAAAGCTTAGGGGTTTCTTTTTAAAGGATGAGAAGAAAACCGTGATAATCGGGAGAGAATTTCAGTGATCATCTTCTGCTTATAGCTCAGACTAATTCTAGCTGACAAAACACTGGGTGGTTCATTATGCAGACGAGCCGGTCGGCCTCGAACCCTTAAAGCTCCAACCTACACATTCACATATAACAGGCTGACTGCACAACGCCCCATCTTCCCTGGCTGGTTGATGTTTCGAAGCGACTTCAGGATTACGATTGTATGGAGAAAAATGTGTTACAATATCATTGAAAGCAAAGAAAAAGTAAATTCGAAAAAACTAGATTGTTAAAAAACGTCTTAATAAAAAAAAAAGTTCAGGAATAATTTATTATGTTCACAAGTTCAACCAATATATTGCCAGTTTGCAATTTTTTAAATATATTTAATATTTTTAATTTAATTTTTTCAATAAAAGTTTTTTTTTCACAAAAGTTTTTTTGGGTTTACTTTTTGAAAATCCCAAATTTTGTATTTACAAATTTTTAAGGCAAACTTGACCAGTTCTATACCCTTCATCTGGTGCTTGTGGGAGTTCGCCCAACCAGTCCACATGTGTTTTGTGAATCTGGAGAAGGCGTTTAACCGTGTCCCTTGTGGTGCCTTGTGGGGGTTGCTCTGGGAGTATGGGTCAGGAGGCATAAGAGCTGCACGTTTTCTACATAACCGAAGCAGGAGCTTGGTTCACATTGCCGGCAGTAAGTCAGAACTGGTCCCGGTGCATGTTGGCTTCCTCCAGGGCTGCCCTTTGTCACCGGTTCTGTTCATTACATTTATGGACAGAATTTCTAGGCGCAGCCAGGGACCGGAGGGTGTCCAGTTGTGGAACCTCAGGATCTCATCTCTGCTGTTTGGACTCATCAAACCAGGACCTTCAGCATGCACTGGGGTTGTTTTCAGCCGAGTGTGAAGCAGCTGAGATGAGGATCAGCACCTCCAAATATAAGGTCATCGTTCTCCACTGGAGAAATGTGGACTCCCCTCTTCTGTTCGGTGGAGAGTCCTTGTCTCAATTTGAGGAGTTCAAGTATCTCCTGGTCTTGTTGAAGTGTGAGGGACAGATGAAGCGTGAGATCAATGGACGGATCGGTACGACCTCAGCAGTGATGCGGTTGCTGTATCGGACTGTCGTGGTAAAGAGGGAGCCGAGTCTGAGTATAGATGTTTCAGATCGGCCTGTTTTTTAGAGTAGTCCTGTTTCTCTGACTGTGACTGGCTGGGTGTGCTCTCTTCATCCTCTGACATGGAAGCTGGCTCGGAGCTCGTCTGCCTGGCTGTGTTTCCTGGATGGGGCAGCATGTGGAGCTGGTTTACAGTTGCCTTTTGTATCTCTGCTTCGCTCTGTAGGCTATGTCTGCTCTGTCTACTTGAACTCTAGTCGTACTAAGTCTGGTTCTTTAAAGGGAGTTTTTCCTCTCCACTGTCGCTGCAAGCATGCTTAGTGTGAGAAATTGCCTTCTAGTAAATGTGACTGGATGATCTGGTTGAATTGTAAAGTGCCTTGAGATGACGTGTTGTGAATTGGCGCTATAATAAATAAACTGAATTGAAAGCTAAATTGAGTAGGTGGGCCAAGCTCTCCATTTACTGATCGATCTACGTTCCCACCCTCACCTATGGCTATGAGATCTGGGTAAAGACTGAAAGGACAAGATTGCGAATGCAAGCGGCCAAGATGAGTTTCTTTCGCAGAGTGGATGGGCGCACCCTTCGAGATTAGATGAGGAGATCAGTTACCTGGGAGGAGATGGGGGTAGAGTCGTTGGTCCTCCACCAGCCGGCCCCGGATAAAACGAAAGAAAATGGATGAATGGATTTTTAAGGCTTAATTTTACCTTTTTTTTTTAAATAGTTTTTATAGACTTTCTTTTATATAAAATTTTCTTGTAGATTTTTTCAGATTCTGTTTTTTACAAAAAAAAAATCGGATCTTTAAAAAAAAAAAAGGGGGGGGGGGGAGTTTTTTAGGGGAAATTTTATCGTGTACATGGGTTAAACAGTATTCTACTGAATTAATAGAAATCAGTCTGCTCTATGCTAACGTTAGCAACAGCATTTCTACTGGCCTGTGTACAGACCACCCAGAAGTGGAGCGGGTAAATCAATAAAATAACATCTGGAAAAAAACTTTGAAAAACTCAAATGTTAAAAGGAAAATAAAAATTAAAAAACATTTGAAACTAAAATATTTTGGACAATTAAACTGGAAAAAATAGACAGGATAAACTATTGCATGACCATAAAAAAGAAATACTCTCCAAACCTTTTTCTAAAGAAAAGTTTTTTTTTAAATAAAGTTTTGAAATATTCTTTTTAGAAATGTGTTCTTTGCCTTCAGTTATTTTGAAACACATTTCTCTCTGTAGATTTGATGCATTTCTGATAAGAACTGCAGGAAGGTCTGAGTTTTCCTAAACTTGCATCATCTATTGAGAGAGTATCAGCATGTTTTAAAATGACTGAGGTCGTTAGTATTTTTCCACCATTTTTTTATTTTTATTTTTTGGTGAGATGAGAGGGACAGACATTAATGAATGGGTCAGATTAATTAGTTGTGGGGCAGAACTCATCTTTTGTGTTTGCTTTATGGATCTCTGTTGGACTAAAAAGCAGGACACACACACACACACCTACACACACACACACACACACACACACACACACACACACACCCACCAGCTGGTTTGGTACGTAATGACTGTTACAAATCCCTGATGGCAAATGACTGTGTTGTTGCTGGCAAAGAGGATCAATAAGGTGGACAGCCGTTGTCCGGGAGCAGCAGTGTGTTTGTGTTTGTGCTCGACTCTGCCCTGTTCCCTGGTATGGAAAAATCAATTCACACCAAACTTTTGATCTTTTTTTTTCTCTCTCTCCAACTTTGCCTTTGGCCAGAAACGCTCAGCTGCGATGCTTTGAGTGCTCTTGTAAAAAGTGAACAAAAACACGATAAGGTCAACGACACATTGCAGCGAACATTTTCCAGTGGACATTGAATGGATTCTGACAGAGATCTTTGCTTTTTTGTTATGTTTTATTTTATTGTCCTGGTTCTGCCACCTATTGAGTGAGTGGCGTGAGGCTGCAGGACGCATCGACGTGACACCTTGCCGCAGGCTGGGACTGATCGGATGCATAAAAGGGGCAACAGTGAGGTCACGTCCATTAGGACAGCAGAGACAGCTAGACTGTTGGTAAAGGCTCCAATGACAGTTCTATATAAGCTGGAATACAAAATAACATTACATATAGCAATACTAAAAATAGTAAAAAATAAACACAATAATTACTATTTTTTCATTCCCCAGTATTGCTCATATTTATATTTTTTTTTGCAAGAAATTAACACGTTTTTTTAAATCAAATTAAAAATGGATATTTTAATTATGGAAAGTTTATGAGAGTAACTTTACTGTTTTCTCAGATTTTGTGTTTTTTTAAAAATGTCTTTTAAAATTTCTGCTTTAAATGTAATATTTTTTTACTTTAATATTGTGATTATTTTTTCAAATTTCTTTTTCAGTTTGAGTGTTATGATTGCTTTCTTTAAGGTTGCATTTTACAGATCATTCTCTTCTCATGTTTTTAAGATATTTTTCTTTATATACACATTTTTGAATAATCTTTTCTTAAATTTTCTTTTTTCAATATTTTATTTTTTTTTTTTAGAAATTTCATATTTTCCCTTTTTTTTCTTAAACTTTTGTTTTGCTGGGTGTGCAGGTGGCGCAGTGGTTAGCGCACACCCCCCGTGTACGGAGGCCTTAGTCCTTGACGTTATCGACCTGGGTTTGAATCCAACCTGTGGTCCTTTGCCGCATGTCTCTCCACCGCTCCGCTAGTGCTGCAAAGACTCAAAAAAACAACAACTTTAGTTTTGCTTTTTTAAGATACATTTTTTAAACATTTTTTTTTTCAAATTGTGTTTCATAGATCACAATATCTTCTCCTCAAGTGCAGTAGAATAGCTGACCAATACAGGGTTGCTGCTATTGTATACATCAGGGGAAGGAAATGTCGGCCCTGGATGGCCACTGTCCTGCAGCTTTTGCTTGTGTCCCTTCTTCAACATCTGAAACTAATGAATGGTTAATTGCCAGGGCTCTGCTAAACTGCAAAGGAGGCCATTCTAAATTTTGTTTTAGGTGTGTTGGAGCAGTAATGCATGCAAAAGCTGCAGGACTGTGCGACTCGAGGACGTCTTTGGTAACCCCTGTTTTACGCAGACCAGTAGAAATGTGTCTTCCACTCATTAATAAAGGAAAGCCTGCCCAGCAAGGGAAGAATTAGATCTGACAACAGCATTTCAAAATAATAATAATTCATAAAACTGAATATGAAAACAGAAAAAAAAATCAGTAAAGAAAAATTTTTAAATAAAAAATCAGTAAGAAAAAATAATGAAAAAAGTTCAATTTGAATAATCAAATGTAAAAGAACAAAATCTAGATTTTTTTCAAATTTCAATATACAAAATGCATTTTTTTTAAATTTCCATTTTTACAAAAGGTGTTGTTTGCATGTGGAAACTACTGTCATCCTTGGACAACAAAGAGACATTAAAATCTTTCCAACAAGTTAAACGTTTAAATGTAGCAAAGTGTTGGAAGCTTGCAGTTTGTTCCTACACTTCCCCCTAGAGTCTACCAGAGTATTGGTAAAGTGGGGCAAAAAAGTTGCATGTAGTGCAAAAAGCTGTCTAAACCCTGTTGCGGTAGCCTTGTGGAAGAAGTCTAAAGACTCAGCACCAAAGAAAAGATTTCCACGCATAAATGCCTAAAGTTGAATTTGGAAGAGTGGCGGCCTAGTGGTTATGGCATAGAGCTTGGAATCCTGAGGTTCTGAGTTTGTGCCCCACTCCCACAGACTGCCACTCTGGGTCTCTGAGCAAGATCCTTTACCCCACACTGCTCCCCCGGGGCCGCACAATGGCAGCCCACTGCTCCCCAAGGGGATGGGTTAAATGCAGAGGTACATTTCCCCTATGTGAGATCTATAAAGTTCAATTATTAATATTAGTGGGGCATAAAAAAGCACAATATAGGACCTTTAAAAACATTCCTGTCTTTTAAATGAGAAAATTCCTTTTGCACTGATGGAGAAAACATGGAACTCCTTCCAACGAGTGGGAGGGGTCAGCGAACTACAAGAGCAACAATAAAGCACTGCAGAACTCACTTACTGTACATCGGATTAGATGGGTCATAAAAGTGAGAGGGGGAAATGTCATCCATGGAGAAACTACAAAATGTACACACACCTTCTATAACATGTAACCTTCTAGAAGGTGTATGGTCTTTCTACTAATAAAACAGCATTTCAGAAATAGAACATCAAACATGGTGGCGGCACTGCGATTGGTGGTCGCTGCTGGACACCTTCGCCATGATAGATGGGACCATAATTTCTTCTCTCTGCCAGAAAATCCTCCAGCAGAATGTCAGGCTATCAGTAAACAACCTTAATCTTAGGTAGTAAGATGATGATGCAGAGCGCACCAGCAGGCCCACCCCTAAATCAGCCAAGAGAAACAAAATTACGTTTTTTTTTTTTTTTAAAGCCCTCTTCAAACGGAAATAAACATGTGATGATTTCTATGGCCATAAAAACCCTGATAGTGCCAGAAAAGTAACCCTCCAATGTAAACAGCAACAGCGTTTAAAAGACAGATGGCCAACTATTGAAAAACAGCTTATGGCTGTTCTTACTGCCAGGGTAAGTGGACAGAAATAAAGCAAATACAGTCACTTATAAGACAATAAAGAGGTTTTTTGTTTTTTTTTACTGCACTGTACCTATTTATTAGTTTAGGTTTTAGGTTTATTTATTTCTGTAAAACAGAGCATAACGTAACTCATTCATGTAACAACCAAACTCATGAATGGAAAGGAGCTGAAATAAGTTAAACTTCTATCTGTATCCATTTATTACTTATTTAACTCCAGATAATTGCACCCGTATACAGAATACAATACAAAAACATCATGACTTTCAAGTTTCTTCTAAATGCAGGAAAAGGTTTTGATTGCTTAAACCCAAATTATAGATTTGTTCACAAATCAACACCTTTTTTCAAAGTACATCTTTCCATCTGTTCCTTTAAGTTGTACTTACTTTCTCTTTTAAAAAATCAGTTTTGAATATAGTTTGTTAGGACTGTTTTTAGTGTTTTTGAACATACATTTTTAACACTAGAAGTCCCAGAGAATTTCAGTTTTCCTGCAAGCCCCCCTCCCCTCTTCAAGTTTGTGTATTCACTCTACCTTCCTAAATGTCCCTATTGTAATGCAAATAGCCTATGATATGACCAGCCCTTCTACATGAGACTGGAAGGCTGAAACTAACTGGCATCAGAACCAGAGCATGCTCCAAGCACTCATTACCTGCCCCTGCAACATCAGAACTTTTTGCAGGAATAACTTGGTAATTCATATCTAAATCTTTTATTTAGGCAAACCTATTGAACAACCAGATATCATACAGGTCCTAGTTCCTGAGCTGAGAACAGGTCATAACCATGCTTTTCCAACAAGGCAAGGCAGAGCCTATTTATATTGTCCATTCACCAGCAGACTCATTTATATTGCAAAGCTCACTATGTGAAAGAAAGAACAATTAAAGAATAATTGTATTTTGTCTTGTCTTGCCTTTTCGCCTTTCGTTCAACATTTCAGCTTAGAAAATGACAAACAGTATGACTTCAGTATAGGAGTAACATTATTTCACCCAATGAAAAGCACTATATGTGAAGCTACAATTGTCCCATTTAGCCGTTTGCACAAACCCAGGGTGAGTTATGTTCACAACTTATATTCACCAAAGACATAAATCTATCCAGATAAACATTTCAGAACAACTGTTTTCCCTTCATGACATCAACTGTCTGGAGCTCACAACAGAAGGAGGATCTGAGAACCTTGAACACATTAAGGGAATAGTACACCCAAAACATGATTAGCCTTCATTTTCTACTCACCCCCATGCTGAACAACACTCTGGAGTACTTTTTGATATCTCAAATGCATCTGGAGATCTGGGAGGCTTCTTGCTGTCTGCTGACATTCAAATAATGGAGGTCTATGGCGCCCGAGGCAGAAAGGTCCCTAAAAGTCCACAAAAAACGTGTCAATATTCCTCCATACTGCTCGTCCAATGTATTCCAAGTGTCCTGAGTGGGTAGCGTCCAGAATTTACTCGAAACGAAGTCATTTAGAATGTTTTTAGAGCATAAACAGTAGTGTATAGGATTTCCTGAAAGCGCGCACCTGCGCGTTCACGACGCTACGGAAGCCGGCAAACCAAACCAGATGAAAGTGCGCATTAAGCGTCTGCTCTGCCAATAATGCAACCGTAGAAGAAGAAATGCGCTGTTTACCTGTGCAAAGAAAGAAACAACAAAAGAAAAATGTCTGAGGACTTCAGTGTTGAGGAAGAGCATGAGTTCTTTGCCGAGCTGAATGCGCACTTTCATCTGGTTTGGTCTGCCGCGGTTTCCGTAGGCTCGTGAACGCACTTTTAGGAAATCCTATACACTACTGTGTATGCTCTAAAAACATTCTAAATGACTTCGTTTCGAGTAAATTATGGACACTACCAACTCAGGACACTTGGAATACATTGGACGAGCAGTATGGAGGAATATTGAAAAGTTTTTTGTGGACTTTTATGGACCTTTCTTCCTCGGGCACCATAGACCTCCATTATTTGAATGTCAGCAGACAGCAAGAAGCCTCCCAGATCTCCAGATGCATTTGAGATATCAAAAAGTACTCCAGAGTGTTTTTCAGCATGGGGGTGAGTAGAAAATGAAGGCTAATCATGTTTTGGGTGTACTATTCCTTTAAGGACATGTTGATCCTTGTCTAGAGTAGACGGGCAACTGCTTTTTATCACCCCTGCTTCAACTTCCTACATTGCAGCAGAGACTGGAACGTTACTTTTATTTAGGCAAGGACAACCAGCCAAACAGGAACAGACGAGATAAAGCTACCATTGAGAGAACATGCAGATTTATTTATTTATCTTTTTATATAAGCACATTCCTAGGCAGACACAGCCCAATTAGCCACCCAGAAGAACAAGGGATGGCTCTTTGCTTGGAATGATCCTAGTAGGATGGACCTTCATGCTACTTAAATACATTAGCAGTCCAACTACTGATTGCTCTGTTGCAAGCCGACCAAAATGACTAAAGCCGGGCATACACTGTGTGATTTTCAGAACGATTTTCCAGTCGTGCGAGAATCTTTCGATCGGGCAGGCTTTCAGCTTCATCGTGTGTCGTGAGTTGGTAGTGTACAGGGGGTAACGAGGGGCGATAAGCCTCTCACAACCATCAGATCAGGAATCGCGAGGTGAGGAGAAAATCAAACATGTTTGATTTTCTCCCGCCCGTCGTGGGCGAATCGCTCAGTGCGCAGGCGCAAACAAGGATTCTTCTGTAAACACAGAAACATGGCAGGGATGCAATGAGTGAAATGGAGTTATGTCGGTAAAATTGACAGACCATAGTAGCCACGTTTGCTCAGTCATGTCTTTTTCCCAAATATTTTGCGGCCTTTTCTTTTTAGGGCTTTCAGCACAAAATTGCACGATTAGCTAAGGCAGCACGTTTCACTATGGTGGCCTTCATATTCCCCTTCTATTTGTTTGGCTTCCAGATAGACGAGTCAGAGCAGCTCCATGTCACTGCGGAGCTGAGTCCAACGTGCTTTTTAGTCATGCAGTGTGAGCAGGTAGATCGTATGAAAGGGTCGTGCTGCACATACATCGTGAGCTGTGAACTCAGATTGTACGACGAAGCCCGCACAGTGTATAGATGTTGAAATGTCTTCAAATAACTTAGTGAAAGCCAGGTTGCTGTCGGATTTAAGCTTGCTTTGTAATTCAGCACTAAGCTTTACTCATTAACAGCTACCCAATCATTTATACTAGAAAATTCATATATGGAATGTTTAGAAGCCTTTTGTGTAATTTTATATTATTTTTAGAGAGATTACTAAAAATAAAACTAATGTAAAGGACCACTCTTTCCCTCAAGATGTTAAAAAAATGTTACACCAGTATGAATATTATCTTGATAACTGAAACCAAATTCTCTTCTTGACATAACCCTCTCCTTTTATCTGGGCTTGGGACCAGCTCCAGGAGCACATTAGGACTGTGGGCCCCTTGTGGCAGGATTATTATGTGTGTGTGTGTGTGTGTGTGTGTGTGTGTGTATGTGAAGTGTAATGGAGGTATGTGTAAAGGTGTTTTGTATTTTTTTTTTAGATTTTTTTAAAATAAATTTTTGTTTTCATCATCAATAAATGTTTGTATTTATAATAAATATATATTTTTTGTGTAAAAACATTTGAGTGTGACGTAAGAAGACAAAGTAAGGGTGGGCTAGCCGGAGCACCCGGAGAGAACCCACACAGGCACGGGAGAGTATGACAGCTCCATGCAGAAAGGTCTCCTTCTACAAGTGAACAGCACTGACCACTGCTCCACCGTGCAGCCCCACTCTGTTTACCAGGATCTAATCAATACCAAGGTAGGAATCTACCTCAGAAAAAGACCTTGGTATGGAGGCAGTACTTTTTTATTTAAAGGGAACCATAGAGTTTTATGGAGGGTGAGGGCTAAATATTGTGGACTGGATTATGGATTTAGTGAATGGGTCTGGGGAGTTAAGGGTTAAAGGAAGGGTTAAGGGTAACGGTTATAGGGGAGGGGGGTGGGGGTGTTGGGGGGTAATTGTAAAGCGTGTAGGTGATAAAGGTTTGAGATCTGGGACTCAGTTTTAAGTTTGTTTGGAGGAAAGTTTCTTGAGGTTTAGCAGGAATTATTTTTCTGACTGATGGCATTTAAAGAGGTTGAAAATTCTTTTCCGTAAACATTTCTTTTTTGGTTTTCTTTCTTGGGATCTTTCAGTCTCCTGTTGCAGATTTTTGAACTCCTCCATAAGGCTCTCTGTTGATCTTTTCTTCTCCTCCTCCATCTCTGTCAGAGCCTTCTTAGCGTTTGCCACTGTCTCTTGAAGGCAGGACTTCTCTGTTTGCCACAGCTGCCTTTCACAATGCAGAACCTCCTGAAGGTGTTTCATAGCTGCTTCCATATCTCTAAGAGTGTTCTGCTGCTCTGTCAGGAGACTGGACTTTTCCTGGGCCCAGAGCTGTGTTTGGTTCTTCACATCTTGTTCCATCTTGAGCAAAACAGCTTTTATGTCATTGGTTTCCTGCTCTTTCTCAGCTAAGCAGATCTCAGCCTCCTTTGTTCTGGCTCTCTCAGCAAGCAGACTCATTTCCAGATCCATGACTTTTCTTGCAGAAGCTTTCCCCTGCTCTAACTCAGCTTCCTGTGACTCCAACTGCTTTTTCAGCTGCTCACACTCAATTCTTTGTTGTTGGTTGGACATAAAATGGGATTTTTCTTCCTCCAACTGCTGCCGCTGTTCCTCCAGATCTTTCTGCGTTTTTTCCATTGCAGCCTTGATTTCACTGGTTTCCTGCACTTGTTGGGCTAAGCAGATCTCAGCCTCCTTTGCATTTGCCGTCTCAGCAAGAACAGCTGCCTCCGTTTTCTGAGGCAAGACAGTGAGATTCTTAATTTGTTCTGATAATTTGGTGTTTTCTTCTTGAAGTGTTGCTACCCTCTCTCTTGTGAACCTTAACTTGAGCTCAGCGTTCCTTAACCATTGAGCTGATAGTTCAGTCTTCTCACTAAGTGCTGCGATCTCCTCATCTTTTAAGCTCTTGCAGATCTCAGCTTCCTCCACACTTAGCTTGAGAGCAGTTACCGTGGACTCCAGCTGTCTAGCTTCCTCGTCGGTATATTTTGGCATTGTTTCGTGCTCAGCGTGCGTCTTCTGGTTTGTTGATAATTTGATGTTTTCTTGTTTAAGTGCTGCGATCTCCTTATCTTTTGAGCTTATGCAGATAGCAGCTTCCTGCAACCTTTGCTTCAAAGCAGTTGCCGCAGTCTCCAGATGCCAGGCTTTTTTGTTGGCATCTCTACGCACTACCTCCATGTTGTGAAGATCAGCAGCTTTTCTCTGCAAGTAATTTGATAATTTAGCATTTTGTTGTTGAAGTGCGGCGATCTCCTGATCTTTTGAGTTAATACAGAAACCAGCTTCCTGCATCCTTTGCATATTAGCATTTAGCACAGACTCCAGCTGCCAGGCTTTCTCGTTGGAATTTTTACACACTGCCTCCATGTTGTGAAGATCAGCAGCTTGTCTCTGGCAGATTTCTAATAATTTAAAAATTTCTTGTTGAAGCACTGCGATCTTCTCATCTTTAGAGTTTAAGTAGATTTCATTTTCCTGGGCCTTTTTTCTTTGAGCGGTTAGCTCAGATTCCAGCTGCCTAGTTTTTTCGTGGGTATTCTGACGCGCTGCCTCCATTTTCTGAGGCAAGGCAACAAAACTTTGGATTGTTTCTGATAACTTGATGTTTTCTTGTTGCAGTGCTGTGATCATCTCATCTTTTGAGCGTAAGTAGGTCTCTGCTTCCTGCACCTTTTTCCTTTCAGCAGTTAGCTCCGACTCCAGCTGCCTAGCTTTCTCATTGATATATCCAAACCCTGCATCCATTTTCTGAGGCACAGCAACATTTTTCTTGGTTGTTTCTGATAACTTAATGATTTCTTGTTGCAGTGCTGTGATCATCTCATCTTTTGAGCGTAAGTAGGTCTCTGCTTCCTGCACCTTTTTCCTTTCAGCAGTTAGCACCGACTCCAGCTGCCTAGCTTTCTCATCGGTATATCCAAACCCTGCATCCACACACACAGCAACATTTTTCTTAGTTGTTTCTGAAAACTTGATGATTTCTTGTAGCGAAGCTATGATCCTCAAATCTTTTGAGCTTAAACAGATCCCAGCCTTCTGACCCTTTTTCCTTTTAGGAGTTAGCTCAGACTCCAGCTGCCTAGCTTTCTCGTTGGTATGTTGACGAACTGCCTCTAATTTGTTGAGCTCAGCAGTGAGGTCATTGATATGTTGGGCTAAGCTCCTGTTTTGATGTTGAAGTTCTGTGATCAACCAGTCTCTGGAGCTTAAGGCTCTGTGAAACTCAATCTGCAATCAGCTCCATGTCCTCCATGAACAGCTTTCTTACTTTGAAGTTGTAAAAGTGGATTTCTTGCTGGATTTTCAGGCTTAGCAGCTTCAGCTGGTCTCTCAACATGAGCTGGGGCTGGTTGCAATGGCTTCACCACAGGCTTAGAAGCACAAACTTGACTCAAAGCGGGTCCAGCTGCTATTTTTGGAGCATATTCTGGCTTTCTCTTACTTTTAAGAACTTGAGCCCAAGTCACATTTTCAGAAGGGTTTGTAGCTGTGCTACCAGATGTAACTCCCATAGTATTACCTGATTTAGATATGGTTGACATGGCGGCTATAACGTTTAATTCACCTGATTTGCAAATGAAAAAGGACGAATTGGTCAATTCCAGCATTAGTTGCTGATTCAAGTCAGCCTCCTAAGGAAAACAATAAAATTGTTGGTTGGATTAAAACACAAAGCTTTGTTTTAAACTAAAAGCTTCTTTTTCTGATAACTGGGCAGATTTGTTCTGTGGAAAAGTCTTTACTGTTCTAATTACAAGGAGTTAACTCAAGAGATGCACACGCTAAGGGAGACTTCCGGAAATGGAATGTTTGGTAGTGTTCTCATGTATGTGATGATGTCATGGGTCATGTGATCAGAATTCTAAACTATGTGGGCGGGGACTATAAACTCCGCCCACATAAGTCAAGCCTGGCTGTAGGTTTTTTACAGTTTCCTGTCTGGCAATGTGGCAATAAGAATAATTGTCTTGATGCCAAAAAGAGCCCAACAGATTTTAGTTTCACAAGTGTAGCAGTATGGCAATTGCCATATTGCTCCACTTGTTTCATGCATATAAATTGCTTTATTATAATTATGCAGGGAGATTTACAGATTATATTGACACTGCAATGTAAGTAGAACAGAAGAGGAAAAACAGAAAAAAAGGAGAAAAGATGAAAGAAAGAGGAGATAAAAGGGAGATAATTATGATGATGATATTTATAATTTGTAAAAACAAACTGGAGTGTCTATGACGTCATCCGCAAAGCGGAGTCTGTATGACGTCATCCATGTGTGCCGGCTACCATTCATTCCTCCTGTCCGCTGAACTTCTGCTAGTTTTCCTCACATGCCTGGAAGATGTCTAGTGCTGCTACCACAGATGATCACGCTCTCGAGATGGAATTGAACGATTCTGATTAGCTAGAATGAATAGAAGGGGTAGAGCATAGCCGCCTGTTGCCCGGGCTGCCTGTCACAACTCCAGTCTGGCGCGAGGATGACGTCATACACGCACCGCTTTGTTTTTAGAAGATATAAATATAAAAAATATAACCGATTCGCCTACATGTTCTGAATGCTGGCGTACCATAAAGAATAAATTATGAGCAGTTTAGTTTGTGCCTTACAGTCGTTGCCCATAGGAAGACGTTACTGGATATAACCTAACCTAATATCTTCAGAACAGCTCCAAATGACACAAAACTCATATGGATGAGTAAAACATGATGTAATAATGTCAAATCAAGGGGCCAATGTAAAAAAAATAAAAAAAAAACGCTGTTCCCCTTTAAGACCAAAGCTTTTACTTCAATAAGTGAGATCAATTTAATTCAACACAGATGAAATAACTATTCAGCTTTAAAAAGACTCTGTTCCACAGAAAATAACTGTTGTTGTGTCCACATTGAAAAAGCAGAACGTTTAGTCTTCAGTTTAAATCCATTAATGCAATGAGTTAGGTTCATCACAATTGAGGTAATATATATATATATATATATATATTAGGGATGGAACGGTTTATGAAAACCGTCCGAACCGTTCGGTTCGACTGTCTCGGTTCGATTTGCGTGTGTTTCGTTCGGTTCATGCGCTGCTCCTTTTTAATCATAGGTGAAGCGTTTACACTCCCGAGCAGAAGGTGGCGGTACTGCGACCAAAGCCAACCACCAGTAGAAAACAAGAAGAAGAAGAAGCGAAGCAGTGTAGCCGAACGTAGCAGAAAAAAATCAGTTGTTGTGGAGAATTGTGTGGGTATGGCGAGTGGGAAAGAACAGGAGTTGGAAGTAGGGTGGCCAGATGTCCAGCTTTAGGGCGGACAGTCCGGATTTTCATTGCACTGTCTGGCGTCCGGCGCCGCATCCAGCCGGACGTGTAGTTGTCTTTCTTTACCCCCAGATTCCACATACTCCGTCAGCGCTCCACTCCGCTAACGTACGTTGTGCGGAGTACTTGTCTGTCATGTAAATCAATGAGAGCTGTTCCACATCCTCTGCTACTCCTCCACACGTCTCTGTCCACGTACGTCTTCTCCGACCTTCACCGTCAAAATACGGAACTGAGCTCTTTTTTTGCTCCGCTCCGGTCAGTCCAGATCAAGACCCGCAATTGCAATCACACCAAACAGGAAAAAGAATGTACAGAAGACCCGGTTTGTCAAATTAAGGATGCAGCAGTTAAACGTTCCTACTATAGCTGTTTGTTGCTGTTCTTTATTATGTATGTAGGGTGAAGTCAGATGTCTCGGCACTATTTGTATTTAGAGAAATAAATAGTTAAATGCTTTCATGTGCAGAACAGCTCGTAAAAAAGTCATTATGGTTGTAACTTATGCAAAGCTGGTCCTTTCAATGCAATTTCACTTTTTATAGCTCCAACTGACAACTATGTCATCTCAAGGCACTTTACAGTTCACCAGATCATCCAGTCAGATTGATTTAAAGTTTTCTAAGTAAAACCAGTTGACTGCATCAATTCATTGACTCAAGCATGCTTGTAGCGACAGTGGAGAGGAAAAACTTGTCATGGAACGCGGACAGAAGGACCCAGTATTCAAGGAGAGTCAGTAGGATAAGGTTGGTTTTTCTTTTCGGATTAGTTTTTCGTCCCAGTTCTGGCATGCGGGAGATTCTGTGGTTTGGGTCTGTGTCTCCCGATGTCAGAAGCCCGTGTTGTGTTTGTTTTTTTTTTTTTTTTGAAAGTTCAAACGTTTATTAAACAAAAACTAAAGTAGAGCTGTGGCTCGCGGACACTGCAGGCGGGGGGGCAGGGCACCCCCCAATCTCAGACACTCTGGTTTAACAGTCCAGACCAAGAATGTTCCCAAGTGCTGCAGTCCCAGAGGTCATGCTTGAAGCCGATCCTGGTCAGGGATCCAGAACAGACAGAACAGGCAGGATCCAGATCAGGCAGGAACAGAAACAGGTGGCAGGATCCAGACTTCCAGGCAACCACAGGCTACGAGGAGGGTTCAGAGTCTGACTGGGACCAGAAGCATGACCAGGTGGTCACGCACAGGAGCAGACAGGATCAGGTGCAGACAGGCAGGCTCAGTGGAAGAGGGTAGCCGAGACAGGACGTGGAACCGGAACTTGAAGCAGGACTTTAAACTGGTCTCCTCCCTGGAGCCAGGCTTACTGGATAAAAACTGAACCCCCCCCCATAATGAGCCAAAAACCCAGAGGACTCCGCGGGGGAGGAACCGTGGACGATCAGGAGACGAGACAAACACTAAAACCCTCTTTCCACTGGCTGCTAGGATCCAGGACACGAACCAAGGAACAAAACTAACAGACAGGCTAACAGAAAGACAAGTAATGATCTGGCACTGAATGCTCAGGCTGAACTGAATATAAACCAGAGGAAACAGGTGAGAGGAATACATTATAATGAGGCAGGGAGTGAAAAACCACAGGTGAAAGGAATGACTAATTAAGGGAGAGCAAACTGGCCAGATCATGACAAAACTCCCTTTTAACAGGAAGAAGCCAGGCTCAGTGTGAGCGGCCATCTGCTGAGGCCGACTGGGGTTCAAGGAGACAGAAGCAGATACAAAAGGCAACTGTGAAAGGCTGCCACTGGCTGCCATTCGGCTGGCGTTTGACTGGGAAGGGCCATTTTGATTGGCTGCTACTGTTAATCATAACATCTGAGTTCTGAGGTTATTGAAACTAAGGCCGCCCTAACCCCTAAATCCCTCCATCACTATATAGAAAGGGACTATATAGTGGACTTTATAGTGAACTCAGTTCACTTACTGTTCGGATTGATAATCACTACTTTTCCCTCCCTGTTGGTCACATAACTCCGCCTCCCTGCATGCTGATTGCGCCATCTTTGTTATTTGTTGCCGTCACATAAAATCCCATGATACTTTGCCAGAATAGCTCTTGCAAAGCATTCTGGGATATTTCTGCTTGTCTAATAAGCTAGGATGATTGCAAATTTTCTACCTAAATTGCGGGAAATTTCGAGTCCACTACTTTTCATCCACTCATTTAAAATGGCGTAACCACTATATAGTGATCAGGGCGGACATTCGGACACACCCTAAGCCTCCCGAGTTCACTTCTCCTCAGCTGTTCCTCATTATCCTCCACACGATATTTAAGTTCACCATTGGCCCTTGTTCTCCCGCCATCCCGTCATTATTCATCTAACTCACCATGCTGCTCCTGAGTTCCAGTTTGATGCAAAAACAAACCCTCCCAAACTGACATCCTGCAGTCATTCTCTTTTTATCCAAATCCCAGAGGCTTTGCAGTTGTGTCATGTTATCTGTAAACTTGTTAGATCTTCCTACAGTTACATTTTATTATTCGTAGTTTTAATTTCTATTTCAAGTACAGAAATAAAAGTATTCACACAATATTCATTGCATTTGTCAAGTATAATTAATATATAAATTGCATATCTTATCCTAAAATATCTTTAAAGAAGAAAATATTCTTCTTCCTATTTAAGTGGCAGTGGGAACAGCTCGCTCACGAAGGTCTACCCGAGTCAAACGACTCGGCAAGCAACCTGAATTAAAATCTCCTTGGCTCTGATTGGCATGCTCTGGCAACACCAGAGCCATGTTGACCTGCTAAATAACATGATTCCATTGAAAGCAACGTACGGACGTCAACAAACCCAGCCAGTCGCTTCTGATCTAACAAGCAGAAACAACTCTGTTTACATTAAATAAACATGGAGCAGGTCTGGTAAGAGGATTTTAGACAGAAAATAGAGCAAAACAATAAAGTACACCGAATGTGACCAACTTCAGAGATATCCTGGAAGAAAAGATCTTCCAGAGAGCTTAGGACCTCAGACTGGGCGAAAGATTCATTTTCTAACAGGACAATGAATTCAGGATGACTCTCTGACATGTTTGACTGGCCAAGCATGGACCCTGAGCATGAGACCTGAAAATGGCTGAATGGCAGCGTTCACCATCCAACCTGCTAGTTGTGAAGCCAGCTACTGTCAACTGGATGGTCAGGCAGGGACCAATGAGCGCTGAGGGATGGTCAAAAACTGATAGGCACCAAAACCAGTTTAGGGTCTGTCTGCACTAATCAGACTGACCCAACAGGAAAATAAATAAGCAAAACATCCATACTTTCCAAATAAATCCCCAAAGACTGACTACTTTTTTCAGAAGCCCCTTCTAATAAATCTGCACACATATTCATACATCTATGTTGTCTAAATCAGTTCAGTTCAATTCAATTAAATTCAGTTTATTTCTGTTTTGCCAATTCATAACACATGTCACCTCAAGGCACTTTACAGACAATTCAACTAGAATATAAAGTCATATTGGTTCTGCATATTACACACATTAAAAATTTAAGCAGTTTTTCTTAATATCTAATTTTATGGAAGACTCCTGGAAAACTGCAGGGACTTATAACTTTCTCCTTCTTACCCTTAAATCGCTTGTACTGAAAAGAAGATTTTTTTTTTTTTTTGCCTTATTTAAGGTTAGTATATTGATATTAACAATTCACTTATTACTGTGGTCTTGTTGTCAATTTAAGGTAAATATACTAATAACCAGAAGAAATCAAGTAAGTTAGGAAATTCCACCTGAGAGTATCGCTACTAGCACCCTTTGGTTTAGAGGGTAACTGCTTGTTCAGGAGGTGTTAAAGTACGTTCTAATGGGAGCAACAAATTACCTGGTTGGGCTTGTCAATGGTGAAGGCCACCCCCAGCCCCTCTTCTAGCTCCGCCCGTGGGATTTGCAAGGCAGAATGGCAGAGGATCCCTAAAACCAGCAGACTCCTGGGTGTACTATCTTAAAGGAGTGTATCTACTTAACATGAAGCAAAAGATCTAAAAACTTATGACCATGTAATAATTGAGCTTTTCCTTTTTGACAAATTTGCTATTTGTTTCCGTCAAGATTGGGTTCTGAGGCACATTGATGAGAGAAAAAAAAGAACTTTTTGGTTTTAGCAAACACTGTAACTAAACAAAGAGCGCAAAATTCAAAAGGGTCTGAATACTTTTTATACCAACTGTACATTTATATATTTCATGCTATACATTACCCTTCCATATACCTGTAGGATCTAGGGTTGTCACGATACTAAATTTTTCAACTCGATACCGATACTAAGGAAAATATACGATACTCGATACCATTTTCGATACCACAAGGATAAAATTTCCAAATTTCAACAGAAATATTTAGATTAATAATTAAAATACAATAAATAAATAAATACAATAAACAATAAGAACAACATTTTGAGGTTGTTTGCTGTGCACTGTATTTAGCAAGCTTGATAAAAAAAACTTACAAAATTAAAATTAAGTTTTCCTTACTTGGCTATGCTTTACACACATAACAATGACACTAGCCAAACCGGTTAAGAAACAGAAAATAATTCTCAGCAGCTGCACCTGTTACAAAAAAGTCTGAAACTGAAAAGTGCATAGAATTATTCAATCACACAGTGTTCAGAAAGTGCATTTTCCTCTATTCTGCACTTTAGATGAATGACTGTTTAGGTGCCACTGGTACTCGATACTTTTGAAAATGAGTATTGTATCCGGATACAACGTTTCAGTATCGATACTTTTTTGAGTATCGATACTTTTGACAACCCTAGTAGGATCACATCACAATGATTGTGAAAACTACCTCACACCACTCCAGGGTGGTCCTGAACCCCACTTTGGGAGCCCTTAATCTCAAGTATAAAAATAAAAAAAGTCACATTAAATATGTGGAATATTTTATCGATGCCGCTTATGCTCAAAAAGACATAAATTAAGTTAAAACATATATCTTTGTACAACCATTCATATTAGCATTCAGATGGAGGGAATTTATGAGAAGTTATCTTACTACACCGACAGAGATACTGCTAGCTCTTTCTTTGCAATAGGAAACCACAAATAAAAATCAAACAGTGTTATAAATAATCTATAACACTGGTTTTTGAACCATCATTGCATTTTCATATTCAAAGCCTTTCAAATTCAGGGAAGTACTGCAACAAACTCTGCCTTAGTTTTTACTAAGCTGCTGTACGGATTTTACAATAACTGATCAGTGTTGGCTAATCATTTTTTTCCACTACTATTGCCATTTTGTTATTTAGTGTTTAAATTTCATACTCTGTTATTTCATTACTTTCAATATTTTTAATAGGGCTGAACAATTGTACAATTTATTGCGATTTACCTTAGCACTCGCCACAAGCATGTTGATGTTTTTTTCCAGGATTCCAGTTTTTTCATGACCTTGCTTGTCCAAAGTCCAATTTTGCAGGACTTTACTGTAGCATTTGCATGAACTATACTTCTGCTAAAAAACATAGATCTACATGCTAGCTGCATCTTTGTTCCGTTCTGTATGGCTGCAACCATCTTTAATCATATTACCCCCACCTAAAGGGCTGAAGGCAGAAATTTTGTGTGTTATTCTTGTCAAATGTACTGTAAATAAAACTGAATGCCTATGCGATTTGAAAATTTCACTTTTCTAAATTGCAATTATATTGTTAATGCAATAAATTGCCCAGCCCTATTGGATGCAATTTGTAGTGTTAAGCAGTCAAAAATTAGGAGCAAAGTTTATGGTTATTTAGTATATTTCAAGAGAAAAATAAGGGGGTTATTTTTTTCTAAGTGATTTTTTCACTGTCATTCATTAATTTATAAAAATCAAAGTTCCAAACAAAACATTTAAAAAGTTGGTTGAAAAAAATGCCAGCAAGCTAAATATTTATTTTCCAAACTAATATCTATTATTTTAACTAAATACTGTATGTATTTTCCAAACTATATAATTAGTTTGTTAAATAAATATTTACTTTGGGGCCAGATATTTATTTAACAAACTAAATATTTAGCAAATATATACTGGTTATATAGTATTTCCTGGCAAATTGCTAAGAAGCCCAGAATTAAACTTCAGTACACCAAAGTTCACACAGTATTCCCAAGGCCATTTGTTAATTTTCCCCCTTGGAATCAAAGATTTTTTTGCTGCTTTATTTCTTTGTGTATTTTATGATTTTTCTTCATTATTTTCACAGCTAACAAAGCTTAGCTCCGTTATGTTTTTGTGTACCCCCTGCACACATGCAGGCCTAAAGACTCTGCCTCTATTGTTGTTCTGATCTTTAAATATGGAGCCTAGGCAGAAGTTTAACTGAAGAAACTCATTGCTCTTCTACATCCACCTGCGACACAGCCAATCAGCTTTGAACCACACCTCCACGAAAGCCAATCGGCATCCTAAGTTCATCTTAAAAGGCCTCCGGTCTTCAACTCCTCTGCTCCTGTGCGCAGACATTGGTTGCGCTGTGCGACTTCATTCAGATGACTGCATTTCACCCACCTCCAGCTGCTCCTCCACCATCTTAGCTAAAGATTCATCAGAGTGTCATTCCTCCTGGAATGTTACTGCGTTCCCTGTCTCATCTCAATCGGTCTGGCAGAAGACCCCATGTTGTCCCTTGTTCAGCCAGAGGTTTCTTCCCTACGGGGAGTTTTTCCTCTCCACTGTCGCTTCATGCTTGCTCATCATGGACAGGTTCTCTCAACCTGTGTTATCCAACTGGACTTCTATCTTCAAGGTCCCTGAGTGAAGCTCTAGTATCACGCAATCCACTGGATCTCCCCATGAAGCTCTGCATACCGTCTCGCTAACTAGCAGTCTACAGACTGACCAACTTCATCTATCTCAACTCCACCACCACTTTCAGGCCTGGGGGGATTAACAGCCATGTTCTTTACTCCTGTTCATGCATATCTATCAAAATTAAGCGATATGTTTCCTGCTGAGGTCTGAGCGCCAAAGACAAAGTAACTGTATCAATAAATTTCTTCTAATTGTCTTTTCTCTTCGTGTGAGTTTTTCAGATTGAAATTTCCACCAGCTGACTTTATCTGGTTCATTAGCAAGGCTATCTGCACAGGTCAGCCATGTTGACAGCTGCTTAACAGGAAAGCTGCTAGTATCAGAAGTAGAGCGATATCAGTGACGATCCTTTAGTATCATCTGTCCATGGGTTTTCTTCACCAGAAGATTTTCTACGATAGATGAACAGTTATTATTGGAAATTGGGGAAACTTGTATCAACCTTCTTTTAGCCAGCTAACTGGATGTGCTCGCCGAATACTGGTCAAATGGTTTGATTTAAACCTTGGTATACCTTTATGACAGTTGTTGAGTTTAGTTTGTCTCATTCTTTTTGTGTAGTGTTTGCTCATTCTCTCGCTGCTTTAAAATGTTTCGTTAGGTTTTCCTGATGTTAGTGATTCCTCTTGTATTGTCAGTCATCTCACCTCAGCTCCTCCAGCTGTCCTCCCCACTCAGCTGCACTGCATCCTGTTTATTACACCCACTTGTTTTTTTGACTCATATAACCATTCAGTATTGGAGCGCTCCATGCTTACCTGTCAGCTTTCAGAGTCCTCTGGTGCTTTTTCACTTTTTTGACTCTTTTGGTGCCTCTGTTACTCGTCATTTCCTGTAGGATTCGCCTACATCCTGTCTGTAATGGGTACACAAAACATGCACTTTTTGGGGGATAATTTCTAATTTGTATTTCTGCATATTAATCATGTTCATGTTTGATTTAATATTTGGCTTAAAAAGATATGTAGATTTCAAAGTAAATAACAATATAAAACAAAAAACAGACTAATTTCACTTTCCATCAGGGAGTTTGTTCTAAGCTATTAATCCTCCCCCTGCTGTGACTCAACCGGTGTGTTGCCATTCAGACAGAGGCTAATGTTAGATCACTTCAGTGCGTAGGCAACCGATGGTCCCACTAATGCAACACAGACCAGTTCATGCAGCCAGATCTCCTCCTCCTCCTCCTCCTCCTCCTCATCCTCCTTCTGCTTTTCTTCTTCTGCATTATTAACACCATCTTCAATACTTTGACTCATCAGCAGTCGCCAAATTAGGGCAGTTTTTTAGTCTTTGCCGAAGTTGTATTAACATTAGATGGGGTAAGCTAATGGGATGTTTACTTGATTAAAAATCTCCCCTCATTTCTTTCAACTTGTTTTCTGTTATTTGCATAATAGAAATTAGATGCAGTGGGTGGAAAAAAAATCACAGCAAATATAATAAATGAATTATTCCTGTTGCATATTTTAGGGCTAATGATGTATTGAAGTTAAAACGGACTAGCAAACTAATGCTGTAAAATATATGCATCAATGCATAAATATTAGTGTTAGCTGCATGGCATTTTCTTCTAATAAAAAAGGATATTTGATGGAATATGTTGACTTAGACACTACTCAGAAAAACAATAGAAGACAAATTAGGTAAGGTCTCCTCAAACTATACAACTTCTCACTACAAACAGGCTATGGAGAGCTATTTTATAAAAAAATTGATAGATAAATAAACACTTTTATTAATTAATCATTAATAAATATTCCATCAATAAAATAGAATATTAATTACAATAAAATACATAATTTTAAAAATATTTTTAGCTTATTTTTTCACTTGTTTATTCATTTATTTTAAATGTATTATCTTTTCCTTATGTTTATTTATTTGTTTGTATAATTTCCATTGAAAAAAAATTTCTTTTTTCAAAATCTATTTATTTCAAAAAAAGAAATTGTTAATTTATTTATTTCATAAGGAAGGGTTGTTGGTTCAAGCCGCGGCTCCAGGTTTTACTCTCATCCTGTCCTTGGACAGACGTTTGACCCTTATTGCCAGCTGATGGTGGTCAGAGGGCCCGGTGGCGCCCGTGTACGGCAGCCTCATTTCTGTCAGTGAGCCCCAAATGTAGCCTGCAAGCATGAGCCTCTGGGCGAATGACTGAATCTAGTCTCCTGACTTGAAAAACTACTATATTTGCCATTAATTGATTTATTTAATTTTAAATGTAATGCCTCTATTCAGTCCTTCCTGACTTTTCAACCATTAGTAACATACGTACCCAACAGGGCTGCACACCTAATCTAGACTGAAATAGCTGACTTTATGGAACACAAAAAGTAGAAAACATGTTTATGTAGGTTTATACAGTTAGATTTAAGGAATTCATTCTGAACTTTGAACTATTTACTTGTTGGAAGGTTCTCTTGTTCTCATATTTACCATCGTACCCTCGTATTTACCATCCAGCAAAACCATTTCCTAGAGCAGACATAAAATGTTTTAAAGATCATTGTAATGGTGATTGTTTGTCAAACCAAACATCCAATAAAGTTCCAATAAGCCACTACTTTGGCACTGGGGTCACGTTTTTTTGATGCAGGCAAAAGAAGTTGAAGTCCAAATTTGTAGATGTTCAGTTGATTTATTTCCTATATTTTAGCAACATTACAGAGTTCAAACATTCCCTCACTCTGTCACCTCTCTTGCACTGGTAGAAAAAAACCATAGGCCCCTATCCCAAATGCCTGCTGGTCCTTACCAGGCTCCTACATTTATAGAAAGTGGACCGCCCACATTTCTTCCTGATTTACATAATAAAAAAAAAAAGATAAAACAACAAAAACTAAATACACAAAATTCAACAATTAACCTATAAATAAAGTGTGTAAATAATACAAAAAATATGTAAGTTTAGGAATTAACATAATTCAAATGAGTAAAGAAATAAAGAATTAATAGCTCCAACAATCATATTTACATGTTTGACTCCTCCCAGCCAGTAAGTGGCACTCACATTCGCCCATTCTTCCTCTAATTACCAGGTTCGCTAATGCTAATGCTAATGCTAATGCCAACCAAACCAACAATTTACCTTATTTGGCATCTGAGTTTTACCTACTATTCTTATTGGTGCAAAATCCATTCATGCTGATGATGGCATCATAACCAGAAGTAAATATCAATATCTTTGGACCCATCAAAATAAAAAAATTAAAAACTGTTTGTTTCCTATGAATTTTTAAGTACAATAAAATGCTACTACTGCACAACTTTTGATGATTATATTAAAAAGTAGAAATAGTGCTGAAAGCGTAGCTAGATTATCAATTTAAACTTAGTTCAAACATTTTCAAACAGAAACTCTATTTAAAATGGTTTAGGATGGTTTTAAAAACATTAACAGAGAACAGCTTTTTCAGTATCAAGACCTTCTGGTCTGAGGGACCTGCAAACTGAAACAATTTTTTTCCATGATCAGTGTGAACCTTAGGCACAATAAAGTTTAAATGTGATGATCAACGGGGAAAATAAACCCCTGAAGTTGTCGTAATTTCCCAAAATTTGTCACACTTTAAATTATAACTGCTAGCTTTAAGCCGCACTTCTTAAAAGAGAATATAATGCCTTGCACAAAATAAAAAAAGACAAAATAAAGATTTTTGTATGCCAGAATGAAAGCCAAAAATCATTATTCTTCTAAAATCTTAAAGCTGTAGTGTTATTGTCAAATCTTGCCCTTTATTTTAATTAATATTTGCAGAGCTTGTAAAGATACTGCAAGATTGTGCTTTACATATTTTCTGTGGAAATAAGCGGAGAAAAACATGTTGAGTCTAACCAAACAACAAAAAACTCAGAATTCATCACAAACCCTGGGAACCCATGTGAGCCATAAATTATACATGAACATCAGAGATAAGGTTGTAAGACTGTCCCTTTTTTTTATATAGTTTTTGCCCTCATATTCAGTCAGACTACAGTGAGAAAAGAACAAAAAATATTTACTAAAAGTGCTCTTTAGCTACGCTGTGACGGCAGCCAGAAAAAACTAAACAGAAACAATTAGGGTGGAGAAGAATTAATTACATTTGGTTCCTGGTGGGGCTTTGCAGTGGGTAGTGCTGCTGCCTTGCAGCAGGAAGGTCCAGGGTGTCATGATTTTATTCAAAGATCTGACCCATATGCAGAAAACCAAACAGAGAGACCAGGGGAAGGTTTAACAGGTTTATTGAGAACTGGTAGAGAGGGGTCCAGTGCTGCTCTGAACACTGCCGAACTGGGACTGAAAAATGAATGGGAAGTTCCAGTGGTTAGTTTAGTGGGAAATTTAAGCTTCGATTTGCAAAAGGGAATAAAGGCAACAGGATTTACTTTTCCAGAAAAGGTGTCTTTCTCTGAATCTAGTCAGTGTGGGTTGTTCCAGTAATTGACTCGCTCGTTGGAGAGCAGAAAGGGTTTACCCAGGTTGAGGTGTTTCCTTGAGGAACAGAGGAACTGATTACCACTTAGATTTAAAATGGTACTTGAACGGTTCTTGTGGAGATGAATCCCCTGCTCAGTGTGAAGCTCAAACAATCCTTTGGGGAAAAGTAGATCAAAACCTCGAGTTTGAATCCCCAGCTACGTTTGAAGCTCAGACGATCCGTCCAGGGAGAGAAGGTCCAAAACATCCAGTTTGCAGGATGACTTCTTGCCGAGAGGCAAAGACAAAAAACAACAAGGTTAAGACTCAGGTTGACAAAAACTCAGTTTGACTCAGCAAAACTCAGCTGGCCTAGAGTACCCAAAACTGGCAAACACTCTGTGTTTGAGGCAACCATCCGCAGGTGTGTGGGAGGGCCAACGACAACCAGGCGTCACCTGGTGGTGGAGGGAGAACACACAAAAACACAACCCACACAAACTGGGTTCCTAACACAGGGTTGGATTCCTGGCCCAGGGTCTTTCTGCATTGAGTTTGCATGTTCTCTCTGTGCATGCATGGGTTCTCTCTGGGTATTCTGGCTTCCTCCCACAATTAAAAAATATGACCATTAGGTAAACTGGCTTCTCTAAATTGTCCTTAAGTGTAATTGTGTCTGTTTATGGTTTTGTGTCTTTGTGTATCTCTGTGTTGCTCTGCGACAGACCGGCAACCTGTCCAGGGTATATGCCGCCTCTCGCTGAGATAGGCACGGGCCCCACCACGATCCTGATAAGGAATAAACAGGAAAAAAATGGATGGATTGATGGATGCTAATATTTGAGTGCGTTTGAACGGCCATTAGTGATACAATTAACTTTTTAAACCGATTTTTTTAATATTTTTGGTTGCTATTTCTTGTGGTTTTCTACTTCAATGTTTCAATGCAGTTTCTTTATAGGAGAGATATGATGTCTTTAACTACAGGATGTGGACTTCCTGGTGGTAAAGAATTACAATAGCCCTGCCTTTTGTTAACAAATGCATGGACTAGATTCTCAGCATCATAATTTTTCTAATCATCTGCAAATAAAATTTTTAAAACCTGTTTAACATATGGCTTAAATGCTAAGTTCTGATCAAATATAGTACCAAAGTTTAGTATGAGGCCATTTAGATGAAATAACTAACCAGAGACTCTGGTCCAAGAAAACACTTTTTTGTCTCAAATGCAGAAATTTGCAGTCCTCCTGACTACCTACTGCATAGTGGAATTTTTAAACCTTTTGTTGGCTCTTATCACTGCAGATTGAAAACCTGAAAAGGATCAAACAGAGGGACTGCACTTCCTGTTTTCTGCTGAAAGTATTGCTCTCTTTTTGAAGCCTGAATGAAACAAACATTTAGTTTTCTTTTCAATAGCTATCAAAACAGCTCTAATCTTCTCCTGATTTTATTTTAAACACACAACAAAAAAGCCAAACTTGCATTTGTGAAAAATTAAAAGGAATCTCATCTTATTTAAAATAGAAAAAGTTGCAGTAGCTAATGTTGACAGCTCTGTGAGCTGTGCCGAGTAAAAAATCACTCATCCGAAGATTTTAAATACATGCACACAGCAGCGTTTCCCAAGCAGTGCATTCACTGACATGACTATAAAGGTTGGCCCTAAGTTTAATAAGGAATTGTAACGTCCACTGCTGCAGTGTGAGCCATGACTCATGCACCATCATGCAGCATAAATACATAACGTTTCTTTGAACAGGGAAGTAAATGTCCTTTACTTCTATAGCAGCATTTCAAATTGGAGCGAGCAAGGCTCTGGCTCTTAGCTAAATCCTGACTTTTCTGCCCAAACAAGCTCACGGCCTGTTTATCTCAAATCAGAATCTCCTTCCTAGTTTTGCTCCAACTGGGTCGCGTAACTCTGGAGCAAAGATGTGGCAGAATAGTCTTAAATAGCTTCAGGGGTAAAACCTCTGGAGATGTGCGTTTAGTTTTTCATTTCATGCATCTGAATGTGCTTCCATGTCAGCGTTGTAACAGAGCAACAGTGATCACTACTGACAAGCTTTAGGGATGTTGCAGCAGTTCTTTTGCAGTCTTACACAACGTCCTCGACCTTTTTTTTTTTTAACCATGGATAATTCAAGGACAACAAGCCGAGAGCTACGTACGGTAATATAAAAAAAATCTCCAAGATGATATCCACACACTGAATAATTCAGTAAGCTCCTTAGAGGAGCTGCCTTTGTGAATTTGGGAAAGTTAGTTTTAAAGATTAGGCAGTTTTTTGTTTTGTTTCTTTCCATGTCTGACTAATCAAAGCATTAGATTCAGTTGTTTCATTTCCTGATAGGACATTAATATGAAGATGGTTAAAGTATTGGTGATCAGCTGAGAATTGTTGATAAAGTGTGACAGGAAATATTAGCCAAGTGGAATTATAAAACCTTTATTCAAGGCTGCAAATGTTGCATTTGATATAAATTAAATATCAAGAATCCATTAGATTTCAATTAAAAACTGCTTTCCAGTCCATAAAATATCTAATATATACAAAAAGAAACGTCTCTCACAAAGTTTCCCTGTTTTCTTTGCAGCCTTTAGTGTTGCCTTCTGGATAACCTCCTTGGATGATCCTTTTACAGTTGTTTGTAAAGAATGTGTAGGTGGAAGGTTTGCAACTCTTTATGCAGTGAAATGTCCAACTCTATTCATCTTCTTAACATCCCAGTGGCTGCAGGGCATGTTCATGACAGTGTTGGCTGCTGTAGATTCTCTTTTCTCTGGTTTAAGCAAGCGGGCTGTATCTAGTTTTCATTCCTCAGATTAGAGGTAATCCAGTGACTCTTTAAAATGTCATAAAATCCAATTGGTCGCCTGCGACTGTTTTCCTATATTTCCACCTAACAACTCAGAAGGCATTGAAAATAACAACGGTAAAAGTTTTACAAATATAGACATTTTAGACATTGTTAGAAAGCTTAGATTTTTCCCACTTGGGGAGTGGTGGACTAGTGGTTAGGGAATAGAGCTTTCAATCCTGAGGTTCCAGCCCCACTCCAACAGACTCCCACTCTGGGTCTCTGAGCAAAACCTTAACCCCACATTGCTCCCCGGGCGCTGCCCAATGGCAGCCCACTGCTACCCAAGGGGATGGGTTAAATGCAAAGGTACATTTCTCCAATGTGAGATCAATGAAGTTAAATTATTATCAATTATTATTATAAAATTCAACAACCAAATTCATTTTATGGACACAGCGAGCACCAAAGCACAATTAACACGGACATAGCAGCATGGTAGAAAAAGAAGCTGCAACAAAATACCTTTGAAGGCATCCAGAAGCCGTATTATAAACCCAATCTTCATTGATTATACTTTATTCCTCCATAAGGGTCCACAAATTAAAAGTCATCCATATTTGTAATAAAAACATTCCATGAGGTGAAAATCGCCTCATAAAATCAGTTTTTTACCATCAGAAAAGTTAGATCATAATAGCTTAAGCTAACCATCTTGCTAATTACCATAGGTTTCGTAGATATATCTGAACAGTGTTGGTTATGTTTGTTTTCCAAATTTTTTAGCCTCCAAATCAGCTCGGCAAAGAACTCATGCTCTTCCTCAACACTGAAGTCCTCAGACATTTTTCTTTCGTTGTTTCTCTCTTTGCACAGGTAAACAGCACATTTCTTCTTCTACGCTTGCATTATCGGCAGAGCAGACGCTGAATGCGCACTTTCATCTGGTTTGGTCTGCCACGGTTTCCGTAGACTCGTGAACGCGCTTTTAGGAAATCCTATACACTACTGTTTATGCTCTAAAAACATTCTAAATGACTTTGTTTCGAGTAAATTATGGACGCTAACCACTCAGGACACTTGGAATACATTGGACGAGCAGTATGGAGGAATATTGATACGTTTTTTGTGGACTTTTATGGACCTTTCTGTCTCGGGCGCCATAGACCTCCATTATTTGAATGTCAGCAGACAGCAAGAAGCCTCCCAGATCTCCAGATGCATTTGAGATATCAAAAAAGTACTCCAGAGTGTTGTTCAGCATGGGGGTGAGTAGAAAATGAAGGCTAATCATGTTTTGGGTGTACTATTCCTTTAAAGAGGGTGAGGAGCTCAGTCATCAGAGGAGGACACAGATTAGAACCGCTGCTCCTCCTCATTGAGACGAGCCAGTTGAGGTGGCTCGGGCATCTGGTTAGGATGCCTCCTGGAGGCCTCCCTGGTGAGGTTTTCCAGGCACTATGTTTCTCGGCTGGCCTGGGAGCACCTTGGGATTCCTCCGAAGGAGCTGGATCAGTGGATCGATGGACCTCTGTACCCACATCAATCAAATTTAAATATATTAGTAAATTTCAAAATCTTGTGTTTCTTTTTCTCAAACCTTTCATCTGGCAAAAAGCAAAGATTTTGGAAACTGGATTTTGCCCTTTTTGTGGTTATGTATTAAGTCCTTTTCCCATTTCTTTAACACAACCATAAACCAAACAGGACCTACTCTCCTATCTTTCCTCTGGTGGAAAAAAATAACTACCCTCCAAGCATCAATACACACAGAGACAGGTTATCACAAAAAGGCTGTTGTGTCCAAGGTAGCAGTTAATCTCCTAAATCTTGTACCATTTTGTTCCAGAAAATTCCCCTCCTCATCTTTCTGGGAGCTTTCCTTTATCCAGTTTCCTTGCAGGCGATTTGCAGGCTATAAGGACTGCATCTGTTCAGAATGATTTCAGCAGATTGGGTGAAAAAAGTCCCAGATATCCACGCTGTTTGCAGCAGAGTTCAAAGCTGTGTTTAAAACGGTGCTGCTGTATCTGCCTCTTACGCCTATCAAGGTGGGGAGAGCTGAAACTAAACAGAAGGTGAGGGAGAAAGGAGAGAGCTGGAGGATACAAAAAAAACAACAATGAAAGGCAGATGTGGGTGTTCGCACATCGATGAATAAGACAGGAGCAGAAAAAAAAAGTGAGAAGAAGTAGCATTTTCCATCTGGATATTAGTCATGGATAGAAATATGTTACTATTCGGAACAGAAGCACACAGAGCAGAAAAACAGCATAGCATCCACCTCTGTGCTAAAGTAAATGATGCGTGTCTTCATTTAAGAGCAGGATCAGAGGAATCAGGGTGGCTGATGTTTAGGAGCTAAAATATCTGGTTTTATTAGCCCTTTAGGAGAAAGGGCCTTTCTGTCTAAGACAGAGGAACAAAATGTTTCACAGAATGGATGGATGTAGAGGAGCGCTTCATTTTACGGTTGTCTGCCTCATTCTAATAAGCTGAACTAAAGAGAAACCTGCAAATTAATAAGGAAGAATGATCTACCCATCTCCCAAATATCGGTGCAGCATTTCAGGGGTTGAGGAGGACGTTTCAACCCGTAACACCAAAAACAGCACTGCAACGAACATTTAATTATCTTATTCATTATTTAAAATGTATTTCTAATTATTCAATGGTATATATAATTATGACTGAGTTTTTAATCTTTAAATACTTTTAAGTTGAAAGTGAAAGAATTTGAAGCAGCCTCAATGATCTGTAATTGTTTTACTTGATATGTTTTTTATGTACCTGTCATTTAATTTAATGTATCTCTGTTTCTTATGCAACTTTGCTGCATCTTGGCCAGGACTCCCTTGAAAAGAGGTTTCTAATCTCAATGGGATTTTTTTCCTGGTTAAACAAAGCTAAAATAAAAAAACAAATATTAAATTGTGCATTTAACAATTAAATCATTAGATTAGATAAATAACAGATCCGCTTATTTGATGGTATATCTGTTTATTTCATGTAGCACTGGGCAATATGGCTTCAATATCGAATCTAATCTCAAATGATTTTCTTCATTTTCTCCAAGTTTTTTTATAGAAAGGAAAAAAATGACATGAAATCAAAGCAAACAGTGAAAATATAACTGCATGTTTGTAGCTACAGTTATAACACAGGCAGCTAGTTTATCAGGACACATGTAAAGCCACAAAGATATGGAAACACCAAAAGTTCACAGGTGAAAAAAAAATCCAGACTTTCCAAAAGTTACATATTTATAAACAGAAAATCTGAATTTATAAAAAAAATTTCATCGCCCAGCCCTAATTTCATGATATATTTTGGCCCTCCATATACCTCAGGCATTGTGAAACCATCTTGTGACCTTTCATTTAGTGCCTGGTGACCCCCCCCTGGGGACCCTCACTTTGGGAATTCAGGACAGCACAGAGAACAAGAACCATTTATCCACTCAGAAAGAAGCAGGCCAGGATTCAAACCTGACACCTTCAGGTTTTATTGTAGCATGGCTGCACTGGAAAAAATGCTTGTCTGGATCTTAATTTAATTTATTTGTTATCATAATGCAGAAATATAAAACAAAACTAAAAAAACTTTGGAGAAGAATGTTTTGAAAAGTATTATATTAAAAAAACAGATAAGCAAGTCGAGAGGAAAAATGTATTTATCATACTTTAGCAAACATTATTTGAATTTTTGCTGAATCAGGTTTGATAAAATCCGGACCATCTAAAACCTGCCGGTACTGGAGGACTGACTTCAGACACCCCTGGTTATACAACTACATCTCCCTTGATCTGAGTTGCTAAGTAAGACAATTTTGCATTGGAGTTCAATGATTTACCTTTAAAATAAGAAAAACAACCGCTCATTTGTGGTATGCAGAGAAGAGATTGACTGGCACAGGTTTTTTAAGGCCGATCCCTGAAATCCTACATTGCTTTATCTTCCTCTATTTACATGAAAAAAATTACACAAAATCATAACAATTGTTACACAAGTCTCAATTTAAACACTCCATTAAATTGAAACGCCGTTTTTTTTTTTTACATTGGGCCCTTGATTTTACGTTATTACATCATGTTCTACTCACCCATATGAGTTTCGTGTCATTTGGAGCTGTTCTGATGACGTCATACACACTACGCTTTTTTTTAAAAGATATAAATATAAAAAAATATAACTGCGGATGTCTGGGGGACAGTGATTCGTATACATGTTATGAATGCTGGCGTACCATAAATGATAAATTATGAACAGTTTAGTTTGTGTCTTCAAGTAACCTAACGGAATATCTTCAGAACAGCTCCAAATGACACAAAAACGGCGTTTCTATTTAACAAATCAACCAAAACATTACCAATGGATTAGGGGTCAATATTGACATGGGTGCTGCGATATAATGCATGTGACAATACTTGGGTCATGATACGATATTTTCACGATATTGCTATATGATTGTATATGTCAATATTTTTTTTTTTTAGCTATCAAAATTTAATGTATAGATAAACAATCAAGTGCTGTAAATGTTCATCAGAACATATTGATCATTTAGTTATATTTGGTTTCCATGTTGTTTTGGGTTTGAGTTGGTCCTCGTGTTCCACTACGACTGCCTCTGCTTTAGATGTGGTTCTGCGACGCACAGCAAAAGGGCTCTACAGCGCCATCTGCCAGAGTGGATGTGCAGAGGTAGCCCATTTTCCCTCATTGTTTTAGGTAAAAAAAATTTTTTTTTGTTTTTTTTGTAACTGAAAGATTGATATTAAATCGGAGAGCCGAAAATCATGATATATCAGCAAATCGATTTTTTCCAAAACCCCTACATTGATAGACAGTGAAGGGATCAAAAATACATGCGCTTTGTGGGAACTCAAGGCATGGCTACTGAACAATAAATGCAATTTTTTTGACTAATGCAAGAAAAAAAATCAAATATCAGCTGGTCGATTTATCCGTCACTAATTAAGAATGTCGAACAATAAAACTTTACAACTAAAGGTCTCCTTCAAAATCTGTTAAAGGAGTCATAATGTGGTATTTTATATCGGGAATTGTCTTAAAATTCATGTTTAATCACTTGTAGTTTCAAATAGAAGGGTACAAATAGAATTGAGCAACATTAGTGGTTAGCAAGGGTTAGTTTACCATCATATCCTCTTCAGATATGATGGTAAATAATTTACCATGATATCCTCTTTCATAATAGGTAAAACTTTACATAAACAGTGAAACATACCAGCTGTCTGCAGGTGAGTCCCGGGCCACTTCTCAATGCACAAGATTACGTTTTAAGAATTTCATTCTTTTTCAAATTGCATTTCACAGATAGAATTCTCTTCACAAACCCCAACTTCACAAAACCCAACACAAACACTCGTTCATGACCAATAAAAATGTTGCTGCTCTTGTCCATGCAGACCAACAGAAAGGCATATTTGCTCCCCACTTCAGAGTAAAGCTCGCCCCCAAAAGTAAAGAAAATCACATCTGTAAAATTTCCTTCATCCACTCTCCATCTCTCTCAGACATAAACATCAAAATGTTAGCAATGAAACTCTAATTGAGGAATTCAGACTCAAACATCCACATTTAGTGTAATAACAAAGCCAAGGAGCTGTCATGGAGTAAAATGAATGCAAGTCTTACTGTTGGAGGAGTTTTGATGAACTTTCTCTCCAGTTTCTGTTCCAGATGTTATTTCAATTGTAGCTGGATCCGTTACTGTTCCGTTTTTGATGAAGGAACATCAAATTAATCCAGTGAACCCTGGATGCCAACATGTTTAGTGACTATCAGCTTCTCATGAAATCAATGCAGTAATTTCGTAAAAAACTAAGTTTGGATAACAGCCGACCGATTATGCAAGACTCCTACGTCAGTCTGGAGCACTTGTAGAATTTGCCTGAGAGAAGAATAGAAATAAAGAAAAAAATTGGCGAATGCAACATTTTCTCCTAAATCACAATTATGTTTGTATAAACATTACTGCATGAGGCCCAAAGAGTTGATGGAATCACCTGGATTTCCTTGGATAGAAACTTCTGACTGTATGATATGGTTGAATTCTGTCTGTAAATTACCTTAGGTGTACCTTAGTACCTTATGTGTTGTAAATTAGCCTTATATTAATAAACTGGATTGTTTTAAATTAAATTAATTTGGAATAAACTCCCAGAAAACATTGAAATTGCAGAAACACTGCTGCTTTAAATCCAGATTGCAAACCTATTAGTTTAAAGCAAACTTTGACTGAACTACCTAAACCCTGGTGGTTTAAGTTTTTGGTCTAAATTTCTTTAATTTTTTATCTGTAATTTCATCTTCTTTAATTTAACTGATTCTTTATGATTATTTGTCTTTATGCCACTGAAACTTAGTTTGGTTCTGTACAGTACAACTCTTTGAATTGTCATGCTCCTGAAATCTGTTCTAGAAAGATCTAACGAAATGCCCTAATATTTCTCAACACCAAGTCCCCGATGTTCTTAATGACAATAACTGGTTTCTGCAGACTGCCTCGGATATAGCTGGTTATAAATCTTTTAGAGGGCAGATCAGGGCAGTCCAGGACTGGAATATTTTCCATGTTCGTGTTTCAGGGAATTTGTCCATTAAAAGCTGTGACCATTGCTCTGCCTTCCCTATTATTTCCAGCTGATTAAGCAAGCGGTTGCATCTGGAGGAAGGAGAAGTGAAGGGCAGTGTGCAGCAGAGCGTGGTCACAGGGAGCAGACATCCAACATGGCAAACATTTATTCAGATGCTCGCTACTTTACTCACATGATTAGCTGTAACCGTGACCTTATATTTAATTTTTTTTAACTCCCATGCACACCAGTGAAACCTTTAGGAATTGTTTGCTAAAGTTCTACTTCAAACACTTTAAACCACCTTTTTCTACTTGTGTAACCTGAACTTGCTCTGAACTTTTTTCCTCCCTCTGTGTCACCAGTTTGCTCCCAGTTTTCCCGGGGAGTTTACGCCATATTCGGCTTCTACGACCGAAAGTCCATGAACACGCTGACCTCGTTCTGCGGCGCCCTGCACACTTCCTTCATCACACCCAGCTTCCCCATCGACGCCGACGTGCAGTTCGTCATCCAGATGAGACCCAGTTTGAGGGGAGCTGTGCTCAGCCTGCTGGATCACTATAAGTGGGAGAAGTTCGTCTATCTTTACGACACTGACAGAGGTGAGCGCGCCCCTTCTGGGAAAAACAAGGCTGCAAACTGATGCTCTGGAGCACCAGATGCGCCGTGGCGGGAAAAAAACAACAACAAAAAACATTTGGTTCAGGGAGAGAAGAAAAAACAGCTTCCGACCAAAACCAGCTGAAGAAGTTCTATTCCTCCCTCTATATGATCAGGCTTTAATATGTAAATCCCTCATCCCAGTCCTCATTTTCAGCAGTCAGATACGTTTTATTCTCTGGCAGTAATAACCCTAATTGCGTCTGTATGTGGGTGAATCCTGCTCAGAGAGGCACTCAATACTTCCTTGCTTCTGGTACATGAGTCATTCACAGGTGCTGCCGTAGTTCGTCTGCAGCAGTCTCAGTCTGTAATCCACCCAAAAAACATAGAAAAAAAAACGAACAGATTATGATTTGGCTCTAATTGGATTAGGTAAAGGAAGTGTGCAAAATCCTCAGACTTTTTCAAAGCGCTCTCTGACGCTCTTTGTGTGGGCCACATCTATACAGGGATGAAGGCTAGAAGGGTCACCATCAGTAGGCGTTAAGAAACAGCAGAATGGTCCATTAGAATCCTTAGATCTGAGGTTCATTGGCTGAAATGATGCACAATCATGTTGAAATGAAAGAAAAATATCTTTAATTATGATTATTTGTTTTGTTTTTGCCATGAATTAAAATTACTTTGTTGACTGTTGCTTGTTTCACAGCTTGTATACATCCAGACATGCTGATGGCTGATTCATTGATGGTTAGGGAAGACTGCAAACAGGCAGTCTCTGTTTACTGTGAGCAACACAGCATTCAGTCAGAAACAGATCACTGAAGGTCTCCTACTTAGAAAGATAGGAGAGGTCTGTGATTTTCAAGCTCACTTCAGCTATGAGAAACAAAATAAATAAAAAAATCCAGGAAATCACAGTTGGATTTAGAAACTATTTATTTTTAAATAACGTTGAATAAAAGAAGAAAACAGTAGACAAAGAAGCCAGGCGTCTGGCCCTCACAGACCTGTAACCGCTTATTTAGGAAGCTCCTCTGTCCTCCAATCATCACCTCTATTAATGAGACCTGGTTGAAGTCCTTATCTGTATAAAAGTCTACAACCTTGAACGTTCAGACTCCAAACTTAACCAAAGAGTTGCTGAAGGGCATAAGGAAGAAAACTGCAGATCTTCACCAAGCTGGGAAGAGAGAATCTAAAACAGGAAGCAAGTAGATGGGAAGAAATCAACTGTGGGAAAAGTTGATAAAAAAAAAAAATGAAAGACCTCCAAAACCACCGTTACTCTCCCTCTCCATCTGAGGCCCCACGCAAGACCTTATTGAATTCAAAAAAGCTTCCTGGATGGGAAGCAAAATATCTTCAAACTTGAAACAAAGTCCAGTGGACTGTTTTTAACTTTTTTTGGAACCTCATCCTGTGGGTTAAATTGATCATGAGAGCAGAAGGCTCACGGAGGGACCTGAATGAGCTGCAGAGCGCAAAGGAACAAAGGCTACCAACAGGAACAATGTAAGCGTCCGTCTGAAGTTTGCCATAGCAAATATGGATGATTCATAAGAGGATTAGGAGAATGTGGGGTCAGATGGAACCAAAATAGAAGTTTTTGAGCACAAACAGGACATCCCAAGAACAGCAAACGTGCGGTGAAGCATGGGGGTGGAAACATCATGCTTTGGGGCTGTTTTGTAAAGGGGACAGGAAGACCGATCCGTGTTAACAGAAGAATGAATGGAGCCATGAAGGGTGAGATTTAATCCCAATCCTCGTTCCATCAGTGAGAGCTTTGAAGATGGAACAGTGCTGGGTCTTCCAGCTGGATAATGAGTTAAACACAGCACTCAGACAACAAAGGAAGAGCTCCATTAAAAGCATTTCAAGGTCCTGGAAGGCCTTTTCTAGTGTCCAGGCCATCACCTTATAGAAAATCAATGGAGAGAGTTAAAAGACGGTGTTGTCCAGCAAGAGTCACAAAACATTACTGCTGTAGAGAAAATACCAGCTACAGTTTGAGCAAACCTGGAGAAAACTGACAGCAAATGTCTGACCTCTGTCATCACCAACGAAGGTCAGTCTTGTGCACCTAATCCTTATTTTCTATCATAATTTACAGAAAAAAATATTTAAAAAAACAACGGTCTAATTTTCTGTATTTTTTCCTCTTTTTGCTTCTAACAGTTGAAATGAAGCTATGATGAAAATTACAGACCTCTCATCTCTCTAAGTAGGAGAACTTTAACAATCAGTGGCTGACTAATTACTTTTTGCCCCACTGTAACTAGGAGCTGATTCCTATTTGGAACATGATTTCATTCAACCACCCACCCGCCATGCTGTGAAGTGCTTTCAGTCTCACTGCCAGACTGCTGTGGATGCTCCATCATGACACTCGCAATGTTTTAATAAAAAGGCCTTCATTTTTCGCTGAGGTTAGTTACCTCACAAGGTTCATGAAACATGTTCCCAGAGCCAGTCTAAGAACCTGCGGATCAGGTCGCCTCCCCATCTGACTTTCGGTCAATCCTCTCTGCACTGGTTCCCCCTGCAGGTGGGCCCACTGGGGGATGGCCTCGTGTTGCTCCTTCGGGCCCCTTCCCCGGCCCGGCTCCACCATACTGGGGGATGACCTGTCCCTTGATTTCTTGGTCTTCATAAGGGCTTTTTGAACCGCTCTTTGTCTGACTGATCTGATCCTTTCTTCCACATCGAAAGGAGTCAGCTGAGGTGACTCGGACATCTTTGTCAGATGCCTCCCTTGGGAGCTGTTCAAGGGATGCAGGACTATGTCTGTCAGCTGGCCTGGGAGCATCTTGGGCTTCTCCCAGCAGAGCTGGAGGAGGTGTCTGTGGAGAGGGAAGTCTGGGAGTCTCTACTGAAACTTCTGCCCCCGTGACCTGGTGACTGGTTAAAGTGGAAGACGAGACACAATGGTTCATAAAACAAGGGGAAAATCACAGCTTTGTGTCTGTAAATTCAACAGTTAATAACATGGTCTCCTTTGTACTTTGATTGGAGGAATAGAGAAACTAGGGATGAAAATTATAAATGAACAGAAGGATATATTAACTGGTTGATAAGTTGGCTTTGTTGTATTTAGAGGATCTTTCCTTAACATCAAGGGCTAACTATTGTTTTTTAAAATATGTTGGCTCTCCTGCAGCAGATTTCTCATTATTTACTCTGGTAGCTTCTGACTCTTCTCCACTAGCTGCAGCTTGTGTAGAGATATTTTCTAATATGCTAGCCTACTCACATAAAGACACATAAGACATAGGAGAAATTTGTTTTTGTTGAGCTGTTAGCCACACTGCCCTGCTCTGCCTCGAACACGTATAAAAAAACGCCTTTATTTTTCTTTAATATTGCATAACCTTCCATTCTGCAAAGTCCTGACAACTCAAAAATAAAATAGTGACGTACAATTTTCTCAACACAATAGACGAGGTTAAATAATAAATAGCACATTATATTTATTAATGTACTGTCCCAACATTATTAAATACAAACCGAATAAAAAAACTGTGTTTTTTTCCAGATTACTAAACATGTTTATTATATATAAAAAAAACAGGAACCTTTTAGGTTACCAAATAAATAAAACATGAATAAAATATGTGAAACACTTGATTAACTAACAAACTTCTTTAACGAACTATCATTAACAGACAGGTTAAGTCACTTTGACATACTGTCAGGATTATTTATTTCAGTGGACGCTAACTCTAATGTAGATCTCTGTTTTTAGTCTAATCCATAGATCACTGCTGGGAGAGACTTTGAACTTTTAGCAGAGCTTTTAAACAGTTTGCTCTGGTTCTGGCTACTCTCAGATGAATGTTAAAACTTGGCTCCATTAAGGTCATTAACTTATTAAAGCAGGGATCACAAACGTGGTGCCCGCAGGCACCAAGGGGCCCTCAAGGACCACATCAGGGCCCTCAGCATCTTCAGAAAAAGTCACCAATGAGTTTGAAATGTCATTTTATGCTGCTGCTCTTTTTTTTAAATCATTTATAGAGCATTTTATAAAATAATGTAAGCATTTATAAGGATGTTAAAATGACAATATCTAAAAGCAACTTAGAAATAAAAAGAAACAATACAAATATGTTTATTATCTATGAAGTTTAGGTGAACGCTGATCCCTCCAGTTCGTAGCCATGAAGTACCCATGAAGTAGCTCAGTCTTAAAACGATTGGTGACCCCTGCATTAAAGCCTTCTCCAGTTACCATGCTAATTGCTAACATATAATCTTCTATATTATTCTAAACATGCAGTGTAATGTCCTCTACTTTTATCATGCTCTTCTTCTGACACCAGCAGTGAAGTTCTGCTGCTCCTCCACGCAGCGCGGCTAAATGGGCCAATTTAGGAGAACTGAAGGAGTTTATCCAGAGTTTATACCTATTAGGAGAACCACAGAAAGTTCATTCTCGATCATTGGATCCATTAAACATTGGAAATAATCCGGACTGGAGTCTGAATCCATTTATGTTTCTGCTCTTGCATGCCTCCGCTCTGGTATGGTATTACTTCTTACAAATACCCATGAGTCTTTGCTTATGTTATCAATTATTCATATGGAGCAAATTTTAGCCTAATAAACCATTTATAGACAATCACTTATTCATTGGTGGATTATTTCTTTACGTGTCGTAAATTAAACCTGTTTTCTCCTTCAGATCTGCAGGAAAAGCGGATAAAGTCACGGTGTTCCTGAAGCTCTGGCTTGGTACTTTTTGCTGCATCTTTCTGGACCCATCTTGTGGTTAGAAAAGTGGAAGTCGCTACCATATGTGTAGGAACCAGGAGTTCTGCTCTAGAGCTTCCTGTGAAGCCTGAACGAATGTTCTGGATGGAAACATCTTAGTTATAGGAGATTAAGAACCCACTTTTTTAAAGTCTTGGATACAAACAAAATGCACTAAAATAGTTTTACATCAGAGCTGTAGAAAATATTAATTTAAATGCCTGGATGCAGTATTTGGTTGGTGGAAGTTTCAGATTATCTGGACTAAAGCTCCGTTGGATGGAGTTTCACTGTCCTTCTTTCCCACATCTATATAGATCTTAGTGATCTAGATGCTACAGCTCAGTATGGGTGTGTAAAATAAAATGCCCAAAAGATATACTCCAGTAAGATTAGCATTACCTATAAGTATAAAGACCTCATCCAAGAAATGAATCAAAGAGTAGAAAAAGCTGCTAATTGAGCATAACTTGTTGAATATTTAAAAATCAAGCGTTAATAATGAAGATACGATCGGATTTTAGTATTTCAAAGATCAAAACAGAAATAGATAAAAATCTGTACTATTCTTGACTATAAAATTCAAACGGACAGAGTGTTTCTGTTTCGGTTCAAGCATTGTAAAACGGCTCCGGGTCATAAGACATATAAAGAAGGAGACATTTCTGATGGTTTGCACTTAGCTGCTTTGTTTTTATCTATGTTTCTATGTTGATCAGTCAGGTTAGTTAGTTTTCATGATGAAAATAGAAGAACTTATGATCTTTAAAACCCATTCGGGCTGCTGGCTGTTCCATACTGTGGCTGACAGGCACAAAAGCTTAAATTCCAGATTTATTTGATGTTATATGCAGCCCAGTTTGATGTCAGTCGATATGGAGGGAAACGTTTTGGACAACGTTGCTGGCTACAACTTTGAAATCGGGCAAACCTTCCACAACTGTGGTTCGAAACTATTTTTAAACCATCCTCGAGCATTTCTAGGACAACTGTGTGCCTTTCTAACTTCCTCTGCTTTCTTTCAAGCATCTTCCAACACAGATGTCTCTTTTGGTGCAGCAGTGAATCAGATTCACACTTGACCGCAGAGTCTCCGTAGGCTATGCATCTTTAAATATGCGATGATACAAAAAAAACAGGAGGTTTTAACATCAACATTGCCCTTTTTCTGGCACACATTTTAGAGATGTTTTAAAGGCTTTTTTTGGTAGCAGCTTCAGGATTCAAAGTTAACCTATAATTTTAGAAAATGTCTGAAATGGGGAAGGGAAAAAAATACTGTCAGGGTTTGTGGGGGTTTGTTAAAGGACCCAAA
Source organism: Cyprinodon tularosa (assembly GCF_016077235.1). Classification (NCBI taxonomy): domain Eukaryota; kingdom Metazoa; phylum Chordata; class Actinopteri; order Cyprinodontiformes; family Cyprinodontidae; genus Cyprinodon; species Cyprinodon tularosa. Next base: position 128,036 of record NW_024037894.1, read on the forward strand.
ATGCAGAGAGTTTGGGGTCTGTAGATTTATTTATTATGGCAGCAGTAGTATTAATCCAAAGGTAGTAACACATGAGGTGAGTACCGTAACAGGAATTAGATAATCCAGTAAATGCTATATGCAGGGGAGGAGAATACTGAACAACGTGTGGAGATAATTACTTGAGTGGGAGCAGGTGTGGCCAGAAAGAGCTGGATGGGAACTGAGGGAAAAGGAGAGTGGCACTGGGAGCAATGGTAAGCAATGAGGAAAAAGGACTTAAAGCTAAACTAGGAATACACGGTCAGCACCAAGCTACAAATTTTCAGAGGTGCATGACCTCATGCCAAAGCAGCGGGTGGGGTCAATAGTCGGGGGCAGAGACAACATGATTGGTTCACTTTTGGTACACACATTCGCACCTTGTTCAGTGTGGCGCGTTACTTCTGCTTCTTACATTTTAAAAATAGATTCATTAGTTTTGATTCTTTTTAACTCATTTCCATTATGGCCTGTTGGTATTTAAGGAAAATAAAAAAAAAACATCAAAATAATTAGTTTCATCCAGACAATTGCTTTGTAGATGGATTCGGTGCTACCCCAACTTGTTGTTCACCGCACACCAAAATAAATAGTTTTTCTATATGATGCAAAGTTAAATTGACACTGTTACCATTAGTTATAAAACTAAGGAAGTTTTCATCCAGAATTGCAGAAAAATTTTATTTTAATAGGGTAGTGCAGTATAGCTTCTGTCCTTAACATTTTTCCTGCTTTACTTTTACAATTGAAGTAGTTTTAAAAATAGTACTTTTACACTTTTACTTACGTAAAAAGTAAATTTTTTAACTTCTACAAAAGTGTTTTTAAACAGTAGGATTTATAATTCTACTGGAGTAATAAACATTACACTTCTGCTGTCTATTAATGATAGTTTTAAGTTTCTGTGTATTGAAAATCAAATATATTTCTCAGATTGGATTCATCTTTTTTAATTTGTTAAATGTAATAAAATTGGTTGATAATAAAAAAACATTTAATATTATTTCTGTCTAAATTTAATACAAAATTTAATGCCACAACAAATTGCTAAATTATAACAGCTTTTTTTATTCTCTAAATTCTGACCTTCGTCTACAGGAAAGATCCTCTTGATATGAGAGAAAACTCAAGTTTTTTAGAAAATGACCCCTTATAATCCAACAGTTAGACTACTCAAGTCAACTAATCAAGTTATAAATTCCCAAATTGATAACCTGCATCCCTAGTTATCAATATGACTGGTTCTGAATGTCCGGCAATGTTTGACCTTGTTAAGAGGCTTTTTATCGCTCCCACACGGGTGGAAAGCCTTGGCTTTATTGATCTGGCTGACGTGTCTGTGGCAGATTGTGGAGTCTGATAATTGGATGTTTGGTGTCATAAGACAAAATATTTACCGCATTTACAGCCTCTCGGTGGAATCATCAACCTTGTCTGAAGGGCCTCCTGATGTGGCCCTTGGATCCCTGCTTCACTTTGTTGGCCTGTTTCACCTGCTGTGTGAAGGCCGGTGGCGGCCATCTGTGATGCTTTAGCCGCTCTCACAGTGGAGACAACAGGAGTGGATGTTTGTCTTCATGCTGCACAGCTTGTGTTTGTTGAGAGGCGGGTTAGTCGTCCTGCTCTGGCTCGGCTCGCTCCTTCCCATCCGCGCTCCAGAGGCAGAGTATCCATCCCTCATCCAATTGTCACTTTAATCTTCATTACAGGGAGAGGACCTTATTTATTGGGATGAGGGATACGAACAAGAAGTCTTTGAGAGATGCTGATGTGAGTGTTGATAGCTGGCTGGAGAAAATGACAGTAATGAGCTGCAGAAGGATGCATAATCTTGTTACTTCATCGTACGCTAAATAAAGGAAGGACATGTTAAAGTCAGACTGGATTAGGATAAAAACATGAAAGTATCACCCTCTTGTCTTGTAGATCTTATAAAATAGTCACAACCACACTTTCAGCACACTCCATAAAACGTTTTTTTTATTTTTATGCTTCCAAACTCTGTCCATGTTAATGGAGTTGGACGATAATAGAGGATAAAAAGCCCAGAGATATTTCTGAATGTGAGCTAGCTTTAACTGCACGTCAGGTTTTAAATTCCCAATGATGTTGACATCAAATAGGTCCGGCTTAGCTTTGATGCCAGAGATTGGCGCATCTCAAACAGCTGAAACAGTTTCGACTGACATCTTTGCATTAATGATCAAACTATATGAAGATATCTTTCTTGGGGCTGGTCTTCACAGGGTCCCTTTCCTGCTGCTCATTTCTAGGAACTAATTGCCAGATAAATAGAAGTTAAACTGATGCAAAAACTAAACAAGAAAGTTTCTGCCGTGCAACATCACCTATTTTTCCTGATATGCAGGTCATGAAATGTCCTCATTAAATAGAAAAATGGATGCAGGAAGAAAAGACCTCTTGAACTGGAGAACATCTGGTCAGAAACAGCTGGCTGCTCATAGAGGGCCCTCTCCAGCTCTTTTTTTCATGTCAGATTTACTGCAAATTACTTTTATGCAGCTTTTTATGCTATTAAAATCAATTATTTATATTTCCTAAAAGTGATTGATAGTTATTTCCTTCTTCAATCACCCGATAATAAAGCTTCCACAGTTCCCACTGACAGCTGTTTTGCTCTAGATTATCTATTTTTCTTTTCCAAACTTGTGCAGCATTGTTATTAGACATTTTCTGCTGAAATTGTTGCTCGTTCTTCCTAGAAAAAAGTTTCAAATTCAGTGAGACTAGAGGAAGAGGATCAGTGAATGTGGATTTTTCCCTTTGGCCAGAGTATTTCAATGCTTGGTTGTGTTTCGATCTACTCCGTTCAGTCTAATTGCAGGTGTTTATCATGACCATTCTCCTGCTGTAAGTTAAATATTAAATACTTTCTTAAAGGGATCCACGGTTAGTTTAACATGTTGGCTTGAATATGGTGAAATTAGCTTAAAAATAGTTTCTTGTGATTCATAAAATATAAATTTTTTGTTACAGTTTTTATCCACAGTGATCGCAATATTTTCACGCTATGCACGCTGGGTTAGGTCTGCAAAGGACTGGAACCTGCAGAGTAAACACAGCAACAATGATGTCGTACTCCTTTTTAAATTATGCGATTGAAATTTATTTGGACTCTCATTTACATGGTGGCCAAGAGGTGCAAACACACTGCAACACAAAAATAAGACCAATACACAATCAAAGAGAACACGTTCAAAGAAAAAAATGATGTGAAAGAGAAATGCTGCTATTACACAAAAAGAGAGAACGGTTGCCTTTTGTACCTCTGCTTCTTTTAATATCTCTGCTTCTGTCTCCTTGATTCCCAGTTGACCTCAGCAGATAGCCGCTCACACTGAGCCTGGTTCTGCTGAAGGTTTCTTCCTGTTAAAAGGGAGTTTTTCCTCTCCACTGTTACTTCAAGCATGATTGGTGTGAGGGATTCCTAAAGAGTCAGTGAGTCGACCCACTGTTTTGGTTTTATAATTTTTTGGTAAGGACGCTGCCATGTCACATCTGATCCCTGCTGCACTTTATGGAATGGAAATGTTCATCTACTGTCTGAAAAGCTGTAATAAACGTAAATGTCAAAGTCTAAGATAGCCGGCTAATGCATGAAACTGCTCTGAGTGTTTTTAACTTCACCGCCTATAAGCTGGGCTCTACTGACCGGCCAACACACTGTGACAGCAGCTCAGTGGCAACAATCAGCCGTAATGACTGGGTACCCCATGACTTCACTGTTCGAGGTACTGCAGCATGGCGGCGCCCTTACCAAAAAAAATTATAAAACAAAGCTTCCTTTTTTCTTTTACGTTAATATGTTTCACATTTCTAATAAAATTATTGATTATAGTAAGACACAATCTCATGAATTAAGTTAGTTTGGTTGAACATTTCATTTAGGGCTGCAACAACGAATCGATAAAATCAATAAAAATCGACTTTTAAAAGCGTTGGCAACAAATTTCATCATCGATTAGTTGTGTCGCACGATTAATGCGTCATCCGCCGCCGCCGTCATCACATCCAGTTGACTGAAACGGGGGAAGAAAAAAAAATACGGCAGAGCGAGTCAGCGCCGCAGGTGCAGTGTTGCCAACTCAGCGACTTTTCAGACCCCTCCAACGACTATTTTTCAAAAAAGCGACTAGCGACAAATCTGGCGACTTTTTACGGTGTCACTGGCGGCTTTTGGAGACTCTTACGTGAAAGCATGCATCGTTCCTACTCTGCCGTGGGGCGCCTTCCCTATCCCAACCCCGTTCCCCCGTCCCTCTCAGCGCTGCAGTCAGAGCCGCAGGATGTTTACCCTCAGCGTCCAGACTGCAAATGAAGCGCGCAGTGATAAGGTTGGCTACTTATTTTACTTTTAATTTCATTTGAATTAGCTTAAGCAGCATTTATATTTTCTTTATAAATAAATTAACTTGCAAATTATGAGGGCAAGGCTTTTAAAGTTTAAATCTTCTGGCAAAGATAAAGTAAAGAAGATCCTGCAATTTATGGAAGTAAAGCAGAATAAAATCCAGCAAGATCAGTAATATGTCAATTAATTATTTGCCACATTTCCATGTAAATATCTGTCTTTGGAGGATGTGTTTTTTAGCACCCCTAGTTCTCTCATTTTTATTCCAAATACAATTTATAATTTGAATCACAGGGCTATTTTTATCTCTATGGTTCATTATTTTCTCAAGTAGCAACTTTAACTGTTATACTTTCCTGTCTTAAAAGGCAGAACTCTTCTAGTCTAAAAAAAACTAATTTGTTGTAAAGGGGGGGCTATTGTTTGAACCCCTTAGGGGCTTTTAAAAAAAAAAATGTCATTTTTTGCACTTTTTTGCACTGAAACAAAGTACCCTATATTTTGTGGATGTACAGCTACATTTCTCATGTAAGTTTGCGTAGTTTTAACACAAACATTTATTTTTCATATTGCACCAGTACAGTTAATGAGCAACCTGTAATTGTGTGCTTGTTTGTTCTGTCTAAAATGTTTATTTTGGAATAAAGAGGTGAATATAAAAAATATTTTTTGTCAGATTAATCTAAAAAATAATCGGCCGATTAATCGATTTTTAAAATAATCTTTAGTTGCAGCCCTAATTTCATTTCCACTTTAAGAGCGACATAGAAGTTCAGAGTGATTGTTTAACTGAAAACCTACCTTTCCTTTCCTCTGTCTTCCAGGAGCGTCCCTTTGTTTTTGCTTAGGATCTGGTAGGCATTAATAGTGTGAATCATGCATTCACGCTATTGAGATCCTGTTTTTCTTGATCGATTCATTGTTATTTTTATTATGGTTGCTTCAATACAATTTTTGGCCCCTAACTTTGGCCCATTTTTTACATCCTCACCATGGCTACATAATATTTTTGGAGAAAAATGTGTTCATGTGTTTGCAGTACATTTGCACTTTGCTGCTCTCTGTTTTCTACATTTGTAGCATTTCTCTTTCGGAGCATTTTTAATTTTCCGTTCTATTCTCCCTTATTTTTTATTTTCCCCTTCTGTGTTTGTGCATGAATCTAATTTTTGTGTCTGTTAGTCTCATTTTTGTCTTCACAATGCTGTTTTGTATTTGCCTTGCTTTTGTACCCCTCAGCCTTGATAGATTGGCGCAATTCAATCTGACAGATAAAGAACTTTCTCTGCCAAGTTTGTGTGCAAAACAAGTTCTGAAAAGATACATTTTATGTTTGTCATCTTTAATGTTAGTATATTGATTTGCTGTCAGGTTAGGGGTAATATACTATTAAATATCTAATTAGTTCAGATGGTGGTTTCTTTTTTTGGTGTGCCACTTTTTGATTTTAAAGAAAGTTTTTTGTGCTTCAATCACCATTAAATCATGAAAATACCTTTTTTAAAGTCTAATTATTTCAAGTTTAACTGTTTATTTTATTATCTTATCGACCTGTTATGGTTTTTAGTTTTCCGTTTTCACTAACTAACTAATTCTATTATGTTGATCTTTGGTTTATTTTCTATCTTGTGTTATATTTAAGCCAGTCTAAGTTATTCTCTGTTGCCCCCTTGTTTCTTTCTCATTTCCCCTAGCTCCCTTCTAGTCACTTCCATCCACACCTGCTCCATATCATCTGATTGCCCCAGTCTTTGTTCTGTCTCCCATGAATATAAATACTCTTCCTGTGCAGTTCTTCAGTTTTGGTTCCTTGCTGTTGTTTAGTGGCTCCCTCATCTCTGGTCCCCCACATGAGTTTTCCCTGACATTTTTGTCTTTTTTGGTTCTTTTTATTTTTTGTTTTGGATTTTTTGATGTTTGCCTCAGTTTTCTTCATTAAACCTTCAAGAACTCATCTCTTCCTCCCTCATCTCTGCATTTGGATCCTCAACCAATGTTGACAGAATGTTGACACAACATTAAACAGTCGGGGTAGACTCAGGTTTCAGCTCTCAAAAACCTTTAATGCAGGGAAAGATTTGACTCCCTACAACTATCATCTCAACCCCCACCCCCATGCAGGGGATCAAAACATCTCCCCTGGTCAGCCAGGCCAACACCTACCCCTACAGCCCCTTTTTAGAGGCAAAGACCTGTATCGGGTATTAAAGGCTAACAAAGAACCCAAACCACTCCCCGTTCCTAAGGGGCGGACCCATGCTTCCGGTTCAATTTGCATGTTTTCTAAGCCAAAACAAGGCTTTATTTTGGTCCAACTTTTTTGGAATGAACTATGTCTCAAAATTGGTCATTTACTTTGCTAACTTCTACCACACTATGCACCATTGGAGTGACTCTAAAGCCTCTTTTTCAAACATGGGTCGATCAGCTAACCATCAGCTTTTGGCTCCCTTCCCAAGTGGTAAAAGGGGGCCTGAACACAGCTGTAAGACACACCTTTTTAAACAAACTGAAAACAATTTGTTCTTTCCTTCCACTTTCACAATAATGCACTAATTTGTGTTCGCCTGTTGCATCAAATCCTAACAAGATGCATGAACATGTTATAACAAGTAATAAAATGGTAAATAACCACAGTTAACGTTTCCATTGATACATGAACTATAAGTAATGTGTTAAATAAAGTAATATATGTTTATAATCTTGCATTGTATAGTTTTTAATACATTTTATTGATTTATAAGCATTTTTGTGCTGCAGCTGTTGGAGGTGTTTAGGAGAATTCTAACTAGTTGAATAAATGAAGCAGTCTTTAAGTTCTGAATATTCCTGTTTATTGGAAAAGAACAGTTTGGCATACCTAGTCAAAGCACACGCTCATCTCAGCTGAATTAAAGCACAGTGCATTAGTAAATGTGCTTGTTAAAGATACTCACCGTCTCCCTCTCTGTTCCTGCTGCTTAATGAACTCTGCATAATGAAAAATAGATCTTTGGCTGCCATCAAAATGAAGCAGCACCATTTAGCAGCATTAATGGCAGCGCTCCCCACTATCTCCTGCAGACAAATGGGGATGGTGGGATTGGTGGAGGGGCTTGCATTTGATGTGTAATCACATTGCCCCGCTGCTGAATGTCTCTTTGGTTTCGTCTCCGCAAGGAAACATCTGATTAATTGGGCCCGGCTAAAAGCGCTGCACTCAGCAGTTAGGCATATGGGCTGATTAACAGAGAAAAAAGGGGAAGAAAAGAGAAAGCAGATGTGCTTCTGAGGATGCTTCGTGAAGGATCAGTAGGCCTCAACTTCCTGCACTCCACTTTTATGAAGCCACAACCCTTTTTGTTTAACCCCTATTTTTACCTGTGAGACTCTAATATCAGCACTTAGACATCAATTTATCAGTCAGTGTTCTCTACTTGCAGAGAGCTATCGACTATCTCTTTTCAAGGACTCTTTTAGATCAAAAAGGGACACATGCTAGTTTCAAAAGGTTCGGAAAACAAAAGGAGATAAATAAGCTTCAAGGTTAAAAAAAAACAACAACCCAAAATCGATCAATTTTGTTAAACCCTCACAGTTGGGCAGTATCTTTTTTGAAGACACATCCAAGAATGATTTTAGCCGTGTTGAATAAATTTGAGCATCTACGCAGGACTAAGCTGGCCTTAAGATTCCCAGAAAACAGAGTATATTTGGAGAGGCTGCTTTGAGAGCTGCATGTTTGTTTATCCTGATCCTGTGTTAGTTTAGTGTGGTTGACCTCACTGGTGAAACCTTCAAAGAGCTCTCTGCATTCACCGAGGAGTTACAGCCAAGGCCAAGCCCGCATCCTACTGTAGTGTTTCTGCTCAAACCCAGCCTCCTCTCTTTGTATGGCGCTCCAGCTGCTCTGCCAAACACCCAAACTGCCAACGATTGATCCGTACATGGAGATGCTATGCAGCTTTGAGAGCAGGCAACGTGTAGTTCTTTTACTCTACTGTGCAGCAGAATCACTGTGTTTTAATTGGGAAGCTTTTCTGCAGGTTAGGTTAGTTTTTATCCCTGTAGTTTAGTTTAATTAGAAAAAAATACTACTTTTGTTTCTCTGTGCAGTTCTTTCTTTATTGAAGAGCATTCATGATAAAAAAAAAAATCAGGACATTTTGGCAGTCCTGAAATCTTAGGACCGAGGAACACCGCAGAGGTCAGAGACAAACTCATGAAGATGTTTAAACCATTGTTTAGTTATTAGGAGGTTTTCCAAGCTCTAACTTGCTCACAGAGAGCTGCAGCTTTTATAAGCTATGAAAGGATCAGTTGGAATAGTTGTGATCATAGATTTGGCAGGAGTGGGTGGTGTGGGGGTGACTGAGCGCACTACAATTCATCTAATTTAAAGCAAGGAGCTGTTATCTACACTGGGACAATTTGGAGGTGGTGCTGTCAGACTAATTATGCTCAAAAGTGTCCTTTCACCATCATCGGCCAACTTTGGTCCGTTTTAATTTGTTGTTCCACTGAAAGCCAGGTTCTTCATGATTGGACCGAGTCTGTTAGTGGAGATGTTTCAGACGTAGGTTCTCCTCTTTTAGTCGGTCATTTCCTAGTCACGCTGGGCTCCTCGTGTCATGTGAGGATGGAGCTGGACGGACGCCTGAGAGAGGATTTTTAAAGAGGTCACCTTCTCCTAGTGGCGGGGGGGAGACTGAGTCACAGCTGAGGCTGCATACCACGCTCCTCAGGAAGGAGTCCTGGTGCAGCTTCCTAACCCACAGAGGACAGTAATACAGGAGAACACATGTATGACCAAACAAAAGGGTTTATTCCCCTTTGAAAAACAATAATTTATCAAACAGTCTACCAGTAATAACATTCACTGTATAATAAAGAGAACATTTTATATATAAATATATATTTAAATATAAATAGATATTTTCAGAGGGTTTTTTTTTTTTTTTTTTTTTTTTTTTTTTGTAGCTCAAGACCCATCGCTTGTTGGTTTAGACCAGAATCTGAAACTCATTTCAAAAGAATTGAAAAAGACGTACATGGTTCAGCAATTCAAATCATTGCATCTGACAAGCTACTGACAACTTTTCTCAAAGACAAGAAAAAATCAATCTGGGAAATTCACACTGGAAACGTGGCTCTATGTAATAGAAACTTACTCTTTTGAAAAGTGGACAATTCATGAGTTTTCAGAAAAATATCATTTAGGAAAGTTTAGGTTTATACATCACATATATATCACATAATTAATAAAACAGATCTGGTATGGAAAGATGATCTGATCTTAACAAATGTTATTCTGACTGCAAGTAAAAAGATATTGAGAAAAAGATGGTTGAATCCAGAACCACCTAATCAAGACGATTGGATCACGATGGTGGAGGAGATTTCAATTATAGCAAGCATCTTTAAACTAAACAGACATGTTTGATAAACGCTGGGTAAAACAGACAAAATTACTATAAAAAATCAATAGAAATTAAAGCTTGAAATAAAAAAGAAATTTATATTCATATTTAATGGCATGGTTTTTAAATTCTATCCCAAGAAAATCAATTTGGAAAACATGAATTATTGTCCAGTAAATTACTAATAAATAAAAAACTCTCGTCCAAAGTAATATAAACGACCATGAGTCCTCTCCAGTTTAATTATGCTTACAGTTGGATCTTAAAATGTTCTGCCATGTAAAGCCAGCAGTCCAAGCTTTAAATAGAGCCATATCAGCAGAGTACATACTGATCGCCTTGGCAGAGCTGTGTGGGCAGCAGAGCTGATGTATTCCAGAGATTCCCACATATGGGCCAAATCTGCATTGTGCCACAAACACAAACAATAGTGCAAGTCTTCAGGAATTTCTCTGGGTTTTATTTGGTGAAATAATTCCTAAATAAAGTGGGTTTTATGAGATGTTGTGTTTATAGAACTGAACTATATCAGTTGGCAATGATTTTTCTAAAGGATCAGAATTTAGACTGAAGGAATACGTGGTGAGAGGTTTCTGGAATCATTTGACGGGCTGATGAAACACAGAAGACCACACTTCTTGGATACTCGGGACATCATAATTAGGAGTTTCTTTCTTAGCCAATGTTGTTTTGACAAAGACTTTTTACATGTCACCACTGATCTCTTCAAGGGAAACTTGTCCTCTACATTTTCTCTTTGAGTAGCCGTCTATGAAAGCTGATTTCAGTCGTATGCTGATGTAAGAGAAAACTGTCGGCTTCCAGTCCGGGTGCAGAGTGAGCTTCAGAGGAAACATATGTCGCATCACTGGAGACTTTTTTTCCCCCTTTTGTTCTCCTGATGCTGATACTGCGTTTATCTTTTACACACAGCATGCTCTAGAGCCACTGATGGTTGTTGAAAGCTGATTTGCTTCTTCAAGTAACTTTGTGGCCCGACTCCTCTTGGAGTACGTTTGAACTTTATATATAGTTTCTCATAAAAATATAGGTATGAAGTTGTGGAGAAGTCAAAGAAACACTGTGTAACTTTTCATTCAGCTATTAGCTTAATTTGAGATAATTAAAAGGATTTTTTTCAGCAGTGGCTGCTGGGCAATAGAGGGTGTCGCCTCGCTCACCAAATGACCTCGATTAAGACATAAAAAAGCAAATAAAAATCAAATAATAAAATCAAAATCTTTCCTAATATATTAATATATTATTTAGAAGTGCAAGATAAATATTTAATCTTTAATGATGGATAAAGCAGTTTCGTTCGATCAAATTGGTGATGTATTTCCATCCCGGGGTGCAAAAATCTCTGCCCATAGACTCTGGTTAAAAGTTGTCCATGCGCAGTAGCATCTCTTCAATACAAAGATAGGACCATCCTGGGGAGCAGCTCTCCTGAGAAAGCTCCTCCAGCCGCCATTTGTTTTCAGCACTTAATAATAATAATGCATTTTATTCAGAAAGCAATTTGCATTTGTGAAAACTGATCTCACAGTGCGTCATTGCAAAGGATTGGTGTGTATCAAAGCTCTCAATGCTTTTCTTCTCAAGAACTCTCCTTTTTATCTTAACTGATTTGGATCTGGTACTGAATGTGACCCTGAGCGCCGCTCTGCTGTTGTCTGAGCTCTAAGGTAACAGTTTTGGTAAGTTTTGGTTTCACCTGTTTTAATTTCATAAAAGGTATTCTTTAAGGAACCTTTGACTATCCGATAATTAATCGATTAATTGACTAATCGAATTCAGAGCACAGCGACTTGACTGATTAATCACTTTGCAAAATAATTGTTAGTTGCAGCCCTTGATTCAAGTAAAAAGAGATGTCACACCGTAGGAGACCATGGTCTCATTAGTGTCCAATGTAAGGTCCTTTATCCTGCTGGAGAAGTCCTGTGAGTTAGCATTGGGATGTGTTGTGTTGACAACCAAAGGAGCAAAGATGAAGTGAGATGTTTGAATTGTGACAGAGATATTGCTGCCGTTGATGGGCCTGCGTGGAGCTGCTTCATGGGAGGCCTTAGATCCGGGGAACAGCCTCTTCTCGGTACAGTCGGTAGTGTTGTTATCTGTTGATGGCTTTGTCCTTTTCTAACTGTTGAAGGCAGCTGATTAAGTGAATAAGCATGCAGGACCATAGTCATAGGAAACCGTGGTTTTTAAAAGTTTTAAAATCTTGCTCTGAGGTGACTTAATCTCAAGCAAAACTCAAGCAAAACTGCAGAAGTTCCAATTTCTGAGATGCTCAAGAAACCCCATCAAGCACGGCGAAGAAAAATGACTCTATTAACGCTAAAATAAACCCTTTAGAAATCACAGAAATAAGAGTGAAATGTAAGAGCTGTTCTCAGTCAAATGTGGAAAAAAGCAGCCTGTTGACTCCCCCTGGGTACGTAACAAATGAGCTGAGGCAGGTTTGTTTTTTAGCACAGATGTGTACTATCAGTCAAATAAAAGCTACACCACATGCAAAACTGATTCATTATTCATCCTAACTGCCAAGCACATCCAGAAAAGGGCTTTTTCTTTTCCTCAAGAGCTTCTTCAGAATACGACGTTTAAACAAATAGTACAACAACCCAGCAGCTTTCTCTCCTTTGGTCTTCACCCAACAGGAGGGGAATGATTCGTAATATGTTTGACCTACTTTCTCTCTATTACCTTCATTGACTGTTTTGTTTGCAGCAAATTGCCAAACAATTCATAAAGGTTGAAATTAACAGCTCAAATGCATGCTGTAAACCATGAAGGAAAGGAGCTAATAGCAGCCAAATGGCCTGCAGATTGGAGCGTAGACTCACGGAGCGAGCTGGAATTCATCTACATCACCATCCCTGTTGGTTTGCTGCAGTGTGAAAGAAGTGCTATAATATGCCTTGTTATAGCGCGCTCCTAATTTTGAATATGTATAACTGTGCGGGTCAGTGCTGAATAATTGAGTCTGTAAAAAACGCCCTTTTAACGGTCATCCTGGCGGCTGCCTGTTGTAAAACGCACCATCTGTTTGCAAAGTCAACCAAAACTCTGAGTCATTTGGACGCCGACCAATAAGGCACACCAGAGTTTCCACTTTCCAAGCGACTGAGATTTTTCTGTCCGAGTATTCTATGCTTATGAATTCATGGAAGGTCGGGACGTTTTCATCTTTTTTGACGAATAATAGCTTAACAACAGCTTGCTGATCTAAACGTTTTAATCCAAAATCTCTGCCTCGTTTAGTGCGACAAAAAGGACAAAAAAAAAATCCCCTTTTCCTAAAGCAGCTGCTAATACATTTTAAAATGTCATGCGTATCCCAGCTTATCCACACGTCGCAGAACCAGGAGGAGAGCTGCCGCTCAGCTTCTTCTGAGTAATCTGAGTATAAACACAGCCGCATGTTTCTGCAGAATTTAAGCTGATAAAGCCCAGACTGAGGTCAGCTTTTTATTAATCATCAGACCCCCTCTCTGAGCTTCCTGATGGCGTGCTGCCTCCCTTCTTTAATTGCTTAACCTCTGCATGTGTTAGACACGGAAATGCGGGTCTCTTTCGTCTCTAACCCCCTCTTGATGAGGGGGGGCTAGCGTGGGGGCACACAGCGAGAGCCACTTGTCTTTAAAGGCCAAATCTGATCTGAGGGCTGTCTGCTGAGCATTTCACTGTGAAGGTCAGCGTCAGGCGAAGGGAGGGCGGACATGTCAGCGAAGTCGCTGTGCTCTGAATTCTTAGCAGCTCTGTGCTGAACATGTCACCTCACGTGTCCGAAATGCTTCCCAGCAAACCGCTGAACTCGTCACGGGCAGCAGGTTGCCTCTGCTGGAAGAGCAACAATGCAAAAATGACGTCAGCAGGGTGTTTAAAACCAGTTTACACTGGATCGTTTGCTGCAGCAGGACTCAGAGATGAACCTAATTGAAATTGTTTGAAAGCTTTTAAAGTCTTTGTTTGTTTTGTTCATTTTTCAGTCAGTGTCTAGAACATCCTTTCTGGGAAGAGGTTGCATCGCTGACAGCAGCTCCGGTCAGCCAGGAGGCTTTTTTTTATGTCTGGTTTTGTGCTCTGATTTGAAAGCTGTGATGTCTGAGTCATTTCCGTTGGTACTTCTGCCACTTTTTACAAATCTTTTATGATGAGTAACCATGGTAGCAGCAAGGCTGTTAGATAGGGCAGCAGGTGATCGAGCTTTCTAACTAAACGCCCAGATCAAGAAGTTACATGATCAGATAAGGCAGAAAAAAGGAGTTTCAATTGTAGGACAGGAAGTACATGAAAGCGAATGGTGGTAGGGAGGTGTGGCTTCAATAAACTGTTCAGACACCTTGACCTTTTTTACATTCTGTCATGTTCAAACTACAAACGCTAATGTTTCTCATTGGAATATCAAGACATAAACCAAGAGAAAGTAGTGAGTAAAGGAAGGAATATGATTTAATCTGAGACCAAGCTGAAGATGTGGATTCATGCCTTTATAGGTTTGCAGTTTGTCAGAACTTAAACGTAAAGTGGAGGATGTTTTTTTTCCCGAGTGGATCATTTAAATAAGTGGTCCTTCTGGTTGTCAATCATTCTAGTGATATGTTTACATAAGGCCGTCCTATGTGCTCGTCCCCATCTTCATTTACCGGTGCTGAGTCTGACGTAGTGGAAAAATTGCAAACCTTCTTTTGAAAAGTAAGCTTGTATGAGCGATGCAGACACAAACTTTTAAACAGAGCATGCACAAGGAGAAATGGGCTCATGCATTTAACAGGCGTTCCCTCCCAGGAGTGGGTACAGGGTTATGCATGTGCATCTTTTCAGAAATTAGCAGAAATCCACCACTATAGCTTTATATTATTGTTTAATCCCAGTGATTCTTGATCCTTATGATACCACTGGTTCACTGTTGTTCTTAAAATTTCCTATGAGGCCTTTATAAATAAATAAAATAAACTGAATTTTATTGATCTCACAATGGAGAAATAAAATCTCTGCATTTAACCCATCGCCTTTTTGTGAGCAGGAGGCTGCCACGGTGCAGCGCTCGGCAAGCAGTCGGGGGTTAAGGGTCTTTGCTCAGAGACGCAGAATGGTAGTGAGTTTTGAACTCACAACCTCAGGATTCCAAGCCCTATGCCCTGGCCACTAGGCCGCCACTCCCCCAAAGGCATGCTTGACTATAGGCATGTTTCATTGTTTTACATTTATACTGCATCATGTCAACCACATACAGTAAGAGGAAAACTTATCATATTAAAAATTGTAATTTTTTGAGAGGAAAATATGTTTATTAAGAGCAAAGCTTTGATAGTTATCGAGCAAGATCATCAAACAGCAGCCTGAGGTGAGCATCAGAAGTCAGAGTGGAGACTGATTTTCCATCTAACAGTTTGTGTTAAAGTAGACTGCTTCTTTAACCTCAGAATATTGTGACATTATCATAAGTTATAATTTTATAGCGGTGATGTTCACGCAATGTTCTGGTAATGTTGCAAACTGATTCTGATTATGATGGGAGCTTTTTAAACTTTGGTGATCTAATGAAAGTGTTATGCAATATCATTTGAAAGTTGGGAATAATTTCCCACTGTTAAAAAGTATTTACTGTTTTTACAGTTATTATGATTTGCTGGGAGTCACAGCAATTCATCACAGCTTCATCACAGACATGGAAAAGTTTTTTTGCTTGATAACCTTTAACCTGTGTTACCCGCTTTAAAGATGTAAACTTGGTGTGCTGCACCACAGAAGGGACATCAAAATCAGATATAGATAGTACTAATAAATAAGGTAGAAAAACTGATTTTAAGTGTTTATTTAGATGATGATGAATAATTGAAAACATTCCTGCATGTTTCTGTGCCCATTTTCTCTCATTCACATCTATTAGCCAAACAATGACTTCACACTAAAGAAAATTACATGTCTGTAATTAATATCATGTATGCAACCTTCATATGTTAATATTTTTAACCATTTAGTAAGAAGCTAATCTGAATGTTTCCTGCTACACAACCTTTTTATCACTTTGATTAAAAATTATAAGAGTTATTATTTTTACTTATAGAAATATAGTCTCATGTTTTTAATATGTTCAAATACAAACTTCCCTTTACCAGGAGACCTAAAACATGTCACCCAGACGCTTTCTTTATATGCATCACACCAACTTTGGATGATTCAATGAAGCTAAAACCTAGCTGTGTCTGTTTTCAGCTGATCTACTAACAGTGTGTCACTGCTGCCCATAAATCCTGAAACCTTTAATGAATGAACTATTCAGAGCCTCCCATCACTGGGATGAGACCTTTTCTGTGTCACAGCTCAGCCTCTTCCTGTCAGCTCAGCTTCTCCCTTTCTTATACTTCAATCACTGATTCATCACAGAATGACAGAGTTGTTGACTGCCATCAATTGTGCCGTCTAAGCTGCGGCCCAATTTACTGCTTTGCTGTCAGTTTATGTTTTCTAGCCATATTGTTGCTGCCCAGGTCAGTTGCTGGCTTTGAAGTTGTCAGTTTAACTCCTCCACCAGACAGGAAGCGGCTAAGTCAGACATGACCAATCCAGTAGAGATTAACCGAACGGGACGGACGCTCAGTTCTAAGAGTTGAGTTTTTAAGATTCGTTTTTTAATATTCGTTTTGATACAGATTTTATTTTAAAGATTGGATTTAATGCCAACTTTTGGGGCCACGATTTCATTCAAAATAAAATTTGAATGAAATTTTCAGGTGCGAAGTTGTGAACCTGTGCAGCAAGGGGATAGGTAGGAGGATTATCAGTTACCATATCTTAGACTGTCAGCTCTAATTGTGCAGTTGTATGCATGTATGTTTTTTGATAATTATTTAAATACATTTCGAAATGTCATGTGTTTTTTTTTTTGTGAACATACATCCAACTGGCTGTGTTAGGACAACCGATAAAAGTGTGATTAGAGCTCAAATCATGGTCGAACTCTTAACTGCACACAATTTCCATCACAAATTACATGAAATCATCAACAAAAATAATTCAATTTTGGGTTAAGCATGCTTGAGTTAAAAACACTGAAATAAGTAAGTGAAACTCAGCTTAACAACGCTATTATGCACATAAAGATGAAGAAAAGGAATTATGCAATAATAAAACAGTTCAGCATTGAGGACGATTGGCTGAGGAGGTCCACCACATCACTGAAAGTGTCTACTGAGTCAGGCTAAGGTTGAAAAGGTGCTGTAGAATCTGACATAGCTGCTTTGCATAGGCCTTAAAGACTCTGGGGCTGACACCGTCTGGACCTGATGACCTATTTTGATTCAGTCTCTCCAGATGCCTCTTTACTTGACTTCTAGCCAAAGTATGTGAAAGGCGGAGGCAGCAGAACCATCTCCTGATTTGGCTGATAACAAACTAATAGAAGCAGGAGGGTCAATGGCAGAGGAGGGCAGGATGTCCATGTGACTGCTGGCAGTAGAGAAAGATGCTGAGATTGTTCCTAAACCTGTTGAAGAATGGATTCAGTTCATTGGCTCTGTCCAGACTTCCATCTGTTTGATCATCCTTCTGAAGCCTGTGATCTTCTCACAATCTGACCACACATCTCTGATATTGTTCTACTGGACCTTGGTTTCAGGCCTCCAAGCTTTCTCTGATCTTTACCTTGAGTTGCTTCTGTTTACTCCTCATCATTGCTTGTTTTTTCTTGTTAAGCAGTTGCTTCAGATCACTTGTGATCCATTGCTTATTATTTGGGAATTGGACGTTGTTATCTACACAGAAGTTTATGTAATCAGTCACACACTAAGTCATTACATTGAGATCTTATCTCCTTTTGATCTCATCTTGTACTTACCAAAGTAGTTGAAGTATTATTTCAGCAGATGTAAGAGGTGTGAAAAAAAAATCAACTTGCTATGGTTGCTGTGGTTACGCATCAAAAGTATCCAAAAAGGACAAAAATATCAGTGAAAATCCTTCACGTTTCACAGCATTCAACAACAGAGGCGAAAATCGTCAAAAAAAGGAAACTGATCCAAAAATGTAGGAACTAACGTTCAGTAAAAAAAAAAATTAAAGTCAAGCTAGCAGAGCTACTACAACGTGCAGTGCTGGAATAATTATGTTTAAGATACTTAATGCTTGTTCGTATGATGTATAATGTGTGACATATTACTGTTCCAGAGAGGTGTTGCACAAGCAGTATAGGTCAACTCTCAGGAAGTATTGCTCAAGCTTAAGGAAACCAGGAGGTTCTGGGACCATTTGACCGCAAGACATTTAAATGCAAATTGACCTGTTCACTGGGGCTGCAAATTGAATTGTAGTTCTTGTTTCCTATTCCTTTAGCGCAACCTCAGCTTGTATAACTAGGGACCCCCCCTCTGACTTTAATAAATAGCGAGGAGAAAGCTGAAGACCGGCAGAGTGGGGTGGAGATGTACCTGCACGGTCTCTTCCTACTCTCCTTGCGAGTAAAAAGAATTCTGACTCTGTGCATTTCTTTTCTTGTTTTACAGTGTTTTAGGTGTTAGACCTGACATGCAGCCACCTTAAGTAGCGCAATAATAGACCAATTTGGCTCTGTCCTTTAAAATTTACTTCTTTATATAAGCTTAGCAAAATTCAACTTTTGTTTTTTTTTTAAATGACCTTTTTTGAAATGTGTTGCATGTCTGCAAAGGCTGCAGTCTGTAACAAATGGCTAATACAACATCTAAATCTGAGAAAATTTCAGGAGCACATCAGCAAGACTCAGTTTCCTTACAAACCTACTGACAGTATTTAATATATTATGGAAATGTGAAACCACAGATCTGTGTCTTATTTTGCTTATAATCTAGGCTTTCATCAAGTTCTATGCAACCTTGTGATAAAAAAAAAAAAAAAAAAAAAAACTCTGTTCAGTGACGGAGCTCTTCCTCCTTTATCTCCCCCAAGGTTTTGCAATCCTCCAGGCCATAATGGAGTCTGCTGTAGCCAATAACTGGCAGGTGACAGCTCGCTCGGTTGGGAACATTGTGGACCCCACAGAGTACAGACGCATCATCGAGGAGATGGACCGCCGACAGGAGAAACGCTTTCTCATCGACTGCGAAGTGGATAGGATCAACTTGATACTCCAGCAGGTACTGAGCAACACACACTGCTGCCTCGTCCTAGTTTTCCTAAAGAAAAGTAGCACACTGGAAGCAAACCTGTCCTTGAGTATCAGAAAATAAATCTTTAACATCCTATGCATGTTTTTTTTCTTTATCCTAATTATTCAGCGTATTTAATCTCTTCTGAAAGAGCAGACATGTTTTCTGCTCTTACTGTTCTTCATGTCCTAGTACAAACTCTGTAAAATAGGGCAGATTTTCTGGCATTTTATGTCGATTCCCCCTCGTTTTTCTGTCATTACCCTAAGCTCCTCGAGTGCATCATGATTGGCTCGCGTCTCAAAATTCTCATTTGAAAAGGGTGTTATAACAGGCGAGCTGGGCACTTTCAATTAGAGCTCGTTATTCCCAGTTCTCTTTATTTGTGTGTGTGGGTGTGTTTGTGTGTGTAGTTTAAGGTCACCTGGGTTTAATTCACATGGAGGAATTACTGAGCCTGCTCATCCGTGTTTCCTTGGTGATCATCAGTTCCTGTTTTCCAACACTTGTCTGCTCCCTGTTGTTTTACTGTTGAGACATTTTTAACGTCTTTTTAATGTGGCCTATTAAACAAGGATCAAGTTAGAGTTTTCTGACTATCTTGGATCCATTTAATGTAGGTAACTGAAAATGTAAGTTCACACCTTTAATTTATTTAGATTTCTTGAAAGACTGTAATGCACAATGCCTCTTTAATTTTTCATGTTTTACCGGGGAAACATTTTATTGTACAGCATTTAGCGGCCAAATGTGAGAAGTGAGGCATCAGTGTTGTATTCTTTGTGCTGAAGGTTCACTTTCCACTGCTCTTGTTTCTGTAAGCCTTTTGTATTGGATCTTAGCACAGCATTCAACAATATTATTGTTTTGTAAAGCGTCGGGAAAACTTGGTTGGCCTTTCTGGTCCAGCACTTTACTGGTTGGAATCGTACTTGAAGTGCAGGAATTTCTTTGTGTCAGTAGGCAACTTAAGATCAGAGACCACAGAAAACACATGTGGCATCACCAAAGGGTGTACCTTATGGCCCCTTTTTTTTTTTATATCTACATGAACAGAAATGACCAACTATGCAAAGGACACCAAGATGTGCATTATGATGTCACCAATTGACTATGAACCCAATAAAGTTTCCTGGAAGACGTACATGATTGGCCATTAAGGTCCATCGCAGGGCAACAAAGAGACAAACAGGACAAACAACCATTCACGCACAGACTCACAGCTAAGGAGAATTTAGAGAAGCCAATTAACCTAACAGTCATGTTTTTGGACCAACAAAACAAACAAAAAAACATTCCCAAAAAAATAAGATTAAATCATCAACATCCTTTGAAAGAGGTTTGTAGACCTTCTGGGACAATATCAATTTATTATCTAGTGAGTTAAAAACACAAATGGAATCTTATGAGTTCCTCCGGTCATATTTTAGTCAATGGGACTAATGTTTTTTCTGAAAACATAAAAAAAATATTTTTGCTGTTATAAAGGCACAAGCTAAACTTTGATTTTGACAATTTGTTAATTTTTTCCAAGCACAATCATCAGGGACTGCAGCATCAACTCAACATGCAGCATATCTGGTAAAGTTTTAAATATACCAGAGCAAAATGAAATGAACACAGAACATAGCTGTGAAGCAGAGCAGGTTCCGCTGAAAGGCTTTCGTCCTATAGTGGTCAGGTGTTAACACTTTACAGAAAATGTGATTAACCTCCAGAGAGTGCCAAGGGAACACATGAGGAACGGTTAACAAGTTCTTACTGGGAAACACTCAGCCTAGCCTTATCATGGGGCTACTCCACATTTTATTTAATTTTTTTTTATTTAGCCTGGAAAGACCCTTTGAAATAAAAAAAATGCTCTTTTATAAGGTTGTCCTGGCCAAGAGGCATCAGAAGTTTCAAAAATAAAAGCACAGGTAAACAGGTAGATTATGAAAAACAACCACATTTTGATGATGTCGTTTAAAATGTTCTCAACCTGGACTTAAATGCTCAATGAAGACAGTTGAGTTTCCAGTCTTTTTGCAATGCGCCCCATGTTGGAGGCACAGAGTAAACAAAAGCTCTTTTTTAACCCAATTTAGTCCATGCAAATGGAACAGAGAGCAACAAATTATTAGAATGCAAAGAATAGGAAGCAACGCTTTTCATGGTAATCAAAGAACAGATGTATGAGAGAAAAATACCACGCATGGCCTTATATGTAAAGTACCAGTCCGGTGGAAAAGGAAAATTCTCCCACTCTAGAATACATCTCATGATCTTATGAAATTCAGAGAAGCATGATAAACAGAGTAAATGTTATATAGACATGGAGCTGAAGGATTTGTGTACAGCAAGTCTCTATAATGTAAAGCAATAAAAAATGTTTCTGTGACATCCTGCTTTTTTGCCTTAAATGAAAAACAGGTTTTATTGTGAAAGAAGCAGCCCAGTGTATGTTTGAGTTTTTAACACAATTGTCAATATAAGCCTTATAGGGAAGAGGTTGATAATTTAAGACTCCAGGGTATTTGTACTCTGTGTTTACCAGAAGCTGTTGTCCCATAATCAGACTGGACTGGGTGTTCCCCATTGCGTAATGGCTAACCGCCCATTAGTTACTTATTGTCACAGTCTTGGTTCTGTTATATTTTCTTTTGAGTATTCAGTTTAACTTTGCTCCATGTTTTCTAGTTTTATTGGTTTAATTCTTATTTCGTTGTGTTTTCTGGTTATATTTCAGTTCTCAGGTTTTTATATGTTGCCTTCTGTTGCCCTCTTCTGTTCTCCTTTTTCCCTAGCTCCTTCCCAGTCTGCTCTGTTCACACCTGCTCCCAATCTGCTCGTTAGTCCTCTTTTTGTTCAGTCTCCCATAAATCCTCTCCTTGTGCAGTTCCTCAGTGCTGGTTCCTCGTCTAACTTCGTTCAACACCGTCTTACTGTGTCTTAACTCGTCATGATTGTTTCCCCCTGAAGTCTCCATGGTTTCTGGTTTGTTTTACCTTTTTCTTGTTGGATTTTTTGATTTTTTTGGATTCCTGCCTCAGTCGTCTGTTTAGCTTTCATTAAATCTACAAAACTCACCTCTGCATTTGGGTCCTCAACCCACAACCAAATCCTGACACTTATTAGTTCTTTGGGTTTTTGTTAGAAGTAAATTACATTTTGTGTATCTTACTGTAAAGTGTTACCCTGTCCCCAAGCCTTGCATAGTCTGGACAATAAAAAAAATAATGAATGTAAAATATTAAATGAAGTTCCCTTCTGTACTAAAAGAGTGAATCAAATGCTCCCGATTTTATGTTTGCTATTTAAAAAAAAAAAAAAAAAAACATCCTGATCTTCAGATATCTGAAATAGTGGCTCTTATGCAGATGCTATTCTGATTGAAGTTGGGGAAAGAGCAAAGTTTAATTGTTTTTTATTGCTAAAATAAATGCTAGTTGTTACCGATGTTCAGACTGCGCTACTAACCTTTGTTGGTGTTAGAAGGCAAACATTTCCAGTCAGTCTTCACCGGGTTTGCTCACACTGCAGCGTGTATTTTGGTCAATTTCTCCATCAGATCTCTAGAGCAGAGGAGTTTGGAGACTGGTGCCAGGTAACACAGACGTTCAACTCCCTTCAGTGTGTAGACTGGGCCACTTTAAGACCTTGAAATATTCTTTTAACAGAGCCTGTCCTATGTTGTCTGAGCACTGTGTTTAGATACTTTTCCAGCTGGAAACCCAGCCTAGTTCAATCCTCAATGCTCTCACTGATGGAAGGAGGAGACTTTAAACAATCAGTGGATGACTAAATACTTTTTGGCCCCACTGTGTATGCAGATAGTAAAAATTAACTGCAAAGGTTTGAGCTTTATTACTATGGTTTGACTCCAGCTATCAGTAAAAAGAGGTGCTTTAAAGACCAAATAAAGAAAAAAATAGAAGATAAAAAGCTTAAAATTAAGAGACCAAATTAGAATCCAAGTAAAATAAGTACAGAAATATCTTCTTTATTTTAATCAAAGCTACATACTGTAGCAAAGGGATTTAGGAGTCAGAGTAATGTGCTCCCTCTTAGAATTTTATTATACTTTTATCCTCATATAAAAGCCATTACGCCTTAACCTTGTGGTTAAGACTTGTGACTGTGAAGACTTCTACCCTGATGATAATGATCTTTATTATTACCACACAGACAAATCTCCTTTGACCTTCATCTGCATCTGTTTCCTCTCCCCTGGATGTGAAGGGGGGTGATTTTATACAGCTCTGGGAATTATTTTGATCATCAAGTGAAATATGCTTCCCTCTGTCTGCCCTTCACATTCTCTCAGAGCTTTGCTTTAAACGATTCTGGATTGCCTTCACGTTAAGTTTGAGTCATCCAATCAAGGCATCGGAGGTCTCTCTGCAGCGCACAAAAGCAGGTTCAGCCATGGTTTCTTTTCTGCAGCACTTTAAGGTCTGGGGCGGCATCCATCCCTGTGAATGCCACACCCCAAGGATGATTCCTTACACAAGCTGTGACATCAACACTTTCTTTAATGTACTATCAGCTCCTGTAAGTAGGACACACTGTCCCGTAACCGCACCAACAATGAGCCTACTATAAATAGCCTACTCTCCTAGCTTGAGGGAAGATCTCTCACAGAGGCAGGAGTGGGCAAATGCTACTTAGATCCGTCAGGAATCAGCAGCTCTGGACATTTCTATCAGTGAGGCATTTATCCTTTGATTTTATTTTTTTAATAAATAGAATGCAGACACAATGCCAGATCCAAACATTGATGCAGGACTCAGTAGTTTGGTTTATGCTACATTTGGGTAATATCTATGCTTACAGCTTCCATGTATTTTATAGTATTACTATAAGTTCACTCATCTCTTTAGCACAGTAAAGCAGAGTTATTGCATATTTAAGGATTCTCATTAAACATAAAAGCAGAGAGAATTTATTACTAACCCCACAGAGGATTGATCCCCTCCAGCCCCGTCCTGTGCGCCGGGAAGCCAGAGGAGTCTGTGAATAACCAGTTTATAGACTGCGTCTGTCGCCTGGATGGAAATGTGAGCCCAGCTGAGCACCCAGAGGTGCACTTGAATTCCACTATGACCGAAAAGCACAGAGGAAAAGGATGCAAGGATGAAATGGATGGAAACTTAATGGATCACAGTTAGAGAAGCAACTTATCAATTAATGAATTAATCTAAAGTTGATTGATCTTATCAGTTGACTAAAGTTTAACTGATAAGCAGAGATTTTCTGAAAAACCTGACCTGTTTTTCTTGTAAATATTTTTTTTTTACAATATTTTCAATAAAAAAATATATCATCATATTCTAATTAATTAAAATGATGATTAATTCTATTGTGTTTTCTGTTTTAAATACTGACTGAACACATTTTTTAATGAGATTTAACAAAATAGGAACCCTTGAGGTTACTGAATAAAAATACAGTATGATTAGAATATGTGAAATATGTGATGTGCAATTTACAGAGATATACAATCTTTTACAGACAGGGTATGTCGATCTGACATACTGTCAGGATTATTTACCACTTTGTTTCAATGAAGTTGACGCTAAATGTGATGTCGATTTCTGTGTTTAATAAAAAAATCAGTGTTGGGAGAAACTGAAACGCTTTTAAACAGGTTGTTCTGGTTTTGGTTGCTCTTAAAGGAATGTTAAAGCTTTGCTTTATGAAGAGCATTAACTCATAAATCCTTCTCCATCTATTGTGCTCATTCCTTAGAGGTATTTTTCAATCATGTTACAAACGTTTTGCATTTTGCACTCCACTTTTCTATCATCCTGACCTTAGAAATGGAGCAGAGAAGTTCTGCTGCTCCTCCATGCAGCGTGGGCTAAATTGACCTTTTTAGGTTATAACTGAAGGAGTTTACCCAGTGTTTATGTTTACATATAGAACCACAGAAAGTTAATTCTGCATCCTTGTTGCCATTAAACAGTGGAAATAATCCTGGACCAGACTCTGGATCTATGCACTTTTCACCTCTGGCTTTCCTCTGCTCCAGTGTTGCCAGATAGAGGCAAGGTTTTCCAGCCCTGTTAAAAACCGGCACATCACACAACAACCTGCCCAATTAATATATTGTTATATTTACTGCATGAACATGAACACACTTCAGTACAACTTAATTCAACACTACATGTCAAAACCCTACAATTCAACTAAATCTACCCAGTTTTGTTCTCCATAAACAACTCTGACCAAGCCACCACGCCGATGTCAGATCCAGTGAGTGTCATGTAACACATCACATACGGTATTAACATGTTTCTAGATGGACTTATAACCAGATAAATCACACCTTTTTTTACATTTAGAAGACAAACTAAAATCAGTACGCACACACAAATAAGCTAAGCTTATTTTTACATAACTGAAATAATTACATTTATTATGGTTGACTTTGAATTTTTACCTTTAATGCCTATTAGATTGTTGGCTGCAACATTGAACATCTGAACGCTGAACTTTTACTCCGGTTAGCTATATTATAATCCATTGTGATTTGAGTCATCAGTACGCGGTTGAATAAAATTTCCCCAATAACTGTCGGGGAGGACACATTGTTGCTGCTGTCCATCCATTCTGTGTTAATTCAGTTCGTAAGTCCATCAAACTTTACGGAATCGGCAGGCCCATGTGATTTCTGGATTTGTCTTTAAACAGAGCAACTTGGGGAAAAGGCTTTTTCAACTGGTGTGTTTGATATAGGGAGGGTGAGGAGTTTAATTGCACCAGAAATCCAGAAAGCAGTGATTTCCTCCTGCATCTTTAAAAGGTTCCTCTTCCAACCAGAACGCATCCATCGTCAGCACCAGGTTTATCACACCAGATCCACCTGCTGCTAAAACTAGTGGACAAACCAGTAATGATGAATGATTCGTGGACATGTGTTTAAATAGGTTAACTCAAAAACAACCAATCTGACTCCAAACCAGCCAAAATGATATCCACCCCCCCAAAGCAATTTTTACCCTAAAAATCAAAATGAAAACTACCCAGTTGGGCCGTAAACCGTCCAATCTGGCAACATTGCTCTGCTCAGTCATTACTTCTCTTCCAAATACCAGTGAGACTCTGGTTAAGAACGAGCCGTGGCACCCTCTAACCAACGGAGGTAACACTAACAGAAATGTATGTTTTTGAATGCTATCAATTTTTAACATAATAAACCAGTAATTGACAATTAAATATAAGTCCCTTTTTAATTTACATCCCTTATTTTTTCTCACAATTTTACAATTTTAATCTCATTTGCCTAATATTGTGACTTTATTTTTGCATTAATAAAAAAAATATATATCTCTTAGTATGGCCCTTAAACTCCATCATACTCCTAGACGTTCTCAGCAACACAAAATATGAGTATCACGGAAAGTGTAGGTGTGATGCTCTAGCTTCAACTATGCATTCTTACCACAGTAATATCTTTACAGCACTGTTTGGACAATAACTTTCATTTTCATTGGCACCAATTTTATTCATGATATATATTATTTTTTTTAGCTAAGATGACACGGCTTCTGAAAAAGTAAAACACATAGCCTAACAGGGTTGGGGGGGGGATCTAAAGGAGACCCTAGAGAAGTCAAAGTAAAAAGCATCGCCTGTATATAAAAAAGAAAAAAAAGAAACAGGAACATCAAACACATTTAAAGCAGGAGAGCTGGCAGACAGGTACATAGCTAAAAACATTACAGGTTTAGAGGTTGCTTTTCAGTTTAGTTGAAACTGAGCTCATTAAGAAGACGGTGGTTGTTAGAAGTGTGCAGCTGGTTGTTAGCTTCTAAATGCACACAGCATTGGTGAAAAGACAACTAAAAATATTGTTTAACGGCTCCTTTTTTACTGAACTAAGCTTATATATTCTGAAGCTAATACATTTCTACTACATTTCTGCACAGGCAGTGCAGCTGCTATCTTTTCTTTAAAGATCCAGCTTTGCGGTGGGTTTCCTCTGCAGCTTTTGAAGCAGTGTTTGTCTGATATGCAGCCATATGCTTCTTCCTCTGTATCCAGGTTCTTTGACAATGAAATCCCTCTGAGAATCATAACTCTAATTTAGATTATCAGTGTAACAGGACAGTTATTGACTTCAGGATGTGTACTCTAGTTCTGAAGAATCGCTGTAATGAAGGAAAGACGGTATCTGTGAGCAGAGAGGCAAATGGGCAGACATCCAGCTCTTTACAGGACTGAGGCTCCAGACTGCTTAATTAGAGTCCCTTCCCCCAGGAGTATTTAGGCTGATGGTCTCGCAGCCCAGCCATGCTTCAGACAGCGCAGCAGGCGGGAGGAGCCACAAAGATGGACTGATCCAGAAATCCTGAAACGATTGTCCTCTGAACTTCATGTTTTACTGTATATATTTTATACATCTCCAAAAAGTACATGAGTTCTTTATTTACTAGTCTGAATACTGCATTGCATGAGTTAAATCTAAATTAGAGTATTAGGATCATGTTGACAATTATAAAAACAAAAACCACTTTAAAAAAAGTTAAATACTAGCAAATCATTATTCTGTTTCCTGTTGCAGGGATTTGCTTTCTGAATATTTATTGTAGCCTTACTGCGATGTCAGACAAAAATAATAGAAATTGAATTTAACTGCACTGCTCCCATGCAGACACCGTGCATGCTACTATTGGCTGTAAATGTTATGCATTTGCTGTGCAGATCCATGCAGGATGACGTGGAGTGGAAGCTGTATAAATTAGAAGTTACATTAAAAGTACAAAAAAGAGTTAGAGATACCAAATCAGGCTTTATACACGTGCTTAAAAATATTTTATACACCTTTGCAGGTATTGTGGAAGTACCTTAGATGGGTCAGAGATCTCAGTCATATAATAACATCAACCTAAAACAGCTTTTAAATTCAGAGTTTGATCCAGTTCATAATTAATATTACAAACCAAGTTCAATCAAATATTTTTTAAAGTGTTCTGGATTTCTGTAATAGCAAAAAAAAAAAACTTTGTTCAGTCAACAAAGTTAGTAACATTTAGACAGAGTGGTTTTAATCATTAGAGCAGTGCTTTTAGTGGCCCGGTATGGAACGGTAACCTCTAAATTTGACCCTGAAGCGTCCTAGGAGGTTTTTTTAATAAGATCTATTTCTTTGACCAAAACTCCTGCCGTACATTCATATATCTGTAGGTTTTTTTAGATTGTTGGTTTTTAGATGAAAATAAAAGATCCCACCTGTAATGTTAACCTGGCTCCAAAATGACTGAAACGAAGTGGAGCGAATTTGACTCCGAACAGTCCTTCACTACACAACTTAGCATTAGCAAATCAAAGAAAGCTGCAAAAACACCTGTGACATATTTTCAGTGAAAAGGCATTATCAGCGGCGGTGCTAGTCATTTCGGAGCCTTGAGCATATATGTGATGTAGTGCCCCCACCTGGAAATAGAAAATAATACAGTATTTGTCAATTCTTTCCCTTTTTTTTCGAAATAACCTCTTCATATTAATGTTTTAGAAACTGCTTCAATAGATAAGAGAAATTTAAATCCTGAAATTACATAAATTTTGCACTATTAATGTTGCAGAAACTTTTGCAGAAATTAACCATGTATTACCTATCATGGAGGAAAATTAACTAAGACAGCAGATCTAAAGATATATAAAAAAAAAAGCAAAATGAAGTAAACGCAACCATAGGACTAATTCCATAAAAGTTTAAAAAAACAATCCACTGGACTTGGTTTCCAAGGTTTGAAGACATTTCGCTTCCCGCCCAGGAAGCTTTCTCAATTCAAATGTCTGGATTCACAGTGAAGGACTGAATGAATTTGAATGACTGGACCTGGATGACTGAGAATCTTCATCAGCATAGGACTAATTTTAATTGAATTTAAATTATTTATTTGAATGAGACGCTGCAATTAATGGACACACATTAAAATCAACATGAATGTAAACATGCCAGAATGTAGCCAAAGGTTAATTTCCATCCGTTTACCCCATGTGCAGGGGTTATACGTTATAAAACAATAAAACTGATAAACCTTTATTTATTAAAAAGGGGTCAGTTATACATCGCATTTGCACCACAACATACAACACAAATAAATATCTTGACATACATTTAACAGTTAGGATTCAGCCATAAGTATGATATGGCTTGAGTTATATGGGTTTGTTGAGGCCAGGACTAATACTGAAAATAGATATATTTTACAGAAGGAAGTAGTAATGCAATTATTGAAATTTTTGTGGAAGTTATCTATGATGAATAAAGGAGGTCTGTGACTTTAAGACCTGTGAAGATGCACGCATGCTCACAGGGTTGTATGTAGTTGAAGGCTGTGTTGATACCAGCATGAAGCGCGGTAGAAGTTCAGCTTCTGTTAAACGTCTGAGTGGTCCTTTCTGTTGGACACAACCAGAGTGAATTAGCTACAATATTATATTATCTATTCTTTATGTTATTAATGATCTTTTATTTCATGTCTTAGTTTTGTTATGTATTTCTTTTTATTTCCATTGTAAACATCATAAGTTAATGAAAGTGGGTTCATGACAATAAATTTATAGATTTGACTTAGAACTGGCTTTGTGCTTTTCGTCTTTTTATTTATATAGAATAAAACTATTTATCCATAGATCATCGCATAGATCTGTATCTGTCACATATTTGTATGGTATTAAGGAGAGTACCGGAACTAGGGATGTAAATAATAATCGTTTTGTATCGATCCATCGATCCAACAGCCGACGATCCGATGCATCGACAAGTCATCTGATTTCTGGTCATGTGTCTCCGAGAATCCGGTGAAGGGGGAGGCTGAGCTGTAAACCGATCACCACCTGGTGGTGAGCTGGATCCACTGGCAGGGGAGGAAGCCCGTCAGACTTGGCACGACTAAGTGTGTTTTGAAGGTCCGTTGGGAATGTCTGGTGGACCTCTCTGTTAGTGCGGTCTTTAACTCCCACCTCCGGAGTTTCTCCCAGATCCCGAGGGAGGTTGGAGACATGGAGTCAGAGTGGTCTATGTTCTCCTCTATTGTCGAGGCGGTCATTCGTAGCTGTGGCTGTAAGGTCTCTGGTGCCTGTTGTGGTGGCATTCCCCGAACCCAGTGGTGGCGCCTAGAATGAAGGGATGCCGTCAAGTTCAAGAAGGGGACCTACCTGGCCTTGTTAGCTAGTGGGACTCCTGACAGGTACCGGCAGGCAAAGCATACTGCAGCTCGTGCAGTCGCAGAGGCAAAAACTCTGGTCTGGGAGGAGTTCGGAGAGGCCATGGAGGAGGACTATAGGTCGGCCTCAAAAGTGTTCTGGCAAAGTGTCCGCTGCCTTAGGAGAGGGAAGCAGTGTTGCACCAACACTGTTTAACCTGTGTAAACAGTGTTGTTGAACTAAGCACCAAGAAGCACCAAGAAGACTTAAACAGAACCAAAAAAACTGAAGTCATGACACTTAAATCAAAAAGACTTGCTCTTAATTTAAGAAAAAAATTACACTTTTTGATATTATGTTGTTTTAGACCCTATAAAGATTTTTTTTTTGTTAATAATGTCAAATTTGAAATAGTGAGTATGATTGAATAAGATCATTTCCTTAGTACAATACTGTTCTTTTTATTTCAAGAAGAAAATATAAACTCCACCAGAAGCCTTTTCTGCTTACATTCTGTATTATACAGACATCATAACTTGTTTCACTGATACATACAATTATATTTATATTAGTGATTCATTTTTTCAATCTAGATTGATCTCACTGTTATTCACTAAGATTAAAATCGCTCATTTGAATTCTGCCATAGGCATTCATATGTGTGTGCTACCTCCAGAATTTAAAATACTTTTTTTTGTTTGCAAAATCACACGGAATTTCATCTTCATTCTTAAGATTGTGTGTTTTTGCTGCACAAAAAAAAATATTAACAAATTAATAAACCACTTCCAGTTATAGCATCCATGTATAAGAAATATAAAAACATTAAGAATATGTTTAAAAGTTCCCTTTTCGTTCAATTTTCAATTCGTTTACTCATCAGTTTGTGAGAGGAGAGGTAATACTTGGCGTAACACCTGTTCCGTCGTCTTTATAGCTGCATCCATGTCAGCACATCACGTTCACAATACAACTAAAAACGTTGGAAGACTGATTCGTTTACAATTTTTATATAATTACTGCTCTAAGTGGGTCGCTCTGTCAGCTAAAGGCATGTTTTAGATGTTCTATACTCCATTTAATGATTAACCGATTACTAAATTAGTATATGATTATTTCAATAATCGATTAATTAATCAATCCAATTAATTGCTTTAGCCCTAAAACTCACCATGACAAATTCTAAAACTTGAGATAAATTTCAAATCCGAAAGTGTCTTCAGGAACTAAAGTCCTACGTTGGGCATGCTGCTACTCCCTCATGCCGCTCTGTTTCACCTGCATGCGTTTTTACTGCTGTGTGGCACTATTGACTCCGCTATAGCGGCACAGGTAGCGGCTCCTACACATACAGAGCTGCACCCTGAACATGTGCTCCACTGTTTGATCACAGCTGACGTTTTTTCCTCTCAAATCCATCGGCAGAAACATCTGATTTGGAAATCATATAATAGTCTAAAAAAAAGTTTTATTTTTAAGAAGATTTTAACCATATTTCCCACAACTGCTCATTTTAGTGATCTGACTACAGTATTTTCTCAGTGTTATTTTTCCATACATCAGTTTTTCATTTTTAAGAAAAGGGTCTCTCTGGCATTTTAATTTTAACTGCAACTACCTAAGAACCTGCACAGTATATAACATTTTTTATTGGCACTTCATTGTTAGCAAACATAGAAACGATCCAGCAGAAGACCCAAGTCATGAATTATCCCTCCGTCCCCATTAGGATAATGAGAGTACTGATTTATTTCCTTTCTATGTGCTGATCGTGTATGGATGATCTGCCAAGGACTTTTGTTTTCACTCAATTCAAAGCATTGATTGTTCTGAACTTACATACTTTAGCTAAAGAAAAATGTGATAAATGTCAGTTGAATGTCCATGAAAGAATACAGTCAGCATTTATTGATCAAGGATTTAGCGTCAGCTTTTACTGACCAAACCACGATGCATGAAATTCATTTGATTTCCATTTAATCAGTGAATTGCAGCAGTAGCAGCTTGCAGACCCTAACATGAAGCATTAAATAAAACTGCTTTGTTTGCACAATGAAACAAAAAAAAAAAACCTTATTTTGATCTTACAATATTTTGCAGCAATAAGGCTTTATTTTCTGTAAATAGAATGCTCTTTACAGAGCTTGTTTAGAAGTATCTCACTGCACTGTCACTAGGATATGTAACCCGTCTCCAGGCGCTGCAGCTTCATTAAATGTCCCTTTGGTCACTGCGACTCTCCTCTCACATGACTGGAAAGCAAATCAAAAGCTTCTTGAAGACATTCTGTGAAAACAATAAGTCAGAGGAAGTGCCGGAAATGTGTGCATGTGTTGAAATGTTATGAGGTGCAGCTTCTAAATTGGAGCCTGTTGAAGCACAATGAAATCAGTTTGTATCTGCAAGAGAGGTAATTGGATTTATTGTTGAAATTGCTCAAAGCTATAAAGCTGTCGGGGGTTCAGCCTTGGAGCATCAAGGACGCTCCCCCTCTAGAGACTGACTCTGAGGAGAGGATAAATAAAGGGCTTTAGGGTGTGTGGGGGGAAACAAACTGCCTTGGGTATGAAGACGCTGAAGGTGAGAGTGTGCCTCCTAAAGCATATTCATACTCCTTGCCTATTTTTGGATTTAATCTGCTGGAATTTTATGTTGCACATTCTTTTATTTTGCAGATTATCACGCATTAAACAAGCTATCACCTGGAAATCTTTTTTTTTTTCATGTTAAAAA
The DNA here is from genome assembly GCF_016077235.1 of Cyprinodon tularosa. Lineage (NCBI taxonomy): Eukaryota > Metazoa > Chordata > Actinopteri > Cyprinodontiformes > Cyprinodontidae > Cyprinodon > Cyprinodon tularosa. The sequence goes on from NW_024037894.1 coordinate 160,834, forward strand.
GTGTGTTGGTGTTGGGCTTCAGTTAAAACCGAAGCGTGAAAGTGCGTTTTTTTTATGTATGCTCGTTCAAACCAAAAAAATAAACAAGAAGACACTCTTCACAAAATACAATTTTGGTTCAGTCCTCAAATGGTGCTAAGATTTGTCTGCTTTGCTATCAATTTAACTGTCTTTTATTACAAAGCATGCTTCAGTTTAGTCTAAGGGAAGCTGACTTTTTTGTACGTTTGTGTAATTTCTTTGGAAGTCCTGGAACAAATTTTCAAGAAATTACACAAACACACTCATCATGCTTCAAATGGCCTAACACAACAGCCATACATGACAAAAGACTGCAACAACCTATTTTCATTGGATTTGTAATGTGCTCAGGAGGAAGGACCTCCATGTTGCTGAAAACATCGGAGCTCCCACTGCACATTGCTCTGGTGCAAGGCAACAGTTTATAAAGACTTACGGCGGTCCGTTTTACGAAGCAGGTTTACTGAAAACTTTTATGTTTTTTTAAACCTGAAATCAGGGAAATTCTGAGTTTTCCGTTTTAAGCAAAAAACATAAGCACAACATAGAGTTTCCTCAACCCCTGTGTCTGTTACCGCAGTAACATTCTGCTTAGAGCTCACCTGGTCAGCAGCAGGTTTTCTTCAGTAAACTCAGAGTGCCCTCTGTCTCCACCCTCCTTACAGCCAATCATGCTTTTTTATTACAAACACCTCTCACTCAGGCATTGTGTGGCTTTGCAGGCGAAACAGACTGAGTAAAACACTTTTCTCAGTGAGTAAATACCATAAATCAATATATGAAATAAGAGAAATCTAAATTTTCTGACCACACATGTTAAATAATTTTGAATATCATTACTAAAGTAATTTTCTGTTAGATGTTTTTACTTTTTATTTTTTGAGTACTTTATACACATATGTGGTTTTGATAAAGTTAGAGTTCCATGGCAGTATGTTAAAAATTTAAAGCGGGATGAGTACTTTCTCTGTTTTTTGCAACAACTTCATCACCCTGGAAAAAAAGGGAGAATATTTTTCCAGCCTCAGAGAGTCTTTTAAAGCCTTTGTACTCTGCAACATAGATAAGAAAGGGTTTGTTTTGTTTTTTTACCAGAGCTGAAGCTTGAAGAAATCTTGCAGTATTCATCCTCCTACAGGTGATTTCGTAATGTTAAGGTTTAATTAAGTCTAATGTTTGACTGAGGCAGGTGGAGAACAGAGAAGCAGACTGCAGAAAGAGAGAGGGAGGCCTGCCAGAGCCTTGACCTTATTTTACATGTTGAAGTTAATGGGAAGGAACAAGCACTGTCATTGTGGTTTCTCCACACTCTGCATGGGCCCATATAGCTCACACATACACAACCTGCCCCTGTGTATGCTGTTTTGAAAAATGCTTTGTTTTCTCTGTTCAGGTGAATGAAAATCTTGTAAATATTCTGCAGCTCATTGTGTGTCTTCTTCTGCACACTGAAGGTGGTGACCTCAGGGAAGAACACCAGAGGATACCACTATATCCTAGCCAACCTGGTAAGATCTAACAAAGATTCAACGCGTGACAAAAATAATAAAAAACACCAAAAAGAAGTTCTTAGTGTGATGCAATTCAGCGAAGAGAGGTGTAACCCCTTACAGGGAACTCAGTTCCCATGATGTCAGAGCTAACTGAGTTTTTAACTTTCTTCCTCTCTTATGAGTCAGTTGATTTTTGTTTTTTTTTGCTCTCAGGGGTTTTCCAACATGAGTCTGGACGGGGTCTTTTCTGGTGGGGCCAACATTACCGGCTTCCAGATCATCAACCCAGACAGCCCCATCGTGCAGCAGTTCCTCCAGCGGTGGGAGCGCTTGGATGAAAGAGAATTTCCAGAAGCCAAAAACACCCCGCTGAAGGTCAATAAGGCATAGCTGCCGATACTGCAGTTGGTTTTTATTCACTACTCTACTGCTAAACTTACAGCTCTGAAGTTTTAAAGTAGCTCTCATAAATTTTACTGAACACTAAATAAATAAATACATAGTGAAGTAATGAAATGTCAATGTGAATATTTTATTTAAAAAATGGATATTTAATTATTATGTTTCATATTTCCTAATTTAATGGTTCATTTAATTGTTTAATGATACATTGAAGAAATAGATGTTGGGTTTAATTAATCAGGTAAAAAGGGATAGTTGGGCTCTTGGCTGCTTCTCTGGTTAATGCTTTCTTTGCACAGCTTCAGACTGTCAGGTTAAAATGCCAGGTTTCTGTAGTAAAAAAAAAAAGCCTAAAACATGACATGCTTTATACTGTGTTTAAATGACTTACAGTGGGTCCTGTATATTTGTTAGAATGCTTCATATTATATTTCAGAGTAATAATACTAAAAAGACGAATTTCAGTTGTAAACAACTTTATAAGTCACGTTTTCATTTCTTCTCACAGTTAAGCTCCCAGGCGATGGTCTTTCAGATCCTGTGGTTATAATTAATGGGTGGATGAATACGTATATATTATGTTGTAGTGGTAACATCATGTTGGCTCTCTGCTGCCTAATGCCTTCCTTCAAAGCTGTCTTTGGCTCTTTTTCACAGTACACATCAGCTCTAACACATGATGCCATCCTTGTGATCGCGGAGGCCTTTCGTTATCTTCGGCGCCAGCGAGTAGATGTTTCACGCAGAGGAAGTGCAGGGGACTGCCTCGCCAACCCCGCTGTGCCTTGGAGCCAAGGCATTGACATAGAAAGGGCACTCAAAATGGTAGGACTATAGGAAAGGCCTACTTTATCCTAATTTAATACATGTTCTAAATTTATATATCTTAATCAGTTTTGTTTGCTATGTAGTTGATTTTATTTAGTGCCATTTTCTTTCTGTTCCCTCCTGTTAATATAAAGTTGTTATTGTTCTGCTAGAAATTTGAACAAAGACTCTGAGCCTTCGAGAACATTCTCTGCCAAACAGTTTGCCTTCTTGCTGTTTGCTCGAAGCAGGTGTTATAATTGTTTTCTCGGCACCACGGCAGGTCCAAGTTCCAGGTATGACAGGAAACATCCAGTTTGACACATTTGGGCGGCGGTCTAATTACACAATTGACGTGTATGAGATGAAACCCAAGGGTCCCAGGAGGGTAAGTGAGCATGCAGCCTTGAAAACAGTTTAATTAATTAATGAATCCTAAATTAGTTTTATTATCTGCAGAGCCAACATATGATAGAACTATCAGCACAGTGTGCATTGAGTCATGAATACAGACAGACACAGTGCATCGCTCTATGGTTCAGTTCCTTACTGGCTGAACAGATGCTGACTGTAGCTCAGTCTTGCAAATCCAACTTGTGTCACTTGAGCTCCAGTTTTCTCAGAGATCTTGTTCTGGAAATTATCCTTTCAGCTGATAATGACAGCCTAGAGTTTAAGAAAAATAAAACTTTATGCTTACCCTTTCACACTACCATGTTTTTCTTTAACCACTTTTAGTCTTTATATATATTGTTTTTTGTTTTGATAAGCTTACTTTTCAATGTTGTACAGCAATTCCTTACATAAAAAATTTCAAAATCCTTTTTTTAATCAAGACTTTAAATTAATAAAGGAACTCATTATTATTTCTGTGATATCTGTTGGCACAGAAATAATAATGAGTTCCTTTATTAATTTAATTAAGTTAGAGTCTTTGGAACAACTCTGGATCAAATGTGCAAATAGCCTTAAAGTTAATCAAGCCATTTATTATACTTGTGTAAAAATCTGCTTTCATCTGTCAAATGTCTGTTTATTTTTAATTGAATTTACAGAGCTAGTGACCAACTAAAGAAGCTATACATAGATATTGTTTCCAACTTTAAATGAACATGCCTGTGTAAATTCTCTGTCATGTAGGAAACCACCAAACAGGCTAAAATCGGATGCTATCAGGCGTTGGCTCAATTTTTTCTCTATTAAATGGCCAAACACGTAGCATGTATATAGCCTGTACTTATATAGCGCCTTTTCAAGTGCGAATACTTGACCAAAGCGCTTTACACTAAATTCAGTCATCCACACACACACTGATTGTGGTGAGCTACATTGTAGCCACGGCTGCCCTGGGGATCACTGACAGAAGCGAGGCTGCCGTACACTGGCAAAAGCCAAAACTCAGAGTTTCCAACCTCAGACTAGATCAATTCAGATTTAAGTTTCTTGCAAAAGGACACAATGTCCCTGAAAGCTGGTGTTCTGTCAGAACAGCACACACTGTCATACATTGTTCTAATATGTGCACACATGCGCAACAGAGAATTATTCCCACATTGAATTTTAGCAGCAGTGTACCGACCAGCAAAAACATGTTTATTTTAACTTTTAAATAAGAAAATCAGTTTTGATTATACTGGGTTTTTTTTTGGATGTAGAAACGGCCAGATATGATTTAAGTTGTTGAGAGATGAAAGTCTCTATAGATAAAACCACATGAGTCAATATTAATTTAAAATAAGTAACTTTAGTAGTTAAAAAGTTGTGTGCGGCAATTTAGATTTGGTTACATTTTGTTATCATGCTTAAAATCATAGAAAACATTGGCTGTGGTTTATATTGTGACTTGGAATTCATTTAGGTTGTATAAAAAGTAATCATATGCCAATCTGACAGTGATACCAGAGCCCGATGGAACTGAAAATCCGACAACACCATCGTCCCTATACGTATACAACAGACTTCAGTTCCCCAGAAAAAAGACGTGTGAGTCTTTGATTTGCATCTGAATGGAGTGTGCTTAGTAGGCTGGACCTCCTTGTTGCTTAAAACATCACGACTCCAGCTACAGATTGCTCTACTGCGAGCTGATGGGATTGGCAGACTCCTAGATTGGTGTCAAAACTTTTTCAGAAACAACAAGCGAAAGTCGAGTACCTTCGAATTAAGCCTGTTTTGTGGAAGAACAAATCAACTTTCTGCTTGAGAAAGGAGTTTCCAAGTATTACTGCATATTTAGTCCTAAATTTAACAGATATTTTAATATTTTGTAACAATGTAGGCATGAGGCGAGAATCTTAGCTCTTATTATCATTCATCTAAAGTTTCTCTAATTTTCCCATAAGCTTGGAAACGTGTCATAGTCCTGGGATTGCTATAAGGAGCTAGAGAAATAAAAGTCTGCCAGGAGTGGGTGCACTCATTTGGAAAAGCCACTTAGCTTGTTAACTTGACAGCTGTAAAACATGTCAGCACTTGTTAGTTTACATGCTGGACAGCTTCTTCAGAGCTCCGACAGCGCCGTGGACCAATGTTAGGCTGCTACTTAGCATGAAATTTTCCCACGCACCCATATTTGATTTCAAGACATATTTTTAGTTAACTCTGCTAAGTTATTATGTTTTGTATATTTCTTTATATGCTTTTGCGTGTGTTTGTAAACACTTGTCCAGCCAAAAGGCAAAAACAAGGCTGTCTAACACCGCATGTCACTCAAGATGCTTACTACAGTAGCTCCATGACCCTAGAGTCCCTGCAGAAGCTGACAGCTAAAGGGAGCGGCCCCATAATGTCTGTGTAGCTCAGCTCACAAGGCTGCATTCATCTGCAGCCCCCCATGTCTCGTCTCAGTGTGAGACAATCTGCAGTGTGTTATTGCCACCAGAACAGAGAGGCTGAAAGAAATCAGTGTGGCTGAAATAAACAATGCAGCTGCTGGACTCGTCTCGGGGTAAGAAGGATCAGTTTAATGTGCATTGATGCTTCCTGTTGAATTCTATCATTAGTTTAAAAAAAAAGGAACACGGAATTTGCTGTGCAAGGCATTTATTTAATTATCATTTTCACCTCTTGGTTTTTTTTCCCCCCACTGGTATAATTTTATTCATGTTTTATTGCTTTAGTGGAGCTGGTTTCTTGTTATGTAAGAGAACATTTGCTGAGCCAGGAATAGATTACTCCTACTCTGCTGAAGTGTAGCCCAGGTGAAGTGAGAAGCGCAGCAACAAGCTTTTTATTAAATCATAAATCAGGGAAAACCAAACTGTCTCCAGCTGTACAGATTAAACAGAGCCACACTTTACATGCTTGGAGGTTGTACCTGTCCAAGTAGGCATGCGCTGGTTTGAGAGTCTAACAAGATGATAACCTTTAATAATACCAACTATCCTGGGGTTTTTCAGCATATATCTGTGATGGTAATTATAATTGTTGATTTACTAATAGATCTTTGTTGATCTTATTGTTAAATTTTCACAAATTTTTTTTTTTGTTCTGTTTCTCTACATGCCTATTATAATAATAACTATTTTTTAAATGTTGTATTTGAATAATTTTGACCTTAAACTATAGATCAAAGCAAAAATATAAAACATGGCTGATCATTTCATATAAAACTAAAGCACAACATTTATTTTTAGTTTAATTGGTATTATAACAGTGATATTTGCTGAAATGATAAAAAAAAAGCTTTACAATCACACTACTTTGAGTTCTGAACTATAGCATACAGAGCTTGACCACCAGATAAGTAAGGCTGCCTCATATATTTAGCACTTGTGATGAATACTGAAAGTGTGCACCTCTGTTTTGCACTGATTCAGAAACCTTCAACTCAGCATGCTCGATGCTTGAAAATTTATCTTGACAGCTTGATCTACCTTCTGATTAATTTGGCGGATGAATATATGCTTGCTTGGGTTTACTCACTGAGCATTTTTATCTATTTTTAGAGTTTTGAGCTTTAAATATATAAAAAAAAAACAAGATTTCAATTTACAATAGGGTGGAATTAAAGGTGCGCAATTTAAAGCTGTGTCTGACTGTGACTGGTTGTTAAATCAAACGCTTTGCTAATTTGTCAGATTAAGCAGGAGTGTCGAGCTGCATATATTTAGTTTCCGCATCGTGACTGCCTTTTTGCGACCAGAAATAATTTTTAAATCACTTAATTAATAAAGCACTCAATTTTTCACAAGTTCAGACAATTTAGCTTTAAAGGAATCCATTGGGATTTTCCTATTACCTGCAAAGGGTATCTGCATGCCATGTAAAAAACTTACTTACAAAAATTATATATGCTTTGCTATATTTTGCCCCCATGGAGGTCGCCATTTTTCACCTGTGCAGTGCATGCTGGGTTGATGATGCAGTTAGGTCCACTTGGGCTGGAACTGAAACACAGGAAGGCTAATATAAGTAGAGCTATTTTTTATTTTACTGCGTTTTAATGGTGTAAACGTTGAGGCGACGACACAGTGTTTCCTCAACGTTTACACCAATGTTTTGGATTTTTTTAGGCTTTTTAAGGTTAAAAAAGCCGTCTTATACAGGGAACCGGCCCATGCCTTCTGCAAAATGTCTTTTCCACTTCCTGTGATAACCGTGAACTCTCTGTGTCATTTTTCAGATCGGCTACTGGAATGAGTACGAAAAATTTGTATATATTATGGATCAGCAGGTCACCAACGAGTCCTCTTCTGTGGAAAACCGAACAATTGTGGTCACTACTATTATGGTACTCACTTTCAAAACAGGTTCTAAATGTTTCACCATAAGATTTCTGCCACTCAAGGTCAAGGTGTCCATTGTTGCAATCTGTCCTGGGAGGGTAGAATTATTTTACTTTTCAGTTGCTTTCCATCCACTCACTACATGTTGAAACAGTCGATTCACAAAGAGTGTTTCAACTGTATCCGTGTGGGTGCCAAAGCATTTTGGTTTTTTTATATTACAGTGGGCTGTTGTAGTAGTGACGTCACAATAACGGCTTTGGTAAAGATAACCATAAAGATAAACCTCATCTTATTCACATTCAGTGCGTACGTAAGTAAAACTCTTTCCCTCTCATTAAGTAATCTGTCAGTGACGGTGGTTTTAACATAGCTCTGAAATGCGCCATAGGTAAAGCACGGCGTAGGAGCTTTCTCTGACATAGTCCAGGATCAGGATTAGACTCAGCGCTAGGGAGATTTGCCCCAGGTTAGAAATCATCTGCCATTTTTAAATGTACGATAAGGTACGCCTTATCGTACATTTAAAACCATGGCTCTGTCGTTCCTTCTGACTTTGTCTATTATGTCTACATCTTAGGCAAATTCAGAATGCAGTAGTCATACATTCCCATTTCAGCTTCTGAAAACTCATTGTCATCTCAGCCCAAGTGGAAGTGCTATTCAGAGAGAGAGAGGAAAAGTGTACAGCAGTGTAGTGCCATTGCATTATTGTCTGTCAGGCATGCTTTTGATTTAAACAAAGGCAGTCGTTATTTTAGACACCTCACAGTCATCTCATTGACTTCATTTTCCTTTAACAACATTAAAATGTGTTCAATGAAAGATGATTCTTTCATGTTACTTCATGTGAAACATACGGTAATTGTTTTCACTCAGATAAAACTCTGGAAAACATGTACATGCCACATGAAAAACTAAAACCCTGTTGATTAATACTTCAAGGTGACATTAATTCATCTTTTATGGCTGACATGTTTTACAGTCCAGGGTAAAAAATAAAAATGATAAGATTTTTTTCTTGGAGTCTAAAAAGCAGAGGTGATGTGTGTCTTTTAAACAATATAATTAAGGCAACAAGCAGAACAACGGCCATCTTCTCTTAGTGAATGTAATCACAAGTGGTTACTAGTAAATTCAACTTGGGTATCTTTGATGTCACTGACGGTTACTTTATGAACTGGAAATGTGCTCCATTAAGCTTGTCCTGTGTAGCACAGATGCAAACTACATGCAAACCTTTATCCAATCAGAGGTTCCACTCACTTGGATGGACAAAGGTAGCATGACCAAGGCTAACAACCCATTTCCTCCTCCTGCTTGCTCATTCATCCCCTGTCCTCCAGTGAAACATCAGAGATGTGTTATTTTCTTTTTCTAATGTGCCCAACATTGGTTTTTCTTCGCTTGCCTTGCATGTCTGCGTGCTTCAGTATGGCTTTACACCCCCGTGTGACCCATGAAGTCTGACCACTGTGGACATGCTTCTTGCTTTCAACTTGAACTTAAAACCATGTCTAATTAACAGGAAGCTCCATATGTGATGTACAAGAAAAACTATATGCAGATGGACGGCAATGACAGATATGAAGGCTACTGTGTCGATTTAGCTTCTGAAATTGCAAAGCATGTGGGCATTAGATATAAGCTGTCCATAGTGCCTGATGGAAAATATGGAGCCAGAGACCCGGAAACCAAGACTTGGAACGGGATGGTGGGCGAACTGGTTTATGGGGTAAGTTTCAGCCCAACTGATTGATTCAACAATTCTTTAAATCCAAATCAAACCAAACAGATACAATGCAAAGATGACATACACTTGGAGATTCAGTTCAGTGGTTTCATGACATGTTCTTTGGTTTCATAAACCATACTTACATTTATATTTACACCCATCGCATTTTATTTTACAGAACAAAGAAATAAAGTTGATTTTAAAACCGTTAAAACCCAAGTTAACCATTAGAAAAACTCAAGTGCAATCAGTTGTCTAATAGGTGTTAGCAAAATTTTTATCGGTCAAGAGCAGAGGTGTCAAGTAACAAAGTACAAATATTTTGTTACCTTACTTAGAAAGAAATGTGTTCTTTTTGCAATAATCTCTACTTTAAAAAATGGTAAATGGCCTGTACTGATATAGCGCCTTATTCAAGCCAGAAGACTTGACCAAAGCACCCATTCACGCACAGACTGATGGTGGCAAGCTACATTGTAGCCACAGCTGCCCTGGGGCTCACTGACAGAAGCCCTGGCGCCACCATCAGTAGACAATGCAGGTGAAGTGTCTTGCCCAAGGACACAACGACACTGAAAGTCGAAGTCGGGGTTTGAACCATCAATCCTTCGATTTCAGGGCAAACTCCTACATCTAACGCCACTGTCACCCACTTTACTAAAAATAGACTCTTTAGTTTTGTTTCATTTGACTCGGTAAGCCCCAAATTGTTGTTTACCACATACCAAAAAGGTTTTCAAGATATTGCAAAGTAAAATTTGACACTGTTATCATTAGTTATAAAACTAAGGAAATGAAGTCTAAGGAAGTTATCATCTGAAATTGTAGAAAAATGTTTCTTTAATAGGGTAGTGCAGTAACCACTAAAAAGTTTAAAGCACCTTAAAAAATTTTCCTATTTTTTTCTATTACTTTTATTTTTAAACTTTAAATAGTTTTGAAATGTGTATTTTTAGTAGAGTAAAAACTTAGTTTGATTATCTAACTTCTACGTAATAGTTTTTTTTTGGGGGGGGGTTTGCGGTGGCTCATGTTTTTTTTTTTTTTTTACAGTAGGCTGACAGGAAAGCAGGTACTGTATAAGAGGGGGAGAGACATGCGGCAAAGGACCACAGACCGGATTGGAACCCGGGTCGGTCGTGTCGATGACTAAGGCCTCCGTACATGGGTCCTATGCTCTGTCCACTGCACGGCCCTACATGATTGTTTTAAACAGTAGGATTTATAGTTCTGCTGGAGTGATGACTAATAAATATTGAAAAGAATGTAATTCATAAGACTCAACCTGGTAAAAAAAAAAATACAAAGACATTTAATTTGAAAATATATGAAATATGATTTGCAAAAAAAGTTTGAAAAACAAACAGGATTAAAAAAAAATAGAACGTGAAAAAAATGTTAAAAGGAAATGGCAAACTTACTCTTAAAACTTTCATTTCTTATTTTATTTTAAACACAAAATATCTTTGCTTGTAAGAGTAATGGAGCAAAATTCACTAAATGTTGAGTTGAGTTTTGCTTTAGAACAATAATAGAAAAACCTAAAAATGTCAGTCTAGATATTTAAAAATACGCCTCGGAGAACAAAATAAAAAGCATTAAAGTATCTGTTAGTGTTACAAATGTGAAAAACTTTAAAGGAGTATGAGAGTTGTTGCGATCTGTACTGAGGTGAGTTATGCAAAAAACGTTTTCCTTTTACATCCACGCTGTTTGCAGGTAAAGTAGTGCAGCTTCATCCTCAGAAGAGCAGCTCTGACTTTCAATCAGGCTGTACTGGTTGGAAAATGAAGATTGGAGCTTTTCCCTATTTTATCTTCACCATAAGGCACCCTGCCTTCTATTACTAATAGTATTTATCATGATATGGTATGCAGTGAGAAAACTCTGTATTTGCGTAAACATCATGACTCATGGTCACTTTGTGGTGGAAGATGGACCAATAAATTAAAAGAAGTTAGCATATTTGATGTGTGAAAAGGTTTGTAAAAGTGCATTCCTTTTTCTCTGCGACCAACTTTCTATTTGAAGCCTTTTTGAGCTTTGTATCTTAAACCTATGGTACTGTTTTTATCATGCAGCTCAGGGATATTTGCAATTGAACCTGGCTCCAAAAGGACGATATGCATCTTTTATGAGACCTCAGCTGCTGAATGAGTAATGTTGGAAATCTAACTCAGAGAAGGAGAGTGAAAAAGACATGCATGGAATGTCACTGCAGAATTTGCGATATGTGTCTGCAGACTCTGCATATGTTTCCGTGTGAGTTTTCGTTGGATTAGATCTACAGACATGCCGCCCTGTTGTAACTGAAATGGCTGTAAGAAGGCCTCTACATTTGTGTTGATGTTAATCAGCTCCCTAGCTGATGAATGAACGCCGGAACACAGCTTTTTGACTGACTTTGCGTTCAACATCTGTCACCGCGGTCTCTAATACTAATTGCATGTCTGTGAGGCATTGCAGAGTATCTTTCAGGCAAGCTGGAGGATTTATGAACTGCTTGCATCAGCTCCCTCCTCTGTTTTCTGACTCTCGCTTTGATTCATGACAGAAATTTGGATTGAGACAAAGACATTTAGCAACACAAATGCTGAGAGACTCATTTCCAAATGGCCCCTTTGCTCCAACCGGCTTTTTAACACGTCTGCTGTTCAATATATGCTTAATAGGTGCATTTCTTCAGGCCTTTTTACTCCAGAAATGCATTGCAAAGCTGTGTTGGTTTGGTTTTGCATTTAATCGATATTTCTTTGAAGTGTTTAATATTTATAGCCTTGCTTGATGTTTTTTATGGTTATTCCTGTAAGACTAACCCCTGCCTGCTTTCATGTTTACAGAGAGCTGATATAGCCGTGGCTCCTCTCACCATAACTTTGGTGCGGGAAGAAGTGATAGACTTCTCGAAACCCTTCATGAGTTTGGGAATCTCTATTATGATAAAGAAGCCTCAAAAGTCTAAGCCAGGAGTGTTTTCCTTCCTGGACCCTCTGGCCTATGAGATCTGGATGTGCATAGTTTTCGCCTATATCGGCGTGAGCGTGGTGCTCTTCCTGGTGAGCCGCTTCAGCCCTTATGAGTGGCACTTGGATGAGAACGATGAGGCCAAAGACCCTCAGAGCCCCCCTGACCCTCCAAACGACTTTGGGATTTTTAATAGCCTGTGGTTCTCCCTGGGTGCCTTCATGCAGCAAGGATGCGATATCTCACCAAGGTTGGTTGTTGTGCTCATTCTCCACCACCACCCCCTCCAGGTGCCTAATCATATCATCTCTTTGCATTTTATAGTCCCATACATGCTTTTCCATCCTGCAGTGGTGCATATGGGTTATTTTGAGCTTTGTTGTTTCTGCTGCCCACTTAACCTCATGCTCCACTCCATCGCCCCTTCCTCCCATTTCTCAGAGCAAGAATCCCTCCTCTTCTGCTCACTCATCTGTTCTGAAGCTGCATGCTGGCAGTGATGCCCGCTGTCCACAAAATAACTTCTATCCACCATGCTGAGGGCTGTAAAATGCACTGGGGTCATTGAGATTTATGCAAAGTAACAGCTGGACTTCCTCACGATTCTTGGAGGGCTACCGTGTTTTTGCTGCATGTCTCATTTTACGGTCATCATCTTGGCGCATATTAAGTATTTTGTGTGATTAATTATATTACAGAACCTCATTTTCATCCAGTTCGCCACACATTCATTCATCTGTCCGCCAGTCACTTCATTTGCTTGAGTTTCCAACATAGATGTATCTCATATAGAGCTACCTTTTCAATTGTTTCAAACTGTAAATAATCAGATTGGTCAAATATTACATCTTATGAACCAGTACAGGTGGCTAAGGTCATTTGTCCTGTACAGATATGTTTATCTTATCAAGAGCAACAGAGTCATGCAAAAGGTAAATGGTCAACCTGGAACTCTGTATTTTTATTCTTACAAATATGTGACAAAAAAAATTTATTTTAAGAACAGCACAGACCAGAAAGTATGTGATATCGTGCTGTGAGCATAATTGGCTTAAGTTTGTTTTCTCAAACTCTCTGTATAAGTATCAAATTCAATGTATAGTGGTTAATTTTTGTGAATTTTTTTACAGACCCACCCTTTCCACTTAAAAAAAAAATGCACAAGCACAACCCTGTACCCGCTCCTGAGAGGGAACACCTATTAAATACGTGCAAGAACGTGCATGAGCCCATTTCTCCTCATGCACACTCTGTTTAAAAGTGGCTGTTTGCATCGCTTATACAAGATTTGTAATTTTTCCGGTATGTCAGACTCACCACCAGTAAGTGAAAATGTGGGACAAACACGTAGGACGGCCTTACCTAAATATATCACCAGGATGATGGACAATTAGGAGGACCACTTATTTTGATGATCCACCCAGAAAAGGAAAATAGTCAACTTCACCTTTAAAGTTGTGTGATTACATATAACACCAAGGTTTTAAATATTGTCTGTACATTTTAAAACTGGTGTGTCAACAGAAAACAAATACATCAAACAGAAGGTGCAGTTTCTGATCATCATCTCTGTCTTTGCTGAGTTTAGGAACAGGAACTTATCTGAAAACCAATTTCTAACAGCTGAAACACAGACCTCCATTTTGGACAAACTAGATCCATATTCAAAAGTCATAGGCTTATAAACTCATAAATCAGCATAACAGTCGAAGCAGATTGAGTTCTGTCAGACAAATAAGAATTCAACACTATCAGTAGTTTGCCTCAGATGGAGAAACAAAGGCTGAAATGTTGCCTACTGACAGAAGCCAGGCTGATGTACACAGGCACCACTTGGCCCTCTGAGCCCCATCAGTGCCAATGTGTGTGAAGTGTCTGGCCCAAGGACATAACAACTGAGATGGACTGAGCTGGGATTTAAACTAGTGACCCTCCGGTTGTAGGACGTACTCCTGCAACCTTCACCACAACTTCTAGCTGCAAAGTGTTGATCTTAAAATTAACAGCTAACAGCGTTGCTTCAATTAAACTCTGTGGATTAACACCAACTCTTAAAGGGACTAACCCTCGGATAGTTCAATTAGATTAAATAAGTTTTAAATAATATTGTACCATCACATGCAACAACAACACTGCACATTTAGTACATTTTTTTAGTACTTAGTACTAAGAAAAAGAAAGAACAACTTACAAATGATGCAAAATTAGAGAATAAAAGTGGAATAAAGAAGAGTTATAAAATGTGGTCCCTATGTCCTCCAGCAGTGTAGGCCTATAACAGCAAAACTATAGACATAGCTCAGGATAACCAGAGCCACCAGAAATTCTTTAAACCTGTTTAATATGAAGCTTATATGTCTAAGTCTGGATCAAAAATATCACCAATGCTTTTTTACATTATTATAGAAGCGCCATTTAATGCCATCAGGATGTAATTACTGAATAATTAGCTTCTTTTACAAAGGCTCTGGTCCAAAGACAATAACTTGTCTCTCATCTTAATTGAAAATCAGAAAATATATTCCTGTTTTTATATCTTGGAGTCACAGGAAGCATGACAGCAGAGGTCAGGCCACTCGATTCAGGTTGTTATTCTCCTCGGCTTCCTGACTATTCAGGATGATTTCAAACCTTCTAAAACTTCTAAACTACTTTCAGATACAGTCACATTCAGTTAATGAAGCTTTATATCATTCTCACCAAGCGATTAATCTCTGTAGTGAGGCAGACACAATAGGAAGGGATCCCTTCCTCCTCCACATGTCGATCTGAGCACCCTGCTCTCATGTCTGTGTCTGCTTCTCTCCTTCTTCCTCCTCCTCCTCATCCCAGGTCTCTGTCCGGCCGTATTGTCGGGGGAGTGTGGTGGTTCTTCACCCTCATCATCATCTCTTCCTACACGGCCAACCTGGCTGCCTTCCTTACTGTGGAGAGGATGGTCTCTCCGATTGAGAGCGCCGAGGACCTGGCTAAGCAGACGGAGATCGCCTACGGCACTCTAGACTCAGGCTCCACTAAGGAGTTCTTTAGGGTGAGTGTCTCAGCTGGTTATCTCCACACTGTATACAGGTAGGGCTCTGTCTAACCCAGCGTGGGCCAGAAGCTCAGATTCTCTGGAGCCTTCCTTTGGTTTCTGATTTATGACCCACCGCATAACAGATTGAAGCATAATCAATAGAAAAGCTTAGAACAGTATATTTCTTCCCTGATGCAGCACTTTTAAAGCCCAAAAGCCAAACAAAGTTTTAATACATTTTTATCTAATTAGTTCAGTTCATCATAAAAAGTGGTTTTATCAAATTAAATAAAGTTTTACTAAAGGATAAAACAGCTGAAATTAAATTATAAGCATTTGTCTTGTTCAGTGATTTACTTTGTGATGAAAAGTTAAGATGAGCTAATATTTTTTCTTGGGGCGGAACCTCGGCCCTCATGTCGTTACCTCCGAACTGAATGATTAAACAAAAGGAATGAACCTCATGTCCACAATCCATTTAATTCACAAGATTAATTTTGGTTTCTTCAAAGTTAACTTTTTTCTTTCTTACAATAAGATTATTTCTGCCTTGAATCTGGGACAATTAGGCTCCCTCATGAGTCCATCTGTGGATTCATAAACTAAACTTTCATTAACTTCTCCACTAATATGCACACTCATTTCTATTTTATATTCCTCTGGAGGGCTGCTTAAATACAAAGATCCCTGTTTAATCCCCACACATAGCACCCATTAAAAGTTTTTACTTCGTTCATTTTGTCTCTTGTCAACTCATTCATTCTGCATTTATGGCTGTAGGTCTTTTAGGATAAGCTTCCCACACTAAGATGTTTTCCTTCCCAGTTTTCTTTCCAAAGCATCTCAAGCTCAGTCAGAATGAGTGGTGAATATATAGATCCATGAACAAAATGTTTTAGTTGTCTTCACAAATTCTCAATAAGATATCCATTTTGATAGAGGATATCAAGGTTGAGACTAACAGAGTCAGCAAAGACGGGTTACAACCAATCAGATAACTACAGATGTGACACAAAAACATCTTTTATTAAAATAAAAGCACTTCCATCAGCCAGCTTTTGAAATTATAAGGATTACCCAGCTAATCCAATGCATAATAAAGGGCATCATTAAAATCCCTTTTAGCTGCATTGTTGACTTTGTGGTTACAGTTTGCAGCAGGGCTTTAACTCCCACTTCCTGTGCTGTGATTGGTCGATTCAGTTGTAGAAGGGAGAGCCTTTATGGAACTAAATTGTAGGGATAAAGTTTGTTTAAAACTTTTATTTTTTATAATGAAAAATTAAGTAAAACTGAGATAAAAGATTTTGAAACCGAAAAATATTATTCAAACTTTAAAGAAAAACCAATTAAGGCTAAAATACATTTTTAAAATGTAGAAGCTGAAGGGAAAAAAAAGTCAAACTTCAATCTTCATGTCAGTGATGATATTAGTTTCACGGAAACTTTATATTACCTACGACCAGTCACATAGTCTTAAACCAGGGGTCACCAATGCTGTGCCTGCAGCCATCAATGGGCCCTCAAGGACTAATGGGGTCCCCTCTTCTGAAAACACAGCAGCAACTCACCAGTGGGCTATGCTTGAAATTGTATTTTATTCAGTTGCTCTTGTTGTTTAATCATTTATAGAGCATTTCATCATATTAATCATGTAGATCATCCATCCATCAATATTCTCCCGCTTATCCCGTCAGGGTCGAGGTGCGGCCAGTGTTAATACCAGATCTGTTCAGGCCCCGCGCATTCCAGTGATGTTACTCTATATGATTGGCTGAATATTGCCACATGAGCATCTGTAATGTTAGCGTGTCTAATGACTGATGAAATTTATTCTTCAATTCTTGATTGATAACAAAGATGAAAAAATCTTTTTATGGTGAACAAAGTAACTATTAGACCATGATATAAAGAGGGAGAACTGGGTAGCATTGTAGCTAGCTGTGCTCAGTAGCTAACAGGTTAGCATCTTTTAGCTTTGTCAGTTAGCCATATTAAGCTACACAGCTTTTAACTTTGTGTCAACCACAACTTTCCATACTCTACAAGTAGAAAAACTGTTTTCTTTGTCTAAATACTCAACAAAAGTCATTTTTAAGGGTTTCCATTTGTCCTCCTTTGCCCTCAGATCTTAATTAAAGGAAGCTCTGAGGCTTGTTGTGTCGCCTTAAATAACATAGCTCAGTCTGTCTTAAAAGGCAGTGCTTTTCTTTAAAAAAGAATGATTGTTTTGGCTACTTTAGATCACAGATGAAACGTAAAATAACAGCAAATATGGGTAATAATATGTTGAGACTCTAGTTTAAATATTATTCTTAGGAAACCGGTTCTAGCCTATATATTTTGTCCGAGTGGCATTGCTATATCATACCCTTAGTAAAAAGTAGTATACTTGAAGTAAATTCTATTAAGAATACCTAAGTATAAGTATAAGTTTAGAAAGTATACCCGGACAATGTACTTTAGTGTACCTGAAGTATTACTAAAGTAATACTTCTTCGAACTAAATTGGGACATTTTTAAGTTTACTAAAGTATACTTAAAGTATACTTTAGTAAACAATAAAGTAAACAATAGTATAGTCAAGTTCACTTGACTATACTATACTATAGGAGCAAAACATGGGGAAGTAAACGCTTAATTTAATATGAAATATTACAAAAATCAGCATCCAGCATATGTTCAGTTTCTGCCCCCATATTTTATTTTTGTTGTGGATTTTTGTAACAGGTATAATAGGATCATATAATCTTAACATTTACATCCTATCAAAATAATAACAGCTTCTTTAAAACAAAAAGCACAGCTTTATCTAAGTACACATGAATGAATAGTTTTAGGATTGTTTAAATATATATTTCCATTAGGTTTCACTATAACTTTATTAAAGGACACATTATTTTTATGCTGACCCTGAGAGATTATTTTTCATTCATCTATAGTGTAATGACAAAACTTTATTTCTGGTGTGGCTGCTTCAAGCTGCTCATGAGAATGATCCAGAGTTATAGATGCTTTTAATGGTTGTAATTTAATCTGAATATAAAAATCTAATGTAACTTTTTTAATGGTGACACAGATTTTAATACAGGCTGCTGGAGGCTACCCAATGCACTGCAGCTGTCCAGGATACAGTATAAACAACTGGAGGCCATTTAATTTTACAGTTTTTATTATGTAGAAATAAAATATGTTTTTCAATTTGCAGATATATATAAAAAAGTTTCAATTTAATTTTTTGGAATGGAAAAGGAGGAAAATTGCCCCAGACTCTGTATTGATGCAAACTGGCCTGAACACAATGTTATGTTGCTCACAAGGGAAGAAGACATAGACTGAATGACCAGATGGCACTAATAAACACTATTGATTGATTCATATTATTTATCTTAGGAAATGGAGGAGCTGCATTCCTGGATTTTACACTTGATTTTTTGTTTAAATATTAATAAATATGTAAAAATGGATGAAAACATCAATGTCCCTGTTTCCTATTTTAGTTTTCATAAAATGTATTTATTTTTATCTATGAGCTGGAAATGTCCCCAGATTAGATTGCAGAAATCTGGTCACCTTATCATATCATGACGACATAAGAAAGGACAGGGCCCCGAGCAGATCTGGTACCTACATCGGTGCCTATCGCCTGCAGGACAGGTTGCCAGTCTGTCCCACATGTAGAAAATTTAAGCATTTATAGAGATATCAAAAGGACAATATCTAAAAGAAAATGAAAAATTAAAAGAAACAATAAAGTATCCTTATGTAAGATGTGGCTTGTAATGTTAGTAAAGTGTCTTTATGCTAACTGTTGTTTTCTTAAGAGCTAAAAATTGGTTAATTAAAGACATCATTAAATAATTCAATAGTCATGAATGTGTTCTGACAGCAGCAGCAATATGCTCTGAAATGATTCATGTTAAATTGGGAGCGTCATATGAGCTAAGCTGATGTTTCACTGTTTATATTAAGAAAAGTGAGGCTTGTATGAACTGTTGTTTATAGCTGAGCACAAACATTTATATTTCTAATCTGTCTTCAGCTGCTGTTAAACAGTTTTCCTTTCATTTAAACATTGTTTTTAAAAAACTGTGATTACAGCGAGGCTTTTGGATATGAAGTCAGAATTAAACTATTGAAGAGAACAGCTATTAGCCTAAATATGCTTTGCGAATATTACTGGCCGCAACCAGGAGAAATTCAGTACTGTTTTAAAAGGCTGGTTTCCTGAAAAGCAGCCAATCACAGGCAGTTTACTTTCTCTTCTTGGCTCTTCCCTCAAAGAGACAAAATTTATCATGAGCCACATAAAAACAGGTCCAAATGAGAGTAAGAGAGAATCTACAGGCAGATAAAAAGCAAGAGAAGGAGCATGGACTTGACATATTGGGGTCTCGTAGTCTTATTTACCATGCATGTGTTCGTTTGTTATAATTCTGACTTCATAGCCCTTTATAGCCCTGCATTTATCTTCATCGATCACTAATGCTCTCCAACAGACTTCTAAGGTCATCATCAGGGACATTTAGCCATAATTTATTTTATTTATTTTTAACTTTTCAGTTTAGTGTCACATTAAAGTGATCTTATATAAAAAAAAAAACAGCTGTGGTTTGAAGTTATGAAATAAAATAAGTAAAAAAAAATGGATGAGTCTTGAATCAGATTAAGAACATACTGAAGTTCTTACATTTTTTTAACAGTACATGGAGCTGTGTGGATGTGCTGCTCCTGGTGCCTCTTGGCTAAGCTCAGGGTGATCAGAGTCACTTCATCTGATTAAAATAAAGCTTCAACAACTAGAAAATAGGATTCAAATCTGCAGGCATCTGCTCATAAAGCACATCCTCACAGATGACGCCATGTTCCTTAGAAATAGAACTGACATTCACATCCAGAGTCCAGCTTAGAGCTGTTTCTATTTTTAGCCCCTATCGTTCTCTTGGTGTGATTGCTCGGAGTGAGACTGCGACATTTGATAAATAAAAAAAAACCAAGTCCTGCTTTAGATATGGGAGCGAACCGAAAGGCATTTTGCTGCTGCTTTCAGATGCTGCATCACATCTTCTAGTCTCCTCTTCTGAGATCCTAGCAGGAATGAAGCAGGTTTGTCTGTTAGCTTCGATCATTTGCTGCTGTTTGCCATCTTTAGAAATGCAAACTTGTATGCTATAAACTTCAAAAAGGGAACTTTTTTGATTTTGGTTAAAGGGGCTTCCCTCAGAATGGACGTTAGACAATTAGTATCATCTCTCTGACTCAACTATTTTAAAAAAGGGATCCAAACATTAAATCCTGAAATATTTTTGACTGTATGGGAGAAGAAAGCTTCATTCTCTACATGATTCAAAACTCTTAGAATTTATTGTGTTGGCAAAATTTTAAAGGATTAAGTTCTCAAAGTTGGGGGCAGGAGCCCCTAGATCAGGGGTGACCAATTACAAATCAGCAAGATCTGAATAAAGAAAATTAACAATTGGTAAAGATCCGAAGACATTTTTAATTATTATCCGTTTATTATCCTTTAAACAGCATTTAACAATTAGGTGTTTGTGCATCCATGTTATACATTCACTTTTAGATAAAAAAAATATATATATATATATAAAAAAAGAAATTGGAACATTTTTCCATTTTAAAATCTAAAATGTTTTTTGAAGTGTATAACAACAATCTTTCAGTTTGGTGAAATTTGGTAAAACACCTGCACTGATTGTTTGTTTTTAATTTTTTCTGTCTTAATGAGAGCAGTGGGCTTTATGCTGGCCTGCAAGGCTTTAAACCTGGGTTTGAATGGTGACAAAGCCATTCTCAAGCACATATCAAGGTGCTCATTCGTGAGCCTGGATCAATATTTATTTATGATTATGTTCATGGTGGAGAATCCTGCTTCACAGCACTAGACTGAGCCAAACATACTCTAAATGTGCAGGGTCATCTTTGAGCACACCATTTCACTTTTTTTTATCACCAGTTCACCTCAGTTAATCCAGCAGTCCACACTTTCTCTATTCTCTTTTTCTCATCATCTTCTCCTTCTTTCCCACCGCCTGGCTTGCCACAGGTTTGCCTACTGTGTCTAAAAGTAGCCAGCAGCAGCAACAATTACTGACGCAGCTCATTGGCTAATTTGGATGGCTCTGGATGGCTTCACTATATTAACAGGAGAAGCGGTGCAAGTGAAGTTAGACACTGTCGTCAGACAACATTTGGTCATTTATAAATGTTTTAAATCAGGTTGGGTCCGGCTGCTGTCCTAGAGGGTCGTGAGACACCAAGAAGAGGGTCGCAAGATGGTTTACGCAGTCATTTCGATGCAATCCCTGAGGTGTATGGAGGGCCAAAATATATGAAATGCATAATTATGAAAGTCTTATTAATTCAATTAATGTACCGGGAAATAAGTAACTGTAACATTTATGTATTTATCTATTGCATAATTCAAATAATAAACATAACATTAAATTATAAAATGTAGTATTGAACAATTAAACATTTATAATTATAAATTAAATAATATAATTTGATTTAAAGAGCCTGCATCTGCAAAATCAAGTTGTCTAAGCGTTAAACTTCCTCTGATCAGGGAAGGCTGCTGTGGACAGAGAGCCATGATCTTAGGTCAAAGTTTAGATCAGTGGGTCTTTTAGCAGCTTATCTGCCCAGAGCTGCAATTTTTTTTTTTTTAGCTAATTTGTGAGTCATTAGTTATAATTTTTTTGCAGTAAAGGTAGTGTTTCACCGATACCGATACCAGTATCGAGCGGGGCCCTGATACTGCACTAAAATGGTGGTATCAGCAAGTACAAATAGGGCGCCGATACCATTTTGAGAACCAAAAGTTTATTCAACTATGCCACCCATTCCAGGTAGGCAATAAAAAGATCTACTAGATTAATTTTGTATTAATCTTTTTCCTGCTTCACAAAGGTAGGCAGCATCCAAGTAGTATGCAGTTCTTCATATATACACACACATCAATTTCAAACAGATGGTGTTTTTATGGTATCGGTATCGGCCAATACTGCACAGCGAGGTATCAGGTATCGTATCGAGTCCAAAAATGGCAATGGCACAACACAAGTAATAGGTCTGGACTTTGTTCAGACTTGAGAAGTGTTTGGATAAACAAGCATCATGGTCTGGGCGGTGCCCAGACAGGGAGAGGTGGCTTCGCTTTGACAGCAAGCTTTTTTTATGGTTCAGAAGAAAACAGCTATATTTCCCAACAAACGTATTCCCACAGGGTCGTAAAGCCATTACTTTATCATATATTTGCCTATAAGTGATTTTAAAGGCTTAAAAATCAGGATATATGAACTTTAATGTTCTAAAGTCAGCCATTTGTTGGGCTGTAACACATTTAAAGTGACTGGAATGGAGGTCAGAAGCTCTACATTTCATGAGGATTTCAAAACCTGGCCAAACATGATAGATAAGCTAGTAACTAATCAGACCCCAGAGGGATACATTATTTACTGTGCTCCCCATTTCTAATGCCGCCCTGTGTAACTACCTATTTGGCCTATACTGAAGCAGCCTTCAGGTCAAACTGTTTGACATTACTCCCTATGAAACATGTTGCTAGCACTTTAAATAAAGCTGGAGTTAATCAATTGTTTCAAAATAATACATTTTAAAAATGATCAGATTACTTCTTTCTATGTATATAAAAAAAACATATAGAGTGAAGTAATTGTTTGAACTTTAGAGGGTTCTGAACAGGATGCATTGATATTTTTGGGGCCACAGGCTGAAATGTTTGGCAACTCCTTGTCTACACTGGAAAAACGATCTAGTAATAAGTAAAAATGTCCTAAATTAAGTGTATTTACCCTTAATTTAAGTAGGTAAATTACATAGTTTGCCAATGGAATGAGTATTTTTACTTTTAAAATAAGATAATTAGATAAAATGCACTTGAAATAAGACAATGCAATTGTGTTTTCTTATTTTAAATGTAAATTGTCTTGTTCCATTGGCAAAATGTATCTTTTTCCTCCACAATCCAAGAACAAAAGCACTTATTATAAGAAAAAAAATGACACCTAGATTTAGATTTTTTTCCAGTGTAATGTAAAAGAAAAGGCATTTATAGTAAATTGACAAAGTTTTGGTACATAAGTTTTGGTAGATAAAAAAGAGTTTTTAACACTCAATTTCCTAAAAAGAAAAAGAAAACTTGACACTTGTCCCAAGGTAAAAGCATTTTGTTTGTACCTTCCTCCGCAGATAGGAATGAAAAATTGGAGAAGCTTCTTAGTGATTCATCCAAACCAAAAGCAGCTCAACAATCAGCAGCTGCAGTCAGGAAATGTCGTAATGATGGGCTCCATTCAGCAGGATGTGTTTCATCAACACTACTCTTAGGACTAAATCGACATGTTTGGATTTATTAGGAGCGTAAAAGTCACAGTTCTACCAGCAGACGGGGAGGATCGACTTTTAAAAAACAGGTTTTGGAGTTAGATCAAAGGTCTCATGATTGAAAGCATTTTTAATTTGCTAAAATTTACAGTAATTACAAAAAAATGATTTTTGAGTTAATACAACTAAATCAAATCGCTCGGGGTCCATGCTAAATTGAAGTTACTTTTATTCTTCGTCATTGTCTTTAGAGCGGATTTGTTAACCCTTGAAGCTGTAATTTAACTTCTTTTTCATGGTACATCCTCTTTAGACTGCATGCAATGTGTTACCCCTTATTTCTGGGATTGGGATATTTACCAAATGTTGAATCAGATCAAGTCATTTAAACATGAACAGACTGTCTAATTTTCCAGAAAATATTTACGCTGACATATGTGCTCAGTGGAGATTATTTTACTCCAAAGATCCAGATGGTTGTGTATATGGATGCCAATCGGAATGGTGATCGGTGAAAACCACCTCTCTTTCAAAATGAAATTTCTTTCCGATCGGACCAAATCAGATTAGAATCTTCAGTCTGACATGTTTACATGAAGCGTTTTAGATCTGATCAGGACTTCAATCCCATTATTTCTGTCCAGATAAAACATAATGAAACTTCTGATGTCACATCTATGTATGAGATGACAACAGGAAACAAATACAAATCTTAGATTTTATCATGTTAATTAACTAACATTTACAAATTCAATCAGCTATCAATATGTTTTAATTGGCAGTTATCTTACCCAATAGAATATCAATTTACAGACTGATTCTGGGTTAGATTTTGGGCTGGACTTTAACTAGGCCATTTTAACATGTAAATATGTTTTTCCCCCAGCAGTGCTGGCTGCATGTTTTGTCTTTTATAGCTTATTGCAGCCTTTCTTCTATTTATTCAGCTCCCTGCTGAAAAAGTCTCCCCTTATGCTGACCAAACATTTCACCCTGTGTTTGGCTGGTGTATTTAAAACTGTACAGCAGTGTTAGCTTTCTGTCAAACACAATGAATTACATGTTGGATAAGATCAAACATTAGCATCACCATTACTGTTGCAGGCAAAGACCACGTTTAGCAAATCCAAACATGAAAGTTTTAAATAAGTGTTTTAATCAAAAAAAAGTTTGCTGTTTACGCAGAGTTTATTTATTCAAGAAAATTTTTTTGATTTTTTTCATCATTTATTTTTTTAAATTTAATTTTTTACAAATCTGTTTTTTACAGATTGTAATTCTTTCACATGTGTTCATCGTTTTTTTCAAATTTTATTTTTTCTCAAATATTTTTTCATATTTAAAACATTATTGCTGTGCTAAAACTAGTAGTGAATTACAGCAAGGAACAACAGTGTAAAGGCTATGAAAGTAAATGTTTTAATAAGTTATTAAAATTCTAGAGATGCAGGCCCTATTATTCTTTATTTTCTGTCATGGGCCCAAAATTCCTCATTTTTTATTGCAGTATTTCTTCCTTTGGAGCAGTTTATATTCACAAGCAGCAGCAAACTAACCTTATGTAAGGACAATAAAATCAATAGGACATGCATTATGTAACAAGAGCATTTAAGTTATTTACTGAGGGGGTCGAAAAGGACAAAAGCAAATATAAAAAATAGATGTTAACAAAACGCATTATAACAACACACTATTAGAAATGGACACCTGCAGTAGATAAATACATGCTCACAGTTTATCTGATGAAATCTCCTCTGGGAAACGTGGAAGAATTAAGACACATCTATGTTAAAGTAATTATGATTTTATTCTGTAAATCATTTATTTCATTATTTATTGCTGACCTTGTTCATACAGGAAAAGAGTTATAATTTATGATAAACATGCATGTTTGTAGCTAGCGGTTGCTTGCAGATAAATATTTAACTTCAGCGATAGCGTGCAGGCTGTGTTCAGGCTGTCGACTCTTTTTTTGGTGGGATAGCGTGACAAACACACACACAGCGCCTCGAATCACTCTCATCTCTGTCAGCCGCTGACAGACCAACCACAAGCTGCAGGAGGAGTCCGTCTGTCTCCCCACCGGTTGACTGGATGTAGATGTAGCTTTTGCGTTCGCCGTCAGGCTTTAACAGTTTGTCAGGTCCCATGTTGTGGTTCAGTCAGTTATTAATTTCAGATATTAGAGTATTGCTCTGTTTTTTTGCTGAAGTCTGCCAGAAGGGGACATTTTGAGTCCCACAGTATGAGGATTCTCACAGTTTTCCACAGAGATGACCATGCTGGTCTTGACAAGCTCTTTCATCTCCGTGCACCCCAGTAAAGAACCGCTGCTTTCACACCATGGCCAGGCCCTGTCATCAGCCATTATTGTCATGTGAGGTGTGTTTACATGCACACTCCACTGAACTGAAATCGTGCATATGTCAAGAATGATTCACTTACTAGCCCGAGCCCACAATCCATTACATGTCTGATGAATTATTTATGTGGCCATGCACAACATAGAGCTGCTGTGGTTTGTTGGATCCCCCAGATGTTTTCATTTAATTTAAACTGTGACGTTTAGACTGATCTAAATCAACTCAGAACGGCTTACTCTCCATCAAACCCTCTAATAATTAAGGACATATATTTAGTGCAAAAAAAAATATTTTTTTCTTGAAATTATTGTGTTTTCCTAGATTTAAGCAATTAGACAAGACAATTGGCTAATGAAATACAATTATTTATGTTTATAATAACAAAAAACTCCATTATCTTATTTCAAGTGCATGATATCTAGCTATTCTATTGTAAAGGCTAAAAGTTTTATTCCATTGGCAGATCAACTTTATTACTTAGTCATATTAAAGGCAAATGTACTTATCGTAATAAAATTTTGTTTGGTTTGAGATCAGAATTGTAGTATGACAGCTTCTGGTTGGAAAAAAATAAATACAAAATATTTGCTGTCATCATAGAGAAAAAAACAACAACAAATAAAAGTAATTTACCTCTGGGGTTCATCTTCCTCTCATTGCCAAGATTAAAAAACAAAAGGTCACATTAGCCCAGCTTAATGCAGGCCCTTTATTTCCTCCTCCATCGTAGACAGCTGTGTACTCCTGCTCCCCAGTGACCAGCGATCAGCCTCTCGCTGGCCATTTTTAGCAGCGTGCCTACTGTTATCAGGGTTTTGCTGTGCACGTCTGTAGCAGCTCCAGCTGGCAGCTGACTGGGCCACAGAGGTGAAGCTGTCGGTCTCAGAGTGCGGAGGTCAAACGCGTTAAAGACGACTGTGTCCTGAAAGCAGCCGACACACCTAGAGTTTAAATCTGCCTCAACGGTTGTCATTCATTTATATGTTTTTGATGTTATCTGGATAATGTTTCCAGATAACTCCAGAAATGTTTTTTTTTTATGTATATAAGTCTGATGCAGTTTTCTAATCCTGTCATGTTTTCATTATGGCTTAAAAGATCAAATATTTCAAAAAGACCTGAAAGCATTACTCTGTGTGCAAATTATCTTGGAAATGAATTTTCTACACCAAAAAAGTACTTTTCAATGATTTTGGCTTGGCTTTTTTATCACTTAGCATAAAAAGAGTGACCTAACTTAGTTAATATCTCCAGATTAGGGCTGCAGCTATTCATTCATATTCATTTTAGTAATCAATTAATTTATGGTTGATTTTGTTGATTAATCAAATAATCAGAGAAAGTCCTTTTTAATAAATAAGATCTAAACAGATTCATCTTGTAAACTTAGAAATAAAATAGTGTATTTAATATAAATTTTAAACGACAGAAAATGTTAAAAGAAGATTCGAACATATAAGGGAGACTGGGGACGTTTACTCTGAGACAATTGGACCAAGACCAAGCATTTTTTATATATTACATTTGTTTGCTACCATTTAAATATGAAAATATGGGACGGATTTTTGACATTGTTCTTTAAAACATCACAAATCAGCACAATTAACATAACTTAGGATCAGAGGTGTCAAGTAACAAAGTACAAATACTTTGTTTCCTTAAGTAGAAATGTTGGTTATTACTTAATTATTCTTTAGACACCTTTTAATTCTACTCTTTACATTTTTTGCAATTATCTCTACTTTATACTCCTAACTTTTTTAAAATAGACTAATTAGTTTTGCTTCATTTAAGCTAATTTTCATTATGGCCTGTTGGTATTTAAAAAAAAAGAAAACATCAAAATAATTAGTTTCATCCAGACCATTAATTTCTTTGTGGTTGGACTCGGTGCTTCCCCAACTTGTTGTTGACTACATACCAAAATAACATTTTCAAGATGATGCAAAGTTAAATTTCACACTAAGAAAATTAAGTCTAAGGAAGTTATCATCCAGAGGTACAAAAATATTCGTTTAAAAGGGTAGTGCAGTACAACAAAACATGTTTTCCTGCATTACTTTTACTTTTATACTTGAAACAGTTTAAAAATTGTACTGTTATACTTTTACTGGAGTAAATAGTTTAAGTTGATCCTCTAACTTCTACAAAAGTGTTTTTAAACAGCAGGATTTATAATACTTTTAAAACCTCTGGTTAGGATATTTATGAAATCCCAAAAGCTGGTTTCGAAAAACGTACGTATATTTAGACCACAAGCTATATGTATATGTGTGTATATATATATATATATATATATATGACTATATTGAAGGACAGAGCCGCTAAGTATGCACTGCACTTGCACTTTCCATCTGCACTCATGGTCAGTGTGAACTCTCCTTGCACTGTGCATTGGACAGCCCAGCTCATTCGCACCATTCTTCAGCACATGCCATTAAAAATAATGGGTTTCAGAGCACAACATTGTGCATGTCATGTCCTGTCTAAAAGCTCCTTTACTTGCTGCAACATGTCTGGTATTACTCATAATTTCGACTTTCAAAGTCAGAATTTTGAGATATTCGACTTTCAAACTTTGTATCTCATAATTATGACTTTGAATCCCAAAATTGACTTTCTATTTGGCATTTTTTTATTTTCATGCGGTGGAAACGGGCTTCCATACCATCCACCGGCTACCCTGCAAACCCCCAATGGGGGATTTTTTTTAGAAATTGGTTGTTAAGATTAGTCGACTAATCGAAAAATTTATGGAAAGATTAGTTGTTTGATAGTCATTAGTCATTAGTGGCACCTCTAGTAAACATAAAAAATATTCTTTGTATTTCATGAATGTTTTGTCTCAATGGGCTACGTTATATTTCTGGTGTGTGATCTCAGTAACTATGATGAGAACGGCCAGACACACCTGGATATATCAGTTTGTCCAGTAATGAAAGACAGGAAACCAAGGAGCTGCTGAAGTTCAGGACGTAGTGGAGTTGGGCATAAAGACCATTACTGCTGTAAGTAGGATATTCATTAGTGTAAATGGCAAATGGTATTTAGAGTCTATATAACATCACTCTAGATACCAGATCGATTCCATTACCCAATTAGTTGATGATTATTTCAATTATTGATTCATCTGAAAAAAAATGATTCAGCCCTTGTTTAGATAAAAGATTAAATTAAAAGCTAACATTCAAATCCGCACCCATGTGCCAATAGGGCATTATATGGCTTTATCCAGCTCCTCCTATTTTGATCTTGACGTCACTGTAACACTCTGTACTATAATGCTTCACATATAAAGGTGAAAAGATAAGATGATGGCCACTAAATTCAGAATAAAAAAGGTTTACAGATGTCATACAATTTGAATGTTCATAAAGATGTCTTATGAAAATCATAAGCATAAGCGTATATGTTCTCGTTAGTCCTTCTGCTGCATTTGAAGCTGCTCTTTAGAACAGAAATCCTTTGTGTTTTAAAAGTTAAAAACTCCATAAACACAGAGCAGGCATGAAAAATGTTCCTTGGACAAGAATATAAATAGTTATAAATAATTGGGCCAGAAAGAAATAAAAATGCAATGATTGTGTCACCAGCTGTCCCCTGCTAGCAGGAGCATAAACTGAGATGAGGTTGGGGCTCATCTGCCCATTAATATTGATGCTAAATGGGGTCTGGGGTTTACTTCTGCTGAGCTGCCAGATTGTCTGACCTCAGGCTGCTGGCAGAAAGCCTGCCAGGACTCCGCTTTGCATTCGCACGTAGAATCCATTCGGTTGTATAGGAGAGCGATAACTGTCAGGATGATGCCCTCTGACATTAGCAAACCTACTTCCCCTCTGGTTCTGACCCGACCTGTGGTATCATGGCAGGAGTGTTAATGACTCAGAACAATCAGTTTATAGGAAAATTACTCCTTATTAATTGATTAATTGATAAGGTCAGTTAGCTTAAGATTATTCATTAATTGATTATTCATTATTGCATCCCTTATATTGGTCACACTAATACCGTTGTAAAAAGAGTCTGGACTTGAATGGTTGCTGGTGTGCTTTGGATTTTGTTGCTTTTTTTAAATTTAGCAGCCTAATGTTAAAGTTGTGTGTTGTTGGGGTCGCTAATGTTGGTTCCATCATTTAGAGGAACCTTTCCCCGTTACATAAATACGCCATACACATAAAATGGTCATTTTTTTCTGGCAGAAGTGGTGGAGTCTCTAATTAAGAAACACTCTCCGACTCAATGCAAGTCTTAAACTATTTCCATGTTTACTGTTAATATACTCTATGAAAGATCTACTGGATTTCTGCTGGTTCGGCCTCCTACAAGCCAAAGTCCTGACTGTCAGTCTGCATGATTGGTTTCTTTCTTGTTCTGTCCAACTGGGCGACTGGAGATAAGTTCAAGGTTCACTTCATGTCCTGCTGTGGGAACATCTAGACCCCTGAGGCATTAAACTGTGGATGAGAGGAAGAAGTCGCAGATGAAATATTAATTAATTTCCTCAGGATTTTTATTTTCATTGACAGATTCCCCTATCAACACACTGCTATAACTCTAAAAACCTTCAATCTTTATCTAAAAGCGTAGAGACATATATTCTTGTGACAATATGTAATAGTACTGGGTACTGTAAACCAGACTCTATCAGTAGTAACAAAGTTCTCCTTACTTTTATCAGGTATTACATATTTACGGTGGTCATCACTCAAGGTGGTAAAATCTGAGGGTCTGAACTCCTCCTAAAGATGTACTGAAAGTCCTGGACGGGTCATTGATCCATCCAGTAGATACAGAAACAATAAAAGTGATGCAAATGCACAGAAGTCTGAGAAGACCAAAGAAGAAGAAGAGTAAAGCTTTAAAGTAACAGAGGAAGAAGGTTGTTGACGGAGGTTACCTTCTGAAAGCTTGGAGTGATATTCCATTAAACCCAAACAAATCAGTCTGTAATATAAAAGTCAGTCATTCACCTTAGGATCATCAATATTTGTTAAGATCAATATTATTTCATTAGCAAGGTGCAAAAATTCAGAATAATATTTTTGTTATTTAAGAGAATCACCAGGACCAGAAATTAGACTCAAAAGATCTCAAACAAATGTGAGTTTAACTCAGATTCTACCACAAACCACATTTCTTCTACAGCCCTGAGTAGTTAGATACAGAAAGTAGACTTTAATGTGTGCTAGAAGCAAAAATGCATGTAATAGATTTTACCTGAATAACGCCCGGCTCACACTGAACACGGTGTGGCTGCGGTGCGAACTGGAGCTACAGCGGGGTCAGCATGGTCGCAGCATTCAGTGTGAGTCCAGCATAAGAAGAGTAAAAAAATACATGTTTCCTTACTGATAAATTCAGACAGATATTCCTTTCATAACCTTGAATTTTTACAAAAATCTCAATATTTGTTGAATAAAATGTAGATTCCTGTAAAAACATGAATAGTGTGTATTTCCATATTCAAGGCTTCTCAGTAGATTATCTGAAAGAACTACTTTAGTACACAACATCCCTCCACCCGTTATCAATTCATCCATCCATCCAGTCCACTCATCCATCCATCATCCTTCCATCCATCATTCTATCCATCCATCCATCCATCCATCCACCTGTCTGTCCATCCGTCTGTCATCCATCTATCCTGTGGACATTCTAGAATCAATGAACAAACTTAGGTTCATATTTTCAGGCTGTAAGGGGAAGCCATGGTACCCTGATAGAACCCAGAGTTGCACAAGGAGAGCATTCTGATTCCAGCTGGCATTTAACCCCAAACCATGTAGCCCCACCTTCCCTGCTCAAGCCAACCTCTCTGTTCGACAGCAGACCAAGAAGGAATTGTCTGAGTTAGTTTTCAGTTTGTTTTATGTCCACAATCATTCCATGAGTCGTCTTTTTTTGCCAGTTTTCTTCCTGGTTGCCTTCCTGGACGCTGTATGGTTCTGTGTGTTGTTGAGTTGAGCAGAGCTGGGTTCAAACTTTCCTTTTGATTTGATTCGAATCCAGTTCTGCAGTGACTGGAACCATAGTTTGAAGGATCCATTGACCTTTGCTGTATTTTGTAGGTGAGTCTTTTCTCTCTAGTCATTATGCACGACTAACCCTCTGCGGTCTTCTCTCCTTCTCCCCCTTTTCATGCAGCGCTCCAAAATAGCTGTGTATGAGAAAATGTGGTCCTACATGAAATCAGCTGAACCATCTGTGTTTGTGAAGACGACACCGGACGGGGTCTCCCGGGTGCGGAAGTCGAAGGGAAAGTTTGCGTTTCTGCTGGAATCCACGATGAACGAGTACATAGAGCAGCGGAAGCCCTGCGACACCATGAAAGTGGGCGGCAACCTGGACTCTAAGGGCTACGGCGTGGCCACGCCTAAAGGCTCAGCATTAGGGTGGGTGGGATAAGATAACAATCTCCTCCATGTTGCTATAGTATTCCACCTACCCTGATGTTTCCTTTTTGTCATAATCTTCTTCCTCACTCCTTAATTCTTCTGTTTTGTTTCCAAGTGCATCTCTAGGTGAACAGTATTATGGGTTACCTGAACTGAATCAGCACATCGTTGTCTTGTTTTAATTTTAACTGTTTGTTTTTTTCTGACTCCCTCTCTGTGTGTCCATGTGCCCCCCACCTCGTGTCGTTCTTTCAGTTCCTCCTCCTCCTCCTCGTCATGTGTGGTGCTCCTTTTGCATTACCTCCACTTTCTCTCTATTTATTTCTGAATCATTTCTGCTAGTTCACATGCTGGTGTGTCAGTCGTGATTAGTGTTAAGCTGCATGCTGGATGTTTTTTTTCCCTGATATTTCCCCCAGCAATGACAGAATGTCCCCATCCCGCACACTTCAGTTACAAGCAATGTAACCCTCCATGCCACCTCTCTAATTCTTAACATTTCCTTTCTGCTGTA
The DNA here is from genome assembly GCF_016077235.1 of Cyprinodon tularosa. Taxonomy (NCBI): domain Eukaryota; kingdom Metazoa; phylum Chordata; class Actinopteri; order Cyprinodontiformes; family Cyprinodontidae; genus Cyprinodon; species Cyprinodon tularosa. Next base: position 193,638 of record NW_024037894.1, read on the forward strand.
AAAGTGCTTTTTTATCCCTCCACTCCTGTGGAACTCTTTGCCAATTTGTCCCTCCCGTTCTACCCTAATGAACCATTGATAATGATCACTATTACCTACTAATTCTTTCATATTAGATTTCTCACGGACCTGTTCATTTTCTTACAAGCTATGTTTTATCGTTTCAAGAAATGCTGTTAACCTGGCAGTGTTAAAACTGAATGAGCAAGGCCTCTTGGACAAATTGAAAAACAAATGGTGGTACGACAAGGGAGAGTGCGGCAGCGGGGGAGGTGACTCTAAGGTCAGCCTCGATGTCACCAAAATCGGGTATCCTAGCACAGAGTAATCGGCAAGGCTGTCGTCACTGACTGCAGAATCAGTGGGCCGAGGGCCCACTGTAACATGTTACTGATTTCAAAACGAACAAAAAATTTAAAAAAGGAGGTTTTAGACTTTCAATCTGCGACTGTGATCAAGTGGGAACCCTTTACTTGGCTAATGGTGGAGGACAGAAAGTCCAGTTTTATGTTTGTGACTGAGTAGCTGCTTGGCCTGTGGTTATGAAAGGAACGTCCTTTTTTCCCGTTTTCTTTATACCTACAGGCCAATGAGGAAGTTGTATAATGTTAATAATATAATGTTATATATGTTGAATAACCAATAGGAATCAACTCTCCAAACTGCCGCTTCATAGTTAGGGCAGGCACGGGAAACAGCGTTGTCTTGAGGGGACTAAGCATCTCAGGCAAACGTGAGAATTCTAATGACAGAGTAAAAACTAAAGGGGACAGATTTGATTTGATTTTTCTCTATTTTATTTTTTCTTTATTCCCTCTAACATCTTCTCACCTTTTGCTCGGTCTGCATCCAAGACCAGTAAAAGTCTTTCCATGGCCACCCTCACCTGGTAAAACCTGCTGTGTTGAGGAGAACAACCACTGGGGTTAATTTAATCTCATTTTTTTCAGTGAGATAAAACTGGAGAAATACTTAAAGTTGTGAGACTCTGCAGCCTTTGCTAAACAAAAGTTGAACATCATGTTTTGTTTTTTTAGTGATTCAGGTACATCTCAATGGATTAACATGAATTATCATTGAAAAGTTTATTTAAGGAACTCAGTTTAAATAAAACCCCCATCCAGGTTAGATTTATGATACACATAGTGATATATTTCAAATGTTTATCTGTTCATTACTTACAGCTGGTTAGAAAAGAAAACCAACAAAAAAATTCAGCTCTTAACCTCTTACACCCTCAGGGGGTATAAATAAATTTCTGCCTGACAAAAACACACAAAAGTAAACCACTTATAGCCTCACAGCTATTAGATTTAAGAAGAAACTTTTGGTACCTCTGTAAAGGTAAGATGTCATAGAATGGTTTTCTGGTGTCAGCACCATTGTAGCTTTGACCCTGCCTGAAATATTAGGGACAAAATACAAAATATTTTGCATTTTTTGAACCTCGCCAAAATGTTCTTTGAAATAAACATTGCAAACTACCAAAATATTATTTATAGCACAAAAAAGTAGTACAGACTTTTAAATCTAAATGTTGTGTAAAAATATACCAAATTTGGACTCAATCAGATGAATCATATTTATTTTAGAATGGTATTAGTGAGAAATTTCTTAGGCTGAGGGGCCATTTTGGCACATTTATCCAAAAATGTCACCAAACTGTGCCAAATGTGTTTTTTACATCAATACTGGGGGTTTGTTAAAATTACGAGGTCACGTAGCAGCTGGACCCACCGGTGGGTCCGTAGGGTTCTAGGGGTTAAGGTCTTAAGAACCACAAGACAGACTTAGCTGTTGCCTAAAAAACTGTATCCAAGCAAAGAAACTGAAAGTTTAGTGGAAGAAGAACCTGTGGCAGGAAAAGCTGAGCCAGTCTTTAGAACAGAGGGTATAATTAAATAATTAAATGTCCCATTAAATAACAACAACTAGCATTTTATTTTAGAATTAATATACTGTATTATTTTATTTTATATATATAATAATTATAGAGTGATGTAATTTAGTGGATATGTATTCTTAGGGGGTTGCTTATCTGTTGCATTGCTTTTTTGGGGGGTCACAGGCTGTAATGTTTGGGAAACACTGCTTTAAAGAGAGGTGGAAGTAGAGCTTTGGCCCTCAGAGTTCTTTATGCTACATACACATGCTACTCTTGGGGGTTTTCCCCTACTGCTGGTGGCAGCTGGAAGTAGATGTTAGCGTTTTTCAGGTATGTGGTACAAACTGCAGCCACCAGAATAATAAAAGCGAACATATTTTGCCCGCAGGTTTCAACATTTTAAGTGAATTTAGGTGTTAATAAACTGTTCCAGGGGATTGATCATAGCGCTCTGTATCAGCAGTGCTGTGTCCGGCCGTTTCTCAATTCACAACAATGTGAGTACGGACTTGTGTTCTCGCCAAGTCTGTTCTTGAAAAGAACACAGGAAAGTATGTATTCTGGGAGAACAGAAGCGTACTCGTGACGTCACCACCCACTTTGCTCATCTGGAACTTCGTTACCGTCCTGTTGTTAAAAGTCTCTAGAAAATAATAAATTATGACTTTTTTCATTTAATTGGGGGATAATGATTAACAGAGTCAGATTAGCACAAATCAAATGATTTTGGATCTCCACTTTTTGCCAAGGTCCTCTCAACATTGGAACTTTTTTTTTAATTATGCAATAAAATAAGTAAATGGGCCATATAGTGAAGATTAAAGTATAATGTTCTCGCCTCAAATGTTCTTAAAACATACTTTTATAGAACAACGGCAACAGAAAAGAGAACTTTTAACTTAACGCTCTATGAGGGCTATCCTGGAAGCCGCTGGGACAGCTGTCAATCTGGAAAACTGACAAGTCTGCTCTGATGCATGCTGGGTAAAGAGGGGGTGGCGAGAACAACATCCGGAGACTTTGTCCTTTGTCGATCTTCTGTTCTTGTGAAATGCAATAGTGCTTGGGCAGATGCTGATGCCGTTTCGTGAGCACATGAGAACAAAGAAGTACACATGTTGAGAAACGGCCTCCGTCTCCTTGCCAGCTCTCAGATCAGCTTCTCTGATTGGTTGAGGTGGTACATCAAGGAGCAAATATTAAGTTTTTCCAACTCCAGCATCTGCTCTTTGTGAAGGGCGTTACGCGCCTCAGATACTCAGAAGCTCATGAGGCGAAGCTCTGCACAAGCCGAAGGACCTTTTGATGCACATCAACCATAGGTTTGCATGTAAAGCAGCTGCTTCTGCTGCCCAAAGCGCATCTGCACGGGAACGTACAGGAACTTTGATTACTTACTTTCATCAAGACCATTATATGGAGAGAAATGTGTTCCAATGTTACGTAAGCAAAAAACATGTATAAAAAAATTCTTTGAACAAAATGCAAAATGCTCAGTCAAAAAAGGGTATTGATAATAATTCCTAATGGGCATTCAAAAATTTTACCAATTTTGTTGCAGTTTGCTGATTTTTTACTAATTTATATTTTTCAGATTTTATTTTCCACATATTTCTTTCAAAAAATTTTTGAAATTTAACATTTTTAAAGAATTTTGGGAGACTGAGTTGTATGAATTGCAAAAAAAAGAGAGTTAAATTCCATTACAGATTCCCCCCTACACTTCAGAGTGGTCTGTGCCTGGACCAATAGAAATGCTGTTGCTGACGTTCACGCAGAGCAGGCTCATTTCTATTGGTTATGAACACAGACCAAGAGTAATGCTGTTAGCCGTTAAATATCGGAGGTGAAATCTATAAGACGAGAAAAAAATGGAATCTGTAAAACTCAATCTCACAAAAAATGTGAAAAAATAAAATATGAAAAATAATTTGCTTAAATAGAATGTGGGGAAAACAGAGAAGAGAAAATCAGAAAAAAAAAATACTTTAATTTGGAGGGGGAAAAAAAGAAAAAAAAACTGTCTAAAAAAACTTACGGTAAAAAAAAAATTTAAGAATATTATAACAAAATGAAAACCTGACAAAAGTACCAAACTGTTAAAATATTGGTTGAACGTTGCTCTAAACCTTTTTTTTCTAAGCTACATTTTTAAAAAAAAATTGTTTAAATATTCTTCAACTCATTATTCGCTTTGAATAATATTGGAACAGCTTTCTTTCCATACCATCGGTGCCACCTTTGAACCAGAGCAGCAATCTCTCTATAGCAAAAAGACTTCTCAGATGAAAGTAGATTCAGGATTTTATTTGAAGGAAATCATGCCATCTGCTGGTTCTGGTCCACTGTTATCAAATCCAAGGATAGAACAGGGAAGTTTGGGGTTTTGCTGCTTAATTATGAGTTCATGATGAAATGTGTCTGACTTTCTGACCTAAAGCCCTACAGAAACTATCAGTTTAAGAAGAAGATGGACACCTGAACTAGCAATGCAGATGAGCTACATACTAAGTCATACTTTAGCAGGCCAGTTACCTCCATGCCAGACAGACGCTCCAATTCAGTTTCTTTCTGTATTTATTTTTGATCTTACATAATATAACACATTATTAAATATTATTACATATTATATAACTTTTTGAAGATAATTTAATTTATTGAGATGGACCATTGGATGTCTGAATTAATAGATAAAGTCTATGATCCAAAGTGGTATTTATTTTCCTTTCAGAGGTCACATTGTCTCACATTTTTCTGTTAAAACAGAGATAAATCTCTATTTTTTGTGAAGCCCTTATTCTTCGTGCTGCAAAATGCTTGCAGCACGATGCAGAGCATCAGCTCAGCCCTGCAGAGCACCTCAGATCAGTGTCATCTGTGTCACTAAAAAAGATATGACCTCCTGTTTCAGGCATTATTTTTGTTGTAACTCTGAGTTCATGTCTGCTCTCCAGCTTTCATCATGACAGCAATGCCATCAGAGAGGAGAACAGGGTGACTTTGCTGTTTTTTTCTGTTGATTTCCATTCCTGAGTGAGCAGGCCGTGGAAGCTACCAGAGAATAACACAAAGAAGCCTTCCTTCTCTCTGCCTCAATGCTTTTAGGTCTGATTAGGAGGAGATGAGAAGATCAGTCAAACAACACCACATCTGACGGCAACATTCCTTATTTCACTTTCAGAAAAGCATATAATTAGGAAAGAAATGGAAATATATTGTATGTGACACCACTGACAAAAAGCTGGTGAAGATCCTCAGTCATCCAGGTTATAGTCATTCCAAAAAGTTAAAAAACAAACCACTGGACTCTGTTTCCAAGTTTGAAGATGTTTCGCTTCCCACCCAGGAAGCTCTTTCTATTCGAAAAAAAAAAAACATAACTTTTTGGAATCACTTACTCCTAAAACTAAAATAAATCTTAAATCTACGTGAAAAGAACTAAATCTGGATGGAAGCTTTTAAATGACATTCCTCTTCCTGTTTCCTTCATTTGTTGGATCATTTGTTGGATGTGCTCAACTGTCCTCACAGTTTCTGGTTTTCAGTCACTGTTTAGTTTGTATGAGCTGTTTTTGTGTTTGCGTGAGTGATCCTGAATGTTTTCAGAATCCATTCCTCATGCCTGCGTTCCTGGTTTTCAGACAGACTGAAAGGTAAAGTCGCCATTTGATGCTCAAAGATAAAAACAAAACAAAATACTGCAACTGGTGAAATCAAACACAGCAACAAATTTCCTGTTTCTGCCATCCCTATCTATAAAGCGTAATGCAACCATCCTCAAACAGAAAAAGACAAAGGATAAAAACTGACCTCAACTATCTGCTGTTTTGTTCCATCACAATATCCTGCACATGTGTTTGTCACTTTTTATGCAGGATCTGATCTTTTTTTATTGGTTTAAACATTGAATCTCTTTACAGACTCATTAAAAAAATAATATTAATAATAATAATAAGGAATTGCGCTTCAAAATTAATTAAAACATTTGTTACATAGTTTTTCTCAGAGGAAATTATATGAAATAAAGGTTTTGAATGTTGGTCAAGTTAGGTGCAAATTCTGATGATGCATTTTAGAACCTCCTGCACCTCAGATTAGTGAATCTGTATAAATTAAACCTGAAAGATAAATTTTCTTAGAGTTATTTTTACTGAGGATTTAATAAGAAAAAAATGAGGGAATAAGTAGGTGGTATTGATAAATCTGAGAATTTTGCCACAAAAAGTGAGAAATGTAGAAAATAACAACGCCAGACAGGGATGGGAAGAATAAAATCTCAGAAAAACATTTACGATTTTATTTTGCTGAATTGGTTCCGTCAGATATGGACCGAACCAACTTATATGGACCGATCCATCCATAACGCTTTTCAGACCAAAACCTGAGGTCTCTTAAAAATCCTCTCTAACTAAACAAACTGAGGAACATTTTTGATCCATAAAAGTGCGAAATGATAAACCTCCGAACATGTGTTTAAAGATAATACTGTTTTGTTTTCCTTTAGCATAAGCTAACAACTAACCTTGATAAAACTTCCAACTAGACAAGGGTTTTTGCTTTACATGATTAGTTAATAAAAGGTTTTGTTTATTTGTGTTTATTCTCAGTTGATTAGAGCTACAGATATAGAGAGCTGTTTCATTCAAAATTAAATAAACAATGCTATTGATAAATTATCAATACATATCAGATATCCCCATGAAATAAAAAATATCTTAAAATATATTTTTTTATTATGTTTTAATGTGTTTTATTTATTCAAAGATTTATTAACTTCTGAAATTTATAAATTACTTTATTTAATATTTATTTCATACATTTTTTGTTACATTTTTATTTTGCAAAGCCACTTTACACATTGTGACTTATTTTCTAATTCTATTTTTCACTTTAAGCTCCTTTTATTTCATGTTCTTATATTCCAATAAGGAGGCGGGGTTTTATCTGTCGGGCTGGCGGACTGCATCTGCTTTGCAGACACTAAGGTACTTCATGATGACCAATCAAATCAGAGTATTCCCTCTTGCCTCGCTCTGTTTGGTCCTGTCACTATCCGATCTGTACCATTGGCTCTTATCTGCAAAGAGATATTCATCCAGATCGCCATTGATAATGTTATCATGGGCCTAAAAGTATTTTTTTCTATCCTCGGGGAGTGTTGGCCTAGTGGTTAGAGCAGTGCGCTTTTACTCTGAGATGGGTGGAAGTACCTGGTTTGATCCTCACAGTGTCCACTCTGGGTTCCTGAGCAAGACCCTTAATCCCACACTTCTCCCCGGCTGCCACACTATGGCAGCCAACTGCTCCCCAAGGGGATGGGTTAAATGCAGAGGTAAATTTCCCCACTGTGGGACAATAAAGGGATTTACATTTTAAAATCACCAAAAAATGCTAAACTACTTATTTAAAAAATGTTTAATTACTTTTTTTTTGAGTCAGTTGGAAAAGTTTTACATTCCCTCTGTAATACTGCTTACCTGACATCATCATGGGGTTAGGGTTAGGTCCTCAGAGCAGTCTGGCACAATATGATTATGCCGTTTGTATCTGCAGTTAGGTTGTTTTTTATTTAGATCATGCTTTATAAGCCATGAGTTAATAAGAGGAGAAAGGAAAAAAATCAAAAAGACAGAAGAGTGATATTATTTTCTCAATAAGTCTGAGATTCTTCTGTTTTCAGACATTGTAAATCAGTACATCTAGAAAGATCAGACACATTCTGCAAAATGCAGACCAAAAAATCTGCATCAATTCTTTTCTTCCCCGTTCAATTCGCTGAACTCTTATCAGCGCTGCCAGACAGATAAAACTCTGCCCCCTCTTTTAAATATAAGAAAAGGAAATAAAAGGAGCTTAAAATGAAAAACGGGTTTAAGAATATAAGTCACTGAATAGCTAAAATACCTTTACAAAAAAAAAAAAATCCATTGTGAAATGAATAAATAACCATAATGAATAAATCTTTGAATAAATAAAAAACATATTTATTTGTATATACAATACTAACATATTTTTGTTTAATTTAAATGGGAATATTTATTTAATGGAATATTTATTGACAATTTATCAATAGCAGTGTTTGTTGATTAATTTAATTTTGACTGAAACGGCTCTCCATATATAAAGGGAGGAAAGTTACTGTAAAGACTGTTAAAAGTTCATGGGCGCCCCATGCTGGAATACTGAGATTGCTGCAGCTTATATAGTTGGATATACACTATATTGCCAAAAGTATTTGCTCACCTGCCTTGACTCACATATGAGCTTAAGTGACATCCCGTTCCTAATCCACAGGGTTCAATATGACGTCGGTCCACCCTTTGCAGCTAGAACAGCTTCAACTCTTCTGGGAAGGCTGTCCACAAGGTTTAGGAGTGTGTTTATGGGAATTTTTGACCATTCTTCCAGAAGCGCATTTGTGAGGTCGCACACTGATGTTGGACGAGAAGGCCTGGCTCTCAGTCTCCGCTCTAATTCATCCCAAAGGTGTTCTATCGGGTTGAGGTCAGGACTCTGTGCAGGCCAGTCAAGTTCATCCACACCAGACTCTGTCATCCATGTCTTTATGGACCTTGCTTTGTGCACTGGTGCACAGTCATGTTGGAAGAGGAAGGGGCCAGCTCCAAACTGTTCCCACAAAGTTGGGAGCATGGAATTGTCCAAAATGTCTTGGTATGCTGAAGCATTCAGAGTTCCTTTCACTGGAACTAAGGGGCCAAGCCCAGCTCCTGAAAAACAACCCCACACCATAATCCCCCCTCCACCAAACTTTACACTTGGCACAATGCAGTCAGACAAGTACCGTTCTCCTGGCAACCGCCAAACCCAGACCCGTCCATCAGATTGCCAGATGGAGAAGCGCGATTCGTCACTCCAGAGAACGCGTCTCCACTGCTCTAGAGTCCAGTGGCGGCGTGCTTTACACCACCGCATCCGACGCTTTGCATTGCACTTGGTGATGTATGGCTTGGATGCAGCTGCTCGACCATGGAAACCCATTCCATGAAGCTCTCTGCGCACTGTTCTTGAGCTAATCTGAAGGCCACATGAAGTTTGGAGGTCTGTAGTGATTGACTCTGCAGAAAGTTGGCGACCTCTTCGCACTATGCGCGTCAGCATCCGCTGACCCCGCTCCGTCAGTTTACGTGGCCTACCACTTCGTGGCTGAGTTGCTGTCGTTCCCAAACACTTCCATTTTCTTATAATACAGCTGACAGTTGACTGTGGAATATTTAGGAGCGAGGAAATTTCACGACTGGATTTGTTGCACAGGTGGCATCCTATCACAGTTCCACGCTGGAATTCACTGAGCTCCTGAGAGCGACCCATTCTTTCACAAATGTTTGTAAAAACAGTCTGCATGCCTAGGTGCTTGAATTTATACACCTGTGGCCATGGAAGTGATTGGAACACCTGATTCCAATAATTTGGATGGGTGAGCAAATACTTTTGGCAATATAGTGTACCTTATATTTCATTTCCCTTCACACTGGCCTGTAAAATTAAACAAAAATCAAACGTTCCAAGCATGCAAAACATCAGTGCACTGCTTATTTCTCTGCTGCACGTTTTATATTTCCGTTCATCAGGTCTTCTACCAACATTTTTTAGATACAAAAAGAAGTCATCTGTATCAGGACACTTTGCTCTGATCTTAAACCAGCTCTTATTATTGGCAGATTCTTCAACTTTGATAACTGATTATTTAAGATAGTTCTCTATATATGATATAGTTGAGCCCATAAAAAGATATTTATTAACGTATTTCAGTTGTAAACAAAGTTCCTGGTCAATTTTAACGAAGAATAAGCTGGCTCAAATATAACCAAATTCACAAGCAGCGCAAACTTAGAAGTTTAAAAAACATACTTTCAGTTAAATAATCCTCTTGATATTATTTACCTCTATAATTAATCTATATTAATTTAAATCCTATAGGGAAAAAAAACCAGTGGTCAAATAATGGGAAAGAGAGCTTACATTTTTGCATTTTAAATTTTAATTATGAGACACAATCATTATAACTACAATAAAAGCAAATAGAGCACCCTTTTATTATTTTTGTTTCATTTATTTGTATCTAGGCTGAGATTTGTTTAGCCTTGCAGCGCAGATATTTAAGTCATTGTAAGATGCCTTTGTCCCTAAATCATTTATTAGATTAATTTATAATCAGATGGAAATAAATGGTACTCTATGGTTAGAGGAGGTTTGGATAGCTTGCAGCTCACTGACCTTACTGGAAAGATGCTCTAACAATTGTGTCTTAGAAATATTTTGTTTTATTTAGGAGTTAAATTTGTTTCTCTCGTAGATAATTAATTATCTTTGTATAAATATTTGCCCAGCCATCAGAATAAGATAACAATGTTCTCTAATATGTGACCCTTTAGCCACCAACTTGAAAATATATAAGAAAGAGCAAAATGTCTGAAAACTTTATTTATTTTATTCTCAATTATTTTAAGCTAAATTTATCCAGATTTAAACATAATTTAATATAATTGCATTTTATTCTCTTAGAAATGTTAAACCTTTTCATGAATCCTAATCCAAATCTTGATCCATTGATCTAACTGCTGTTCATAGAGTTCGAATTAATTCAGATTAATAAAGAAAATAACCTTTTTTGTTTAGCTTCCTAATGATTTACTTTTCTCTCGTCTGCCTGAAAACCAGAATAAAACGCCACTCGTCCTTTTATCATATTAATTTCCAACGGAAAACAGGATGTCTGTTTGACAAAAGGAACCCAGTGGTGAATACAATATATTTTATGTATTTATGTTAGATTAAAGACACTAACAAACTTTTCTGAAAGGAAATACATCTGGAAATGGCACGGTTTGAAACCTGAGCATAATGTCTTGCAGAATAAGCGACCTTAAATAACATCTGACTCTGCCTTCAGTTCAGAACCAATTTATTTTAGGATTTCATCAGAGCAAATTAAACTACATTTTATAAACGGCTCGGGGTTGAGTTCCCTTCCAGCAGGCGACTCTGTGAGACATTAATCAGGGTTCCTGTAATCATTAGACTGCTGTGGTTGTCTGTTAGTCAGGGAAGGGTTCCTGTTAGATCCATCAAAACATCAAAAAAAGGGGCTAACCATCAGCCAAACGAAGCGCCCTCAGCAATCATTGCCTCTGTTTCCCTTCATTCTTTGAAAGCTACGCAGCAGCTGCTTTATTCTGCACAGTTTGATCTCTTCTGTTCTTGTGATCAGTGTGTGCCGATTACTCAAAGCGATACAGGTGGGGTCTGGCATGTTAGGTTAGCCATGGATGGTCTTATATTGCCTTACATTGTAGTTCTGCTTGCTATCTGTGACATGTTGGCCAGGACCCTACTCTATCGCTTTGTACAGTATAAAGTAGTTTAAAAAGTTGAATAACATAAAATAACATATTACAATGTTATTTATGTTATTTCCCACGTGAAGAACTCCTGTAAACCTTGCAGTATTGAAACTCAGTGAACAAGGCATCTTAGACAAGCTGAAAAACAAATGGTGGTACGATAAGGGTGAATGTGGAACCAAGGACTCTGGAAGTAAGGTCAGTCGCTGCAGGTCTTTTTATACTGATGGAAAAAAATGCATTTTACCTTCACTGTTCATATGCAGACATGTAGAGCTTACAGACACGCTGGCATGAAACACAGTCATGGAGACTAGATTACTTTTGCACACTGCAGTTTAGCTCATTTACACCACAGGTGCACTGATGCATTACTCTACCTCTCTGTGCAGACACATAAAAATCCAGCATGATGATGACACAGTTTTTTATTCACTCCATTAAATCCTGAAAAGTTTAATGACAGAACTGAAACCATTATGCTGCTATTTTTCTTCCAAACTGTTATTGAAATTTACTTTACTGTTGGTCTTATTTATTTGTGTAACGATCTGTTGATGAACCCTTTACTAAAAAGAAAAGTAATAAACTTGGGAAGCTGTGCAGAGTTTTTCCCAAAATGGTGATTTTCAAACGGTATTTAAAGCAACACTGTGTAACTTTTAGCCACTAGGGGCGCTAGACTTATTACTTTCAGGTTTAGTCCTAATGAGATCAGCTGGCAACTTTGCACTGTGGCTAAATAAAACAATCTCTGTTGGAATCTGATAGATCCGGGGAAAATAAAGGTTATATTTACACTTAAGATCATCATCCTCTAGCAACAACTGTTAGCTTTGGTGTTTAAGGAGAACTCAGACATAAAGCAGCGCTTGGGTAGTATGACTCATTCAATGATAGATCTGAATCCTGACTAGGGCTGGGCAATAAAAGAATATAAATTAAATTATGTCTGATAGAGAGATTTATAATATCACTAAAGTCTGATCTAACACTGCATTTTGGGGGATGTAGGCAGACCAAAGGAGTGCCTCTCATCCTCTCACACCAGGCTACGCTAGGTTTTTAATAGGCCTGGGCTTAATTTAAACAAAAAAAAGGTTACGTTTAGTAAAGGGAAAGGTTAGGGTGATGCTTTTTTCTTTAGGCCTTTATTTCAAATGTTTAACTGTTTTTTTTCCAGATGGAACAACCTGTGGAGCTAGCTTACTGCTAGCTTTTCTAACATAGAAAGTATTTATCAGTCAGTGCTTCTGTGTTCCTCTTGTATCTCTGCTTCTATGTCCTTGAACCCCAGTCGGCCTCAGCAGATGGCCGCTCACTCTGAGCCTGGTTCTGTTGGAGGTTTCTTCCTGTTAAAAGGGAGTTTTCCTCTCCACTCTCACTACATGCATGCTGTGTGAGAGATTGCTGAAGAATTAATATGTCAGCTGGTTTCCCAAAGAAACTAAACCAATGTGACTGTATGATCTGGATGAATTGTTTCTGTAAAGGACTTTCAGATGACATTTTTTATGAATTGGTGCTATATAAACAAGCTGAACTGAATAAAAATATAGACTGATATAAAGGCTAATCATGATACATTTTCCGCCATATTGCACATCCCTACTCTATAGTTATTTATGCAAGTTTTCGAAGAGAGCTTTCATACACACAAAGTGCTTATATTGATACTAATCTGAAAGTTTATTTAAGACACCTTCAATTAAGCTAATAATTGGGTCAAAGGTCACACAGTGTTGCTTTAACAAATAAAACATTGAATTAACTCCGTGCTAGCAACATGTTTCATAAAGGGAGGGAGGAGTAATGTGTTTGACCTAAAGATGGGTTCAGTATGGGCCAAATAGGTAGTTACACAGGGCGGCATTAGAAATGGGGTGCACAGTAAAAAAAATGTTTCCTGTGTTCCTAACCTCAATTATGGTCATAAGATTTGGATAAAGAACATGAGCCTGGATGCAAAATGAAATGACGGTGGCTGGGCACTCCCTCAGATAGAGGGTGAGGGGCTCGGTCATTCAGGAGAGGCTCAGAGAGGAGTCCGCTCAGGAGGCTCGGCTGGATTTTATTCACCTGTGGTCATGAAAGTGACAGAGAGCAGCTCTTCTCTCCTCTTAATTGAGAAAAAGATACTTTCATTCACTTTTTATAGTGTAGTCTCTGTATAAAGTAGCTGGACCTAGAACAAAAACTAACCTTAAACTGAAAAAATAAAGTGCATTTGCCCTTCATTTGAGCCGTTAAGTGGAATAGATAATGCATTTATTTTCCTACAATGGGGAAATTGTGGTGATTTACCAACAAAATGATTTGCCAATCAATTGAGTAAAGATGAAATTATCTAAAACAAAGTAATTCTATATTAACTGCTTTTGAAATAAGATAGATTTTAGGTGCCAAAATATTACTCTGCAGATCGTTTTAGTTACCTACTCATATATACTTTTATTTTTTCACTCACTTTTAATTTACTTTTACAGTTTATATTTTAGAATTTATTTTCTATCTGTCAGACTACTTTTAACTGCTGTGTCCTCCCTTTTTGAAAACATGTTTTTATATGCCCTCAAACTATGTTGAACAACCATAATGGTTTTATAACTTTAAAGAAAAACAATATTTTTTCTTTTTAAGCGTCTTCTGTTGCTTCCCAACTTTTACAGAGAAAATAATGTTGTTGCTCTGAAATGTCCAACTGACCCTTAATAACAAGTTAGCATTTAGACTGTATTTTATGCCCCCCCCACCAAACTTTTAAAAGTTTATGCTGCAAAGAACTCTACTTGTACCGCTACCACTTTAAAGGTAATAATGACATCTTCCAGAGGTCACCAAAGGTCGTTCCTTCTCTAACCAAACAAAAAATGGTGGCAATCAATTCTGCTATTTTTGTGCAGCTAAGATATTTGTGAGCCCCCCTCCCACACTGTGATTTTTTCTCCCACTCTGTTAACATTTGATCACTGCTGCACTTAAAGAAATGGAAATGTCATGAGAGCTGTACAAAACGAAATTTCATCTTTTATTTACTATGTATATAAAAAACAACAATAAATGTTGTTTAAGCTTGATAAGGTCAAAGTCAATGGAGAGGCCTAACAAATAGTGACCCATACCCTAAACCTAACCATTATGGGTTCATACCTAATCCTAACATCTTAGGCCTAAACGCGACCCCTGACCCAAAAAAACCCACTCCCCTCATGGGGTCAGACACAAGGAGCTGTTCCACGCAATGTTCTGAATTTAAAGAAAATGGGCGCCACAGTGTATTCCAAATAAGAACACACACACACATTAACCAAATCTTAGAAAATGGGTGCCAATCAATTTAGCTATGTTTGTGCAGCAAATGTTTAAGTTTGTGCTGCCATTGTTTTAAAGCTGCTGGTGAAGTTCAAACTTTTCAACCTTTTGTCAGCAGCTTTAAAACAAAAGCAACACAAATATTTTGTTTTTGGCAAGGCAAGGCAAGTTTATTTGTATAGCACATTTCATGTACAGAACAATTCAAAATGCTTTACATAAAACATTATAAGCAAAAGGGAGAGAAAACAATTAAAAACAATTAAAAGCGTGATTCAAAATTAAAAACATTTAAGATTAAAAAGAGAGAATACAGAGACGTGCGGATTTTAACTTTTTAATAGAATCTACGTAAATGCAGCCAAGAACAGGTGGGTCTTTCTGCCTGGATTTAAAAAAACTAAGTGTTTCAGCTGATCTGAGACTTTCTGGGAGTTTGTTCCAGACAAGTGGAGCATAGAAGCTGAACGCAGCCTCTCCATGTCTGGTTCTGACTCTGCGAACTGATAAAAGGCCGGATCCGGATGAACTGAGGGGTCTAGTAGGTTCATATTTGCTGCACAAACCTAGCCTAATTGATTAACACCAATTTTGTTTGATTTTAGGAAGTAAGGGGCTGACCTTTGGTGAACTTTGGAAGTTTTCCTTAATATCTTGAAAACGATAGCTGCACAAACAAAATTATTCGAACAAATGTGTCAACCATTTTTGTCTAATTTGGTTAATGTTGGGGACAGGTTGATCTTTTGACCTTTGAACTTTTATCAGTAACTTTAAAACAAAAGCGGCAAAAAACAACAAAAAAACAACCTTGCTGCTCATATATAGCCAAATTGATTGAAACCAGATTTGCAGGATTTTTAAAAATGTTGATAAAGAATTTTGATGTTAGCCTAGACCAGATTTCAGAACCAATAAGTAAACAACAGATGTGAAACATAAACATTGGCTGTTTCTCAATTCACTAGAAACGTGAGTACAGACTCGTTTCCTTGCCCAAAAAGTGGGGACTCAGGGAGAACGGGAACATGTAGCATAAATATGGGTCAATTGGAACAGAGCGTACTCGTGACTTCACCACATGCTCTGGAGCTGCATTTCACCTCCTGTTATTAATAGTCTCCAGATAATAATAAATTCTTACTTTTTTCATATAGTGGGGAAATAATTAAAGTCAAATAAACACAAATCAAATTACCATTTTGCCAAATACAACCAAAAAATCACCATCAGAGCCAGCGGTACTTTACATGCAGCTATGCAAAGAGAGGCGGCCTAACGTTAGCCATGGCTGCTGCAGTAGTTATTCAGTTTAAGATCTATTAGCCGTATTTTAAATCCGTACCAATATTGTCTAATGAAACTTTGTGACAGAATCGATTTATTTTAACAACCTTAATCCTTAAAGCATTGCTCTATTAACTGGTAACAGTTACAGAAATGCTCTGTTGCATTATTGGCCCACCGTCCGCGCTGTGATTGGTCAGATCTATTTTAGATCAGAGACAACTGCGTCTTAAAAGATTTAATTACTCTCTGTGTCTTTCTGGACACGCTACGTTGACCTGTATTTAAAATGATAGCTGCACAAATTACAGACATTTTACTGCAAAAATGTTTGACACCATATCTATTTCATGGGGGGGGGCTTATATGACAGAGTGTCAGAGCAGAGCAACAAACATTTTAGTTAAATTAATTAGCAAACAGGTGCTCTGACCTTTCCAACAGAGGAGCAGAGTACACCACTGCTGGAACCGATCTATTGGGTTTTAATGCAAATGGTAAAACTTGCAGAAATGAATTTCAATATTACTGTTTGGCTTCTGATAGCAGCAAAATGGTTCAGTTCTCTTTTCTTTTACAGCTTGCTACTCTGACTGTACATATGCAGTGTAGTGAAGGTTGAGTTCAGCAGCTTTGGTAGTAAATTGCAGCTAATCTGTAGACCTGTACGACCACGACCGCCTTCCTCTATGCATGGCCTCGTAAAGAGACCATAAAGCAGGATAGTTTCTCTCTACATTCACCTTTGCAGGGCTTTAGAGGACAGAATGATTAATAGGAGGAGGTGCATACATTTATTTTAGGCAGAAGAACCAGTTGTACTTCAGGAAGTTTATACACATATTTAGCAGCCTCCTCTTAGTAACTGTTAGTGACAGAGTAGCCGTGTACATGTATGTGACTGTAGCCTCCTGTCAGTTTAAAGCACTTAATGGTGGTCTGTACCTCCCCCAGGACAAGACAAGTGCATTGAGCCTGAGCAACGTGGCAGGGGTCTTCTATATTCTGGTAGGAGGGCTGGGCTTGGCTATGACCGTGGCTTTGATAGAATTTTGCTATAAGTCACGGCAAGAGACAAAAAAACTAAAGCTGGCCAAGAACGCCCAAAACTTTAAACCAGCCCCACCAGCAAACACCCAGAACTTTGCCACGTACCGTGAAGGCTACAACGTCTACGGGACGGAGAGCGTGAAAATCTAAAGGTAGGATTTCTGCCCAGTTGTTCGTGATCGATTAGCGGATATTTGTGAATGTGGAAGCTTGTTTTTACAAAATCATAGAATTAACAAATATTTCTTGGTGGCACATTTATGTACAGATATAAAATATATGGAAAGACATTTTTCCCATTATGAATTTTAGTAAAGAATGCAATCTATAAATAAGCATTTGAAAAACTTCACTGCAAAAACGATCTAGAAAAAAGTAAAACATTTCTTAAATTAAGTGTATTTACCCTTAATTTCTGAGGTAAATTTGATAATTGGTAATTTGGTAAGTTGATGATTTGCCAATGAAATGAGTATTTTAACCCCTAAAATAAGATAATTTAATAATATGCACTTGAAATAAGACAATGCAATGGAAATTTCAATGTAAATTTTCTTATTCCATTGGCAAAGTGTCTTACTTACCTCCTCAAATTTAGAAAAAATGCACTTATTTAAAAAAAAATGACTTATTTAATTTCGATTTTTTTTTTTTTTTTTGCAGTGTTCTTAATCTAAAAATGGTTTGGTGCTAAATTTGTTGTTTTCTCAGATTTTTTTTATTTTGATTTTTACAGATTTTCTGTTGAAATAGCTTTTTTTTTATGGAGTTTTACAAATTGCATTCCTTTCAAGTGGTGTTTTTTACCGATCATGTTCCTTCACCCCCATGGGCGGGCTTTCCTGTGGAGGGAACATGCCTTGCCATCGCTCTGCTGATTAATTTTTAATGGATTTGAAATTAAGAGAATATGGCCTGGAAAATACCAGTGGAAAAGAGATTTGGAAAAAATAAAACAATATTTTAAAATATAGAAAAGAGCAGCAAAGTCTTAAGGTATAGTGCAGGATTTTTACGAATTTTTAAAAAACCCGCCCTCTCCACTTTAAAAAAAAGCACATGTGCAACCCTGTGCCTGCTGCCAAGAGGGAATGCCTATTAAACGTGTGCGAGAGCGTGCACAAGCCCATTTCTCCTTATGCATGCTGTTTAAAAGCTGCTCCATCACTTATTCAAGTTTACTTTCCAAAAGAACATTTGCAATTTTTCGACTGTCAGACAGCCCACTGTGTTATGCCGAGAAATACCTGCTTGCCGAGAATTACCTCCCCTCTCTCACACTGATGAGAAAACAGATTGAAATATGAATGAAAAGGGAACTTTTAAACATATTCCTAAAATTTTTATATATCTTATACATAGATGGCCTAAAATCGAGGGTTTTGGGGGACAGATATATGCCAAGAAATTCATTTCTGCTGAGAATATTCTCCCCTTTCACGCTGAGAGCGCATCGCCCTAAACTCTTGCTCATTGATGAAACCAATGAGCAAAACCAATTTAAATATTAATGAAAATGGAAACTTTTTCTTAATGTTTTGTCAGAAATGATACAGAATAGTGTTGATAGTAAAAATGGGAAATGCCATCCACATTCCATACAATTAAAAATCGTATTAATACTAATTTATCTATCCACCACAACTCAAAATTTTCAGCATCCATGAATAAAAAATATGAAAACATTAAGATTTTGTTTCAAAGTTCCCATTCTGTTCATAGTTCGTTTTCTCATTAGTGTGTGAGGGGGGAGGTAATTCTGGACATAGGGTTAGGTGAAAATGAGGACAAGCATGTAGGACGGCTTTACATAAACATACAAGAATGTTTGACAATTATTTCTTTGTGGCTGGACTCGGTGCTGCCCCAACTTGTTGTTCACTACATAATAAAATAAATAGTTTTTCAGGATGATGTAAAGTTAACTTTGACACTGTTGCCATTAATTATAAAACTAAGAAAATGAAGTCTAAGGAAGTTATCATCCAGAACTGTAGAAAAATGTTCCTTTAAGAGGGTAATGCAGCAAAGCTTTTGTGCTTAACATTTTTTCCTGCATTACTTCTACTTTTATACTTGAAGTAGTTTTAAAAAATGGTACTTTTACACTTTCACTGGTATAAAAAGCTTAAGTTGATCCTCTAACTTCTATTAAAGTTCTTTGAAACAGCAGGATTTATATTTCTTCTTTAGTAATATGGTAAATAGTAAATTGTAAAGTGTCTTGAGATGACATGTGATGTGAACTGGCGCTTTATAAATAAACTGAATTTAATTTAATTAATAAACATTAATACTTTTTACACCTCCGGTGGCTCTAAATAATTATTATTGGTTGGACTGAATCTATAAATGGCTCTTTGGATTGTAAAGGTTGCAGACCCCTGTCCTAAACCAATGATTTAGTTAATATCAGCTTAATGTCCAAAATTAATATCATGGTTTATGGACCAACTGGTTACTTCTCTCAAAAAGGTTACTGAGTGAGTGAGGCAGGTACTGGTTAATCTAAATAACTAGTTACTAGGCCAAGTATATATGCAGTTACTTTTATAATAAAATCCTGATAAATCTGGATTCAACTCCTGTTATCATCTTTAAACACAATTGGAAGTTCAATTATTAAATATAGAATGTTTTATATTAATTAATAGATCCAAAGGTTAACTAAACAAAAATAACTACATATAAAAAACTGCAAATTAGTGCCTTTTATTTTGAACTTTGAAGATCAGGCTCTCAGTATTTGCACACATTAACAAGCTACAAATGAATTTAAAATAGAAACAACACTGAGGAATAATGCTTTACAGGCAATTTGACAAAATGAATTATAGTTGGTGATAAAAATTAAACAGTAGTCAATATTGTAAAAAAAACAAAAAAACAAAAAAACAGTCATCCAGTTTGTCTGTGTGAAAAATTAACAGTAGCCTAATCCATGCAGCTGAATTAAGACTAACAGTGAAAAAGTTAAGAGCATCATACTGATGAGCTAAAGCAGCCAGTAGTAATCAGTGTTGCTGATAGTGAGACGATACATCGTGCTTCATTAGATCAAAGCTTCTTTTTACCAACATGGATAAAGTCTTCGTTCTCCGAATTAATGAGCATATCACAGGAAAATTGAGACTTTGGTTTCAGAGAACATTTCCAGTTTAGAAAAGCTGTCCTTAAATCTACAGATCTCTCCATCATCGCCTCACGTCGCTCCTCTGTCTGTTAGAAACCGTTGCATGCTGAGCACCCGCCCACATTACCTCCCCTCAGCCAATCAGCATCAGTTATGAGCCTCAGTCCTCCTGCTCCATCTCTGCAATAAAAATCTCTCCCTGCAGCCGAATGAGTGCACTGATGAAAACCCACTCTGATTGACCAAGGTCTAGTAACTGTGTTGAATTGTGAGTAACAAAGCGGAGTTACAAATATGTTAAAAATTCAACTTGATTACTTTTTTTGACATTTAAACAAACGCAGTGACTCCTAACACTGATAGCTGCAACTTTAACCCTCTCAGGCTCAAATTAAGTTGTAGTTGCAGGAAAAATGAGATATTTAGAGAAAATGATCATATGGGGTAGTAATATACAATTCAGACTTTTTTTTTGAGAGAGACCTTCACATGCAATGAATTCTGGAATGTTGCAGATTTGCAACAGTGGCCCGGAGTGGTAAATTAACACTGAAGACTGAATCTGATATGAACGTTAACTTTATTTGAATGTCACAAACAAAAAATTAACAAAACAAAATAAAAATAAAAAGCATCCATTGTAGCATCCATTGGTACCTGTTTGGGCACACATTGCAAATAGATAAAAATCTACTAATTGGCATGTGTCATATCTATACACATTCATGATTCATCTTATGTAGTATTGATTTCAAAATAATGGAAATTGGTAGTGATACTTATATGAAATTGGTGCTTAGAAAATCTGTTTTAGTGACACCAAGGACACAGCCATGTTGAAAGTGAGTCAGCAGTGCCATATGGTGAGCTGGATAGAAACTGTTGCAAATGCACAACTTAGTCCTTCTGTTTTACTTCTGAGTAACAAAAGCTCTTAAAATATTGATGTTAACTCCTCCTGGGCAGTCGGGGTCGCACTCTTGCTCTCCTTCTGTACTGTTTGCCTAATATTAAAGCTATCTGTTTAGAAGAAACGCTGCGTGCTCTGCAATCCAAATGAGCTTCTTTGCTTCCTCTAAATTTCGGCAAACGTTCTCCCTCATTTTGTGTCTTTTTGGGGTATTCCGTCTCGAATCTGAGAAACAGCGCAGAGATGAAGCTGTTTCTCTGCTCTGTCACTGAGATAATATTGATAAACACCTGAACTCCGTCTGATGTGATTCAACCTGCTATTCCTATTGAGTCCTTTAGTGTCTATGTCGGCATCGTAACCACAAGGAAATATCTATATATTTTGAACCTGTGGAAATCTATAAAACATTTATTTATATATGTTTTGTCAATAAAATGATTACTAGACATTATGTAGATTTATTATTGGTGAAAAATTAATTGTTTTGATAAAAAACTTTGACCTTTGAATTCCCTGTTTTTACCAATTATTTATCAAAAATTTATAAATTTTAAAGATATTTTCAGTTGCATTGATCGTAGGAAGGAAGAAGCCTTGTATACAGCTCTGTGTCTTATCTTCTACCTTCAACTTCCACTTACCTGACAGTATTATTATCCCATACTTACCTTTTCTTGCTTTAAAACATCCACCCCAGGTAGCAATGTCCACCTTTGATAATCTACAATGACTTTACAATGATTTGTCTCCTGACAGCCAGCTGCTGCAATGATTCCCATGTTTGTCTGTTTGCCAGGTGATTCCTAAACCCTACTGGTGCATAAAGGATAACAAGAGCCACCCCGACACATGACCCCCCCACCTACATCCCCTCCAAAGGCTGGCTTTTTAGAAGTGACGCCTTCCTCGTCATCTGTCCAGACACAAGCCAATAAGCCAACAAGTGCTCATTTGGGGTTAGAAACTGTCACACTAACAGAGGCCAATGACACAGCTGGACTTCTGTTTGTGGCTGGAAAAGCAAGAATCGCCTCTTGTAGTGCCTTAAGGAGCATTTGGGCGTCATGGCAACGCGGATCCAACTAAATTCACTTGAAAACAAGGAACAAAATGGGGAGAAATGGCCTCAGATGCCACCTGGATGGACAGGTTGTAATTATTACTGTTTTATATTTTGAAGAAGAGAAATAAAAAAAGAAAAAAGAAAAAAAAGCCATGGTTTGCAAAGAAATTCCTTAAGTCCTTTAAAGACTTATTTTTGTGGTGAAACCTTACATAGGATAAATGTTTTGTTTAGTGAGGTACAGTCATTTTCTTGTGTTACTATAAGAATATTTTCAGTGTCAGAACATTTAGGACAAGCATCAGTAACAATAATAAGGTTAAGGATCAAGAACTGCAGCGTTTTTTTTTACTCCATGCTTGTGTGCATCTGAAACAGCTGAACTGGTTTGATTTCTCAGACCTTCAACCCACCCTGTATTTACTTGGATGCTTGTTTTAAATTTAGTACTTTGTTTAAAACGGCCAATTTTGGAAGAAGACATTTCTACTGAAGAGGTCCGCTTCTTTATTTCCACTTAGTGCCATGTTACCTATATCAAAATAATCCCCAATATTTTCGAATCAATGGGACGAACCTGTTTTCTGGAAGATTAAGGAAGAGTTTTAAAGAGCTCCTGGTTTACACTTTGTACAAACTTTTTCAGCACCGTCCTTGCTCATCTAAGTGAAGATTGATGGGACGGTTTTGATAAACGACGTCTGAGGCTGGAAGGAGATTCCTGTGTCTATGCATTTTGCAGAAGGTGAGCTCTACACCGAGGAGAGGCCAAACAAATCCAACTACTCTCTGCCAGTAGGGAGAGGCTGACATTAGGAACCATTGTTTATATTTTTTCATGAACTGCATGTGAATTTGATGGAAGTTTAATTAAAAGCTAACTGCAAACGGAGCCCGGTTCAGTCGAATCTAAAAACAACTTTCATTTAATTTCGGTTTGATTTCTTTTTTTTTGCTGGAGGTGGGGGGGGGGGGTTATTTTATTGATACCTCAAACCGAGAGACTTGCATGTATGGACACAATAAGCCTCTGTGTGGAGGTCCTGTACAAAGGATTTTATTACATTTCCTTAATAAAAGAAGATTTTTATTCAACTCTGGATCCAGACTTTTATTCCTAAAACTGTTAAGAAGTCATCAACTGGAAGTTCTTGTTTAACTTTTTAGTTAAGAGTCCAGGAAATGATGTTAAACCAACCATGGCTGCGGTGAAATGCAAATTGCTGAAAATTAAAAGAATCACTTTAAAACATTTACTTGCAAATATAAACATGAATATTTAATGTAATGATAATGTAAATGCAAATTAAGTTCTCAGCTCATAATTTTAAAAACGGATTAAAATGTAAAATGTATCCCGATAATAGAAAATGTTGAGGTATTTTTAATTCTATACATTTTATAATGCAACACTTAAAAACTATGTTTTCCTCTCATAAATACTAGTTATAAAATTGAGGAAGATTAAAGACGATTAAGGCAGTAAAAAGTTGGAGTAGTCCTTTAGCAGGTGACCAAAGAATTTAAGAAACCAACTTCAGCTTCATGTTCAGCGGCTCTTTCCACCACAGCGTCATTGATGTTAACATCACGAAGAGTAATTATCCCAAACATTTAAGAAATGCAATCATAAACACTTAAAATAGCTTCTACTGACACAAATCAACCCAATGTTTGGTTTCTTTTCATACAACCCAACCAAGCTAGTGCTAGCTGAACAAGCACTATATATACATATACAGACGTAGATTCTTCTTTGGGCGCAGGTTGGCCCGTCAATGTTACCACCATATTGTATGTGGCAGAAAGCAGTTGACAAACTGGACAACCTAAAGCTGCAGAGTGGCAAAACTAGGGAAAAACCTGATTAAGACCATTCTTTTTCAAGGTTTTTAACTTGCATACAATACAGACTGTTGTTTTTAGATATAGATGTGCATATATAAAAGTATATGTCAAGATTATAGACGCGTCTATACATGTATATTAGTCATATATATAGATTCCAGTATTGAATCACATAAATTGAGTTTAATAATACTGGAACAAACTTCCCCCTATAGTGAAGCCACTTCAAATGAAGCCCTAAAAGTGCAATTATTGGAGGAAAAAAACAAAAAAAAAAACCCATCTAGTTTTTCCAAAAATCTAGTCTTTGTAAAGAAAGAAAAAGTATTCGTTCAGCCATAATATAAACCTAACCCTCCAAAAAAGAGACAAAAAAAAAAATGATTATGAAGTAGGCTTTAATTTATATTCAAACAAGTGCAACCCACAACTTTACCCTCATGCTGAAATTGTGCCTTATTCATTTGTACACAAGTCAGACGCAAAGCGCATCAGCCAATCACGGTGCAGTATTATGGTTTAAGGCAGGAGATACAGCTGAGGCATAAGCCAGGTGCTGTAGAGCTGAACCAAAATTAATATGGCAGGACAGGAAAACGTAGCTGCCTGCTTTCTAATGGCACCTGCTGCTATTTGATTTGTTACTGTGATTGGCTAAAACCAAACATGGTAAGTGGACACCGAGCGTCGCCTCCCAATCCGAGCAGTCCCAGATTGTGTCTGGATTAACTGGTGTGAAATAGAAATAATTCCTGCATGCAAGGCTCCAAAGGAAGGCCAGGAGAGATAAAAGATAAGTGGTTGTAGCTCACTGGAAGACGGCTGTTGTGAAATGTTTCATCTGGCCAGTGGAAGATAGATTAACCTAACAGGAAATCTCCTTGGTGGGGTGGGGCTGTGTATTGGTAGTTTTTGTATAAATGTATGTACTGAGCTTGCCCCAGTCAGAGCTTTTTCTCTCCGTCTGCAGACGTAAAAATATATTTGAGCCTTCCTTACAAGAACTGCCTGAGTCTCTGTTTTCTACAACTGGTTTTAAAACAAAAACACTTCTGAAAAAATTGCAAAATAGAACAAAGACCCTAAACTTTATCACATTAAAGTTCCCACAAGAACTGAATAGAGCTTTTCATTTTTATGGAGGAACAACAAAAGACAGACACAATGTTAAAGTGACACTAAGAAAACTATTATTTATTGAGTTTATTTTTTTTTCCTTAAAAAACAAAACATACACTCATTGAGTACAGCAGATAAAATCTCCAAAGGTCATTTTTGAAACGGATGCATTTGGAGAAAAGAGCATCAGAATTTTTCTTTACAATAATCTGATCAAAGCTCAACGGACAATTTATTTTTTTTTTTTATAAATTATGTAAAAACCTGATTAACACAAATTCACAGGAGAACTTGTATGGGACATGGGAAAAAAATGAAATAACATGATGTGAATTTCATGTCACGCTTTTTATTATTGTACACAATATACAAACTGGTCCTAAGTATTTTTTCCTCACTTATGCTCGCCGTCCTATCTAGATTAAAAGGAGATAAATAAATAAAAAGGATCCAAGTATCTCAAAAGGATATGAGGTGAGCGGGCATGGAAAAGCAGGTTCTATTCAATAAAACAAGCAAGAAGAAAAGGAAGGCCTTACAATGTACAAAAAAAACAAACAAAAATACATGAGACTAATGAATCCATGACCGTTTGGTACCAAAGGATCATTTCAAACTGGAACCACATTCCTGGTAAGAGTAACACTGTGATTACAGCAGCACCTGGTGCCCATACTGAACTATTTAATATCTCTAAAAAATGAGGACCAATATTTTATCCAGCTGGTTTACATCGCAAACAGGAAGAAATAATCAGGAGATAAATTACATAGTCGTGGAAAAGAAAAAAAACAACAACATTGGAAACAAGAATGAAAGTCGACATGGTACAGATGGAGGTGTGGAGGTCTTGCAGATAAAAGCAAAGCTTATCCTTTTCTGCTGCAGCACAGGAGGGAACAAAAAAAAAAAAAAAAAAGGTCAGGAAACTCCAAGATGGCCGATTTAGTGGCTGGAAAGAGAAAGCTGAACGTTTCTTACCTTCACTGATTAGTGCAAATTATCTGTGCTTGTCAGCCGATTTATGGGTGTGATCGTTAAGGGAAACCAAACACTAAAGAAACGCTCCTGCTCAGCCCATTGTCACTAAGGAAGTCAGAGTCCAGAGGGGGAAAAACAAAACAAAAAAAGCTCAGGAGGGAAAACTTTCCACCTGTGAGGAATCAGGGGGAACCAGAGGCTCATTGTCGGTCAAAAATCACAAAACGTTTCAAACCGTTAAAAGACCAAGAAGCTTTAAGAAACTTCTGGTTTGTGGCTGAGCCACACTAGTTGGACCTGAAAGTCGTAAAACAGCAAAAACACCATAAACCTTAAAACAGAAAGAAAAGAAAAAAACATGCTTAGGATTAGCGAGGCGAGCCAAGAGCCGCGTAGAAAACTATGGCTGCCTGCATCAGGATGCAGGAGGACAGAAACGATAAGCGTCCAAAGAGGAAGCGTTAAGGATATTGTTTTTTCTCCTCCTTCCCTGCGCCGCTCTCCCTCTTCTCCTTCTTCTCTTTATCATGTCTGGACTCCTGCAGAAGAACAGAAACCATCAGCTGGAGATTTTATGCTACGCATCAACATCATGATGGTCTGAGCCCCTGTCATGGTCAGCCCCCTTTTACTCTGATCACCCTAAATAAAACCCTAAGAAGCCCTGACTGTTGGTAAATAGAGTCCATCTGAGTGAAGCTCGGTAGATTCCAGCTTTTCTGAGAACCTCAGAGGCTCAGAAAGATGATTCCTTATATTTGTAACCTGATGAATCCACTGGTTTTAATGTAATGGTTTGATTCTGGTCTCCATTAACTGATTCTAAATGTTCTGATCCTAATTGCTCTTAGAAGCAAACAGGCAGCAGAGGATTTTTCCTGACAGTTAGAGGATGAGCTGACCTTCTTTCCTCCAGAGGTTCTCTCTTGTTTCACAGACTCCGCCTTCTCCTTGCTGGAGGATTTGGATCTTTTGCTCTTCTCTTTCTCTGGGGACAGAGAAGAGTCACAGGAAGGACTCTGGCTGTTTCTGGCGGAATCTGGAAGGAGAACAATCCGTTATGCTTACGCCACAAGCTTTTACTAGCGGATGTTGGTGGGGAAGATAAAGCCTTACTGGTGCCGTTCTCGTCCTTTCTCCGTTTGGACTCTTGGCTCGCCTCGCGGTCGTTGATGTTGTGATCCTACAGGAGAGGCAGCAATCATGGGTTAGTGTGCATGTTAAGATAGCGGAGCTGAACATCCAAAGGTTCTGCAGAACACTAACATGTCCCAAAGTAAACCTCAGATTTTGGATTTATTAAAAGCTGCTTTTATTTGATTTTAATGGTCTGAAGTTTTTCTTGTATTGAACAGTTGCTGTTTAATGACGGTGCTACTAAAACCTTGGTCCAGATTTAGACTCTGCCCTCTAACTGTAGATGAGCTGGTTGATAACTTCCATTCTAAGATCTCCCATCAGCGATTCGATCACTCCTAATAAAGCAAAGGTTGTTTTGGGAAGAAACAGTTGCATGCAGGTTAAGTCTGGACTCCAGCTTAACTTAAATATCTAGAAGTTAATCCCATGCTGATCTTTCTTTTTTAGTTACTTTGAAAAAAAAGCTGCAGTCATTTAGCTTGGCCCATCATTTCCCCATTGTGGGCCAATACAGGGATTTTCTATGCTATAGAGCGATTTTACAGATATAAATTAGAACAGAAAAAAAAAAAGCTAAAATATTAACAATGCTTTGGTCTTATTTGTCACTGTCAAGGTATCAGACCCTCCACTCCATCAAAACCTGCAATGAATCTGCTAATTTCTTCCTTGAAGAACCCAAAGATCAGAGTCTCTACATCCATATAAAGCCCAGTAACAAAGTTTTCTCCAAATAGAATATCACCAATTCCCATCCAATACTGATAAAGCTTCCTCCATGCTGCCTCCGTGTTTTACCCACACCTTTCCCCAAGAAAGCTCTGCCCATCATCATGTAAAGTACCATATTTTCACGACTATAAGGCGCACTTAAACGTCTTTTTTCCCCCTCAAAATGTGCGGTGCGCCCTATGGTGCGGTGCGCCCTATGTGTGTTGTAACTGCGACTTTTGAGACCACCTCATTGAGGAGATGATGAAAGAGTGGCTGAATGTAAGGAGACCAGGTGTTTTTTTTCCACTCATCACCATTAATCTGTAACTCCATGCGTGCCCATCTCACAGCTGATGTGAAAAACATGGGGAAACAAATTAACCCTGTGCTCGCTGTTCAACCGCTCGACATCGGTGTGAACCGGACCCAGCAGGTGCAGCAGAAGCAGCCAGTTTACATGCAAAGTCAATGGTTGACGCGCGTATAGGTGCAGCAAAAGGTCCCGCAGCGCGTTTTGAGCCGCAGGTGCAGCACGTCGGGATCGTTTAAGCATCTGACGCACCGCCAACGCGCTGCTGCTGCTCGAGATGGAAAAATTGAAGTTTTGCTGCTGGACGCGCCGCATCAACCAATCAGAGAAGCTGATCTGGGAGCTGACAGCGAGACAGACACAGCGCTCTGATGACATATGATATGAACGCAAATGAAAAAGGCTGGATGGATGAGGAGATGATGAAAGCGTGGCTGAGGCAGGTGTATGTGAGGAGACCAGGTGGTTTTTTTCCACGCATCACCATCGCTGCGTGCCCATCTCACAGCTGATGTGAAAAAAAAGGTGAATCAATGAACGCTGTGCTCGCCGTTATCCCGGGGGGTCTGACAAAGGAACTTCAACCGCCCAACATCGGTGTGAAGCGGCCGTTCAAAGTAAGGCTGCAAGCGGCGTGGGAGCGATGGATGACAGACGGAGACCACAGTTTCAGGATAAGTGGAAGGCAGCGCCGGGCAAGTTACGCCACCGTTTGCGGATGGATTGTAGATGCTTGGACTAACATGTGTGCTGGCTCTGTTCTTCAAGCTTTTGCAAAAGCCGGCATTATTTCTGAGGAGCCGCGCTGCACGGAAAGTGACTGACAGCGAAGAAGGGGAAACTGGCATGTCTGATTTAGCGCAGCTGTTTAATTCAGAAACAGAGGATGATAACTTTGATGTGTTTGATTAATACTTTGTAATAAATACATGAATAAAGCACAATCATACTCAGCTTTGCTCCCGCTCTATTTTTCTACCTGAAAACTTAATTCAACAGCAGCCTCTGGTCTCCTCCTCCTCTTCACAGCGGCGGCTGGCAGGTGCTTTTTCATCTAAATAATCTTAATCTTGCAGCTATATTTGCTGTGATCAGTGGGAATAAAGTAGTTTTAATATGTTTTTAAGTGAGAAAGTCCACCTGAAAACTTCATAATTGCAGTCAGTTCATCCAGATTATCTATTTCTGTCGGAGGCGCTCAGACCCCCACATACCAGCGGTGCACCGACAGTAGAAATCCTTTCGTTCACCGCGGCTGCTGGCAGGTGTTTTTCATCTAAATAATTTAAACTGCAGGCACCAGGATGCCGGTAATAAAAGCAAACATATTCTGTTGGCAGGTTTCAGGATTTTAAGTTAATTTAGGAGTGACCACAGCGCTGTGTCATCTGCGATGTGTCTGTCTCACAGCCAGCTGCCAGGTTTGATTAATACTTTGTAATAAATACATGAATAAAGCACAGTCATACTCAGTTTTGCCCCCGCTGTATTTTTAATAGGGCTGCAACTAACGATTATTTTAAAAATCGATGAATCGGACGAATATTTTTTCGATTAATCGATGAATCGGACAAAAAATATTTTTTATATTAACCTCTTTATTCCAAAATAAACATTTTAGACAGAACAAACAAGCACACAAGTACAGGTTGCTCATTAACTGTACTGGTGCAATATGAAAAATACATTTTTGTGTTAAAACTACGCAAACTTACATGAGAAATGTAGCTGTACATCCACAAAATATAGGCTACTTTGTTTCATAAAGCGTAAAAAAAGACATTTTTGTTTTTAAAAGCCTCTAAGGGGTTCAAACAATAGGCCCCCCCATTTCAACAAATAAGTTTTTTTTAGACTAGAAGAGTTCTGCCTTTTAAGACAGGAAAGTGTAGCAGTTAAAGTTGCTACTTGAGAAAATACTGAACCATAGAGATAAAAATAGCCCTGTGATTCAAATTATAAATTGTATTTGGAATAAAAATGAGAGAACTAGGGGTGCTAAAAAAAACACATCCTCCAAAGACAGATATTTACATGGGAATGTGGCAGATAATTAATTGACATATTACTGATCTTGCTGGATTTTATTCTGCTTTACTTCCATAAATTGCAGGATCTTCTTTACTTTATCTTTGCCAGAAGATTTAAACTTTAAAAGCCTTGCCCTCATAATTTGCAAGTTAATTTATTTATAAAGTAAATGTAAACGCTGCTTAAGCTAATTCAAATGAAATTAAAAGTAAAATAAGTAGCCAACCTTATCACTGTCTGTAACCTACTAACACGGTAAGGAAAGCATCAGATGAGCTACCTGAGAAACTAACGTTACGTTTCCCCACTCTAAAACCAAACAAACATGGTGGTTCCGTGCCATGTTAATTTCTTTTGAAAAAAGTTGCATGTTATCACTTTTTTCGCTTTACAAAGCGCAGGCTATTTTTATTATTGTGATCAATTTGCGCCGTCAATCCCGGTGCATGCGCGCTTCATTTGCAGTCTGGACGCTGAGGCTCTGAATGCAGCTGAGAGGGACTCCTGCGGGAGCGGGAGAACGTGGTTGGGATGGGGGAGGCGCCCCACGGCAGAGTAGGAACGATACATGCTTTCACGTAAGAGTCTCCAAAAGCCGCCAGTGAAACCGAAAAAAGTCGCCAGATTTGTCGCTAGTCGCTTTTTTGAAAAATAGTCGCTGGAAGGGTCTGAAAAGTCGCTGAGTTGGCAACACTGCTCCTGCGGCGCTGACTCGCTCTGCCATATTTTTTTTTCTTCCTCTTTCAGTCAAGAGGCAGTGATGACGGCGCGGCGGATGACGCAATAATCGCGCGACACAACTAATCGATGATGAAATTCGTTGCCAACGCTTTTAAAAGTCGATTTTTATCGATTTTATCGATTCGTTGTTGCAGCCCTAATTTTTAAATACGCAGTAGAGGTATTTAAAGGTAGTAGAGGACATGTACCTGTATATAAAAAACGCGCCCTATAGTCCGGTGCGCCTTATGTGTGTGTTAAATACAGAAATGGCACACATAACTGAGAGTGCGCCTTTTAGTACGGTGCGCCTTATGGTCGTGAAAATACGGTAACTAATAATTAACATATTCCTTCTGTCAGGTGATTTCCCCCAGGCCCTAAAAACAGCAACTATCAAACCGCTGCTGAAAAAGAGGAACTTGAACAAGCTTCTACTGCAGAACTAGAGGCCCATCTCAAATCAGTTAGATTATAGGAAAAGCTCTGCTTTAGCAGCTAAACACCTTCTAAACAAAGACCAGCTGCTTGAACTTATTCTAGTCAGGCTTCCCATCTCACCACAGAACAGAGACCGTCTCTATAAAGTTAATTCAGGTCGAATGAATCTGACCTGACCGTTCAGACACAGGTCGCATTTGAAAAGATCAGATTCTTATTGGATTCAGGGCCAAGTGGCCTGCGTCACACTGGAAAAAATCAGATCTGTGTTGTTCAGACAGCCATGAAAAGATCAGATGCAACAAAACCATCGGATTTGGGTCACTCCAGGCTGCGGTTAGAATGTAGCCTTAGACTTCTCATTTTTTAGCCATGAGGAACTAAATTAACTAGAAGAACTAAATTAACTAGCAGCTGCTCTATGAGGTAATGGATGTGATGCTTCTATGCACAGTTAGCCTGGTTTAAAGGGATTCAAGGGGCATTAGGTGTTAAGATAATCTTTGACTTTTTACAATGCTGATCAGAAAGTCCTCTGATGATGCGTTAGAAAAGATTAAAATTAAATCAATCTGTAGTGAATAACTGAGTTAGTTTTAGAAACCAGCAATCAGGCTCTAAATCTGGCTGTAGCGATGGACTTGGACCTTCAGAGGCTCATAAAGACAGGAACGAAGTTGTCCTTCAATTACCTGAAGAATCTCCAGGATTAATCTTTCTGCAGGACCATGATAAACCAATTCCTGCTTCGTTCATCTTTAGTAGAATTGATCCCTGCAGCCGTGTCTCCCCAGGTCTGCCTAAATAGATCTGAATTGCATCTGCTCCACATGTTGCTGCCTGTGTTCTCACTAGAACTAAAAAAGTAGAACACATCAGCCTGGTTCTGAAGACCCTCCTCTGGCTCCCGTATCTCAGAGAAGACTCTAAAATCCTTCTTTTAAGTCTATAAATCACAGAACAGCTTAGCTCCAAAATACATTACAGATTTGTTGGCAGTGGATCAACAGCCAGACCTTTCAGGTCTTCTGGATCAGAACAAATAAGAATAAGCAGCTTTTAGCTCCTCTGCTCCACTAATCTTGAATAAACTCCCAGAAAACTGTAAAAGCTCTGAAACCCTTAGATGCTTTAAATCCAGATTAAAAATGTCATTGTTCCGAGCGACCTTTGAACTGAAGATCTAAGCATTTTGAGTTATGGTTTTTTGTTTAATTTTTCTTATCAATTGTTTCATCATTTTTTTATAATCACCTTACTTTAATTATTCATAGTTATTACCATTATCTTGAAGCCACTGCAATGTACGAACCGGTCCTGTTGTATAAATTCTATGATGTTTTCCTGTCTGTGAATAATCAAACCAGACTCCAAACGTCTGGTGGTTCCGTCAGAAATGGAAAGCTGAAAGCACTCACTCGTTTCCTTTCCTTCCGCTCCTTTTCCTCCTTCTTCTCTTTGGATCGGCCTTGTGAGTTCTCTGTGTCGTTCTTCTCCACTTCCCTCTCTCTGCTCTTGGACCGGGCAACTGAATTAAAGTTGATGTGGTGCTGCTGCAAACAATCCCACATGAAGAGAAGACAGGTTGAAGCCTTTTTTCCAACTAGTTCAGCCTTTCATCAGTCTAAATGAAATTAACAGAGGTTGGTGTCCCTTGTTAAACAGATGCTGTATTTGGACTCCTGCTGCTATCAATCATTGAGCTTCTTCAGACAGAAACTGAAGCTAAAGTCAAATAATCAGACCTGCTGTTCCATTTCAAACATCCCAAAATATCAAACAGTTGCCTTTCTGGCCTTCAGGAACCAGATTCTCTAGAATCAGTTCAAAAGGTCCAAACAGCTGCTGCTGGATACAGTGTGGCGGAGCTCGTCTTCAACCCAACGCTTCTGTCTTATTCTGAAACTTGATGTGAAATCAGCACTTCGTGGTTTTAAACAGAGCTTTCTCAACCTCTTACCACTTTAATTTTGGTGAAACAGATTCTATCAAGAACAGGAGGAAGAATACCAGAACCGTGTTTCTAGGAGCAACAGAACATTTTTGTTAGCCTAGTAAACTAGCCCCACCCGCCAGCGGCCAAAATAATTTTTGTCTGCGAGTTGGTGCTAGCCTCGATCAATGCCCCAGGCCCTAGAACTGCCGGGCCAATCACAACGCAGAGAAGAGTTTGGAATTTTTGGATGGAAAGCGAGCTGGGTTTTGGGGGCGTGGCGACAAAGCTGTGCAACGCTGGAGGAAGCACAACAAGATGGCAACAACTATTGAACAGAATCAGTTTTGGAAAGATTAGATTTGGGGTTTTCGTTGAAACGGGAGCAGGAAGAGGCTCTACGCTCATTAATTTTTGTTCTCATCAACAATCTTCCGATGTCTCATTCATCGGGACCAGACTAAATTACACTTTTAATCTTACAGTTAGTCTGGTTTCTCAGGCTACATTTTTGTGCCATTAAAGCGACATGAGGAGAAACTGATCCGATTCGCCTCCCGATGGCACTCCTAACTATCCAATGTTTGACTGGAGGTGAACCGACTGCAGGTTTCTGGCCAAAGTAAAAATTTACATTTTTCCAATTGTTAAAAAGACACAATAAAACTTCAACAAACCATTCCTACTTTGTCAAATAACCAGATAATAACAACAAAACAATAAAACTGGTGTTAGCAACACTTGAGGCAAAGCTCTCAAATATGTACAAAAAGTTCAGAGCTGATGGGCTGATGTTCAGATCTTTGCATCAGTCAATTTGTTTACACATGAGGAACACCCAAAATAAAGGATAATCGGCACACAGCTGTTGAATTTTTTTTATTAAATCTGATTTGCAGATTTAGATAAAGCAAAGACATCAATACATTAGGACTGCAGCTAACGATTATATTGCAAATCAATTAATCTGTCGATTATTTTTTTGATTAATAATCAGATAGCCAAAGGTTTTACAAAGAATACTTTTTATAAAAATAAAACCAGATGAAAGAAACTTTTTCACTTGAGCAGGTTGGATAGAGCAGTTTGATGGACAAAAAAGTTTTTATCTTAAAGTTAATTAATTTTAGTATAATATAATATATATCTATATTTTTTAGAATTTTAGTATAGTTAAGTAGATTTCTCTGTCAGCTAAAGGAATGTGTTAGTCTCTATACTCCAGTTAACGATTCATTGATTATTAAATTAGTTGACGATTATTTCAATAATCGATTAATCACGATTAATTGCTTCAGCCCTACCACATAAGATCCATTTAAGTGTCGTTTCCAGCGTGACAAGAGCCATGCTTTTTAAATAAGATAAATCGGTCTTAGAGGGATCAGTAGATGAGCCCAGATGTAAAAGTTAATTTATTTAATACAATAAAAATAGTTCCATCATCATTTTCAGCATAGCTAAAACCGCCTCTCTTTCACTGGGTTCTAGAACCCAGGTGCAAACTGGGCAGATTTTTCATCAAATCACAGTCATCTTAATAAAAAATAAATAAATAAAAAAATAAAATAAAAAAAAAAACTGGTCAGCACAGTCAAGAGTACATTTATTTGATTTTTACTCAAAAGTGAAAAACAATAAAGCCTAAATGCTTCTGATCTCAGTACTTTCACAGGTATGGAGGGTCAGCTAGAGATGATGGGAAAGATCTCCCCGCTACTAAAGTTTATTGGATATGGAGTTATAAACTGGTGAAGACGACTAACGACAGCTAAACTCAGGTCATGAGTTTAACAGTATCTGTGTCCTCGAAAAACATAGTTTTCATCATCAAAATTTAATGAATCGTTTGTTGCCATGAGTCACAACTCCAGTAAAAAAAAAAAAACAAAAAAAAAAAAAACACACACAAAAAATTCCTTAAAATTTTTTCACAAGGTCTTCGATTGATCCTGCTAACAAACCAACAATGTTCCTTTGTCTTGTGTTTTTATCCTCAGGGAAATACCTCTGGACTCTGAGTCCAATGCTGAGGCTGTAATCGGTTACTGCTGCCCCCTCTGGTTTAGTGGGGAACTGCTTATACCACCAAATATCCCCATTACACAATGATAGAGAATCTTTTCCAGGTCATGATCTGGATATTTACCACAATGTAATGGATTCTTCATTGGCATTAGGCGCATCTCTGAATAAAAAATTATTGAAATCCATCCATAAGCTTTTTTTGTTGAAAACAGACAAACCAACACAGATGGAAACACAATCTCCTTGGCGGGAATAATAAAAAATACCATAAAAATCAAGGTAAAATCTTGTTTAGGGAGAGCTAAGAAAGCTACTAACATATCTGGGGATTGGTGGCCTAGTGGTTAGGGTTTAGAGCTTGAAATCCAGAGGTTTTGAGTTCAAGCCCCAATCCCAGACTGCCACTCTGAGGTCACTGAGCGAAGACCCTTAATCCCACACCCAGGCGCCGCACAATGGCAGCCCACTGCTCCTCAATGGGATGGGTTAAATGCAGAGGTAATTTATCCAATGTGAGATCAATAAAGTTAAATTATTATTATTCATCATTATTACTTTAGTATCTAAAGCAAAAAACTAACTTCTAACAAACTGAAAGTACAGTTAGAGGAACAATAGCCATAGCTGAAAAGGTGCAAAGATCGGAATTAGACTAAGACATTCCCTCTACTCGGAACCTATATCAATACTGTCCAAAAATTAGAGCATTATCAGAGCTTCTCCAAACTATTAGCATTGACCTTTACGTGCAGGGAATAAACACAAAACGTTGTAAAATTGAGAACATTGGCAAGTTTAGAAAGCACCTGCAAAACCTCTGAACAGACCGCATCACATCACAGAAAAATAAAACTCAGTGAAACAGACGCAGTTGGCTTAATGTCGTCATATGAAATTGTGTCTGAGGGTTGCGATAGAGTCATTTTAACTATTGTGTAGGGGGGGAACTAGAGATAGAGAGGGGAGAGTTAGAGAAAAAGAGGCAGGCTTATGATCATCTTGCCCAGGAGGACAGAGTTCAGTGCTTTTACGTCGAGAAAGTCTTCATTAACACAGAATAAAAGTCACTAGAATTGGCGCAAGGCACTTTTTTGAAATAAGGTGCTAGGGTGGGGTCTAAAAAGGCGCTCAAATTTAGCCATAAATGCGCAAAGTTGGCAACACTGACAAATGCCCACACTTTGTGCTCTGCCCACTCTGAGGACATTGTCACGTTTTTGCAGCTGTATTTTTTTATTTGCACGTTTCCGCCGTTGAATATTTACAGAAGAAATTTTTTCTTGTGAATCTAAAGTGAAAAAAAAACTGAAGTACATAATTGCAGCGTTATAAATTCAATGTCCAAAAAAACATCTGATTCTAACTAGAACACATTTCTTCTGTCGCTGACCTCCTACACAGGTCGCATCCTATGAAACACCTGCATACAAGTCAGAAACTGACCGATTAGAAGAAGAAGTAACAGAACCAGTTCAAACCTTGGATGCAGACT
Organism: Cyprinodon tularosa; assembly: GCF_016077235.1. Classification (NCBI taxonomy): domain Eukaryota; kingdom Metazoa; phylum Chordata; class Actinopteri; order Cyprinodontiformes; family Cyprinodontidae; genus Cyprinodon; species Cyprinodon tularosa. Next base: position 230,400 of record NW_024037894.1, read on the forward strand.
CCTTGAGTTCGTTGCTACTGTCCTGTAGGGATGAACGGAGATGACAGATGAGCTGGGAGGGGGTGGGGGTTTGGGAGGAGGTTGTCAGACAGCAGTAGAAAGTTGGTAGAAGAGGAATGGGTGAGGAGAGGAGGGGGCCGGTCCAACAGAAGGCTCCTCCCTTGAACTCCGACCTTCAAGAACTCAGGCTTTGACAGAGTTATTACATAGGAGAGTTCATTGGCTCAACACCTGGAATGTCAACACTTAGAAAATAGATGAGATCTAATAGAAAATTCCCTGAGCATGTGTTCAGTATCCACTAGGCTTAATGCTAAAAACTCGTCTGCTGTCAGTGCAGCTGGTACTTCAGTAAGTCTAAAGTGCGAGTGCTTGTGAATAGTGGGGGTGTCTGTGGGTGCATGCTATCATGTGCCTGTGTGTTGCTGGGCTGCATCCCTTCAAAGGTAACTGCTGTTGTCACTTACAGTTCAGGAATGGACAAACATGGAGCCTATTTCTCTCGTAGAAGGATAAAATAAAGAACTAGCACAAGTTTCCGGTGGTTAGGGCTCTGGACGACTCAGGTCTCACCCACTCTCTCTCTCTCTGTAGGGGCAGGCTTTATTTTGCAGAGGCTTTTTTTTAAAGGGGGGTGGATTCGTAATGGCGACATTCATTCTTGTTTGATCCCAGGAAGCTGGTTGCTCGCTCTCTTCTACGTAACGATTGCCAGGAAGGTAGAGGGGGCAGAAGACGGCGACGGCTGGAAGCTGTGGAGACTTGGCGCTGCTGGGGTGAAGGTCTGGAGGTCCTTCTCTGTGGGTGGGGGACGAGGAAGGGGCTCAGATGTAGGGGCAGAGGGGGTTGCTGGACACCCGTCCGTCTTTGAGGTACTTCACATCGCTTTAAAGAAGGAAGAGCTCAAAAAAATGGAGGAAAAAAAATCTCAGGGCCTATTTGGACTGGAGGAACTTTGCCCTCTGTAGTGGGAGAAAAATACTGCTCCTTTGGAGACTTCTTGACAGGGGTGGGAATAACATTTTTTTTAAAAATAAAAACTCCACAGGAATATAGAAGAGTGAAAAAAAAATCTTCAAGGCACGACTGCTTTCACTTTTATGAAAATAGGCATTTTTTTCAATATGAAAATATATAATTTTATACATAATATTCTCTTGACTAAGTCCTTCAGGATTTCTCCCAATTCTGCAACATTTTCTGCTCATGTCCATGGAAATGCTTTCCACCTCCCATGGGTCAGGGTTGAGATTTCCAGATGCTGTGCCTGCTATTGCGACAACTCTCCCGGATGATCCTCAGGGCTGCTGGAATGTGCAAGGCAGCGAATGCTCCGGCAGACAGAGAAGAAACGGGCACAGCCTTCCTCAGGCCATACTAACCTTAACAGATGAGGAGTGGGACGGGGATGAGTGACTGTCGAGCTTTCGCCTTTTGTGATCTGCAGAGACCAAAGAGGGGAAAGTTTTGGATTTCTTCACTTTGTTTTTTACTAAAAGTGTGCATTAAAATTTGAGCTTTGGCCAGGATATAAAGAGCAGCTTCTTACCCCTCTCAGATTCAGCCGACTCCGATCTCGGGTTTGGTGACTTAAGGGTCGTGGTCGCAGTGATCCTGTCTCCTTTCTCCTTGCTTTTGGACTCCTTGACGGCGTCGCGCTCTCTGGCTGGTTCCAGGGACTCCCCGTTTCCGGCCTTGGCCTTGTCGTCTTTCATGACCTTCTCCTCCGGCTTGATTTTCTCCCTGTCTGCTTTCGGGGTCTTCTCCTTACCCTCGCGTGCCACTCGCTCCTCCTTTCCTGCTCTTTCGTCTCTCTGCTTTTCTCTGCGGTTCTCTGGAGTGCTACCTGGTGTCTTTTCCTTCTTCTCTTTTTTCTCCTTCACGCTACGCTCTTTGTCATCTTTGACAACTTTGGTGCTGCACACAGATAAAGAAAAACTTTCAGTCAAAAAAAAAAAAAAGGTTCATAATCACATGAAACGGCAGTTTTCAAAGTGTGAGGCGCGCCTCACCTGTTGAGAGCACCGTTTCCGTTGCTGGTGGTCACTTTGCCTGCTGTACTGTTGGCTTTGTTCACCGGCTTCGTGGTACCCTGAGATTTATCTTTGCCCCGATCTGGAGAACAGAGAGATGCTTTTATTACCTCTAAACAGACATGTTTAGAGAAGCCAGCATTAGGAGCTGAACAGGTCTCCTCATGTGTGAATATTCAGAGAATAAATCTTTTTATTAGAAGTTTAATGTTAATCAGACATTGAATCATATATAAAAACGTAACAGCCACACAACAAAACTAATTTTTCACTAAAGATAAAACTAGAGGGGTGAAGCTGGGTTGTGTTTCTGCTTTATTGGCTCACCCCCATCCTCTGACAACCCCTCCTCAGTCTTGCTGGCGTTGGCGGCGGGTTTGCCGGTGCTTCCAGGCCCGTTCTGCTGACTCGCCGGTGTGGCGCTGCGGGCTGGCTGGTCCTTGTGGTGGAACTCGTTCTCTGGGACCATGTGCACCTTCTGGCTTTTCAACCGACCTGAGTAACTGTAAGATATGCAGAGAGTTTGCACAAAGGAACAAGAAACCCCAAAAGAACTTCAGAATCTCACAGAATGTGAAAAATTTCCTTTTCTGGGCACAAACGGCTAATCTTTACTCAAAATGTACTTGGTTTTTTCATTAATTTTGTTCAGGCCTCATCCAAAGAGGACTTCCCTGCTCTGAGGTTTATGCTCACACCAGTTTATTTTCTAGCTGAGTTGATTTCTTGCTTCCTTGTATAGCAAAATACCTTCAGAGCTTCAGAAGAGTAGAAATACTAGATGCCAAAAGTTTATCACTATCATTCATAGTACTATCATGATAATAAAAAAACAACTCTGCAGTATTTGGTAGTACATTTATGACTAACTACATAACACAACAATCAGACCACACTGCTCTAGAGAAACAATCATTCTTCTTCAGTTACATGAGAAACTGTGGTTTTTAGATCACTGAATCGCAAACAATAACTGCCTTTAAGCTTTTAAAATTAATTAATTTATTAATTTATTTATTTAATTTATTTATATATATATATATATATATATATATATATATATATATATATATATATATATATATATATATATATATATATATATATATATATATATATATATATATATAAAATGATGGGGAAATTGGTTTAAATTATTTGAAAATTAAGCCATTTTCTGGGAACTTTCAAACAATTCTAATCCATTTTGACTATAAATATGAAAAATTCTTCATGACAAAAAATCTGTCACTTTAACGATTTGAACAAACCAGGTTTGGATTTAATGTCCACTCTTTTAGACAGTTGCTTTGTTAAAAGCAAATTTATAAACCAATTCACTTCACTAAGGTCGTTGCCCCTTTCTGTCGTTTCTCAATGACTTAAGAAAATGTGGCTAGCTAGAGGCTCTGCGGCAAACAATGCAGTTACCCCATCGCTAAGGCATAGAGGTCTGGCCTCTTGTCCTTCTCTTCCAGGCAGATCTTGTGGACGCGGGCCTCCAGCGCTTGGCCCAGGTTCAGGACCTTTGGGTAGCAGGGTAGGATCTTGGTCAGCACGATCAGAATGTTTCGGATGTGGGTGTAATCCCCTGTTTCCAGGCAGTGGACCGATGCCTACACAAACAGGAAACGAGAAGGAATGGTAATGAAAGTTTGGCATCATTTAGAGCTCTGACTGCCAATAAGAGAACTAAATAATAATCAAAAACCTTCATCTGTGTGGAATAGAGCTAACTGGAAGAGGTTTATTTGTGTATGTTTAGATATAAGTAGCAGTGTGTGTATTAGGGATAAAAGTTATCAAAGAACTTGATCTGAATTTTAAATGTGGGAATAATTTTTTTTCTTACAATATGCTCAGCAAAAAAAAAAAAAAAAATTTTCTACATCATTGCATTTTAACCAGTAATGTAACTGCATTAAATATAAGAGGGGTCTGGCTGCAGACCTGCACACTGGGGTCTCTTGCACTGTCAGGAACAGATGTTAGAATAGAAAATCCCTTTATTGTCCCACAATGGGGAAATTCTGGTGTTTACAGCAGCAAAAAGATTATAGAAAAAATGGTCACACAAATGTGTACCTTAGAATAAATGTATTGGAATAGCAATAGTTTATTGTGGACGTTTTATTCGAAGAGGAAATGTTTTTTTGTGAGGTGTGAGCTCACTTGAATCCACCTTTTGCCCACTTAAAGATTTGTGTAAAGACTCAAAATCGTGTTTTGTCATAATTTTTGGAGGTTTTCTTTTGCTTATTCCAACATTAAGTCTTTCTTACAGACGTATGTTTCAATGTGACTCCTGCTGGAACTTCGCCTTAAGTTAAACTCTCTGTCATGCTTTGGAATCTGCTGTTTACACAATAAAAACACTTCCAAGAAAATCTAGTAAGATCTTTTCTGTTTTCTCTGGTGTCGTGGGGAAAAAAAGAGAAGTTATTTTCTAATTTGGTCATTTTAAGTTGATATGAAATCAACACAACCTCCAATGGAAAATCTATGTGGTCCAACAGCAAAGGGAAGAACAGCACAATCAATAATAAAACAATATTTGCAAACACACTTTTTGACAAAAGAACTGAGTTAACTTTGTTATTTTAATATTTTCTTGGATTTGGTTAATTTTATTCAGGTGAACTGGAAAGAGATATATATATAGTTAAACACATGAATAGACAAAAATGTTTCTATTATAAGACCCAGGAAATAAACACGGGAATGTAAAATATGTCCAGTATACTAGCTTTTATTTTACTTTGCTTTTACTTTGAAAGGCTCTAAACGTACGGTTCTGACAGCGCAGGTCTGCAGCTAGTGTCTCTTGTTTAACACTGACTGAAAAATGAGTAAAATCTATGAAACATAATTTACATTGAGATGTAAAACTTTCATTATCAGACAGGATATGAAGCTCTGACATACTGTCAGGGTTATCTGACGCTTTATTTCATGAAGTGGATGCAAACTGTGATATAGCTCTCTGTTTATAGAATAATTACATCAGTCAACTTAGGGAGCTACTTTGTGCTGTTAGCAGCACGATTAAACAGGTGCTTAAATGGGTCTATCTAGGTAATATTTCAAGTAGTTTATCTAGTGTTTATCTTAGGGATAGAAAATCCCTCGAATACCCCATAATGAGGAAATTATGGTGTGACAGCAGCAAAGCGAAAGGCCTTATAAAAGAGTCACACATGTATACACATAAAAAATAACAGGACCAAAAAAAAAAAAAAAAAAAAAAAGAACCACATAAAGTTAATTCTGCATCCTTGTCTCCATTTAACAGTGGAAATAATTCGGACTGCTAAGAATCGGTTGCAGCGTCCTCAAGTGGACGGTGGTGACAGTGACTATTATCATTGAATCTGATAAAAACTAATTCTAATCTAATAAACCGTTAATCGTCAATAGCAAATCGATTATTTACATACATCTGTAGTGTGTATATATTTAGATATGCATGTTTAAGTAGTTATATAAATACTCAATCGCTATCTTGATTTCCCTGGAAACTTAGGCAAGAGACTGGAGAAGCTGTTGCTTCTTCCCTATTTAAAAACCTTTACACATATATATATATATATATATATATATATATATATATATATATATATATATATATATATATATATATATACACACATATATATACATATATATACATATACACATATATATACATATACACATATATATACATATACACATATATATACATATACATATATATATATACATATACATATACACACATATATATACATACATATACATATACACACACACATATATATATATATATATATATATACATATATATATATATATATATATATATATATAAAAAAATATATAAAAAGTCCAACTTACTTTAGTCAGCATGTAGTGCCATTTATGGACCACATGTCTGAAGTTCTCGTAATCCAGCTGATCTGCTTTGTTCCCTCCGTCAATGCCTGCTGCTCTGAAGATGGTCAGGAAGCCGGGGTAATTCACACACTCCTGAAAGTCCCAGAATAAGAAATGATGAAGCGGACACCTGCTCGCTGTGAGTGACTAAACACTGCTAACGCATGTGGTTATGGAGGAGTGAAAACCAGAAGAGCTGGAGACCTTCTCATAGATGGCGCGGTCGCTGTGCCATCGGGTCACTGTTTCCAACATGCAGCAGAGGAAGCGCCCGTAGCGGTGGGACTCGTTCTCCGTGCAGCTGGCCACGGTGTAAATGATGGCAGAGAACACCTGCAACACAACACGCCGAAGAAGAAGAAAACCTCAATGCTTAAAAAGCTTCATAAAATTCCTCGGATCCAACTTTCCAGGTGGATCCAGCCAAACTTTTAACTGACAGGTAATTTGTCCCAATCAACTGTTGCTACCCTGACTAGGACAATTCCAATTTCTTTCAAGACAAGAAGAAAAAAAAGTTTTATTATATGAACTCATATAATTACTTGTGTAATTACTATAATTCAAGGGCTGCAGTTATCAGTTATTTTAACCAGTATTTTCACATCTTGGTTTGGATCATTAGGGTTCCTAAAAGTTTCCAAAAGTTACATTTAAGATTTTTAAGCCCAATTAAAATACAATTTAACATTCATTCCCACGTTCAAAGACTTTTGAGGACGAGTGTCTTTTTAAGAATGTTCTCAAAAACTTTCAAGGCCTTGACATATTTTTTGACATCGAAAAAACTTTTCTTAAAGTACCATAGCAAATTTCAAAACTTAAAATTCAAGAAATATTAAGGAGGGGTGCCATATTAACTCTCCATTAAATACATGTTTCCCATTAACATTCTCTTTCAAGGATTTCTTTTTTTTTTTTATCTTATCTTTACTGATTCTCAAGAAAGTATCATTCGAAAAAACTTAGTTCACTATATCACAAGATTAATTATATTTGAAATAAGGTGGACAAGTAGGTTATTGTATCATATCAGTCTAAACAAAAATACAACCTCACTTCCCCAAAGAAACATTATAAAGCAAGTCTACCCCAATCTGCCACCACTGACAGAATAGTTTCGTCTTGTGAGTGAGAGAGGTCGTTGTTCTTTCCATTTTATAAATGTTATTTGGATCCAGTCGTCTAAAGTTGGTTTGTCTTGTGATAACAATTTTCTTGTAATGTTTTTCTTACTTGCTGTTCATAAAATAATCAAACATTTATTTCTTTTTGAAGCTTGAATCTTCCCAGATTTTTCCATCCAAATTCTTGCCATTGTAGAGATTTAGTATTTTTCCTTTGGTATCTCCAGATTATTGTCCATTCCTCCTGTTATTGTTAAATTGCCCTCTCTCCCATCTTGCTTTGATATGTTTGGTTGAATCTTACAAGGACTATAACAACCATGTTTAGGATACTTATTTTTCAATTGCTTAATTAGTCAAAGATATAGTTTAAGTAATCCTTTTTTTAAGCATTTTAAATAAATTCTAAATAGCAAAAAAGGAGTAATAACTATCCATACATAGACGTGTACACATTGAGAAGATATTTTTTCTATCATAAATGGAAAAGGTCTGTTCCATTAGTCTAGTAATTATTCCAGTACTAATTATTAATCGATGCTTATTTATTATTATTTCTGTGTTTGCTAAATTGTGTCATTTTTCTCTTATTTTAGTTTCATCAGTCTCAGCTGTAGATTAGAACTTGACCCTTAATAAAGTTCCTTGTATCGACTGAGGGTCTATTTCAGGGTTCCTACAGCATGAGGGAAGTTCAATTCAAGACTTTTTAAGGATCCATGGGAAACCTGGATTTGTCCTTTCGCTAATAAAAAAATGCTGATGGCATATTAAACATGAACTCCAAATTCCTTTTTGCTATTTAAATCCTACCAACACTATTTTGTTGCTCATCCTCTATGCGAATCAATGAGATCATCCCCATGTAAATAACCCATCAGTGCATGTCTGGCTGAAGGACTGATAGAACCTGTACTGGTGGAGATGAAGCATCTCAAACTGTTTAATAAACCTCTTACCCGGTCATAGCAGAGGAGAGTGCAGAAGTTTGGTGTTTTCTGCTGGTGGACCAGCTCGACAAAGCGGGCACAGTACACGGCGTCGATGGAGGAGAAGATGCAGCGAGGGAACAGGCAGAGTTGCAGGAACTTGGTTATGGTCTCGTTCTTTGTGGATTCTGCATAAAAAAGGGTTAAAAGTTGCAACGGTCCTATGAGAAGTGTCCTAAAAATAATAAAGTTGCTCTTAGATCTGTTGAGGGACAACACTTACTGGTCATCAACCAGCTGTCCTTTTCAAGTTTCAGACGGTGCAGAACTCTTTGGACGTGTTCCATCTGCTTCTTCTCTTCCTCCTGTAGCTTTTCCTGCAGCGCAGTGCAGCGTTCCTTCTCCTTCTTCTTCTTGTTCATCGGCTTAAAACACACAGAAAAAAGATGAGCTGACTGCTCTGGTTTGGGTTTCCGATCGTGAACTAAAGCCTGCAGTGATTACGGCTCCATCACTACTCACTATCTCAGGGTTGTCCTCGATGGCTGTGATCTGCACCTTCAGCTTGTTCACCTCCCGGTCATAGGCAGCGTGCGGCACGGCCAGATCGTACATGGTGAGGGACCAGAAGGTAGCGTAGAACTGAGGCCGCAGGTCATCCCACACCCTGGCCGGATGGAGGGAGACCACAGCCTCGTGCACCGGCGCCATCACCTGCTCACACGCTGCCACGTACTTGTGGACCTTCTGCTGCTGCCGGTTTCCTTTTTCGGCTTTCTTTAGCTCGTCGTATTTCGACTGCAGTTTGAGAAGACAGAAAGTTTTACCAAAGAAAGCGAGTACGGGTCTCAGGAGGGGATGGAGCAAGTTTGACGGCCGATGACCCACTCACCAAAATCTGATGTGCGTACATGGGGCGGGACAGGAGGAAGGCGGCGTCATGTGGGGTGTGGAACTGGTTGCACAGGATGTCGATGGAGGGAACTCGCTTGATGTAGTCTTCTGTGCTGAGGTTGGAGGCCAAAAAGCCGCCAAACTGCAGCAGCGTGTCGTGACACTGCAAAGACAGAAAAGTTAGTTAGGAAAAAAAAAGGTTATAAACATTTTATGTTCAACAAAACATTTCAGAAGGGGCAAACCTGGTCATAGAGATGCCCCACGAGTTTCAGATGCTTCTCTCCGCCCTCCAGGAAAACGACTCCGTTTCGCTGTTGGGCCATGAGTAAACACAGCGGCAGCGCCAGCTCATGATCTAGCAGGGCGTCCTTCAGGCGCTGGGAGGATTTTTTCGTGTTCCTGATCTGGCCGAAGTATCCACCCTGTGAACGGCGACACATTGATAAACGCTGCTGTTCATCTGACGTCACAAACACACCAGGAGCTGCGTGTTTGTACCTCAGCTTTTAGCTGCTCCCCTCCCGTCATGGCCTCCAACTGCTCTGAGGTCATCTCGTCTGTGATCTCGATGCCAGCCATTTTCTGCAGCACCTCCTTCAGGATCAGCAGGTCAAAACTGCAGAAAACAAAGCAAACATGGAAGCTGAGCAGCAGCCATGGAGTCTGACCCATCGGAGCAGCGGTTCCCAAAGAGGGGCTCAAAATAAATATACCAGGAAATAAGCAGATTTAAAATGTATTCATTTATCAAATAGATGATAGAAATAATAAATAAAAATGTAAAACGTCCCATTAAACATAAAAAACAAAAACATTTACAACCATTAAAGAATAGATGTCACTTTGGAAAAGAAAGTATTAAATATGAAGATTTATGTTTATAAAATATAAGCTGAAATTTTGGTGAGCTCCAGAACCAGAGGACCCTGCAACTTTTTTTTTTTTTTTTTTTTTTTTTAGAAAAAAAACACAATCTCTCTCTCTCTAAAAGAAAAAATACAAATTTTGCATTTAAGAAAAAAAAATGTCTCTCACTATGCTATACTTTTAAAACCCACAGTGGGCTGCCTTAGGGTTGGGAGATAACGATTGAATCTTTTGAACCTCCTTACCTTTTCCCAGCCTTTAGCTGGTTGGTGACGTACTGCAGGAGGCCGGCCAACTCAATCGGGTATTTTCTGAACACGGCTCCACACAGACTCGCCAAACCTTGGATAACAAAACAAACAAATGTAGAGTTGTAAATCTTCATTATCTGAAAAAGATTCCCTCATTGCTGAGAAAACACGTACTCTGGAGCCATGAGGAGATAGTAGTGTCGTCATGTTTCATCTTCTCCTTCTCCGGATTGGCCAGAGCTTCGATAATGCAATCTGAAGCCAGATGTAAGGAAAACAACAGAAAAATGACGCTTCTATGTGTGCAGCTAACCGCATGCACCAACACAAACATTTTAGATCACAGGATACAGGCCAGGACGTCGTAGTTGAGAGACGTGAGGAATTTTAACGAGTCCACCACTGGAACGATCAGGTTGTCATACCACTGGATCTGAGACAACATCTGATTCAAAAGGAGACAGTGGAGAGGATGGATCAATAACAGAGGTCATGCTTCCATGATGTCAATCCCAGTCTGATATGGCAGTCAGAATATTCAGATTTTATTCTGATTGCTTCGCCTTTTAACAGTTCATTATCCTGCATGCTTTTAGGTGGGTGGATTTTAAAGCTCAGGCCTAATGCTGTGTTCCCACCAAAGGAGCTATGAGCTTGAAAAACACTTAAACGCAGAAATTTTTATGCTGGACCAGACGCTGGTCAAGTTACTTTGCAGCTTTGACGCTCTTGCTGCTCTGCGTTCCGGTTGTTTATCAATTCTGTTCTGTGGCTTTAAGCTAGAGAGCAGCTTGGCTTTATTTACTTTATGATCTAGGAAAATAGTTTTAACACATTTTTAAGCAAGAAAGTCCACTTCCAAACATCCTCTAAAACATGTTTTTATGGTTACACTCCCATGAGGAGCCACTTCCAGGAAAAGACAATTTAATATAGTTTTTATAAAGATAATCACATAAAAGAGCCTCAATTGGACAACTGTGGGACTTCTGTGAAACCAACTCCATTAGAAAAGGAAAATGTTTTCATATGATCATCATCACAAAAACATACATCTTTATGATAGTAGGGCGGCATCATTTGACTGGTATGATGATTTACTTAAGACAAAAAAGGAAGTTCAGGAAGCTGGTAGTGAGTGAAAAGCAACCAACAAAGAAAAGGATATAGGATATGCCGGCGCTATAGAGAGGCGAATGGTTAAAGACTTACCGTCTTTAAGAGACAAACGGATCCACTTTGCTTATGCTGACTCTAGCGTAACAGATCTTGAAAACTTGGTTTATGAAAGCAGATTTCATTCTGACTAATGGAAGCATCATTTGCTGACAGGCCACAAATTTACAGCTCTGGACTACTGCCACAAAATTAATGCTATCAGCCCACATGCATCCAGTAAGATGTGTCACATGCTAAAGCTCATTCATTTCAATGGAAATATGGGCTCTGCTTGTCTTTTAAAGCTCATCCAAAAGACTGAAATCCAATTTATAGAAACTTACATAATCGAAGACGATGGTGGGATTGCTGTGGCTCAGTTTGCCAATCTGCCTCCCAGACTGTTTTACGTTCTCTTTGGTCAAGCGTCTGAAGAGGAGACAGGAAGAAAACAACAAATGTGGGATAAATGGGGTGATTTTTGTTCCTTGATTGTTGTAAGCAAATAACAAGCTTATTCATATTAGCGCTGAAACAATCAGATTAATCTTTTATTTAAACAATCAATAAATTATTAATCGTTAACCGAAGTATAGAGACTGTAAGACATGCCTTTAGCTGATGTAGCAGCCCACTTAGAGCAGCAATTATATCTAAATAGTAAAAACAAATAAACATTTTTGATTCCAAAGAGGTTAAAAACCAACCCACTGGACTTGGTTTCCAAGTTTGAAGACGTTTCACTTCCCACCCAGGAAGCTTTTTCAATTCAAAATATCAGAATTACCATTGATTTTGAATTGAAAAAGCTTCCAGGATGGGAAGTGAAACGTCTTCAAACTTAGTAAAAAAGTCCAGTGGATTGTTTTAACTTTTTTTGGAGTGACTGTGACCTGAATGACTGACAATCTTAACCAGCAAACATTTTTGAATTTCAATCTGCCCTTCCTCAAGTGGAAAAGTTTTGTTTCACTTGGTTTATTTTTATAAAGTCTTCTTTAAGGAAACTTTGGCTATCCAATTATTAATCGAAAAAAATTATTGGCATATTAATTGGTTTGCAAGATTATTGTTAATCACAGCCCTAATTTAAAAGAAAATTTTAAAAAAATTTAATCCAATACTCAGATTTTGTTTGTTCAAATTTTTTTCTTTATCTTTTTTAACATTGTTAAACTCTTACAAACTTTATATACTATATTTCTCCACTCTTTTCTAAATTTTTAAAACAAATTTCATATTATTTTTTTTATTCTGTTTTTCAGATTGATTTTTAAAAATGTCATTCTTTTTTTTCCAATCAGTTCGTCCTCTTTTCTGTGGGCGGGCCTTCCTCTGGAGCGACGACACATTTCAATAGGGGGTTTTCAGTGACGTCACTGGCCAGCTTCCGGCCCGCCATCTTGGGTGGCATATTATCGTATATCATATATATCATGTCGCGAATGGATAAGTACACCAGCACGCTAGAGCCACCAGATCATGGAACATATCTGAGGAAATGTTCCGTGATCGACCATATGGACCCCTATGCCCTCCACGGCGCCTTGTTTAGCACTAATCCAGATGATTGGCCAAATGTAGAGCATGGTGACATAGTTCATTACCCGGTGTTCAGTGAAAACCCTCTGCACACTCTTGAGGAAATGAGAGCGTGCAAGGGTCTAGAGGCTCACAACCAGTTCACATCTGGTTGGGTACGAGATCTCGAAGTGATGTACATGAAGGAAATCGCCATCATACGTGGACGGGTGAGTTTTAATAAGATGGTAAAAATGTAAACAATCCGACGCAGGGCTCGCTATGCTAGGTGGCTAACGGCCGGCGGTGCGCGAACAGTTCCAAAGCTACAAGTCCTTGGAGTCTCATGTGCAGTTTACGAATGGATGGGTTCAGGAGCTGCAGCTCATAAAGCCAGCAAACAGTGCTAACCGTTAGTGCTAACAACCACTCAGGCCTGTAATGTACTTTTAACTAGCTGCTATGTGTTTCAAAGGTTTGGTTAGTAACGTTAACTGCCAAACCTCCCTAAACCCTCCGGGTTTCTCACATATTTGAGCCTTTTCCCGCTGGTTGAAATCAAGTTAAGGTGAAATTAATCAAATTAAAACATGGCTGAGAGAGGGAGTCCAGTACGCAGTAGTCATAAGCAGTAGTCTGAGTAGCGGCACGGTGGAGGCAGTCAACATTGCGGCCACGGAAAGTAATACGTCATGACGCCCAAGCCCTATTATTAATATATTCTTACATGTTTTAAATGCTTGACAGTTAATTACCTGTGACAAAGTGAGCACTGCAGACTCTGGCGTATTCCAGCTTTACACCGTCCAAATCGGACCTGGATATCCGTGTCAGCCATAGGTGACGGCGTTGTTCAGATAGCTGTTTTGTTTTTTCACATTGATTCACGATTACGGCTGGTATGCGCTAGAAAGAGCGTTGATCTCCACCTCCACGGGCCGTGCAACCAACAATTACACGTTTTCACCATTTTTCACTGTCAATACTGCCTAAGGCTGCCACCCAATATGGCGGACGCGTTGAGTAGTCACGTGAACGTGACGTCACCTGAAAACCCCCTATTGGTCTACACCAATGTTTTTATTGGTCAAGAATACAGCCAGAGACTTTTTTCTATAATAGATAAAAAATAAAAAATAAAGTATACCATTTGAAAGCAGGCAAAGCTAAAACTAAACCACTGAACAAAGGGATACAGATAGAAAACATTACAGTTAAAGAAGATTTTTCATTCTCAATGTTTTCTATTTTTTGTAGTTTTAGTTGAATTATTGCTTTGAGCTTTTGTTTCAGCAAATGTTTTAATGTCTGTATCCTCAGTTTGATAATCAAATGAGTTAAAAACTGCTACAGTAATTCAATCATTTTACCCCTATTTAATGTAAAAAAGAGTTTTTCAAGTTTAAAAGATGATAATTGAATCTGTCCCTAAACTGATAATGGCCTGAAACATTAAAGATGACAACTGAAAAACAAACTCAACATCTTGATTAAACCAAAAAAGAAAGGAAAAAGAGGGAAAAGGGGTTTCTTACTTCATAATGTATTTGGCTCTTTCCACAGTCTGGGCTTTCACTTTAACCAACAGTGGATGTCCAGAATACGTCTCATTCTTCCACTGTCCATAGAGCCGGTACCTTGGAGCACAAAAAAGATTAGAAGGATAAAACAACCACTGCGCATCTACAAGAGCTGCAGAAAAAAAAAGAAGACATTTTGCAACAAAAATCAATTAATATACACACTGGTGAGAGGTAGAAGCTTTCTAGATGTTCACAGGAATGTGAATGTTGCCAATTATCGGTGGAATTACCATCCCTGGTTATGGCAAGTGTTTCAATGTTTAATCTGTAAAATAACCTATGCAGCATGACCATTACAGACTAGAGATGACCTGACATGAAAACCTAGGCCGATATCAATATCGTTTTTTTTCTCCACAGCTTTTATTGTCATTACACTGTTACAGAGTAACAAAAGGAACTCTCTGCATTTAACCTATTGCCTTGGGGAGCAGTGCGCTGCCATTGTGCGCTTAAGGGTCTTGCTCAGGAACACAGAGTCTGTGGGAAATTTACCCAAGTTTTATTTTGTTTTTATAAAGAGGTGAGAGAGATACGCTGTGCTCACCTGTTCTTTATGCCCCTCGATATTTCTGGTATTTGTGAGGCCCAAAGAGGATCAATAATTTATCAGTTTTCTGTCCTCCTGAACTCCTATCTGGGTAAAGCTTTCTATTTTTAATGTTTCATTCATTGCTTTTGCAAAAGCCTGTCCTGCTTACTATATTTGCGATGTGTGACTCCCAACTGTTGTGCAATTAACAGATTTTATTTTGCATTTTCCCCCAAAGTGGTTAGTTTTACTTTGTAACCGCATCTCTTTTCCTGACAGACCCATGAAATTGCTGCAGAATTGTTGCGTAGTCCGACTAAAATAAACCTGGGCTCTATCTCAGTCAGAGCTATGCAGCGCCCTGCAGGAAATCGCGTCTGGTGTGATCATCCCCATTGACTTTCAATGAGCGCTAAACTCTGCGACCTCGTCTGACACGTTTTTCTGTTGGATTGGATGCAAAATCTGATTTGGTGTGCGCTGCGATGATAAAACATGCTAATTTTTACCTGTGCTGGTAGGGAAAGAGTTTAAACAGTCCCCAGAGCTCCTCAGACATGCAGGCGTTGCACTCCATTACAGAAAGAGAGGGCAGCAGCACCTGATCGGCGATGCTTAGGAAACAGCTCAACAACACATCCTGTTATATACAAACATGATTCATTTAGAGCAGGTTAAAGTGGACAGTGTTAACAGCTCATGTTTCAGCAGTTTTTAAACTTACCATCTTATCTTTCACTTCAGTTCTGCTATCAGTTTGATACTGTGAAGAAAAACAGCAAACATGGCTGAAAATGAGACCAGCAAAGCGTTGCAGCTGGAATTAAACGGAAGGATGGTGGTTTCTACCTCTTTCATAAAGGCTTTGCCCAAACGAATGATCTTGGCAAAGAGGATGGGATCGTGGGAGAGGTGAGGGCCCAGGTAGCAGAGCATGCTGAACGTGTCTCTACGAAGATCCTCGAAGGTCTCTGTGGGCTGAGGAGCCCGCGTGTTGTTCAGGGGTTGCATCGCACAGCCCTTTGCTCCTTTTGGGACGCCAGCTCTTTAATAAACAGAGCGTCATGTCAGGCTTGTTGGTATTGGAGTTCTCAAACTGTACGTTTTAGGTACGGTCGACACAAACACACGAGGAATGCTGTCAAATGGAATCAATACCTTCTATAAAGAGGCTCTACAGTCAGGTGTACAAGTCGGCAAAGCGGCAGCGCTATGGTCTTGTGAGAAGCAGCGTAAAAAGAAGGCATCTGGTCCATAATACTCTGGGCGTGGTGCCAATCTCCAATCCTGAGTAGTGCCTCCAAAAGGCCGAGCTTCTGGTTATCAGGTGGCTGTAGAAAAAAATGAGCATTAAGGTAATGGTTCGCAGTAGAAGGTGTCACACTGACTGGATACTAAGGACAGAAACATAATAGATTTTATAATTTTCCCTTTTATCAGTTTAATTAATAACTTCTGCTAGAAGAAAGTTTGATCGCTGTTGCGATGTTACCACGAGAGGGAGCTGCTCATCATTAAGCAGACCCTTACTGGTATCGCTAATAAAAATGTGATGATAGAACGGTGAAGGGCTTTACGAAAAACATTTCTAACACGACGGAGACATGCTAGCAGTTAGCATGGTGGAGCAAGGAGGCATTAGTGAGGTACTGAACTTCATGGAGCAAAGTTCTAACAGTCCTCTGAGAGGAACCAGAACCACCTGGTTAACAGAGCAGCTAGCAGCACAGAGTCAATCCCAGCTCTGATTGTCGGATTAGATAAAAATAAACAGAGCTAGATCACAATGGCTGTCAATTTCATTGAAACAGCGACATACCCTGTCTATCAATGACAGCTCTAGATCAGTTGGATCAGTTTCCAATATTTGACTTTTTAATCAAGTAGCCTAATGGGTTCCTGTTTTGTTATATCTGAGAAATACATAAAATGTAAGAAAACATTTTTGTTTATTCAGTCAGTATTCATACTGTTGGACTGTAAACAGGAATCTGCATCATACGTGCACAGATCTGAACTACATGGATTGTAGAAATAACTTTTCGGGGGCGTGCAGGTGGCGCAGTGGTTAGCGCGACACATGTACGGAGGCCTTGATCCTCGACGTGGCCCACCTGGGTTAGAATCTAGTCTATGGTCCTTTGCCGCATGTCTCTCCCTCCCTCTGATACCGAGTGTTGTGCCTGAACGCGTTCATTGAACGAAAGTTCATGAACTCGTTCATATTTTGGGCGAACGTGAACTGAACGTACTGCATTACTCCCTGATGAACGTTATTGTGAACTCGTTCATTCTGGTGTCTGTGAACGGCACGCTCTCTCAGTTCAGCTCCGTTCAATAGGTTGCCAGATTTCTATAGAGTCCTCCAGACGAAACCCCGGCTAAATCACACCGTAAACAGTCCTTAATACGTAGCAGGAAAAACACCCAATCTGGCAACACCAGCTACCAGTGTCGTAGCCTACAGCCGCGTGCGTCATCAAAACAAAATGCAGCGTGGAAGCCACAGCAGCATGGAGGCGACTTAAAACAGGTTTATGACCAGGTGGTCGGTGAGGATGATGGCAACAAGTTTGCCCGCCGGCTTTCAGTAAAAAAATCCGCACTTCAGTAACCTTAAATGCCTACCCCAGCCTGGTCCCTCAGTTTGTGTTAGTAAAATCTTCTTGAGCGGAGGTCTTCACCAGGGGATCCGCGACCCCTAGGGGGTCTACGGAGGTACTGCATGAGGGTCTGCATGGTTAGTTGATATTTTTATATTCCCCCCCCCCTGCAATTTTTTCCCCCACTAATTGAAATGTCTTTAAATACTCATTAACATGAAATCAACACACTGTAGTAAACAGATAAATGGAGGCAGAAGATGTCTTTCAGTCATCAATGCACACATTCAGCGACACACAGGAGCTCTTTCAAGCTGGGCACCATTTCCTTCACAACAACCAGGAATCAGAATCAGAAAAACTTTATTAATCCCAGGGAGAAATTAATTTCTTTGCATTACTCCATCTGTAATAGAGTGACTATAGGACACAATTTCATACAATATATATAGTTAGGGGGTCCCCGCTCCATCTCGCCATCAGTTTGGGGGTCCTTGGTCTGGAAAACATAGAAGACCCCTGTTCTTGAGGGTTTTACTATCCATGTAACTTGTTTGTTAAACCTGCCTGGTATAACTTTCCAGGATTCTAGTATTCCTTTTTAGTATGTATTGAAATGGAATTTCAAATGGAAAAAATTATAAAAAAAAAAAAAAAACATTTGCACCTTAAAGACTACTTTCCTATTTTTCTTTTAATAATTCCTCATAAAAAAGACCATTCAAGCAGCACATTTTTCCTGATGTTTTTGAGAATATACTGTAGGGGTGAAAGCTGCAGCTGCTACTAGTGTGAAGTGAATGGACAGCAACAAAGCGTTAAAGCAACAATGGGGAAATGCTGTCCCCTCAATGCTAATGTAAACCCTGGTTGGATAAGGATTCAAAACTGGATATGAAGATGAAATCTGACGCACAGTTTCAGAGTTACAACTGATAAAATAATTGCTGTCTGTGGTTCTACAGTAGGCTATGGTGTAATTGAGCAATATATGAAAAAAAAAAAAAGAACTATGAACTAGTTCATTTTTTGGTTTTGAATTATGAACTATGAACTGAACTAGTTCATTTTAAAATGTGTGAACTGAACTTTGAACTAGTTCACGTAGAAAGAGAACTTTCCCAACACTGCTGATACCCCCTTTCCTTTCAGCCTGTCGCAAAATGAGCCACTAGTGCCGTAAAAACTAAAAAAAAAATTAAAATTAATGCCTTTTGTGCAGCATTATTTTTACACTATAAACATGGTTGAACATTCTCCTGCGTGTTTTTTTTTTTTTTACTGTTGCATTCTTATGACGGCTGCTTTTATATTATATTGCTTATTTAATTCAATTGCAACCCCATTACAATGTCGTGAGATAAGTTTGTCTAAGTCTAATTTAAAACAGCTGGAACCATGAATTATTACATATTTTAAAACTCAGCATATCAAAGTAGGTTTGAAACTAATGATTCTTTTTTCAATTAATCGATTAATAATCAAAAAGCCAAAAGACTTTCTACGAACTCGAACCAAGTGAAACCAAAATTTTCCACTTAAGGAGAGCATATTGACAGACGAAAATATTTTTTCTTATTTTTTTTTTTTTTTATCTTAAATGCAAAATATTTATATATTTTACAATCTTGGTATAATTCCTGCTCTAAGTGGGTCGCTCTGTCAGCTAAAGGCATGTTTTAGAGTCTCTATACTCCAGTTAACAATTAATCAGTTACTTAATTAGTTGATGATTATTTCAATAAATCAAACAATCATTATTAATCTGATTAATTATTTCAGCCAAAATTCTAAAGAATATGTTTAAATCTTTTCCCTTTATGTTACGAAAAGGTCCTCTTGAAGGAAACGGCCACTTATCAACCAATCACTAGTTAATCAATAAAATCAATCAACTTATTTCATTCATTTGAAATGCGTCCCTCCCAGACACATTTTTGAAACCGTTTTGGTCATTCAATCATAAAGTTCTAGAGTGTAGCAGAAGGACGAACAGAGCACCGTGTAATGGAAGCAGATTTATCCAACTTGACTGACGGCATTTCCCTGAAACCAGTTAGACATCATCTGCAATGAACAGCAAAACTAAAGACCTTGTCATTCTTCTCCTCTTCCTTTTCTTTATCCTTCTCCTTGTCTTCAGTTTTCTCCGACGGCAGAACCACCGTAACCAGCTTGCGTGCGACTTGCTTGGCTTCTGAAATCTCTCGTTTGTGTTCCTCCACTATGGTGGAGTCTACTGGCATGAGCTGAAATGGAGAGAAGATAGATAACCTTAAAAAAAATACAGCAAAAGCCTTTTAAGGGTTGTCAGAAATTTGAAATGTTCAGTGCAGGAGGTGGGAAACAGTGAAGAATGGAAATGGTAATGAATCTGTGGAGAGGTTTGGAGCTTACATGCACATAGAGATCCTCCAGCTCTATAAGGTTATGGTGCAGGAGAGCAGCAGCAATGTGATAAAGTGACTTTGGGGTTTCCTCATTGGGCTCCTGAAAATAAAACCACACAATATGTTAACACGTTATTAATTGACAGAAGGTCAAAAACAAAGTCAGTTCCTAAATCTGGTGGTTTTACTGAATCCAAGCTAAAACCTTTCAGGCTCTCAAGTTTAACAACAAATCCCAGCGACATTTATTTCTATTTATTCTAAATATCAAAGAAAAATCAGTGAAAGAACATCAACATTTATTTAAAAGGAGTCGAAGGGACATGTCTGAGTGTAACATGGGAAAGTTAAATGGAAGGAAAAGAAGTGGCAGCCCCAGAAATAAAAGTTTGGGAACCTCTACATCATTGGAGCATTTTATTACAGTTGATTTTATAATTTGATGGTATATTTAACATTCTAACCATCGATTTCTTATCTTATTTCTTCATGGTAAACTGTTTTATTACATTACACATCTCTGACCTTCATACACAAAGTGATTGTGAAAATCATTTCACGGCCCCTACTAGCAAAGGAGATAGGAAAAAAATCCCTTTTGCATTTTCAATGTCCTAATCTATTAATTTTGTTGGGTTGTTGGTTTTAAGCCATAATCAAAATGAAAAAGAATAATCAGATTTAATACTTATTCTGTGTTCTAACAATAAAGGAATGTTTAAGAGTCACTATACTCCAGTTAACAATAAATTGATCGCTAAATTAGTTGCAGTTATTTCAATAATCGATTGTTTCATCCCTGACGTGGTTGCTATGGTATTTTTTTTTTCTGTTAACAATAACCATCCATTCCTCGCTGTGAAAAACATGACGCTCCATTCCAGCTAATGAGCCATTCATTCCATCTTTAATGATTAAAAAAAAAGTTGTTTTTTAAATAGAATTTCTGAAATCAAATAATCTTTCACTATATTCAGTTTTCCTCTCAACTGTAGTGAAATCCTGGACCTCTGATCTTCTCACCTGGTAGAACTTGAACTTAAAGCCCAGAATGTGGCATAGGGTGACTGGCTCACACATGTAGGACTTGATGAGGGACAGAAAGAACTCATCCTGGTCAGAGCGGCTCTCGTACACCTCCAAGATGATGTCCAAAACACGATTGGGGTCTAGGTTGAAGCAGCCTATGTCCAAAATTAAGGGATAGACGAAAAGACTCATCAGACACTCAAACAAAGTTGGAAAAAAATTGGATAAAAGACAAAAAAAGGTTCATATTAAGTTTGGTAAAAAAAAAAAAAAAAAAAAGGTTTCCTTCAACATTTGAAATCAGGCTACTGAATAAGACTCTAGGAACACATGAGGCAGGTCTACATTAGTACCTATGAGGGACTTTATACTCTCAAGGACAAGGTTGCTGGTGATATTCCCCGACAGGTCCTGGCCGAGCTCGCTGATCAGCTTGGCGTAGCCCTCGTTCTCCTCCCTCAGCAGGTTAAACTTCTGCTGTTTGTAACTGGAAGAGAGTGTGAAATGTTACGTTCTGGACATGAGTCATGCAGCAGAGGCAGGTTCTTACTTACAAAAGCTTAGTCTTGATTTTTACAATCTTCTGATTAAACTGATGAGCTTGTTTTATCAGCCCGAGTGATTCCAGGGTTTCTGGGTCCAGACGTTCCTTCAGGATGGCCTCTGGTACATAAGACTGACATAACAAAACAAAGCATGCAAGTTAAAGTTTGAACACTAAACAGACAGAAAAACTGTTGTATGAAGCCTAAGATAATAGAAACTGCACCAAAATTTGACCCATAATTCATAAAAGTTGCCTCTGAGTGTGAGAAGAAACCAAAATTTGATTTTAGTCCCCAATCAATGGGAGAAAGCCCAGTTTGAGGTTCTAGCACTGGCGGCTGCTATTAGCTCCAACTCTGGAACCCTTCAGGTTTATGAAGGGAATTTTGTTTCATTATTTTTTCAAGCAAAGAACAGACTTTAAATGGAAATTTGAAGAAAATGTAATCCAAATGAAAATACGTTTTAATCCAGTAAGGTTTTGACAAAAGCTTTGCTGCTCAGATTTTCAAAACTTTGCGCTCCGTTATCTTTTTCTTTACAGATTTCATATGGTCTAATTTTATTTCAAATTTCTTTTTCAAATAAAGTTTTATGAACTCTATTGTTTTTAAAATTGCGTTTCACATTCTCTTCACTCCCATCCCAATTCAAGCGCTCCCTCTTGAAGCAGCCATTGACCAATAAAATGCTGTTGCTAATGTTCCTGCAGAGCAATAGATATAAGTCTTCATTCTTCCCTCCAGAGAAAAGCCCGCCCCCAGAAGGGAAGAGAATGTGTTCTGAAAAATTTGCAATTTAAAAAAGAAACAGCAAATTTACTATCCAACCCTTGTTTTGATTAAATACTTTTCAAAGTTTGACTTCCAGATTACGCTTTTTTTTTTTTATTTCAGTTCACAAAATGGATTATATTCTCGCAACAACCGTGAAACGAAATTCACTCCATACTATGTCGCTGCTGAGTACTCCTCTCTTTTTTCCCCCTACAGCACTTTGGATTCTCTTCCCACTGAGATGTGCAACAGGAATAAACTTGCCTTGTTAAAAACAACCCAGTTTGTTTCAAAGCATCGTCAGAGGGACGCTCCGACATGTTTTATGCAAAACTGTTTACTCTTATTAGTCAAAAATCTTAATTATTGAAGGTAAAAAGCTCTTACCAAACAGGCTCCTACTAAATGAGTATATTGGTCCCGTTTGTTCTTCTCTTCTAGTGCACCAGTTTCTAAATCTGATGAAAAGGAATCATCATCATCATCATCAATCGTTGCAGCATCAGAAACTATAACTAGTGTCCCAGATTGTGAAACATACCTAGTATACAGAACACATCTGCTAAAATTGATGGCAAATCCTCTCGGAGTTCCTGAAAAATGAAATAAATGTTGAAGATTAGATATGAAATATAAACCAACATAAACTGTGAATAATTATCTTCAAATGAACTTCAGTAGTTGAAGCGAGAAAAGCTTCAGTATAACTGGGATTAGTTCATTAAATTGATTAGATGACAAACAGTTGAGCAGCACAGCTGATGGGCTGAACATTACTTACCATCATTTCCCCGAGGACAGTAGAGACCAGATCAATCTTCAGGTTACCCTGGACAACCTGTGAACAGATCTCATAGAGAGCAGCCTGAAAATCTGAAGGACAAAAGGAAACAGGTATGAGCTCCAATGCAGAACAGGGAGCGACCCCAAAATCAACAACCCCCACAGCCGGCTTATTTCTTCAAAATGTCCCTTTAATGGTGCATTCAGATCGGACGCGGTGTCTGTGGCAAACACAGTGGATTCTCATAGAACACTGAATGCTGAGCACGAACATGTCCCTCTTAAAAAGAGGGATGGGGCTGCCCTGATCCAGGGTTCTGAAATGGCACCAGCGCATGTCACGGATTGGAACCTGTGGACTGGCTTTCAGCGTAGCGGCGGATAAGCTGCACTAACCAGCATCTTTTGAAGCAGTTCAGTTTATTGAAACAAGACGGTGAGGATAAAAAAACAGTAGGTGGTCTGTGCAGCTGGAAAAGAGGGAAAAAACCCACATATCTACGGCTGCTATACTAAAAAAGATACAAATCAGATCTAATCGCTGTAAAGGTTAACTATAGGGCTGCAACTGAAGATTATTTTGCGAATTGATTAATCTACAGATTATTTTTCGATTAGCTGATTAATAATCATATAGCCAAAGGTTCCTTAAATACCTTTCACTTGAGGAGTTCTGGATAGAGCAGATTAACCAACAAAACTTTTCTTTTTTATCTTAAATGCTGCATGTTTACATTTTTTCCACCAATATTTATATAATTTCAGCTCTAAGTGGGTCGCTCTGTCAGCTAAAGACATGTTTTAGAGTTTCTATATACCAGTTAACGATTAATCGATTACTAAATTAGTCGATTATTTCAATAACCGATTAATCATGATTAGTGGTTTGAGCCCTAGTTCAGGAGTTTTATCTTAAATTGGGTGCCACGGTAACAGGGCGATCACTGACCATATAATTTCATCTTTCTGTCGAGCTGCTAATGAATAAAGGCCACGAAATCTTAAATACCAAAATTGAAGCAGGTTAAAACTGAAGTCCTGCAAACTCGAATTTACTAAATGTAGAGAGTTTGACGGGCCGCAGATGTAGAGATAAACAATTTCCACCAGTTAAACACAGGAACCCTGTGAGGTAACTGCCACACATTTCCAGCACAGTACTGCTGGACTCATAAGAAAAGACAAATCCAGTTGATTTTAATGACAGATTGGAAAGGAAGGCAGAAAACTACAAGGGCTCTTAGCAAACCGTCTAAAAAGCAACTTTTCTTTTTTTCAAAAGATGAGGTTTTCTGTATGCAGACAAGCCAACACTGACCATTAAATTATCAACCTGCTTACCTTTAACATCTTTTCCATGATCTGTTTTCTCTATTAGCTCTTTGCAGAGTTGCACACTGGGAAATGAAACAGAAATATGACCTTAGTTAACTTTAAAATGACAAAGGATCATTTTCTGCAGCTCGATAAATAGATAAAGTGCAAACAAATCAATTTAACACAAGTCAGTTCTGTTAAGGTTACATCACAGCCTCATTTTTAAGGCCAACACTAACCAAACCAAAATGCATGTTTATGGCTGCCTCTCTGATCCAACAGTATGGAGGGAAGTTTGTTCCATTATTGTTGCAAACACATTTGGTAAATGGAAACTTTAAAGAAACAAAACTTAAAAAACATTGTAATTAAAAAATGGTTTTGAGAGCTCTTTAGCTGTTTTCACAGATTGTATTATTTACCTTTTTTATAATTTTTTATATATTATTTTCTAAATGTAAGAATTAATATGTTCTAATTTTTCTTCAAGATTAAACTGTGGCGAAGAATAGAGCCAGTCAGGAGGAGAGGAAACATTAGTGCAAGCTGCAAAAAGTAATTCGTAATCACAATCATTATTGCGATATCAGGCCGTGCATTTGCAAAGGATGTTGGGATTCTATGTTGGGTAGAAGTATCAGACATTTACTTGCTGTTCCTATCCAAGGATGGAGATTATATCAACATTTTATAACATCAATCGTTATATTCAAAAGATGAGTTTATATAGTTTAAAACAAGCTGGTCTAAATTTTAATATAATCATATTTTTATAAATACTAGTAGGTTATTTGTCGGCAATTTCAGACACAAACACATGTTTATTTACAGATGTTTTTTAGAAAATGTGTCTGCATTGAAAGTTAAAAGTTCTCTTTTCTGTTGCTGTTGTTCAATAAAAGTACATTTTAAGATCATTTGAGGCAAGAATATTATACTTTAAAGCATCCGTATATGGTCAATTTACCAACCAAAGTTGAGAGCACCGCGGCAACCAGCGAACCTTCAACCACACTATGCAGTATGATCTTTTGAGAGTCACATTTCTGGTATGGATATGAAGTTTTATAAACAAATAATCACAAACAGTAGGTTGTTAAAGGTTTACAGACACAAACCTATCTGGCAGGCTGTTTTAAACCTTTCAGCAGATTCATTAAGAGAAAATCTGTTTCACATAAGCTTAGAAAACCAATGTGAGCATAGATTTACATGTTGTTTAGACAGGAGGTAATGTAGAAAAACCATCTGAAGCTTTAATGGTGACTAAAGGAAACAAATGCAAATCATAATCATAAATTTTGGAGCGAAATAATCATTTGCATGCTCTTCACAGATTTTCAAAGCGAAAGGCTTCTTGTTTATGTTATATTCTCTCTGTTATCATTAAATCATGCCCTAGACTTTAATCTCAATATTTTGCTCAATATTTTTGCAACAGTAAAAGAGTATTTGGCCATGGGACATTTTAGCAAAAACTTTTTATCAATATGAATTCAATGGTGGTAGTTTCATAACTCCTCTGATTGCCAAGATAATTTTTTTTCTCTTTTTGTCCGGTCGTGGAGCAGTTTTGCTGGAATGCTTCTGCACCGTCAGTCTGGAATTTCTAGGGACGCACAGCAGTTTCTGGCCAAAGCGCAAGGGGGAGCCTATTCGAGAACCCGGGAGAACTTGGACGGATTGCACTTCCGAACCTCCTTGGTTAACCCTTCGTCTTAGTTGTCCATTGTAGTTGTTCCTCTGTTTTTTAAAAATGACGTGCCCAGGCACCGAATCGAGAAGGACGACCACACAGACAATCAGAAAGGCATACCAAGGACCAATCACAGCTACTTTTTGTCTGCGCACTTCCGCTTGAGGTCTCCGCGGATTTGCGACCGTCCGACGTGTAGTCAGGATTATTTTGAGATGCGCGACGACGGTTGCATGACTTCTGCGCGGGGGGCGTGGTTGCTCACAGTGACAGATTTAACGGTTGTTCCCACAGCATGCAATTTTAAAGCGGCTTGCTTGCCAAGTCATTTGACTGTGATAGACATGCATCAGGGAGCTGTTCCCACTGCCACTAAAAGCCCATTTTTCCTGAGTTTAAACTGGGAAACTTATGAGAGTTATAAGTGACGTGCCCTGTCAGCTAAGGGTCTGATTTAGAGTCTCTATACTACACCTAACCATTAATCGATTACTAAATCATTTGACGACTCATCCATCATTTTCTCCCACTTATTCAGTCAGGGTTGTGGTGGGGGCGGTTCCCATCTTCAGCAATCTAACGGCGAGAGGCGAGGTTCCCCCTGGACTGGTAGCCAGTGTGTCAAAGGGCAACAAAGAGACACACAACCATGCACACACATACGGACAATTTATAGAAGCCAATTAATCTAACAGTCCTGTTTTTATACTGTGGGAGGAAGCCGGAGTACCCGGAGAGAACCGACACATGCGCAGGGAGAACATGCAAACTCCAAGCAGAGGCCGGGAATTTAACCCAGAAACTTCTTGTTGCAAGGAAACAGTGCTACAAAAGGTGGCAACATGCAACCATTTTTTTTTTGTTTATCCGATTGTTTCGGTCTAATAAGATAAAGACGTCGGTAACAATTGGCAAAAAATGCTAAATGGACCCTTATCCAAACACTTAATGTTTATTTAAAAATAAAATGAGCTGAGAAAAAACTTCATCTACCTGCATAACGCATTATATAGGTCAATTATTTGCTAATTGTATTTGTTTACTTCAGACAAATCTCACGTTTTTATGGATTCAAAATGGCATTTAAAGCCTTTATATTAGCTCACAGTGGCTAACATGACATTTAATTTTCTCATTGATTAAAGAGAAGTGATATTAGCAGTTTATTTTTAAGGTAATGTTGTAATGTGGTCGATGTGTTAGAATTATGCAACTCGGTTTTCTGTAAGTACCTTATCAGCCACGTACAGAAGCGTTTAACTTTTAGCTTTAGCATTGCTACTACAGGCCTTTCTGAGGTATGCAAGGCCCACTGTCACTAATTCCAGCCAGAACTGAGTGTAACGCCACATTTATGATAAACAAACTCTTAGAAATGGGGGAAATCTCCGTTTATGCAAACACTTCCATTATTTGGGCAATGCAAACGTGTATCCAGCTTAGATTTCCCACTGTTTACAGGTACTCAACTCTAACGGATAACTAGTAGAATACTGGAAAGTTTAATCTAATTTAATATCCAGTCGGTTGAAATCGACGATCAATACCAAATGCCATCCTCCACGGTTTATCAGCTAGTTGTAAAAATCCGTTTAATTTGTTATGCTAATAAAGAACAACGGTAGCGCTTCCAACTAAAACGTTATCACCTCCTTATCACACAATATGCATCTCTTCGGAAAGTCAGCACACAGCCAACACTATTTTAGCATTTATAATTCATACATTCCTTTTAATTTAACACACATGCAAGTAAACTTTAAATATAGCGCTTCGCATCGCCTTTAATAAAGCTAGCGAAACTGCTAACTAGCTCCGTTGTTTCCCTCCACACAGTTTATCAAGTTTCATGTTTTAAAAATGTTGCCTGAAAAGAATTTTTCCTCAAACTGTTTACTACTAATCTGTAAGGCGTTCTCTGAGATCTTTGGCTATCTTTCTCTTTAAAAAGCAACTAGTAATCAGATAAGGTAAGCATTTTGTTAGCTAGGTGGTTTCTAACTAGCTTAGGTGCGTGTTTACAAATTTAGCTAGCCTGCTAGCAGCCAGATTTTGTAAGCTAGCTGACGAGATTTAAAAACATTTTTTTATAAAGCTGACGGGTACCCGGCAGGCGGGTATCCTTTATATGAAACCTATATATAATATATACACCCCATTTTGCTTTCAGTGATACATGTTAGTGCACTTTAACTGTTTGCCAACGGTATTCGACTGCTAGCTTAGCTCAGACATTAGCCCTTGGGGCGGTTAAATGCTAGCGACCTTATTTCTGTTTTAGGGACCAAATGACCCTCTGTAGTAGATGGATATTTAGGGGGCTCAAAAGTACTCACAACTCGTGTTTTCCTGATTTTTCCCAGTTTTTGATCCATTCGCCAGGGAGGATGAGTGTCGCCATCTTCCATATACACTGCCCGGATGTCTAGTTAAGCATCATGGCACACTACAGGGTCAAATGTGGTGGTTAGCCGCCGCTGCTAGCCCCCTGCTGTACGGCGGGACTATGAAGCGAGAGTCAACGTAAAACTTAATGTACAAAAAACATATTTTATTTTAAGCGCTTAAATAACGCAAGCTGGAAGATTTAATTTAGTTATCAAAGAAATAAAAAACGATTTAAAAAAAACAGCTTCAAATACTTTTTTTGGGTAGTGATATACAGATATGCTGACATTTATCACCTTTTTCTGCATATTTGAATTCACAAAGTTAATATTATTTAATCCTAAACTAATTCTAGTGTTTGATTTTCCTTGGGGAAAATAAAAGGTAGATGTATAGGTGAGATATTAATCTGTATAATATTATAATTTATTAGTTAAACCCAGTGGAAACAGTATTCAAATTCTGCATTGTTTAGTTTAAAATAGAATCATTCAAACATTTAGGAGCAGAATAAGTGTTAAGTAATTTGTTAGGTACCAGCACGTTAAAGAAAATGTGATGACAAATTTAAAATTAAATTAGATTCACAGTAAAACCAAGCAACTCTGGGGCAGAGAGTCTCATCAAACACTGATGAAAGAAGAGTACAGGTGCTGGTCATAAAATTAGAATATCATGAAAAAGTAGATTGATTTCAGTAATTCCATTTAAAAAGTGAAACTTGTATATTATATTCATACATTACATACAAACTCATATATTTCAGATGTTTATTTTGTTTAATTTTGATGATTACAAATGACAACAAATGAAAATCTGAAATTCATCATATCAGAAAATTAGAATATTACTGAAGACCAATAAAAACAAAGGATTTATAGAAATGTTGGCCAACTGAAAAGTATGAAAATGAAAAGTATGAGCATGTACAGCACTCAGTATTTAGTTGGGCCTCCTTTGGCCTGTATTACTGCAGCAATGCGGCGTGGCATGGAGTCGATCAGTCTGTGGCACTGCTCAGGTGTTATGATAGCCTAGGTTGCTCTAATAGTGGCTTTTAGCTCTTCTGAATTGTTGGGTCTGGTGTATTGCATCTTCTTCTTCACAATACCCCATAGATTTTCTATGGGGTTAAGGTCAGGAGAGTTTGCTGGCCAATTAAGAACAGGGATACCATGGTCCTTCAACCAGGTACTGGTAGCTTTGGCACTGTGTGCAGGTGCCAAGTCCTGTTGGAAAATGAAATCTGCATCTCCAAAAAGTTGGTCACCTGCAGGAAGCATGAAGTGCTCTAAAACTTCCTGGTATGTGGCTGCGTTGACCCTGGACCTCAGAAAACACAATGGACCAACACCAGCAGATGACATGGCACCCCAAACCATCACTGACTGTGGAAACTTTACACTGGACTTCAAGCAACGTGGATGAAGTGCCTCTCTTCTTTTCCTCCAGACTCTGGGACCTTGATTTCCAAAGGAAATGCAAAATTTACTTTCATCAGAGAACATGACTTTGGTCCTGTTTCTCTTTAGCCCAGGCAAGACGCTTCTGACGCTGTCTGTGGTTCAAGAGTGGCTTGACACAAGGAATGCGACAGCAGAAACCCATGTCTTTCATACGTCTGTGTGTGGTGGTTCTTGAAGCACTCACTCCAGCTGCAGTCCACTCTTTGTGAATCTCCCCCACATTTTTGAATGGGTTTTGTTTCACAATCCTCTCCAGGGTGCGGTTATCTCTCTTGCTTGTACACTTTTTTCGACCACATCTTTTCCTTCCCTTCGCCTCTCTATTAATGTGCTTGGACACTGAGCTCTGTGAACAGCCAGCCTCTTTAGCGATGACCTTTTGTGTCTTGCCCTCCTTGTGCAAGGTGTCGATGGTCGTCTTTTGGACAACTGTCAAGTCAGCAGTCTTCCCCATGATTGTGTAGCCTATAGAACTAGACTGAAAGACCATTTAAAGGCTTTTGCAGGTGGTTTGAGTTAATTAGCTGATTAGAGTGTGGCACCAGGGGCCATCAATTTTGAACCTTTTCACAATATTCTAATTTTCTGATATGATGAATTTGAGATTTTCATTTGTTGTCATTTGTAATCATCAAAATTAAACAAAATAAACATCTGAAATATATGAGTTTGTATGTAATGTATGAATATAATATACAAGTTTCACTTTTTAAATGGAATTACTGAAATCAATCTACTTTTTCATGATATTCTAATTTTATGACCAGCACCTGTAGAAGGAAGAAAAGGAAGATACTTTAATAAAATTCAAAAGATAGTGGGAGAAATAAGAGCTGGTAGAAGTAGAAATGAAATAAAATAACAGCAAGAAAAATATTTTGGGCAGACAGGACTTATTTTTCAACTTTTTAAAATACAGGAGCATAATATTGGTAAAGGTGACCAGTGTGAGAAACATAAAATAATAGAGCTTGTTATATCTGAGTGTTGTTAATATGAAAAAGAGA
The DNA here is from genome assembly GCF_016077235.1 of Cyprinodon tularosa. Taxonomy (NCBI): domain Eukaryota; kingdom Metazoa; phylum Chordata; class Actinopteri; order Cyprinodontiformes; family Cyprinodontidae; genus Cyprinodon; species Cyprinodon tularosa. The sequence goes on from NW_024037894.1 coordinate 261,214, forward strand.
GAAGAGTTATGTGAGGAATATTTTCAAAATATTTAAGAAAATGTTATTTTGGTATATAGAATAAAATAGAACTAGCAAGCATATTAATTGTTCAATTTTTAAAGGAAACTATATTATTTAATAGAATTTGGTCATATATATATATATGTGTGTGTGTGTATTGGGGCTCAAGCAATCTGGTTAATCAATTAATTAAATAATGGTCAACTAAATTGGTAATCAAATTGTTAACTGGAGTGAATTGAGCAATTATTTATCATTCAAGATTAAAAAATGTTTGTATCTGTCAAAATGCTCTATCCAGAATGTATTAACTGGGAGAGTTTTAGCTTTACCTGGTTTAAATTCTGCATAGAACTATATAAGGATTTTTTTTTCTGTCTAATATAAATCAATTGATTAAAAAAAATCCACAAATGCATTAATTTGCTAAATTCCACTCCTTATCGGTAGGTGGCAAAAATGCTAATCAAAAGGGTTTTTTTCACCAACTGCCAATTGAAATCAATAAAAAGAACGAAACATTAAACTTTTCTCATCAGCTCCTGTAGGACATATAGTGTCTTAATTCCCCTTTTCCACCAGCTCTACCTGGCCTGGCTATATAAAATATACATTAGCAAAATAAGATAGTTTGGAGCTCACTAAACCAGAGCTCATTACAAGGAATTACCATTAGCACCATTAGAACCAAAGCAATGAGCAAATTGGTCCCATTAGTTGTCTGCCTTATAAACAAAATATTCTGCATCAAAGAGAAATCACACGCAGTGTGATTGGTATAGCTTCAAATACGGCTAACCTGTCCTGAGAACAAAAGTATAGAGAATAAAAAAAAAAAAAAAAAATGTAATGAATCTAAATAAAAATGATGATTCAAGTTTTAAATGATTTATTGGGTTGTGTTACATTTCAGGACATAAATACAAATATTAAAAGATGCAATGGGCACTTTGTAAATAGAATAAAAATCACAAATTTAATATATGAAAATATTTAAATATGTATAAACAAACAGATGTATCCAGGAATTCAATGTAAAAACCTAAACAATGCAAACTGAAATGCTCTAAATAATCATGTACCATTCCTATTTCCGCCGACACAAAAGCTTATTTTAATGTGGTTATCTAAATACTCAGGTTATCCCTCTCTAGTTTACAGAGAAAATTTTGTTGTTTTTTTTCCTAGCTACAATATGCACTTATACTGTCTTCTATAAAGGTAGCATCTGCAAACTGGGCCAGTATAGAGAAGAAAACTGTGAGAAACGAGGTAAAAACTGTAGAGCCGTACCTAAAAATGGCTGGGTTAATGTCAGAGTAGCATAGTTTTTCTTTAACCGCAACCTAGTTTCACACGTGAAGAAAGTGCACCTATAAACGCACACACTCACAATATATTACACCTTTTTAACCGTATAATATACAAGTCAGATACTATCATAATTTTTCTAAAGTATTCTGTGCCTTAGCAATTGAGAATATTTTCTTAATAACAGTGGAAAACCAAAACGTATAAAAAAATCCTCTGCACAGCTGTATACTGGGATTAAAAAAATAACAAACAAAACTTTCTTCAGAGTTTTTCCAAGTCCTTTTTTTGTTTTTAACAAAAATGTTGAGGAATATTAGATATTAGTTACAATACAATGTAAAAACAGGCTATAGGAAAGATTAAAGGTTTATGGGTGGGTCAGGATTGTACAGGTGGGACCGTAAATATGTCCAGGAACTGTTAGAATCAACCGTCTATTTTTATAGAACCACATTAAAGCCTTAATCATAGAGAGAAAAGAAACAACTGGCCATACCTAAAGTAACACTGTTCCATTTTAGTTCAAAAGCATTATTAGCGTGATTATAAACCTTTCATTTACATTTGATTGTCAATACAAAATACCTATAAATCAAAGTTATCTATAGGGTATAAAAGCAGAACAAATGTTTCTTAAAAATACCATCACAAAGAAATGTGAGGATGCTGTACACCACTGAGGGCAAGGCCTTTTAAACAGCATAACAAGCTAGTTCACATCAGGATTCACTGCGTATAGATCTCCATATATGGCTACATACCATGCCAAAAATCTACGGCTCGCCACGACAAGAAGTGAACACAATAACACTAACCGCCTTATTTCATGTAGTTGCCATGTAGAGGGCGCTGCTGTTCTGGAAATACTCTACGATCGCATATTTGGTTCGTTGGTATTACAGTAACCCAACGTTATTTTTTAGAAGTAACAGCAATAGTAAAGTGGTTCATTATCAGACGGCTGAAAATCATTGGTAATGAAATTGTGTTCACCTGTCCTGAACGTTGGCCTCTATGTATTTACATCAGACAACTGTTTATATAACAAATGAAAAAAGGAAGAAAAGAAAAAAAAGATATAGGCCATTTCTCAATCTGTGTACTTGTGCGTCCTTGTGTGCTCGTGAAACTTCATCAGCCAAGCACTGTTCTGATTGCCAAGAACTCAAGACAGAGAACGGACAGTATCTGGATGTTGTTTTCACCCCTCTCTCTTTACCCAGCATGCATCAGAGAGGACTTGTCGACAGCTGTCCCAGCATGCACCACGGCAGCAGCAGCTTCCAGGTTAGCGCTCACAGAGCTCAGAGTGCTAAGTTAAAAGTTCTATTTTCTGTTGCCGTTGTTCCACAAAATTTTACTTTAATATCATTTGAGGCGAAAAACATTATACTTTAAGCATTACTATATGGCCTTTTGACTGATTTAGTGGGTAATTTAAAAAAGTTCTGATGTTGAGAGGACTGTGGCAATCAGCTCTGAGGCTAGCCAGGGCTAACGTTAGCCGTCTACAGCAGACGTAGGTTTGATTGTTTTATTTAATTAATTTATAATGAATTTAACTTATTTCTATCTAGAGGCTATAAATAATAGGAGTTGAAAGCTGCTCCAGACTAGCTTTGAATGTGATGACGTCACGAGTACGCTTCTGTTCCAATTTACCCATATTTATGCTGCCTGCTCCCGTTCTCCCTGAGTCCACACTTTCCTGTGTTCTTGTCAAAAACATACTTGGTGATAGTACAAGTACTTACTCGCATTGTAGTGAATTGAGAAATGGCCATAGTCTGAATTTAGCTTTCACACCCAGACTGATTATTCTGTATTTCCTCCAGGAATCAGGAAGTGAACCAGAACCCTGGTTCTCTTGCGGTTGGACCAATCAAAAAGCGTTAAAACTCAGGATTAAATTCTAATTCAACTGAAGGCTCCACCTCCAAGTCTTTAAGTGTTAAAGAGGCAAATAAATGAGTCTTCAAAAGACCATTGTAATAGTTCATTTTAACCTTTTCCTTTCAAAGATTTCACAGAGAGCGGTCATTTCTTCTTCCAAGAAGAGGATCTGGATTATGCATTGTCCTCCGTCCACTTCGTGTTAGAACATTGGAACATTAAGAACCTAAAAAAAGAGACAAAATTAGAGTCAAATTCCCAACAAACGGAACAGTAAAAGTAAGTAACAGTTCACTGAGCTTTTTTTTAGTAAGCAGCTTGGTGGTACGTAGAGTGGAAGAGCTAGACCATGTTCAGAGGGGCGTTCATGCAAGTAGCGATGACTGAGGGCTGGTCAGAAACAGACCAGTTCTGCATGGGATCAACTGGAAAATAAATGCAGCGCGACATCCTGATTTTCCCAATTAGTCCAAAAGTCCTTGGTAATAAATATAAAAACACGTTTACAAGTCCATGCTGGCTAAATTAAAGATATATATGACAATCTTCTTGCTGCGGCCTTCTAGTGTTTGTGTATCCAGTTAGCTTGGGTTTGTGCTCCATGGAAATTACCTTATCTGTGAAAAAAAAGCTCAGTCACAAGAAGTAAACCGTCTTAGAAGTTTATGAGAGGGAGAAGAGCTCAGAATTCACACGATGGTGGAAGAGCTGGGAGGATGGTCTTCCACATGTGCAGGTATTCAAGAGTAAGTTGGCTGTTTCTTACCTAGTTTCTGGAATAATTGTCCACCATACCTTTATCAATTATGATTCTGCATAATATCAGTTCCTACATCAAATGGGTATGTTATAGGGCTGAAAACAATTAATCAGATTAATTTATTATTGAAATAATTGTTAGCTACTTTAGTGATCGATTCATCATCAACTGCTGCCTTAATCTGTTCAAACTAAGCCAGATTCAGGCCTAAATAAAACACTATACAGATATTAAAGATTAATAGTAATTCCAACTCTGATATGTGAAACATTGGGGCATGAATCAGAACACTTATGCTACTCAAATCTTCCCAATAATAAACTTAGTTTATCTCCTGCTATAGTATGCAGAAGTTTCTCCAACAGGCGGGCAATCAGACTCATGTTCTGAATAAAGTAGAAAATAATATCTGACCACTAGGGGGTGTATTGAGCGCTAGACTTTCAAAAGTGAGTATGCAATACGGGACAGGGAACACCTTTATAGATCTGACCAGACCTGAAGATTCAGAGAAGGGCCACGTTTCTTCAGACTTGGACCCAGGAAAAACTCCCATTTTAAGAAACGTTAAAATAAACGTGGAGACGTCTTTTTTCGTTCAGTAGGCAGCAGTAATGGGGGGGAAAAAAACGTGAGTGACAGGAATCCTCTTACCGAATCATCCATGATGGAAGATGGATCAAAATAATCTGGCTTTAGTTCGTTCCTTTCTCTCCGATTCTTAGAAGCAGGCTGAAAAGTGACAGCTCAGTTAGAACATAAACAGAGATCACAGAGGGAAAAAAATGCTTTTTAAACTAAAGATAATAGAGTTAGAAATTAGATCATCCCTAATAGACAAAAAGGGCATCATTTAATATTTGGAATCCCACCAATATTGAACAATTATGCTGCGTTCACACCAAATACGTTATCAGCATCAAATACACGTAAAAGCAGAAATCTAAATGCTAGATTAAACTATGGTCCATTTGTTTTGCTGCTTCGATGCTGTGGTTGTTTATCTATTGTGTTTTTTAGATTCAAGCTAGAGAGCAGCTTGGCTTTATTTACCTGAGTTGGAAAAATTGTTTTAGCACGTTTTTAAGCGAGAAAGTCCCCGTTCAAACATCCTCCGTTTATCAGTTCATCTGGATTATAATCCCACTAAAATATGCAGTCCTTTCTCAGAGCGTCAGACCTCCTTTTCTAACCACATTACAAAATAATAAAAGTATAAATAATTCATGCTGATACATTGGTTAGTAACGGCACTGATCAATACTCAAAGCTGCCATCTCAGTATATCTCGCAAATGGAAAAGTTTCCATCTCTACGTTTTTCTTCACTCATATAAAAAAAATCAAAGTCACGCCCTTGATTGTTTCTGGCATTCTATGTGAGAGCCAGGACAAGGAAAAGAGAAGAGCAGCTCCTCCCAGAGCGCGACAGAGGAGTCTGTGCAAACTTTGCCAGATACGTGTCTAATTGTCCAAGTTAAGGCGCTGGGCGCCTTCTTGATGTTCCTGTTGACACTGTGGAGGAGTATTAGTACCTGTGAGTGTACTTTAACCAAAAGGTTGGACTAGAAACACCGAGGTGGTCTACAAAAAGGGCCAAAGCCGACTATTCTTCCTGAGGAGGCTGAAGTCCTTTCCACGCTCTTCTTTGCTGTCACATGCTGGGGCAGTGGGCTGAGGGTCGCTGAAAACAACAGACTGAACAAACTGATCAAGAGAGTTGGTGATGTTGTGGGGGAGCAGCTGGACACCCTGACCACCGTGGCAGAGAGGAGGATGCTGTCCAGGTTTCGGTCCATAATAGACAATGACTCACATCCTCTCCATGACACACTAGTCCAGCAGACGAGCTCCTACAGCAGAAAACTCCTCTTACCCAGATGCACCACAGAGCGCTACAGGAAATCATTCCTACCTGTGGTCATCAACCTATATAACGCCTCCCTCAAGTGATTCAGCATCCCCCCCCCGTAATTTACATTTATGCACTATTTTTGCACGCCACGTTTCACTTTACTTGGATTTATAACTTACTTGGATTTTCACTTTATTTGGATTTAGTTTTTTACATATGCATAGATATACGTACACATAAATATATATATATATATATATTATCTCTTTTTATTCTTATTTTTTATCTTTATTATATTGTGTAGATAGATGTGTGTATATGCTATATAAAACTGTAACTGGAGCGTGTAACAAAAGAAATTTCCCTCTGGGATTATTAAAGTATTTCTGATTCTGATGCTCAAAACGCATTTGTTGTGAATGCAGCACTTTAGACCTTAGACCATGGACCGAATCTAACTATAAATTCATAATATTTGATGCATTACCAAATCAATTTCCATTGTATTGAAATCCATGCCCTCGTTGATGTCCTCCAGGCGATCCTCTGATGACATCATCACATCCTCCACTATTGGTTCCTCATCATCCTCCATTAATCCAGACCCTCGGCGACTATGGGCAGCAAAGAAGTGAGATTTTTGTTTGATTTGTTTCAGAGTAAATAAGAAGAAAAGAGAAGGAGGGGCTGCCTTACATTGCTTGCTGCATGTGGTTCCTCATCTTGGCGTAATGCATGCTAACCCTCTCCTGGTGCTGACGGGCTTCAGCTTGTTGCCTCTGTGTCAACATCCAGGTGACCTGCGTGCTAAGAGGCAACAAAATATTATTTCATAATTAACTTTATTAAAGTTCAGGTTGAACAGAAACCACTGCAGGTCTTCATCAAAAGCCATTAAGGTAAGGTTGAGTACTTGTAATCCATGGCAGCCTGGTGCTGGGGATGAGGCAGCTGTTGTTGTGGGGGAAGCGCTTGATGAAGGTGCTGCTCTGCAGGCGTGGAGAAGGTGGCTGCGTAGCTTTCCTCTGGCCTCATCCTCTTAGGGTCCCTCAACACGGTGGAAGTGATGTGCGGTGAATGCATCATAACCGGCGTCGGCACGCTCTGCTCACGACTCATCCAGGCTCCATCAAAGCTGCTGCTGCTGTTCTCCTCTGCAAAAATAAACATGATAGATTATAATTTGTGAACTTCATAGACAAACAAAGCAAATTTAACTAAAGCTGCTCGATGTGACATATCAACCAATCAGAGAAGCTTATCTAGGAGCTGGCAGTCAGACAGACACTGTACTGCTGATGCAAAGCGCTATGATCGATCCAATGAAAGTGTTTAATAACGCCTAAATTAACTTAATTGTTGAAACCTGCCAGCAAAATATGTTGGCTTATATTTTTATTTTAGTGCCTGCAGTTTTTACCACATACCTGAAAAACACAAACATATACTTCCAGACGCCACCAACAGTAAGGGAAAACCCGCAAGAGGTGACCGGGCCTGAGGCAGCTGCTGCTGGGGATTCCCAGTGACAGCGCACCGCAGGTATGTGGGGGTCTGAGCGACTCAGACAGATAAATAATATTTGAAGGCAGGATGGTGATCTGGATTAACTGACTGCACAGACGATGTTTTCAGGTGGACTTTCTCCATTAAAAAAATATGGAAACTACTTTTTACCCACCGATCACAGGAAATATAGCAAAGCTAGGGTGACCATATTTTCATTTGGGAAAACCAGGACACCTTGGAGCTAGGGGGCGGCGGCGGGGGGATCTTTGTTCCCATGCATAGAGATGTCTGTGGTATGCACTCACTTAACATAGGCCTACGTAATCCTACAAAAAGATGATATTTAAAGTTGGTTTATTAAAAATGCTTTTCAGTAAAAGTCAACAGTAATAAATACAATAACAAATTATAATTTTATTCAAAATGTATTTATTAAAAAATGCTTAACAATTCCTGTAATGAATGAATAGCACAATGAAAGAAAAATGTCTCATCTAAACATCCCTTACTTAACAAAAAAAGTTAACAATAACTCTCAACTCCCAATATACATGATACTCAGACTCAGTAATGAACGAAATAATATCTGTTCTGTAGGCTATTGGTAAAAATAAATGAACAAATGAGCTAATTAACAAAAAATACCTCTTGTGTAGCAAAAATAAATCAAAATGTACCAAAAACGAACAAACATATCAATAGACTATCTTTACTTTTGGTGTCCAGGTGGCTTTTCAGATTCCTTGCACCTCCATTGGACACCGAGACATATGTGCCTGCTTTGCACGCTGTTCACAAGGCCTCGCATTTGTCTTGACCCGGTCTGAAAGCGGGGAAACTCTTTTGTAAATCGTCGGTATACATACATTTGCGGCTTTGCATGTTGTTGGCGTACTGACAGCCACGCTATCTATATTCTGATTAAGAACAGGGCTGCCCGCACTAGCGCGGCTCAGGGGTTACGTCACACGCAGTACCCTAGTGCCTGTAAATTTAATGGTCCAATGAAGGTAATTTAAAAAAACAGGACATTTCCTCACTTTCTAAAAAAAACCCGGGACGCCCAGGACAGGACGTGAAATACGAACATGTCCTGGGAAATACGGACGTTTGGTCACCCTAGCAAAGCTGCTCTCTGCCATTAAACACAGGAGCAGCAGAAGCATCAGACGCATCTGGACACACTTTACTGGACGTTTGACAACGTGAACAAGCATCAGAAATTATGCATCAGAATCTTTTTTCCTGCTCAAAGCGTGTACGGTGTGAACATAGCGTTAGCCCTACGCGCCTCAGCATCCACTGCCCCCTCCTTCCACTTTGTTCTGACACCACTGATTTAGGAGCAAAGTCATTTTATGACTGGATGGCATCCAATCAGAGAACCAAGCTAAAGTTTCTCTGAGCTTCTGAGAGCAACCCATTCATTCACAAATGTATTGAGCAGGCTGATCTTTTACACATGCAGCAATCGGAGAGACTGGAACACTGGATTTCAATCATTTGAATTGGTGAGCGAATGCTTTTAGCACTATAGTGTACAGATCCCAAAAGATGACCTTCTGAGATAAACTAGAGATAAGAAGTTTGTCTTGTTGACAAACAAAAGGCAGCGCTGAGCTTTTTTTTAACAGTGTATGAATAATCTCACCTTCAGGCAGTTTTCTCTTGCTTGCAGCGGCTGGTTTGGACTTCTTACTCCGAACAGTTGACCCTCGACTGCTGATCCCACTGATGACAGACATGGTGTCATCGTCCATCCCGGCCTGCAGAGAGTTCCGGTAGGAGATGAGGGGCAGCCAGCAGTCATCTCTCTGAAGGGCCATTTGAAATGTCATAAATCGCTCCAGATACATGTGACTGCAGAGTGCAAAAGGACAATCAGGATTAAAGCTCCTCTCAGGGTTAATCACAAATGTATATCCGGCAGCAAACTTACACCGTCCTCTTGTCCTGTCGGATGAGTTTGCTGGAAAACTCGCTTAGGATATCCAAAAATGGCAGATTAAGTGGCGGACCCCCTTCGCCTTGTGGACTCGGTTCTTTAAAAGCAAACTCTATCCCGTCTCTGAAAGAAGATTTTTCACCCATTGAAAGACAAACTGTGTAAAGCCTAAATGTTGTTTAGGACTAGGATTCTCACAATGCTAGTATTTCAAACACGGTATCGACACTCAGGGAAAATATCCGACACTTCATGCCCTTTATTAATTACTGACATAATTATAGGCTTGAAGAAAAACCCTGTAAAACTTCACTTTTTCATTGTAACATGGAACATGTTTTCCCTACAGAACCACAGTTTAATAAATAACCCAAATATAACATTATGTGACAATATTTTAAGGTTGTCAGAGCCCTTCTTCTTTTAAAGGAAAAGTCCGGTCATATTCAGAATTCAACCTTCTGACAGTACTTAAAATATTAAAGTATTACATACTGTTCAATAAATGATAAGTGTTTTAATTAAGTATATTATTAGCTGTTTAGCAAGTCCCAGTGCTGTATCTGGTGTTTGTTACAACCCGCTATTATCCAAGGCCTCTTGATAACAATCTTCTTCTTCTACATATTGTGTTTGTTTTTTTTTTCTCTGGCCAGATGTTCAATGGCAAATCCTCCCTCTTCAAGTTGGCAATCCAACGACAAACCCGTGGTGGATCATGAATCGGAAAGGTGAAATAACACATTTTTTCTTCACTTTTATCTGATGTATTTAAACATCCAACTGCCATGCACGTGGGCATTGTCACATTAACTATAGCTCTCTCGAATTTCTCTCAAAGTCCTCTCGAAATTTAAAATAATTGTTGTTGATTGCAGATGTGTCTAGTAGTTCCCATTGATTTTACTTGTAAAGCGGGGAGAATGACGCTAGGCTTACCGCACCGTGACATCACTGCTGGAAGATGTCAGGAGTGAGGTGTTACTATATTTGGGCAAAAATGGCCGGTCCCGGATCAGTGATCGCAGCGAAAATTATTGCTTTTATTTTCTTACTGCTAAATTTATTAAATTACCACGAATGTATTAGTTTAAGCTATAGATAATTATGCATTGGTTATTCTTTGCTGACCAGACTTTTCCTTTAATGTGCAACTAATACAGAAATCAAAAAATTTACAAGCAAAATGTAACTTTAATATTGATAGGATGCCAAATTTGTATTTTATCCTCATTAAGTCTTTGCGTATCCGTATTTACATATTTTTGACAACCCTAGTCAGGACAGGCACTCACTTGTGTAACATGGCGATTGCCTCCCTGGTTTTTAACTGATCCAAACCGAAGGTGAGGGAGAAGCGTCGAGCCAGTTCCTTTATACCACAGAAAGCTGATGACGAGCGGTCAAAGTTAAAACCCAGTTCTGACATCATCTCATTGAATAACTGCAGCAAAAAAAAAAAAAAAAAGACAAAATAACAGATTAATTATATTTTAGTTAGGGCACCTCAGATGTGTTAAAAAAAACAGAAATCCATCAGTCAGTGGTATAAAACATGGCACATCTTACTTGCATAAATAAAGATAGAAATTTGTTTTCACACTGCTTGAAAAGTTTCTACTCGTGTTTTCCTGGTTAAAAAGTATAAACTCTAGATCCTGAACTGTGCTGTTATCAAAAACCCAGCAAACTCTTATTTGTGTAATTGTATGATTACACTGTATGATGACTGTATGATCTGGTTGAACTGCAAAGTGCCTTGAGATGACTTGTGTTGTGAATTTGGCGCTATATAAATAAACTGAATTTAATTGAATTGAAATTAATTCCTTAAATTGCTTCAACTTTATATTTACTAGAGAAAATTGCTAAATAAGTACTGTATTTTCCAGACTATAGAGCACACCTCACTATAAGCCGCGGCCTCAAAATGTTTTGAAAAAACTGGAAACATATAAGAAGCAGCGGGCTATAAGCTGCTGATTTTTACTGAACTGTCTCCCTCCAAACCTGTAGGGGGAGCTCTACATATAGCCCCTGGAGTAGGGAAGAAAAAGAATATTAGCTCCCAATAACTTGTGGGCTCGCAGCAGGAAGAGCTTCTAATGAAAGATGGGGTTATGTCTGCTCTTTATTTCAGCTCTGCAGGAGTCTCTTCATTGGTTTGGCACCTTTAATGCGGCAAATAAATGTCGAAATGTGTGAATTTGGGACATTTGTTCTCCGTCTTGCCTACTGCTAATATGTTCTTGTGATAAATCATTATAAATAGAAATAGAATTATAATAGAATCACTATAAATAGAAATTGAACTTATTGGGGAAATTCACTCTGCTTTAACCCATCCATGCAGTGACATGGAGGAGCAGCAGAACTTCTCTGCTGGGATCAGAAGGACAAGGTGATAGAAAAGTGGAGGGCATTCAGTGTTGCCAACTTAGCACATTTGTCACTATATCTATCACCTTTTTCAGTGCCTATATTTAACAAAATTGCACTATTTTTTTTCTGTGTAAATTGACTTTGGTGACATATGCACCATTTACACTACCTTTTTGAAACCGTGCCGAGATCGGTCCGAGCACGGTAACCGAGATAACTGTTGAGTGTAAATGGCACGAACAACTGAACCAGACTGTGCCAGACACAACCGAACCGTGCTAAAATGGTACAAGTTCATCAGTAGGGCTCGGCGTGGTTCAGTTAAGGCTCAGTTTTTAGATAACAAAGGGCGGATGAGCATCTCCTTACAATCAGCCTCCGTAATCATGAAGTTTCAGACATTCATAAAAACAATAGCTTGGCAACCGTGCCACACGTTTTCCAGTGATGATTCGACTTAGCAGTGTGATGACCCTCAACATCTTTTGTCTATTGTTTTGTGTATCCACTTCCCAAAAGCCGACTGTCAAGTAAATTTACCAAAGGTTGTCTTCTTTGCCCAACTCTCCACAAACAATGAAATTATCACAATTATATCCACACTTCCTGAATGTTACGCGCGCCGCCATGTTGGTTTTCTTGTTTACCTCTAGAGAGCAGTAGCACTGTAGAACACCACTAGGAGGCGCGGAACCATGCTAACGTGGTGTGTAAACAGCCGTAAGGTACAGAGCTCAGCATGCTTAACTGATCCAAGCTCGGCACCGATAGGTTTTCAGAGGGTAGAGTAAATGGGGCTTCTGCCTCTCGTCCTCTCTCCCTCACCCTCTCTTTCTTCAACCTCTTTCTCTGTCTCTCACTCTTCCTCACCCTGTCTCTCTCCCTCACCCTCTCTCTCTAATTCAATGTGCCTATGCTAAGCTGCTCCTAATCCCGACCTAGACTGCCAAATTGAATCATCATCATCAAAATAATTTCTAACTGACACTGACAATAACTGCATTTTCATTCCACAGCCTCATTCATGACATTAGTTATGCAAATTAGGCAATAATGTCATCTAGTGCCTTATAGCTCCCTTTAGGACAGCAAATAGCAACTTTTCTTGCTGAGGAGTTGACAAACACTGAGGACTACGCTAAATGTTCTGAACATGACAGAAGAAGACATGCTAGCAATTAGCACGGCTGATGGGTAGAATTTATGAGTTAATGCTCCTCATGGAGCGTCTGCTCTGCCGATAATGCAAGCATAGAAGAAGAAATGCGCTGTTTACCTGTGCAAAGACAGAAACAACGAAAGAAAAATGTCTGAGGACTTCAGTGTTGAGGAAGAGCATGAGTTCTTTGCCGAGCTGAATGCGCACTTTCATCTGGTTTGGTCTGCCGCGGTTTCCGTAGACTCGTGAACGTGCTTTTAGGAAATCCTATACACTACTGTTTATGCTCTAAAAACATTCTAAATGACTTCGTTTCGAGTAAATTCTGGATGCTACCCACTCAGGACACTTGGAATACATTGGACGAGCAGTATGGAGGAATATTGACACGTTTTTTTTGGACTTTTATGGACCTTTCTGCCTCGGGCACCATAGACCTCCATTATTTGAATGTCAGCAGACAGCAAGAAGCCTCCCAGATCTCCAGATGCATTTGAGAAATAAAAAACTACTCCAGAGTGTTGTTCAGCATGGGGGTGAGTAGAAAATGAAGGCTAATCATGTTTTGGGTGTACTATTCCTTTAAGCTTTTATTTATTCAATAACCTGTTTTGTCATACGATAAAAATGATTCATAATGTATGAGAAACCCTTTGGTAGTTTATTCAATCTCTATTTAATACAGCTGGGGCAATAAATTATCATAAAGTAATTAGGTACTAATAACTCAGCACATTGTACAAACAATATTTAGCCTTTAATCTTATGTAAAAGTCATCTTGATACAAGAGAAAATTTAGGTTAAGAAAATAGCTGCTCATAAATGAAAAGTAAAATAATGTTAATAACCAACTGAATTGTATTAAATGAATTAAATTAATTAATTATCAATTACCTTGCCATCCTAATTTAGAGAAATGTTTGCTGGACAACAAGCTTCATGCTAACTTGAGCTATAAGATGTAGAACAGGGAGGCTTTGGAGAGAATCTCTCTCAGGATGTTTACCTTTTGCAGGCTCAATATGAGCGTCTTTGCACACTGTATTTTGTCAATTTGTCTTGTTTTACTCATCGTTTCTTTGATGATGTCACCATAATCATTGTAATACTGAGGGAAAAGAACAAAAAGGATCATTATAAAACAGCAAAAGATATTACCAACTGTACAATGTTTAGATTTCTTTACTCACTCTCATGTACTGCTTAAATATATCTGCTCCAGTGTTCATTTCAACCACATTGTAAATGATTAATTTGCAATAAGCAGCAAGAAGGTTTCTCCTCTTGTGAAGAGCCTCGATTTTACTGGCCTCATCATCCTGTTGTCCATCTAATATAAAAATAAACATGCATGAAGCTGTTGAAATAATTTATGAAAAATGTGTAAAACAAGCTATCAGTGGAGTAGGTTCAAACCTGCACTGTTGCTGTCATCATCCTGGTCAATAAAAACCTGATCCAAGATGAAGTTGAGCAGTTCTGCTTGCAGGGAAGAATCTGGCGCATAGACCAGATTCTCCAGGTGTTCCCGGCCTGACGACATGATTTGGTGACTGAAGATCAGCAGCATATCACACAGTATAGTGAATGCCTAGAATGGACACAGCAATAAATTATAAATGCAGATCGATCGCATTCAGAGGTGCAGGAAATAAGGATGGAATAATCACTGTCCCACCTGCTCCTTCACTGCTGTGCTGATGCTGTTCAGGTAGCGCTGACATATTAAGCAGAAAGCTCTCATCTCTTTCCTCAAAGTCACCAAATCCCCCTAGAAGAAGCAGAAGAATGATTAGCACCTCTGGTCCACCACACATACTGTTGAATTGTAAAGTGCCTTGAAATGACATGTGTTGCGAATCAGTGTTGTGAATATAAATAAACTGAATTGAAATTGAATTGGTGAAAACACAAAGTAAAAACAAATAATTTCCTTTAATTTTTTTTAGAAACATTTTTATGTACAGTTTTGAGGGAGGCCTGGCTGCAGACCTGCACAATGGGGTCTCCTGCATCGTCAGTAGCCTTTAGGAATAGCGCATAGAATGTATGAGAGGCTCGGAATTATTAGAAGAAGAATTCAACTCAGTTCAGTTTATTTATATAGCACAAATTCAAAACACATGTGAATTGGATGAAATAAATAAAAAATGTCATTTCAGTTCACTTTACAGAGACAATTCAGCGAGATCATCCAGTAAAACTGATTCAAAGTTTTCTATCTAGGGAAAACCAGACTTAGACAAACTTTATTGTACACACAGTGTACACAAAACTCAAGAGTTGATTCCTTCCCGCTATCATCCCACCCCCATACATGGGACCAGAATGTCTCGCCTGTCAGCCAGGCCAACAATTGCCCCTAACAACCCCCCTTTCAGAGACAAAGACCAGCGTCGCACATTGCAGGTTAACAAAGAACCCAAACTGCACATTCCAAAAGTGAGGACCCGTTCATCCAGTTCAATTTGCATCTCTTCGAAGCCAAAACAAGGCGTTTTTTTCTTGGCCCACTCTATAAAGCCTCAAACTCACTGCTATTTCTGACAATTGTAATTGATTAAGCTTTTTAAAGCAGATATGGATGGGAAGCGAAACGTCTTCAAACTTGTAAACGAAAGTCCAGTGGATTGTTTTGACCTGGATATGACTTTGCTGATTGTTTCAATAATTGATCAATCATGATTAATTGTTTCAGCCCTACTCTAGATATACATTCTTTTTGTATTCTCAGTTTTCCTGCCCCTAGAGTCCTTTCCTTTCTCCTTAGCTCCTTCTAGTTACTCCTGTCCACACCTGCTCCCTATCAGTCAATTAGTCCCATTGTTTCTGTCTCCCATATATATACCTCCTGTTCATCTACTCAATGTCATTCTTTAGGTTTATTCCTCCCTAGTGTCTCCGCTTTTTTTTTATTGGTTCTTGAGTTTTCTTGTCGCTCGTTCTAGATTACGGATTCTGTATTTTTGCTCAATTATATTTTGCAAGAAATCATCCCTGCCTCTTCTACTCTGCATTATGGTCCACAAAAACATCCACCAGCATAGACAATAACATACATTTTTTTTTATTTAAACCTAGTTTAGGGTGTTTTATATCCCCCTTCTTAAGTCATTACTTTGCATTTATTAAAGGGGAGGAAAATCTGACATGTGTCATGCCAAATAGTGACCCTATTCTGTTTACCAACATATTTCATCTAGTGTTTCTCATATTCAACATTTCAGACTAAGTCACTACCTTGTAAGCATATTAAACATTTGTCATCACCTTGTTTAGCATGCCTAATAGGTTTCACTCATATTAAAAATTTATAAATGAAATATGAAGTGTTTGTGGATGAATAATAACATCTAGTAACTGTTTGTTAGTCAGTTAATAGGAATGGTATTAAAGAGAGCCTTAATGTATAGTACAGTTTTATATAATATATTTTAATCATCATTTGTTGTTTTTACCCTTTTGTTTAATAAAAAAATTTCATTGATATTGTATGAATAAATTACCTGATAGATTAGTAGTAACTGTAAGAGTAGTCGTATTAATTAATCTTTAACGACTCTTTCCCCATAAAATGGTCACTTTAACTGGAGCTGTGTGCTTTGATGAGACAAAGAGTTATGCTTTGTCAAAAGTCAGTTTGATGTGATCATGAATTAAACTAATTAAGGTTCTATGCTGTGGGCTGGATTCTCCCCTATAGACCCTGGGAAGGTTGTTGGAAGGTTGGGCATCATTAAGTCTTTGAACAACCTGGATATTTTACATGACAACCTGGTAGTCTACACCAGTAAACTGAAAAATACTTCATCACTACATGATCCGTAACCATATGCCCAGATTAACACAGAAATTGTTTACCAGATAGATAAACAACTGCTCTCCAGGTCCGTTTCAATCCCCAAACCTAAATCCAAAAAAACTGGAGAAGAGAGGACGAGGACAAGGTACAATATGCATTGCAAAAACTGTCCATCTACTCATATATTAAAGTCTTCTAGCTTCTCTTCATTGGCTTCCTGTTAAATCCAGAATAGAATTTAAAATCCTCCTTCTCACATATAAAGCATTAAATAACAAAGTTCCATCTGATACCAGATATCTGATTGTTCCTTATGTTCCTAACAGAGCACTTCGCTCTAAATCTACAGGTTTACTAGTGGTTTCTAGAATTTCTAAAAGTAGAATAGGAGGCAGATCTTTTAGTTATCAGGCTCCCTTCCTGTGGAAACCAATACTAGCTTTAGTCTGTGAGGCAGACGCCCTGTCTACTTTTGAGAGTAGGCTTAAAACTTTCCTTTTTGATAAACCTTATAGTTAGAGGCGCTCAGGTCATCCTTAGTTATCTCTATAGTTATGCTGCTATAGGCTTAGACTGCTGGAGGACATAGGGACCCCTTTTTCATCATTCTATCTCTATTCTCCCGTACTGCAGTATTGGTTAGTTCACACTAACGTTCTGCTCTCTCTGCTTTGTCTCATAACAGTAGCTTCCTCTGGTCTGTTCTTGTTTGGCTGTGACTCCATCCTGGAGAGAAATATCAGCTGTTCTTCTGCCATCAACATCTTTGTTTATAGATGTTGGCGATCTGCCTATTTTTCAGTGTAGTCCTGTTTCTCTGACTGTGAGTAACTGGATGTGCTCTCTTTCATCCTCTGACATGGGATGTGGCTCGAAGCTTGTCTGCCTGGCTGTGTGTTTCCAGGATGGGGCCTCCTGTGGAGCTGGTTGACAGTTGCCTTTTGTATCTCTGCTTCTTTTTCCAATGTCTGTTTCTGTCTCCTTGAACCCCAATCAGCCTCAGCAGATGGCCGCTCACACCGAGCCTGGTTCTACTGAAGGTTCTTCCTGTTAAAACGGAGTTTTCCTCTCTACTCTCGCTACAAAAATGCTTAGTGTGAGAGATTGCCTTCTAGTCAATGAATCAACTGGTTTTCCTTTGATAGAAAACTTTGAATCAGTTTGACTATATGATTTGGTTGAATTGTCTCTTGAAAGTTTCTTGAGGTGACATGTGTCGTGAATTGGCGTTATAGAAATAAATAAAAATAAAGATCAGATTCTGTTATATTTTATAACTTTTTAAGGAAAAATGTACTCAAAATAAGTTGCATTTGCTAAGACTTCTTAAATTAATGATATATATTCTCAAAACAAAGATAAAGCCTTCTTAAACTTCTTTACCCAGTGTGCTAACAGATTAGCATTTTGTGAAGTGTCTTATTTGCCATCCATATGCAAACAGTTTTACAGTTAAATCATCTTTTTAATGAGTTACCTAAAGTCAGCTTTAAAAATCAGTACCTTTATGGAACTGCCGTCCGAAATCTTAGCGAGATGCCAGAGGACTATGTAATGCGTGCACTGCATTGCATGAATCACAATCTGCAGGGACAAAAGTTAGCAAGACACAGTGACGCTCCCAGTTCTTCATATTTAAGTTGAAGTCAGCAGTAAAATAAAATTGTTACAGAAGATTTTTTGCTTAATAAATAAACCAAACACAAATAAGATGTGATACTAATTAATTATTTAAGGATAGTTAGTGACATTTAAGGGCTGAGATACCTGTTCTGGCATGTCCCCATTCTGCAAACCAATGCTGAGTAGTCGGTAGTTGCTGGTGAACAGGTCCCACTTGGAGAGATCATGAGCACTGGTTGGGGAAGAAGCAGACCATTGCGAAGGAGAGCATCAACACAGAGCCGTGAACTTATAACTTAAATATCAGTGAGTAAAGTTTTACTTGTGAAAAGCAGTGATCTTCTTAAGAGTTGATAGAACTTGGTAGGCATCATCCTCATCTGGCTCTTCCCCCTGAGGAACCAAAGATCAAATCTTTAAAACACTTGGAATAACTTTGCTTCAGAATTATCCTCATGGACGCATTCTAAAAGCGTAGAAACACCCGAATCAAACTACCTCCTGCAGGAAGTCCTCCAGAAGTCTGTTGAATTTGTCCACCAACTCGTCAAGGAGTTGCGAGCAGGCAATGTCCACGCGGTTGAAAATGGTGAACTCCTCGTTGCAGAGGTAGTGGTAGGTTGTAGAACAGGCCTCCAAGACTTCGGTGTCTGTGTGCTTATCCACAACCTCCCAGATTTGGCGCAGCAAGGCATCCATATGCTGAAAATATGGAGATTATTTTACTGGCACCAAATGAGATGTGCCCTTCAAATTAAAAGTCTTCAGACTACAGAAACCTCACAAACCTTTTCTAACCGGCCGGTGGTGTAGATGTCAAGATCAAAGTATTTTGGTATTTGAAGTAAATTGGTCACCTTATCAATGTCGACGCAGTACTGCGAGAAAACAACAAGAGTTTGGTTGACACCTTTCAAAGTAAGACGCACTCTGATTGGGGTAAAATGCAGAACGCGTGCGGTCACCTTCGCTAACAGTAGAGGTAACGCAACTGCAAACATTTCTGTGATCCGTGTCCGATCGTCCAGCTGAGTTTTCTTCTCTTTTGCAGTTAAGACCTGATGCACACAGAAAAAATAAAACCTTCCCAAATCACCAACACAAACCTATTTGGGTCATAGTTGTTCTTTTCTTTGTGCCTCTTACCCTCTTTCCCGTGCCTCTGCCGACCGGAGGATGACATTCACATGCCTGTCGGATGGCAGAGAGCATAATCTCAACCAAGGCCATCTCCTGTCGATCTGTGAGGGCTGCAGAATTAAAGAAAGGAAAAACCCCTTAGTTAACATCCAATTCAAGGACATTTCAAGGACATTTTCTCTCAAGTTAAAGTACACAGCAGCCTTTTC
This sequence comes from Cyprinodon tularosa, assembly GCF_016077235.1. Lineage (NCBI taxonomy): Eukaryota > Metazoa > Chordata > Actinopteri > Cyprinodontiformes > Cyprinodontidae > Cyprinodon > Cyprinodon tularosa. The sequence goes on from NW_024037894.1 coordinate 280,808, forward strand.
ATATAGCAAAATGTTTCTAATAAACAATTTAAATATGCCCAAAATGATCAACACTTATATCCTGATATGTTTCCTAATTCTGATCGATAGGATTCAATTCCAATTTTGATAAAAATAATATAAAAGCCACAGAAAAACTGCATAGGAAGCCCAAGCCGAGTTCTGTATTAACATCTAAACATTATTATCCCAAGTCCATGAAATACTTTAATATAAAAGTTTTTAAATTATTAAAAGAAAAACAATAAACACATCTTCAACAGATGAAATGCATATTTAACTGGTGATCATCTCTCCCTCCTTATATTTCTTGCTTCTCTCAGTTTCTCCATTATCGCCTCCTCTATTTTTCTGTAGTTAACTTTCAATTGTTTTAAAGAAAACAAACTTAAGCTGAAAGACTGTCATTGGATAAAATCCCATTAAGACATTTTTTTTTTTTTCAGCGTTTTATTGTCATTACATTGTCAAAAATGCAGAGCAACGAAATGAACTCTCTGCATTTAACCCATCCCACTGGGTTAAATGCAGACATTGCTGCCATTGTGCGGTTAAGGGTCTTGCTCAGGGACCCAGAGTGGCAGTTTGTGGGAGTGGGGCTTGAAATCAGAACCTCTGGCTTCCAAGCTCTATGCCCTAACCACTAGGCCGCCATGGGACCAGGGCTGAGGACCTGTGATCCCCCAATTGCCGGTCAGCTGATAATGATAATGATTTATTATCCAGCGCTATTTGTATATGTTACAAATGAAATAAAAAGGACTGTGAGATTTACAGATTTTTTACTTTCCCCCAAAGCGGATGTGTTTTACTTTGTAACCGCATCTCTCTTCCGTTTAGACGCATGAAATTACTGCTGAATTGCTACATGGTCCGAGAAAAATAGACCTGGGCTCTATCTCAGTCGGAGCTACGCAGCGCCCTGAAGGAAATCGTGTCTGCTGTGATCATCCCCATTGACTTACAATGAGCGCTATACGCCACGACCTGTAAGGCGCAATCGGATCTGACTCAAAATTGTATTTGGTGTTCTGGCCTTTGAATAAGCTTTAAAACGTTCTGCTGCTTCAATTTTGATGCTTTTCCACATTAAGATCAGATATCCAGTAAAGTGTGTCCAAATGCGTCTGATGTTTCTGCTGCTCCTGTGTTCAATGGCAGAGAGCGGCTTTGCTAAATTTGCTGTGATCAGTTGGTAAAAAGTAGTTTTAATATATTTTTAAGTGAGAAAGTCCACCTGAAAACATCATCTGTGCAGTCAGTTCATCCAGATTACCATCCTGCCTTCAAATATAATTTCTCTGTCAGAGCCGCTCAGACCCCCACATACTGGCGGTGCGCTGTCACTGGGAAGCAGCAGCAGCTACATCAGGAACAGTCACCTCTTGTGGGTTTTCCTCTACCATTTTTCAGGTATGTGGTACAAACTGCAGGCATCAGGATAAAGTGAATATAATTTGCTGGCACGTTTGGATATTTTAAGTTATTTTAGGCGTTAATAAACTGTTTGAGGGGAGTGATCACAGCGCTCTGCATCAGCAGCGCTGTGTCTGTCTCCCAGATCAGCTTCTCTGATTGGTTGATGTGGTGCGTTGAGCAGCAAAAGTTCAATTTTTCCAACTCAAGCAGCTGCTGATTGTGGAGCACGTCATGCGCCTGAGATGCTCAAAAGCTCATGAAGCGCTGCTTCAGCTGCTCTAGGCGCGCTGCATGACCTTTAGATGCTCCTCGATGCACGTCAACCGTTGACTTTGGATGTAAACGAGCTGCTTCTGCTGCTTCAAGTGGTGTGAACCTAGCATTAAGCTGTATGAAGGCAGTTTAGTGCAAAGAATGACATACTAGGGGTGGGCGATATATCGAATATACTTGATCTAAAAAATCATTTCCAATTTTTTTTTGTAATTTAAGGTCAATTTCTTTGTCTTTATCCAGCATTTTTTATTTGATTATGTACAAAACAGCCCTTTTTTAATTGTACATTTTATTTAGTATTTATAGCATTATTGTTTTTGTTTTGTTTCCTATTTGGTTGCAGGGATCTTGTTAAAGGTCTAATACTGACACCCAAAGACATCATGTGGCAGAAAAGCTTTGAGCTGGTTAAAATAAATGTTTTAAATTTGAAACCAAAAGTTTGAATGAGGATATCAGTGCAATATTATGTACTCTATTGTTCTAAAGGTAATTTAAACATATGGAGATATATATCGTGTATCGCGATTATAGTCCAAATATATCGCGTAATTAGATTTTCTTCATATCGCCCAGCCATACACCACACTACACGAGGAAGTAAAAAACAGCCGTGTACAACTTTATCATAGTCTCTTTGTGACGTCCAGGGGCGACAGTCATTTCTTTCCATGAGTCTTTCCACAATCTGTTGATAGTGGTGTTGATATCTAAATCACAGGATCTCTAGCAGGACCCTCGCTAGCAGGATCTGTTGCTCATTTGCCATGTTTTCCGCAGGGATCTGTCTGCATGGTCACAAACTCTCAGAGCTTTGCGGTGCAGAAATTCTCACTTACGCTTTAAGGATAAACCAAACATCACTAAATATGTCCATGCAAAAATCATTTAAGGTAGGTGTGTTTCTTTATGGCTGTTTTCAAAACCTTTCCAACAGCTTTCAAAAAACTTCAAGGATTTCAAGGACTGGTGTGACAATGTTTAATTATACATTGGCTTCATGTTTGTCTGCTTACCCTCCTCTCCTGGCATGGGTTCATCCAGCAACAGGCTGATCATGGTTTCCCAGTCCTTCAGCAGCTCCGACGCACACTCCCACAGGCTGTCCACCAGATAGGCGCCGTGTTCATGGAGCTAATGGAAAATCAGTTTCCAGGTCAACACCATAAGGAAGACAAAATGACTGTAAACATGATCGTCCCTAAAAAAGTGATCAGCTGGTGCTAAAATCCAAAATCCCTCCTTTTTTGATCAGTGAACGCACCGTTCACCAACGCTTGCTGGTCTGATTGACAGCAACACTGTTCAGATTCCTCCGGTGCGTTCACACAAAGCACAATTTAGTCGCCGCCTTCAGGTGCTGCAGCATGCTTCACGTATCGGCAGCAATTTGAATATTTTTGGCCATTCTTAGCGTTTTAGTTTTTTCTGGTATCGTGTCGACCAATGCGTGCATGGGTTTGTCGTTCACCATGCCTTGAGATCTCATCAGGCTCATGCGTTGCTGCTCCCTCTATCAGCTATTGTTAATGTTTTGTTTGACCCATTAATAACGTTTCTTTTTTAATTAAGAGACCAGTGTAACATTTGTGTAATTTTAATTATGTAAGCAGACGAACAAACAGCAATACTGGCCAAAAGAATCGGCTTTTAAAAGAAATCAGCAGCACATATCGAGGCTCAGTTAGACTGATGTCAAAATAATCTGCATTTAAAAACTGTCCCACGCTGTGGGACCAATCAGCCTAGAGGCTGCAGGACACAGGAGGAGCATGGAGGGTGAGCCATTTAACAGTCCTTCTAGGGCTTAAATACAGCAGCTTTTTAAAACTCTGAGGAATATTCCTTACTTCATCCCATACCAGCATCATTTATTCTTCCATTTTGATTCTTATTCTGCAACGTTCCTTCACCCTTCATCACAATAGGGCTGCAACTAACGATTATTTTGCTTAGCAATTAATCATTCGATAATTTGTTTTACAAAATTTACAAAATACAAAATTAAACCAGGTCAAAGTAAAACTTTTCTTGATAGAGCATATTGACAGACAAATTTTTTTTTCAATCTTAAATGAAAAATGTTTATATATATTTTTAACAATCTTGGTATAATTACTGCTGTAAATGGGTCGCTCTGTCAGCTAAAGGCATGTTTTAGGTCTCTATACTCCAGGTAATGATGAATCGATTACTAAATTAGTGGATTATTATTTCAATAATCAATTGATGGTGATTTATCTGATTATTCGTTTCAGGCCTACATCACAGCCACATCCAGTCCCCATTTGGTTATCGCGATGCCGGCATTGACAGAAAAGTTAGATTATTTAACTCAGGAAAGAGTCGCTGACCCTCCATCATAGGTGTTGCTCTAATCGCTAGGAGCATGTCCGCACATGGCTTAGCATCGCTGCGCTCCTGAACGCACCTCTTCATGGGATACAGGAGTGAACACACCATTACTTAGAGAAGACAAATCAAAGCTCTGATGTCACGTCGTCTGTTCTTCAAACACGTTTCATAAATGATCACTAAGAAAATAAGAATCAGCACCTCGCTCTCCAAGAAGAAGAAGACCGTAGTCTTGATCAGGCTGCCGTTGAGGCTCTGCCTCCCTCTCCTCGGTAGACCCTCTTCTTCTGGACCTCGATGGCTGAAGAGCCTTCAGTCACAAAAGATAGCAGCTTTAAACAAGGAGTAACAGCAGCATCCATTATGTTGGAAGTAGACATGATGGATGCCCGCTGCCAGTCTATGTCCAGTGGCAGAGTGAATTTTCTTTATGTACTTGGATGATTGAGAAAAATAGATATGTGAAAAGGGATTATGGTCCTAATGTGAAATATTCTGTTTGTTTTGAGTGGCAGACCCTAAATACAGGCGGGCGCTGGGAATACACAGCAACAGCCGACCATTAGCTGGGAGATTTCCTGCTGCTATTCATGGAGGCTACAGGTAAATATATGCAGTGTTTTTGAGGTAGTAAAAGCTTTAGCTACCAGAATAAAACAAAATATTTCTCACAGTCCAGGGCTGTTTCATGAGTTTATTATCTAAAATCCTTCTGTTAAAGATTGGTTAAGCAATAATTGCAATAATAAGCAATAATTAAGGTATACTAACAATTTTATCCATGTGTGTTCGTAGATAAAACAAATACAAGTAGAATGTGAAGCCCATATGGGCCTCTTTCTTTAAAAGAGAATAACATATACAAAAAAGTTGTTGACTAAATAAAGCTTAATGCACTGTATACTATGAGTAGTATTTTCAGATTTTATTTATATTGTATGTGTTGGAAACAGAAAATAAAATCCCTGTTTTAGCACCAGCTTTGCCAATGAACTCTCTCCCATTTGCTTTTTTTAGTCATTGAATGAACAGGAATAACACTGCATTGAACCACATGATCCACTGGAACCTTCTGAACAATTTGATTTCAGTAAATGCAAAACTTGTTCACTGACAACAACTTTATATCCTGCTATTTGGAACGACACCAAGTTACAAATATCTGGAGGGGCTGCACACGCGGTCCGCGCTCAGGGGCATGGGCGGCACGATTACGTCACTATTGGCGCACGCACCCTGAAACCCTGTTGGATGTTGCAGTATAAATGAAGCTTTATGGTGGGCAGACAGATCATTACTTACTTTTTAAACAGAAATTCTCCTGCAGAAACAGCGATAGGTCGGTGTGCAGAGTAAACCAGGTGATAGACGCTCTCACAGTCCTCTGCTGTCAGAACCTCATCACTGCTCCTGTTGGAAACGGGAATATAACCAGCTTTAAATCAGAGTATTACAAAAAAAAAAAAAATGTAAGGGTTTTTAATATTAGATATTTTAACAAATTCTTAAGACAATTAGAAAAACAATGGTTAAAACCCTTTTTCAGGGACCGAGTGTCACTATGACTAGTGAGCCAGTAGCTCACTTTGGTTGCGTACAAAGACTTTCTGATTAGATTATGGCACCCTATTGACTCTGCGTACCTTATTTCTATTTTTTACACTTTGTTTCTGTTCCATCAGTTAATAAGCTTTAGCGTTTCTCTTTTTATCAGTCTACGTAACTGGAGGTTCAGTACGGTATGGCACAGACAGACACCAAGTAAACAAGGACGTAATGGAAACAAGCGGCACCCAGTGGAAGTGTGACATTTTTTATTTTTTTTTTTATTCTAAGATCAAATGTGGAAAAGTACAAACAATTATTGGCTGCTAACAGGACAACAAGACATGAGTCGTATCAGGAATTCAATTTTAACGCTGGTTGTAAAAGAAGCCGAAGCTAAAATGAAGTATGGCAAGAAATTTGTTGAAATATTATTAAAAGCAAAGAACATGTTTTTTTTTTTAAAAAGGACATTTGTAAGAAAATGTATTTCATAAATGGACCAAATATTGGTTGAACTCTTTCCTACCCTGTATGAATGAATCTCAAACACCTTTTTTAATTAAGAAGTTTTTAAAAGTTTTCATTTTTTATTTATTTTTAACAACATTGACACTTTTCCATAGTTACCCTCATCTGACTCTAACAGAGATATACACTCACCGGCCACTTTATTAGGTACACCTGTCCTACTGCTCGTTAACACTTAATTTCTAAGCAGCCAATCACATGGCGGCAACTCAGTGCATTTAGGCATGTAGACAAGGTCAAGACAATCTCCTGCAGTTCAAACCGAGCATCAGTATGGGGAAGAAAGGTGATTTGAGTGACTTTGAACGTGGCATGATTGTTGGTGCCAGAAGGGCTGGTCTGAGTATTTCAGAAACTGCTGATCTACTGGGATTTTCACGCACAACCATCTCTAGGGTTTACAGAGAATGGTCCGAAAAAGAAAAAACATCCAGTGAGCGGCAGTTCTGTGGGCGGAAATGCCTTGTTGATGCCAGAGGTCAGAGGAGAATGGCCAGACTGGTTCGAGCTGATAGAAGGGCAACAGTGACTCAAATAACCACCCGTTACAACCAAGGTGGGCAGAAGAGCATCTCTGAACGCACAGTACGTCGAACTTTGAGGCAGATGGGCTACAGCAGCAGAAGACCACACCGGGTGCCACTCCTTTCAGCTAAGAACAGGAAACTGAGGCTACATTTTGCACAAGCTCATCGAAATTGGACAATAGAAGATTGGAAAAACGTTGCCTGGTCTGATGAGTCTCGATTTCTGCTGTGACATTCGGATGGTAGGGTCAGAATTTGGCGTCTACAACATGAAAGCATGGATCCATCCTGCCTTGTATCAACGGTTAAGGCTGGTGGTGGTGGTGTCATGGTGTGGGGAATATTTTCTTGGCACTCTTTGGGCCCCTTGGTACCAATTGAGCATCGTTGCAACGCCACAGCCTACCTGAGTAATGTTGCTGACCTTGTCCATCCCTTTATGATCACAATGTACCCAACTTCTGATGCCTACTTTCAGCAGGATAATGCGCCATGTCATAAAGCTGGAATCATCTCAGACTGGATTCTTGAACATGACAATGAGTTCACTGTACTCAAATGGCCTCCACAGTCACCAGATCTCAATCTAATAAAGCATCTTTGGGATGTGGTGGAACAGAAGATTTGCATCATGGATGTGCAGCTGACAAATGTGTGATGCCATCATGTCAATATGGACCAAACTCCCTGAGGAATGCTTCCAGCACCTTGTTGAATCTATGCCACGAAGAATTGAGGCAGTTCTGAAGGCAAAAGGGTGTCCAACCCGTTACAAGCATGGGGTACCTAATAAAGTGGCCGTTGAGTGTATATTCTACACAGTGGCAGGCAGCGCCTATGGTACCAGGCCATATATAAGCCGCACCGGGCTATAAGCCACTAATATCTAGTGAACTGTCTCCCACCAAACCTGTAGGGGGAGCTCTACATATAGGCCCTGGAGAGGAGTCGAAGAAGAAGAATGCCAACTCCTGTTAGCTTGTTGGCTCACAGCAGGAAGAGCTTCTAATGAAAGATGGGGCTTCATCAGCTCTTTATTTCAGCTCTGCAGGAGTTGAGCCCAATCTCTTCATTGGTTCAGCAGCTTTAATGCAGCAAATAAATATAAAAATGTGTGAATTCAGGACATATGTTCTCTGTCGTGCCTGCTGCTAGCATGTTCTTGTGCTAAATGAAAATTAGCCCCTTATTCTTTCATGTCCAACTTTGACTTCCCCCTCTGGCTGTTAGGAAAAATCCACAAAAAGCTGCACCTTCTTATAAACCGCATGGTTCAAAGCAGGGGGAAAAAGTAACAACTTTTAGTCCAGAAAATACGTTAATAATTATTAAAATTCTGCTAAGGATTTGCTATTTTGTCTCCTGGGATTGAGTTTTATGAATCTTGTTAGAGGACTGCTGTGTCCTTTGTGTAAATGCTAATAATCTACTCGCCTTCTGTCCAAATTCATAATGTTTCTAGTTAGCGAGCCTTTATCTGACAACAGGCTGTTGTGTTGTCTGCAGGTTGTGTTTAAATCCTTCATGATGTTTGCTGATCTTGTTTGCTTAGACTCTAATTCTATTATTTCGACCTTCAAATCTGGCTGTTTAGCATTCTTCTGTTTCTTCCTTGCAAATGTGAAGAAAATGATGCGACCTTAAAGAAATGCTTTGGTCCAATCCCATATTATCAGCTGTGTTGTTTCTGCAGATATATTCGTTCCTATGTCTAACTCTTCTGTGACACATGCATGCATTAGGCTGGGATAGGTGTTGGCCTCCGACATTTTAATAAGACAGGTACTGATTAGTAATAATGGAAGGTATAATATTTCTATATATACCGTTTTCTGTAGCTCTGACTCTGGTGTAAAGAAATACTCAATCCTTGAATAGGATACATGACTGCTGGAGAAAAGTGAAGACTTGAGTTCTGGGAAATCTACTTCGTCATATATCTACTAGTTCTGTCTCTATTCTCTGAGATTTAAGCATTCTACGGACAACAGCAGCCTGGTGCAGTGCTTTAATATTACATCAAGGCGTTCTCTTCAGTTTTTAGTCAAATCAATGCAGGTTTTTTTTATGTAAATGTTGCAGATTTGCAGCTCTGAAAAAGTGTCTTGTGCCATACATTCCTCACCAGTGCCCCCAAAGTTCTAGATTTTTAAATCACATTTCTTAAAGTTTTCTCTGCTTGTCAGCTTTCAAAATTATTGGAGCTTATTTCTCTTTTTACTGAAGCTGCCAATTTAAAGGATGTGAGTTAGTCCTGCCAGCGCCCGGTGAAAAAGACGTCAGAAAGGATTGAGTTAACACTGTCAAGACAAACGCTTGGCAGATAATACTTTATTTTAAAATGACGGTTTTTATGTTTTTTTTTTATCAACTGGGCCCATGTAAAGCTTCAAAATGTAGAAATATTTATCTGTTGAATAATCATGCAGAATTAAATCTGTAGTTTAGTTAAAGAATAACCAAAGATTCTTACTGTAAAATGAGTGTCAGAAGTTTAACAGCTTGCACTGCAACATCATATTCTTTATCCAGAGTCATTGACACAATCCGGTCCTGTCAGAAAAGAAGCCATCAGAAGAATTTATGCCTTCACAAGTTAAAAGGAGGTGATCAGAATGATTAAAAATCCACATAATCAATGAATAAAAATGACGTGTGAACGATCAGCTGTGCGTCCGGTGGGCTAACCTTGAAGCGACTGGTGAAGAGCTCCAGGCGGGAGCCTAGTTCTCTGTTGTAGTACAACCCCTGCAGGGCAGTCAGGCACTTCAGCCGGACCTCACCTTGCTGGAAACACAGACAACACGATTTGAATAGTCAGTATATGTCAATAACTTGATGGACAGCAAATGACTGGAAGTTAAGAGACGATGCATTTTTTTCTGATCCAATCCGATACCAATACATGGGCGATATCTGATACCGATCTGATAGTACTGTTGAACGAATTAACCCTAAACTGCGCCATGTGAATAAAGGTATCATGACTGACAGTAACATTTTTAGGAATTAATTAGTAACAAATTACCAGATAAGTCATCACTAGCTGCTGTGCTGCTCTGTGTGATAATGTAATCAGCGGGGCGATAAAAAATTTTAGTCACTGTAACTGAATTGCTCTGTATAATATAATCAAAAATAGAATTGACTGGATCAGCGTCATTCATCCCATATCCAATCCAACTAATTGGTCAATATCAGAGCCGATACTGGCAGTAGTGCATACATCTTTGACATTCTAATGCTACATTCACATCAAGCATCAGAAACTGCAGCTTTACATGTTGAATAATGTGCATCAAGGCGCATCAGTAGGTCCTGCAGGGCGTCTCGAGGAACCGCTGCTGGAGTTGGAAAGATTACATTTTTGCTGCTTGACGTGCTACAACAACCAATCAGAGAAGCTGATCTGGGAGCTGGCAGGGAGACAAAATCAATTGTCGTAAAATAATTAAGCATACTTTGAATTATTCAAAGTATTTTTTTGTCTCCCAAATGATGAATTTTTTTTTTTTAACAAAACAAAACAACATACCATCATGTCCAAAGAAAACACCAAATTCTTAGATGCAGTTGTCAAAATAATCCAAAGCATGTTTCTTTTAGTATTTGTTGATGAACCTTTTAAAAAGTTAGCTAAACTGAAATATAATGGAAAACTTGTACAGAAGTTCTTCAGAAAAACTCCTCACCTTGTCATGCATTGTCCAGCCAACGTACTTCAAGTAGCTGTCATTGAGGAAGGCATCACTGTACAGCTTCATCCACACTCCAATCTCCTCAATGCAAATAGCCCGAATTTCAGCAATAGCATCACTAGAAAGATAAAACAGAAAACAGATCACTGTTAGGGATGTAAACAAATCGACCTTCAATTAACAGTTTGTTAGATTAACATTTTTTCCATCTGATTAACTGATAACATCCCCTTAGAAGGTGTTTCTTTCAGTGTTGCAATGTTGCCTCAGACCACTAGAGGGCTGTTATAAAGCTGAGCCTCACTGGTTAATTGCAAAAATGGTAATGCCAGAGTGGATCCATGCTAGAGCAGAACCATGAATGGATCCCGTCAGTTTTGGATTACTTTTACCGTTCAATAGATCAAAGAATTCAGACTGAACTTTCTGTGGTTCTGTTAGTAAATATAAACACTGGATACATGACTGTGAGAGTCATGTACTTTGACTTTCTCCAGTGGGTTCAAGACCAGGCCGGGTCTACTGGGGGAGAAACTGACAGCATTGCAGGTGGATGCCCCCATTGTGTCCTGGATTGTGGATTACCTGACTGGCAGACCACAATGCCTGCAGCACTGCAAGTCAGAAAAGCTGATCAGCAGCACAGGGGCCCCACAGGAGACTGTCCTCTCTCCTTTCCTCTTCACCCAGTACACCACAGACTTCAGCTACTGCACAGAGACCACTTTCAGAAGGTTTCTGGTGACTTTGCAGTAATTGGATGTATCAACGATGGCGAGGAGATGGAGTACAGGGGTGTTGATGACAACTTTAACACCTGGTGTGAGCAGAACCATCTACAGCTTAACGTGGCAAAGACCAAGGAACTGGTGGTGGATCTGAGAATGATCAAGGCCCCAGTGAGCTCCGTTTCTATTTGTGGGGTCTATGAGGGCACTGTGGAGGATTGTAAATACTTAGAGGTGCACTTGGACAATAAACTGGACAGGACTAAAAACACCAATGCCCACCAATACAGGGTCAGAGCCATCTCTATTTTCTGAGGCGGCTGAGGTTCTTTAAGATCTGCCGGGCAATGCTGCAGATGTTTTATGAGTCTGTGGTGGCCAGTGCCTTCCTTTACGCTGTTGCTTGTTGGAGCAGCAGACTGAAGATAAAGGACGCCAACAGACCTAAATTCATCCGCAAGGTCAGTCAAGTTGTTGGAGAGCAGCTGGACTCTCTGACTGCAGAATGTTGGCCAGGATAAAATCCCTGCTGGACAATTCTGCACATCCTCTTCATGATGTGCTGGTCACCAACAGTAGCACCTTCAGTCAGACTCATTTCATCACGCTGCACCACAGAGGGCCACAAGAAGTAATTCCTGCCTGTGGCCATCAAACTGTATGATTCAACTCTCTGACAGTCATTTCATTACTTATTTCATTACTTCACTATGTGCAATAACACGATCATGTGCTATAATTGTAATTTGGTAATGAGCAGCATTGTAAATACTGTTGATTTTATATAATGTGATCCTTATTTTATTTTACTCTTATATCTAATTTTACACTGTTTATATGGGAAGGGTGTAATTTTACTGTGTGGGGTGTAATTTGACTAATTTAACTTTCTTTATATTCCTATTATACTATATATTATATATTTTGTTCTATTGTACTACAATCTTATTTTCTCTCTTCTGTAAATGATTGCATTGCAAGAAAATAGTTTTCTGCAAGGGATTAATAAAATAATTTTGATTGTGATTCTGGATAAACTCCTTCCGTCTGCAGCTAAATAGGCTCATTTAGCTTTGCTGCATGGAGGAGCAGCATCAACTTCTTTGCTGACAGACTATAAATTAGGACGGTAGCAGGGAGACAAATTTTCTAATCCTCTATAAAAGCAACCAGAACTGCCTGTTTTTAACCCTGTAATGCCAAATGTATTATATTTGATACATACGGTTTCTGAAATGTTTTGCGTCTGACACCTTTTGCATAATTTAATGGTTAAAAACTTTGCTTAAAATCCTATTGTACACAATCAGATATACCTGATAACAGAGGGCAGAAGACTACACAAAAAATAATTTTGACTTATTGCATAGTAATAAATTATTAATATCAAAAATGTATTTCTGTTTTTTTACATATTTTGTTAAAAGGCCAAATAAGGACTTCAAACCAAAAAAAAGTAATTTTCTGTTTTGTTTTATTCTTGGATCGGGCTTTAAAGGGTTAAAAGCTCTGCTCCAGAACAAAGTTTCCCAGCACTGATTGTTGGTTTAGACAATAACCAGAGTTAAATCACATGCACTTCATGAAAGTGAGACAGAGTGACAAAGCTACGGCGTCTTTAAATTATAGTTTTACATCTGTGTTCATTGGAAATCAGAAAGTGTCCCAGATTTTATTAATCATTTTTTTTTCAGTAACCCAATAGGTTCCCGTCTTGTTATTTTTTTTTATTATGTCTGGTTTAATAATGTGTGAAAGCATGTCTTTGAATAGTCACTGAGTATTTAATACAGCTGGAACAATACATTTTTAAACCATAATCATGCATCTTTTTTATTCAGCATATTGCAGAAGATTCTTTTGATTCAAGAGAAACCTTAAGTTTTTAAGGAAATGGCCTTTAATCGTTTAACCGCTAGTCGATCAATAATATGAATCAACTTTACAGCCATTAATTAACTCAACTTTATAAAGCCCTTTAAAACAACCACAGCTGCCACAAAGTGCTGTACATATCAAGTTAAATTTGTATAAAAGCAACATAGAAGTTTATGGGATAAAACAAATCTAATAAAATACATTAATTAAAACCAATAAAAAAACAATAAAACAAACCATAAATGCAAAAACAGTCTTGTGCTGTGTTAAAAAAAAACAAAGAACTAAAATAGGGCTTAAGACGAGTTTGAAAAATAGAGTGAACAGGGTTGATTGATAACAACATGGAAAAACAACACATCTACTTCCTAATGATAGAGACAAAAAGAAGGAAAGAAGTAAATTTATTTTCCAGATAATATTTTGTGCTGACAGCTGTTCACCACTAGATGGTGCCAAAGGCCCTAAATCAGCAAAGAAATGTCTGAAACTGAAAACAGCTAATTGTTCTGAAATCTTACAGCCAGTTTACCTACCGATATCTGTGGACAAAGACTCCTTTGAAAATTGCATTCATCATGTTTTCAATGTCATCTTGGTTTTCCTGGAGCTGAAAAAAGAGCAAGAAACATGTTTATATATGAATCTATTTAGCTCAGCTAAGCAGGACATTTCCCTGGAAAATTAAATGCTTCTTAAAAACATTACAAATGACAAACTACAGCTTCTTTTTAAATGCAAAGTCCAGAAACATATTTAATAATTTAAACATACATTTACTTAGGCAACTAAAACCAGGTGACTAAACAGACCTTGAGAAATCTTGGAGTTTTATTTCATGAGGCAATGTCTCTAGGGCAGAAAAATGTTTCCTTCAGCTGCGTAACAAAATTAAACTCATTTATTTTCTGAAAAGGCCCTTGATCCATGCATCTGTGTCATCACGTTTGGACTACTGCAATAGCCTGTTCACTTGACCGAACATAAAATGCCTAGCTTGACTGCAGCTAGTGCAAAATTCTGCAGCGAGGATCTCGCCAGGTCAAACCAGAAGAGCCCACATAATTCCTGTTCTCAAAGCTCTACACCGGCTTCCTATTGAATACGGCACAAACTTTAAAATTCTGGTCCTGACCTTTAGAGCCCTGCATGGACAGGGCTCCTCTTACATCTGCGACTGGATTTAGCCTCACTTTTCTGCTCGCAGTTTGAGATCTGCTTAAAAGAACTGTTTAATGATGCCTTGTTTCAGGACGAGAGGTGAAAAGGTCCTTCTAAGCTGTCGCACCCAGACCTCTGCTTGGTAAACTCCATAGATCATTTTAAAAACCAACTAAAAACATTCTTTTTTAACTAAGCATTTTAGACTCTTTTTTATCAAGGGTTTCTATGATTGTATTTATGTGGTCTATATGTATTTTATATGGTGCTGTTTTGTATTTTATGGCTCATATTGTACAGCACTTTGTCACGCTTGTCTGAGCGGTGCTATATAAATAAACCTTTCTTCATTTTATACCTACAGCTACACAATGTATAACTGTTTTGTTTTGTTTTGACAGCTGGAGGAAAATCCTGGAGTCCATCTGATGTCATAACTCAGCATTACCTACAGGCTGGTTTTCATTATTCAAAGCTTATCTGACATTTTGGAAAATTAATGATCTTCCCAGTTTCATCTAATTCAAGTAGCAGATCTAAGCCTTTTTTTTTCCTGGAAAAACACAAAATTGTACAAGAGGATTGCCCGTTATGAACGCTGTGGTCGAATGTGACCATAATGAAAACACACAGATTCTCTGCTGGACTTTCAAGTTCCTTTTTCCATTTAAGAATCTAAGCGTAGATGTAAAAACCCAGATCTACAATGTACATTTACCATCACAATCTCTACTTAAATCTTCAATCATAATCTCAGTGAAACAAAGGCAGGTGTGAAGCCTCAAATGTTGAATAAAAACAGGAGCAAAGAAACAGTGACAGCAGTGTAGCAGACTGATCACAGTCATTTAAATCGAGGTTAGACTCTTGAAACATCTGTCAGGTCTTCAAACATCTGGAAAGAGCAAAACCACCATAAAGGAGCTGCAGATATCAACAGCCCAGGTGGCTGAATGTTTGGACAACTGACGATTGTTATATACAAATACCACAAACAATTAGAAATCTGTTCTGGCTCTCGTGGCAAGAACAAGAAAAACATCTGTTTTGAATCTTAGCCACTGAGGCAGGTTCTTTTATGCGACTGAAGATATGTTATTACTGACATTCCAACTAACTTGATTTGTGCTGCTGCTCAGTTGACATTTCGTCAGCGATTCATGGGGACAACGCTTCACCAAATATGAGCAGCTTCTAACTGCTGATCGCTGGTTTCAGCTCAACATTGTGGTTCTTTGCTCATGATAAAAAGCCCAACAGCGGCACCAGCTTTCCTGGGTCCACTGCATCCACCAGGGATGCTCCAGGAGCTACAGCTGGATCAAGGTTGCTTCAGTTTGGACAGGACTTGAAGCTGTCATCCCCCTCGGGGGAAGGGTGACTGGGACAGCAGAGGTGAGGTAGGGAGGCGCTCTGTAGCTCAGAGAGGAAGAGCAGCAGAGGCTGCAGAAGGACAGAACCAGCTATGGAGCTCAGAGGACAAGGAAGTGTTAAATTAAAGCGGATTATTTTTTAAAAATTCAGCTCTAAACCTTACTAAACACTGCATTATTACTTAAGTCAACTTCAACATTATTTATTCTGCCTTCATTTCGACGGAAAAAAGTATCTGCTGTGCTCCCACACCCAGTCCCTAATTGATTTATGATTTCTGATCGACAGAAAAGTTCACATACATTTGCTTTGTGTCCATCTCTGGTTCCACTTCGCTCTCGCTTTATTCGATTAACTCTTATCACAACACTCGCATTGATTCGCTCCTAATGCGCCTCTATGTGTATAAATCATTTGCTCCGGCTTGCTCAAACTATCATGTGAACCAAAGGGAAGCCTAGTGAAAAAAGCTTGGGAACCAGTTTCATTATAAAACATACTGGTGGAAGCATCATGCTATGGGGATGCCTACAATCAGTATGGACATGTTAGCTGGTCTGGGGTGATTAGAAAATGGGTGGAGCTAAAAACCTTCAGGACAAAGATTCACAAATTCTTCAAATAAGGGGCTCTGTGCCAAAGTGCCGCTTTATCTGGCGCCAGGTCGCTGAGGCAGCAATCAAAAATCAAAACTATAGATATTGCAATCAGTTAATAATCAATATAGATATCAATAGAAAAAAGTAAAAACAAACAGCCATATTTTGTTAAATCTGTAAAAAATGTAACATGACAATAAACTAAAAGAATCGACTCAATGGGGGGTCATAATGGAGGAAAAAAAGACATACAGCCCGAGACTGAAAACACAATGAGAGAAATTAACCACTCAATAGAAAGACTTACAGTATAATCTCCCTCATGCTACATTATTTAATTTACTCCTGTTTTTCATTTCCTTTTTGTCTTGAAGTATTTAAATATTTGACATAAAGAGTTAAAAATAAAAGCTTAAATCTTTCCTTTATGATCAAGCTGATAGAGTGGCTCAGGTTATCCAGTGCTATGTTTCTGCTTTTTAGCTTCATCTTCATCGTTTAGCTGTGACACCATCCTGGAGAGAAAAAAATCAGCTGTACTGCTGCCATTAACCCCTTTGTCTAGAGATGTTGGAGCTCGACCTGTTTTTCAGTGTAGTCCTGTTTCTCTGACTGTAACTAACTATTTGCGCTCTCTTTCATCCTCTGAAATGGGAGCTGGCTCGTCTGCCTGGCTGTGTGTTTCCTGCACGAGGCCCCCTGTGGAGCTGGTTGACAGTTGCCTTTTGTATCTCTGCTCCTTTTTCTATGTCCGCTTCTGTCGCCTTGAACCCCAGTCGGCCTCAGCAGATGACCGCTCACACTGAGCCTGGTTCTCGTTCTGCTGGAGTTTTCTTTCTGTTCAAAGGGGGTTTTCCTCTCCACTGTCGCTATTCAGCTGGTGCCTTGAGGTTACATGTGTCGTCAATTGCTGCTATAGAAATAAACTGAATTGAATTCAAATAACCAGCATGTACAAAGCCTGAACCTTTCAATTCCTACAAGTATAATTAAGCTGGACTATAAATATGATTAAAAAAAAGAAATATAAAATCAAAGATTCAAAATACTTTGAAGATACCTTCGAAGCCTAACCTGCATAGATTCAGGAAGTTTTTATTTGTAAACTTAGGATACAGCAGCAGAGTTTTTATTAGATTTTCTTCTTACCTCTTTCCTCTTCTGTAGCAGCAGCTCCAGCCTATCATTGGCTCTTTTTGCAATAACTTTGTTCCTTTCTGCCTCATACTGTCTCTGAGTGTTGTCCATGTTGATGCTCAGGTTCAAGGCGACGTTGACCAAGGCAGTCATCAGCTTCATGGCTGAGAAAGACAACAGTCCAAAGGCACAACACATGAAGATCTCAACGGTAGAGGCTAGCAGATAGGAGGAGAGCAGGAAGGGCTGTAAACTGACCTGCTAGTGTGCTTGTATGTCTAAACGCTCTGACCTGGGAGTCAGACAGGCCAGTGAGCAGAGAGATGACCGTATCCATCATATACTCATCGTAGATAATGCTGTACTGGCACTGACGAACCAGCACCGCAATAAAGTCACAAAAGTTTATCCTGAATCTTTTCCACTGGGGTCCTGAGAGTGTTAAAGGATAGTCGCCGCTGTCCTGTTTGGTGACCAGAGAAGATATCAGAGTGAGAGCAGGAGAAGAGGGAGGTCCTACATCAGTAGCTACAAGTGGCTTTTTGGCCCCACTTAAAAGGCTCTTAAGTTATTAAATAGCTAAATTGATAAAGAATCAACTAGGAGTTTAAAGAATTTATAATAAATGCAGCCTTTGAAGCTTTGGGATCCTTTTAAATATCAAAACAGAGTGACATAAAAATCCTACAAGAACTTATTTCAATTCCTTTTTTATATCATTAAAGCTTGGAACAGGCTTTTAGCCAGGAATATTTCACAGGGTGTTCACCTGGGTGTATCACATGTTCAGGATTTGCGCGGAGTAGGGGAAAGTTTTGAAACTCAGACTCTCTCAAATGCCATTTCCTGCATTTTGAGGTGGAATACAGCTAACATTTTGTCTTTGTTCCAACACTATTTTTGTCCCGATTATGGGAAGCATGTCTGCTTGACTAGAGGTGGAAATTTCATAAGGAAGACATGAGATCATTTTTAGGTACAACATTATATTTCCTAGGTAAATTTAAACAATAAGAAAGTCTAATGCTACGTTCACACTAAACGCCATCAACGCATCTACTGCTGCTTCATTTTTGATGTTTGTCCACATTAAGGTCAGATGTCCAGTAAAGTGTGTCCAGATACGTCTGATGTTTCTGCTGCTCCTGTGTTTAATGGCAGAGAGCGGCTTTGCTATATTTGCTGTGATCAGTGGGTAAAAAGAAGTTTGAATATATTTTGAAGTGAGAAAGTCCACCTGAAAACATCGTCTGTGCAGTCAGTTCATCCAGATTACCATCCTGCCTTCAAGTATTATTTCTCTATCGGAGCTGCTCAGACCCCCCACATACCGGCAGTGCGCTGTCACTGGGAATCCCCAGCAGCAGCTGCCTCAGGTCGCCTTTTGTGGCTTTTCCCCTTCTGTTGGTGGCGGCTTGAGGAAGGTGTTAGCATTTTTCAGGTATGTGGTACAAACGGCAGGCACCAGGATTATAAAACTGAACATATTTTGCTGGCAGCTTTCAACATTTTAAGTAATTTAGGTAGTCTGAGAAACCAGACTAAATGTGAGATTAAATGTGTAACTTAGTCTGGCCCCGATGAATGAGACATCGGAAGATTAAAAAATAAAACCATGTCTGTGCCTGTTGGCCAACGCTCTGACCAATGAGCGCAGCTGACTGTGACGTAGTTAGCTCGAACAGCCTGTCGGTAAAACGCCGAATACGTCCTTCTTAAAAATGAATGAGCGTAGAGCATCTGCCTGCTCACGTTTCAACGAAAACCCCAAGTCTAATCCTTCTAAAACTAATTCTAAAGCTGAGTCAAACGAGAACTGTTCAATAGTTGTTGCCATCTTCCTTGTTGTGCTTTCTCCAGCGTTGCGCAGCTTTGTCGTCCCGCCCTCAAAACCCTGCCCACTTTGCACCCAGAAATTCAAAACACATTTCTGCGTTGTGATTGGCCCACCAGTTCTAGGGCCTGGAGCATTGATTGAGGCTAGACCAAACTCGCAGGAAAAAATGATTTTGGCCGCTGGCGGGTGGGGCTGGTTTACCAGGCTATAATTTAGGCATTAATAAACTTTTTCAGGGGAGTGATCCTAGCGCTCTGCATTAGCAGTGCTGATGGCTGTCTCGCTGCACGCTCCAAGATCAGCTTCTCTGATTGGTTGATGTGGAGCATCTAGCAGCAAAAATTCAATATTCCAACTCCAGAAGCTGCTGTTTGTGAAATTTTGAAGATTTGAATGAGGGCCTACCAAAGCCGTACATCCTAAAAAAAGATCGTACAATTTGTCCTTTTTTTAGTAAAGGGCGATTTAAAAGCCTGGCTTGGAAAATTTTCTATATGGTTTTACAAAC
Organism: Cyprinodon tularosa; assembly: GCF_016077235.1. Lineage (NCBI taxonomy): Eukaryota > Metazoa > Chordata > Actinopteri > Cyprinodontiformes > Cyprinodontidae > Cyprinodon > Cyprinodon tularosa. The sequence goes on from NW_024037894.1 coordinate 300,381, forward strand.
ATATCAACATCCTATAAGATACTTCCTCTTCATGTTCTTCCTCATTATAAAATCTAAAAATACAAACAAATTGTTGATCGTTTAAAATGGAAACAGTTTTTTCTAGCTGATATTTAACAACAATAATGAATGAAAACAAATTTTATTTAAAGTGAGCAAAAGGTCAATCTGGATTTTAAAGGTTGCAGAGCTGAGATCTAGATAACCAAATGGTCCACTTCACCTCATCAAACTCCTCTGTCATTTTCCTGATGATTTCTGAGTTCTGCATATGTCTGAACATTTCTTCACTCACAGCACCTGAATGAAGAAACAAAGGATTTCACAGAAGCGTGTCAAAAAAACGCGTTCAGCAAAAACCTGCAGTCCGCCTGGACTGATTCTGACGGGTACCTTTACAGCCGGAACACTGGATGAAGAAGTTGATCAACTCTAAGAGCGCCACATCTCTGTCCTGTTTGTAGGCCTCAATCCAGTCATCCACCACAGACTAGACGTACAAAAGAAGAGCAGTTTAAACCAGCTTTATTCATAGAATAAATAATTCAATATTTATATAAGATCGTGAATTTACTTGTTTCTTATTTTAAACATAATTAATCTGATTTTTTTTTTTTATTACCTGCTCAAACTTGGTTTTAATCAGAACAGTATTTCTGCAGTGAGATAGCAGCTTCCTCACCTGTGTGGCACTCCTCCCCATTTTAACCACCTCAAACAGGCTCATGTTCTCCAACCCGTTCTCCTGACGATGGCCATTGACCCAGCCAGCACCGCTGACTCTTCCTCCTGCCCCACCTCTGGCCTTGTCTCCCAGCACCTTCCTCCCCATTTTGGCTCCCTGTCAATTAGAACAAGGTTTTAATGATCAATGAGAGCAGAACTATGAAAATTGTCTGTATAAGCAGGAAGCAGAAGGCTGAGAGGGTTAAACCTAAATATTGATATTGTGTTCAACTAAAGGACACCGAGATGAACTTATCTGTTTTTTTAAATTTTCTTTTTTTTTTTTTTTATCAATTTTCAAATTAAAAGAATCTTTTAAATACACTCTGGACTTGTTTCTTTCTGTATGTAGGATAAACAACAAATAAAATAACCCCCCTGAAAATCGAAGCAGAAAGAAGATCTCCCACTACACATTTAAATAAGGCAGCATATGTGATGTGTACGTTAATTAGCAATGACTTTAGGATTCCGGTTATATCAATATTATTAGTGTAGACTGACCCTGATCTGGGTCTGCCGTCTGTACGTTTTCAGCCAACCCTCCCTGCCTGGTCACCCCTATGAAAATTGTGTGGTTGCGCTACAGACATCCTGGGTAAACAAATCTATTTCCTTACACAGAAAATGTTCAATTTGACAGACAATGGAAACACAGCTACTGACTAACATTTTGCCAGATTAATTATACATCTTAAAGAGAACAAAGTTAACATTTGAAATCTAAATTATTTTTATAATTATTATGTACGTTTTTATAATCCTGATTTACCCTAGTTGTGTCATTCAAAATTAAAAATGTGATGTAGTAAACATCTGGTTTTATTTGTAGCGTAAATGAATGATTATACCAGGCCCCTTCCTCCCTTAGTGTTTCTTCCATCAGGATCCTCAAGGTCCGCATCTGAGGACAACTGAGATTCTGTATCTCTGTGCATAAAAAGAATGAAGACATTGGTGAATAAAACTAAACTTTCACCAGAGATTGAGGACAATGAAGCATGGCTGTGATTGACTGCTTACTGGGGAAACTGGAACTCTGCGTGCAAATCCTGTGCCGCTATCATTTCTGCACCATTTTCTGGAGCTGCAGAAGCGATCTCTTCTCACCCACCTGGAAACAGGAACAGATGCTGCTGAGAAACCACAGAGTATGCAGAGCATAAAAAAGAACAGAAGATTTAAAGTCAGATGGTCTTGATGAAGCAGTCGGCTTCCAAAGCCTCCTGGAGACCACAGAAAAATCAGGGAGGAAAAAGAGACAAGGAAAAAAAACCTTCAGCAGCAGATCAAACTTCACTAAACTGCATGTAGCTAAATACTGCTATTCATAAATTGTCAATAAATATTTCATTAAAGAAATATCCCCATAAAAAAATATTTAAAACGATTTTTTTATTATTCAAAGATTTATTAAATAATTTATTTATGTGTTTATTTATGTATTGAGTAATGAAGTGTTATTTTGAAACACTTATTTTGCTAAGCTACTTAACATATTCACTGTTTCTTATTTTTTTATTCCTTTTTTTTCATTTTAAGCTCCTTTCATTTTATGTTCTTATATTCCAATAAGGAGATGGAGTTTTATCTTTCTGGTGGCGCTGGTTGGCAGATTACATCTGCTTTGCAGAAACTAAGGTACTCCATTCATGATGACCAATCAAATCAGAGTATTCTCTCTTGCCTCGCTCTGTTTGGTCCTGTCACTATCCGATCTGTAATATTGGCTCATTTGCGCATCTGCAAAGAGATATTCATCCAGGTCGCCATAGATAATGTAATTATGGTCTTTCGGTTCTTAAATCACCAAAGAATGCTTAACTACATATTTAAAAACAACATTAAATGAGTTATCTGAGCCAATTGGATACCTTTACATTCCCTCTGTTAATCTGCTTGCCTGACATCATCATGGGGTTAGGGTAAGGTCCTCTGAGCATCTGCAATTAGGTTGTTTCTTTCTTTAGATTATGCATTATATACCATGAGTTTAAACGAAAAGAAAAAATCAAAAGACTATGCATGTATGAATCCAAAGTTGAAAACATTAGCCCCAGGAAGGAGAGTAGGATCTCATTTCTGGGACAGAAGAGTGATATTATTGTCTCAATAAGTCTGAGATTCTTCTGTTTTCAGACATTGTAATTAAGTTGAGTACATCTAGAAAGATCAGACACATTCTGCAAAATGCAGACAAAAAATCAGCATGAATTATTTTCTTCTTCTCCCGTTAAAGTCGCTGAACTCTCATCAGCGCCGTCAAACACATAAAACGCCGTCCTTTCATTGAAAGATAAGAAAATAAAAAAAAGGGGGTTAAAATAAAAAAAGATTACTAAATTATTTTCCCATTATTTTTGATAAACGGTTAATCCGATTTATTGTTTCAGCACTTAAATGCAAATAATGGGACTTGAATTTTTAAACCACGGTGCCAATCATGCATATGCTCTTGATTGTTGAAGAGGAAACCTTAAAATAGTCGCAATATTGGAGGGAAAAAAATGCTATTTAGATTGTAGTCTTCTTGTAAGAAAACTTAAGAGACTCTGCAAAGATATCAGAACAAAATAGCTGTTATTTGAGTTAAGTAGCCTTATTTCCCATTAGGTAAGCTATCAGCAGGTTAGAGTATGTTACGCATCATCATCTGTATCAAGGTAAACAGGAAATGTTCTTCAGGATTTCAAGCTTCAATGGCTTTATTTTTCTCTATAGGGCTCTCACAGCGGGATATGATCAGCAGAAATAACATGTTGGGGAATATTTCCACTATAATCTTTAACAAAAATATACATTCCCTCCTTAAACTCAGCGACCATGTTTCTCATGACTGTTTGTTTCTACTTTGTAGTACTACTTCTACAAATCTTTCTTAAAAAAGTTCAGAAGCTTTGTTTCAGCCAGAACAGCAGTGAACAGCAATAGGAAGGCGAGGGGCCACACCCCCTTATAGGATACCATATGATACCACTTTCTCCGGCATCTCAATACAGACTTTAAACTGCAGGAAAAACAGAATGGAAATAAACCTTTATTCAGAGTTCCGATACCTCGGTTTATATCACACTGCAAAAAATTTAAATCTAAGAAAGTCAATTTATTATTTTTTTGAATTAAGCAGAAAAGTGAGACTTTGCCAATTGAATAGAACAATTTATATTTAAATAAAGAAGAAACAACAGCAGTCCCTTATTTCAAGTGCATATTATGTAATTATCTTATTTTAGGGGAAAAAATACTCATTCCATTGGCAGATCATCTTATTTACCTGCTCAAATTAAGGGTAAATACGCTTATCTTAAAGGAATAGTACACCCAAAACATGATTAGCCTTCATTTTCTACTCACCCCCATGCTGAACAACACTCTGGAGTACTTTTTTGATATCTCAAATGCATCTGGAGATCTGGGAGGCTTCTTGCTGTCTGCTGACATTCAAATAATGGAGGTCTATGGTGCCTGAGACAGAAAGGTCCATAAAAGTCCACAAAAAACGTGTCAATATTCCTCCATACTGCTCGTCCAATGTATTCCAAGTGTCCTGAGTGGGTAGCATCCAGAATTTACTCGAAACGAAGTCATTTAGAATGTTTTTAGAGCATAAACAGTAGTGTATAGGATTTCCTGAAAGCGCGCACATGCACGCTCACGACGCTACGGAAGCCGGCAGACCAAGCCAGATGAAAGTGCGCATTCAGCGTCTGCTCTGCCAATAATGCAAGCGTAGAAGAAGAAATGTGCTGTTTACCTGTGCAAAGAAAGAAACAACGAAAGTAAAATGTCTGAGGACTTCAGTGTTGAGGAAGAGCATGAGTTCTTTGCCGAGCTGAATGCGCTGGTTTGGTCTGCCGGCTTCCGTAGCGTCGTGATCGCGCAGGTGCGCGCTTTCAGGAAATCCTATACACTTCTGTTTATGCTCTAAAAACATTCTAAATGACTTCGTTTCGAGTAAATTCTGGATGCTACCCACTCAGGACACTTGGAATACATTGGACGAGCAGTATGGAGGAATATTGACATGTTTTTTGTGGACTTTTATGGACCTTTCTGTCTCGGTCACCATAGACCTCCATTATTTGAATGTCAGCAGACAGCAAGAAGCCTCCCAGATCTCCAGATGCATTTGAGATATCAAAAAAGTACTCCAGAGTGTTGTTCAGCATGGGGGTGAGTAGAAAATGAAGGCTAATCATGTTTTGGGTGTAGTATTCCTTTAAGAAAATGATACTCATTTTTAGGTCGTATTTGCAGTGGATGTTTAAGGACTTTCAAGGTTTTTTCTGAACCAATTTCCTCAAATTCGACAGCCATGTGCTTCAGCATTTACCTCCTGCTACCACTTGAACTTTCACTATAGCTACGTTTAAATGGACATAAGAAATCAGAATAAACGCAGATCGGATTAAAAATCTCTGCAGCCAGCTGAAATATTCTGGTTAGATTCTGCAGGATCAGAATGAAGATGTAATCTGACGGAGAGGTTTATGCTGCCTGATAACACAATCAGCATGAATGTAAAAACACCTCCGGAGGAAGATATTCCGAAGGAGGTAAGTTGACCTGAGTGTTCATGTTTTTACCGGCTCAACATGGCGTTGTTTCTGCTGTAAATGGCTAGATGCTAATATCCAGATCAAATACATTTTATTCTGATCAGTCTATTTATTCCAGTCACTTATGTCTGGATGATAGGACCAAAACTGATATCACAATAGATTTCTTTATTTTGGTTGACATTATATCTTTTCGGTATCGATATTCAAAAGAAGCCTCAGAGAGACTGTCAAGAAGACTTATGCCTGTAAACATTTACATTTTTAAAACTCCTCTGACATAACATTTCGGAAATACTTGCTTTAAAAAAAAAAAACATAAAACCAAGGATGTCATTCAGTGACAAATGCTGTTTTAAATGTTTCTAAAATTCATATCACCAATTCTGAAATAAATTATATCAGGATATATATTGATATCAAAATATCATCCAGCCCTGGTCTATAAAAAAAAGTACGATCCAATTTTTTAAACTATTTTTTTAAGTCCGATTTTCAATCTGATTGTTTAACTGCATTTAAATGTTTCTAATAACCAATTTAAATAAAAAGCTTAAATGATATCAATGAAAATCAATAATAATAATAATCAAAGTCAACATTCATATCCACACAGCATGGACATGTTTAATGATGGTTAGATTAGGCTTTACTGGGGTCTAAGCTTGGACAGATGTGTTACAAACTTAAAGATGGCCTCCAACCTCTGACCAGGAAGCAGATCCAGGGTTTGACCAACTGATGTTCAATTCCAGCCTTTAATCCGAACATCACGGAAAAAGAAAATTCCTGTTCCTAACAAACTGGGACTGAGCATCACACCTATTGACCTATTTAAAATACCGTTAGTATGTAGCCTACAAAAGCATTGCTATCAGTAGTGTGAGGTTTTAAAGGACGTTTGCGCACAGAGCCTCAGGGTTCCTGCTAGTGTATTTTTAGCGTAGTTGGCCGCTATGCTAATACTCAGACCACTACGCTCATTTTTAATGAGCATATCAACCCTTTGACTGACGTCTGGACTCCCCCCTTCAGGACTCATTCCAGCACAAACATTGGATAGGCCGAAAGTTAAACTGAACCTAGGCCAACATGCTCCTTTTAAACAACCGTAGCAGCAGCAGAATCCGTGTTTTTAAACACATTTACCTCCTTAGTATGATGGAGTATCCAGGCTAGAGATTTATTTTTTCTAATGCGAGAATAAAGTCGCAATATTACAAGAATATAATCGTAACATTAAGGAAAATAAAGTGGCAAAATTATGAGAATAAAGTCATAATATTACGAAAATAAAGTCACAACATTACGAGAATAAAGCCACAACACGAGAAATAAATTTGAAACGTTATCAGAATAAACTCATAACATTACGTGAATAAAGTCACATTGGAAAATTAAAGTTTAAGACTTATCAGAACAAATCGTAAAAAAGTTGCAGAAATATCAGAATAAAGCCATAATATCATGAAAATAAAGTCGCAACATTATCAGAATAAAGTTATGTTATGAGCATAACATTATAATAACTGGCTTAGCAACAAGCTTTATTTACTAACAAACGGAGCAACAATAAAGTATTAAACAAAAAATGACCAATACAAAACCAACAAGATGCAGTAATCCTGCAGAAAATCTCGTCATGCAACCAGAGTGAGTTATTCTCATAAAAAGTCAAATAACGTGAATATGCCCATTTAATAATGTCTGTGTGTGCCTGCCTACCTATGAACTAAACTCATAAATAAGAAAATACTCCATAAATAGGTTGACGAGGACAAAGAGAGAAATTTTGCAGGACCAAAACAAAACTCTTGAACATCCAACTCTTTATAATGACGAACAAATCTATGTAATTTAACGAGGTGCTTTGGTTTGACTCGCTGAGGATCAGGCATTGTGGGTCTTTCATAGTGCAAAGAGTCTGTGGAACAAACTTTAGTCTTAAATAAAGCACCAGGGTTCTTCTGGATGCAGACAGAAAGGCAGCTGTGTGAGGAAAAGTGATTTTGAAACTAACAGGGGGTGGGGGTGATTACCAGCCGTTTTACTATAAGCAGGTACTTTTATGAAGCTACATGAATCAAAAGTGCTCAGTTTGCTAGTTTCAGGTAATGAAACAGAAATCTGCTGATTCTTCCCCATGTGTTTCAGTCCAGATACTTTCAGTTAGAGAAGCAGGCAACTCCTAATGCTGCATTCACACGGGACACTCTTTGAGCAGCAGAAGCAGCCGCTCTACAGGCAAAGTCAATGGTTGACACGCATCAAGGTGCATTAAAAGGTCCTCCAGAGGGTTTAGAGCAACAGGAGCAGCGCATCTTGATGCATCTGAGCATCAGGAGCAGCGCCTCATGAGTTTCTGAGAAACTGAGGCGCATGATGCACATCACAAGCAGCAGATCCTGGAGTTGGAAAAATTGAACTTTTGCTGCTCGACCACATCAACCAATCAGAGACAGACACAGCACTGCTGATGCAGGGCGCTATGATCACACCTCTAAAACAGTTTATTAACTCCTAAATTAAATTATAGTGTCGAAACCTGCCAGCAAAATATGTACACTTTTATTATCATGGTGCCTACAGTTTGTACCACATAACTGAAAAAAGCTAACATCTACCACCAACAGTAGGGAAAAACCCCCAAGAGGCGACCAGGCCTGAGGCAGCTGCTGCTGGGGATTCCCAGTGATGGTACCCCGCTCCGTGGGGATCTGAGCTTGCGCTGCAAGCTGGATTGTCGTGAGATCTGAGTTTTCAGTCCCACAACTAATCCATCTTGAAAGACTCCCGCTAATACATCCGTCTCGTAACAGCGGGTCGGGCCAATGACATTCCAGCAGGAGGGCCTCGCCGGGGCATTACAAACATGGCTACGCTGGAGACTCCCTTTTCAATACCGCAATTGACTCGGTATGAGATAAAATAGCAACAATTTCTCTTTTTAAAAAAAGGAGCAAATAGAAGCACTTTGTGCATTTGTAGATGGGGAAGTTTGATTTATCAGCTTACTCCACTGAAACGTCACAATTCTCTGCTACGATTGACTGAAAGCGTATTATGCAAGGCAGGTACTAGCTGGCACGTCACCCAATCAGCTCGAAGAATTGTACTAAACATCCCTCCTTTTACCGGACAGAACTGCAGCCATCCCAGACTGATAACATAGAACTCAACCCAGTTCTACACATATCAACCTGGCTACTGCCAGGTTAGGTCTGAGCGGCTCAGACAGGGGAATAATATTTGAAGGCAGGATGGTAATCTGGATCAACTGACTGCACAGAGGATGTTTTCAGGTGGACTTTCTCACTTAAAATATATTAAAACTACTTTTTACCCACTGATCACAGCAAATATAGCAAAGCTGCTCTCATTTAACACAGGAGCAGCAGAAACATCAGACGCATCTGGACACACTTTACTGGACGTCTGACCTTAATGACAAGCATGAAAATGAAGCAGCAGAAGCTGCTTTGCTGCTTATAGCGCATGCGGTGTGAATGTAGCATAAGACAGCTCCAGTCAGTTCTGCTTCCACTGCTTCCACTGTTTTTCACAGCAAAAACCCTGATCTATAGTTGCATCCTAATAAACTGGAATATCATTAAACATTTTGTTTAATTGTTTAAAATTCACTAAATAAAAAAAGCCTAACATCCTTGACTATGCTTTTATACTCAAAGTAAAACTTTACACTGGATCAAACTACACTACACTACAAACTACTACTAATAATGAATCTCTACACTTCCTCCAGATTCTGGGAGCTTTGATTCCCAAGAATAGTTTAAATTACTTCTACGTTTACAAAAAGGACTTTAGACACCTCACTAACGACTGTTCTCCTTAGAAAAGGTAATCACCTCTAGTGTCAGTCCGGCTCAGAATGGGCCAAACACAATCTAAAGCCCGGCATACGGGACGAGTCAGAGTAGCGCCATCTCACTGCGGAGCTGAGTCTGACGTGGTTTTAGACGTATAATGTGAGCAGGTAGATCGCATCAGAGCATCAGGCCGCACAGTTTGAGAGCATAAATCGTGAGCTGCGAACTTACACTGTACAATGAAACCCTGTGGTTTCGTGGTACAGAGTGAGTTGTAGCTGCGTGCAACGACTGAAAAAAATCGCACAGTAAACTCCAGTTCTAGCTCATATCCTGGACACACCTACAGCAGTGCTTTATGCACTAACTTCTGCAACAATCCTCTCAGAGCTGCATTTATTCCTGATCTTTATCAGATATTTTTCCTTCCGCTCAACCTTCCATTCATATTTTTAGACATATCTTTTTGCAAAAGGCCTGTGTCTTTAGCAATTCCCTGCTGGCGGTTGGCTTCCTAAGGAAGGTTATTAATGAGTGCCCGCAGGGAAACTGTCAGGTCAGGAGTGTTGTGCAGAACCTTAGCATACTCATAACGTTCCTGCCATAAAAGCTGAATATTTTATCGGCCTTGGTTTGCGATACGTTTAAGAGAAACTGGGTGTTTTTTCAGACGCTGGAACTGATAATCAGTGTGACACACATTAAGGTTTTAGACTATATCAAACTGCTTGTAAAGTTTCTTATTAATTTATGATAACAGCTGTATTCCAAGTCAAACAAAGCCACTGCAACCACACCTTTGCGTTTCCAGCTGACTAAAAGAGCCCTTTCTTCCCCTCTTCCTCCTGGTAGAGAGTGAGACATTTCTCTCGTTATGATTAACAAGTTGGAAACAAAAACAGGAAATAAAAATCCTCCTTAACCAGGTGGGACAGGGTGCTTCCCTCGAGAATTGCACTGACTCATTTCCTCTAACGTTAGACATTTTGCAGTCTGAACCCTAAATAAACCAACATAGTTTGATTTGCTTGGAAATAGCAGATTTGTAAAATAATTCTCCTTGAATTTAACCAATTAGTTGATAAAACTGCTTTTCACTGATACTTTGAACTTTATAAGAACTGATTGAATTTCAAACCTTAAAAGTAGTATTTTAGAGCAGCATAAAAGAAAAATACTTGCCTACTAATGGAGGTGGAAATAAAGTACAAACTAGTGGTTGAATATGTCTGGAATGTGACTCTTCTAAACATAAATAAACAGTCTGTGTCAGGTATGAAGATATCCATTTATCACGGTTGGCCTGATGGAGGCACCTCATAACTAAAAATATCATCAAATGCTTGAGAGCATTTTTACACAGTCAGATTGTGGAAAATGTTATCACCATTTCCTTAAACAAAAGATTTTTCTCTTGTATCAAAAGGATCCTTCCATGACACCAAGGGCTAAACATGTTTTCACAACATACTGTTAATAAAAGATGCTAAATCCTTATATTTTTACAGCTTATGTCGCCAGCTGTATTTAAAAAAACACGTCCTCTTACACGGTATTAAACCACAAAATTTTTTTTTATAAAATAAAACAAAACAGGCTGCAACTAACGATTATTTAGCAAATTGATTAATATGTCGACTATTTTATTTGATTAAGGTATTGTGGAGGATTTTTTAAAAGGAGTTCTGTTCTGTTCTCACAGCTTATAAAAGCTTACTTTGTCCACAGACAGTGTGGACTTTATAGGGAACTCAGTTAACTGAGGGTTCAGACAGATGAACACTGCTTTTTGCTCTGTTGGTCACGTAACTCCTTCTTCACAGTGCGGTCTCTGTGCCATCTTTGTTACCGCTGTCGCTACCTGACAGCGGTGACTAATCACAAAGATGGCACAGGTACCGGAGAGCTCTCTGCACAAAGCATTCTGGGATATATCTGTGATATATCTGCCTCCTCTGAGGCCTTTCTCTTCTTCTCATTCACTTCGTAGACACTTTTTATCTAACAACTAGGGATGGGAATCAAAAACCGCTTCCTTATGAGGACCGGTTCTGTGTGTTCCAATTCCATGGCGGCGTTAGGAAGCTCACTTAACGGTTTGCTTAACGGTTCCAGGCAGCACCACGTCACGTCTTCTACGTAAGTTACGTCACATTTTTTATACGCAAGTTACGCACACGGCATTTAGTAAGCAAGTACGACATGACCAGGCCTAAGTCTAGAAAAGGAAAAAAAAGAAAAGAAAATGGCGTCCCATTGGGTAAACTGATCGAAAGTTTGTATGTAAAGTGGCAAAAACATCCGCGGGACGAAATACATCCAGCATGCAGAAACACCTGCGCACACAACATGGTGTACATTTTAACTAATGCCATGTTTTTGATGCTTCCGGACAGAAGCTAAAGTTATGACCAGCATGGAAGGCAACTCTGGTGGTAAGTAGCTAGTTTTATATCACTGGCTGTGCTTCATGTTGTTCCTAGTAAATCTTACGCCATTTCGGGAAATAAACCAGTTTCCTACCTCTACTTTAAATAAATTAAACAGAGAGAATGGTTAGTTTATTTAAATCAGGGGGAGATGAGTTTATTTCCTGAAATACAGTAATGCTTTTTCAGTAAACAGATGCCATCTCCATTAGATTTAGATGACTGTGAGAAGACAGGTAGCCTGGCTGGCTCAGAGGCTGGCAGCTCCTGTTCACTGCCTTCTGTTTTTGCCGAGGCAGGCGGAAATGGAATGTCCCAGGGGAAGGTAGACGAATGTCACCATGCACTTACCAAGTTCATTGTTGCACAGAATCGATAAGAGAATCGATAAGGAATCGAATCGTTTCACAGAACGATTCGATTCCTTGGCCATTTTCAAAGAACCGCAGTGAGAAAGGTGAGCTTCAATGACTTTCTGAAACTAACTCACCACATATACGTCTGAAAGTGCACATGGGCAGAAAAAGTTAGCTAACAGGACGAGCACGTAGGCCGACCTTACATAAACATATCACCAGAAATATTGACAATTATGAGGACCACTTATTTAGATGATCCACCCGGGAAAAAAATATCGTTTTCTATACCTTTAATTGATTAATAATCGGATAGCCGAAGGTTCCTTAAGAGATTTTTTTTACAAAATTAAATCAGGTGAAACTAAAACTTTTCCACTTGAGGAGTTCTGGATAGAGCAGATTGACAGACGAAAACTGCTTCTTTAGCTTAAATGCAACATGTTTAGATATTTTTTTATAATGTTGGTATAATTCCTGCTCTAAGTGGGTCAATCTGTCAGGCATGATTTAGTCTCTATACTCCAGTTAATGATAAATCAATCACTAAATTAGTTGCTGATCATTTCAATAATCGCTCAATCACGATTAATCAGATTGTTTCAGCCCTAACTGGGTTAATAAATAAGATGAAATGATGAATAAGATATTCAAAACTAGGGCTGAACAATTTTATCAAAAATCAAAATTGCGATTATTTTTAACCAAAATTTTACTTTGATTTTCCTTTGTACTAACGCAAAGCTTGTAGATGTTTCACCTAAGGCTATTATTGGAGGACTTTACTGTAACCTTTGTGTGAAAAACAGTTTACTTCTATTTACATGCATAGATCTGCATGCCAAAAAAGTAAAAAACAACACACTGGACTTGGTGTCTAAGTTTTCATTTCCGCCCCTTTGGAATGGGGAGTAGTTTTGGGTTTTTTCATTCTTAAGGGGCTGGCCCATTCTTCTGGTTCAATTTGCATGTCTTCTTGGCCAAAGCAAGTTTTTGGCTAAAAAAAACACCTACTTTAAAACTACAACTTTTCTGCCTCTTTAATCTGCACAGGGAAAGGGAAACATTAGCACAGAGATCTGCTCTGTAAATTTTTCATGATAAACAGCTTTATGTTTTCTTCCGTTTATGCTTCACTTCTTGTTATGCTTTAACGAATATGAGGAAAATAATTCATATTACTGTAATAATTGTTGAAATCTGTTAAATAGTATATGTATACATATTAGGGATGGAACGGTTTTTGAAAACCGTCCGAACCGTTCGGTTCGACTGTCTCGGTTCGGTTCGCGTGTGTTTCGTTCGGTTCATGCGCTGCTCCTTTTTCTCATAGGCGAAGCGATTACACTCCAGAGCAGAAGGTGGCGGTACTGCGACCAAAGCCAACCACCAGTAGTAAACAAGAAGAAGAAGAAGAAGCGAAGCAGCGTAGCCGAGTGTAGCAGAAAAAAATCAGTTGTTGTGGAGAATTGTGTGGGTATGGCGAGTGGGAAAGAACAGGAGTTGGAAGACGCGCCAGCAGCACTTTATAGTAGGGATGCACGATATAATCGGCCCCCTATCGGTATCGGCCTGTATCGGCCTTAAAACTGAATATCGGACATCGGCCACCCCACCGATATTTAACCCGATATTTGATCAGCTTCTGAGTTTCTAAAGTCTAAAAAAAAAAAAAAAAAAAAAAAAAAAAATACTGCTTCTTCTTCCTCAAAAACTTCTTTTTTACAGACTTAAAAACTTCTAAAGACGAGGGAAAAAATATTGATACATTATAATATCACAATATCTTATGCTGATATATTGCCGTTTAAAAACACCATATACAATCTCTTTTATTAATGAAATATTGCTATATGTTCATTGTTATGCTACGAAATCCCCCGAAAATTCACGAAATTTTGCCATATTTTTATATGTTGATATATTGACGCAGTATCGATCTGTTTTACTAACAAAATCTCACAAAAATTTGTAAAATATCACGAGAGTTTGTAACAGAACGATGAAATTTCACGAGATTTTGAAAGTAAAATAGATTGATACCGCGTTTTTAAAAATCAATTTGATATCAGCATATGAAAATATATTTGAGTATATTATTTTTCAAAGTGTCAGAAATGGATAACAAAACTGCTATTTTCAATGACTACTTATTTTTGTCCAGCTTTAACATCAGTATCGATATCGGTTATCGGCTACATGAGTTTTAAAATATCGGCATATCGGATATCGGCCAAAATCCCAATGTCGTGCATCCCTACTTTATAGGTCTGCTGTATGGGACCACTTTGCATTTAGAGTGACCTACGATGACAGCGGGAAAAAAGTTGTGGATAAAAGTGCAACAGTGTGCAAGTATTGTGCAACACGTTTTGTTTATGCTAAAAGCAACATGACCAACATGTCATGCTAACCCCGAAATCCCACATACTCCGTCAGCGCTCCGCTGCGCTCCACCCCGCTGCGCTCCAGACCGCCTGCTCAAAGCAAAGCCTACAGCCTCCACTGTGGCTCCCGTCCGCTCAGCTCTGAGTTCCTTGGAGATCATAGAGGGCATGCGCGAGATGATTAAATTCAAAGCAGCAAAACATGCGAAAATGATCCTTGGTTTCCGCGAATCATTAAAAATAATTACAATTAATCAATTTTTTTGTATTTTTCCATTAATTTCATTAAAAAAAAATTCATTAATTTTTTTTTATTATTTTTTATTTTTCGGTGTAACAATAAACATATACCGGACCGAACCCAAAACCAGGACCCCGAAACCGTGAACCAAACCGAACCGTGGATTTTGTGAACCGTTCCACCCCTAATACATATATACATGCATATAGACATAAATATATATATATATATGTATATATACATACATATACACACACACACACATATATATATATATATATATATATATATATATATATATATATATATATATATATATATATATATATTATGTGATAATTCATCAGGACCATTGCTAAATAAGTAGATTATAGCAGTCATTAAATTCTGCATAATAATTAATTAGCTGTAAATACCAGACAGGTTAAGGCATATAATGACAACAGATGAACTACAAAAGGGGAAATATTGCTTATAAATTACTGTTATAATCTCGCACTGTGAATAACAGAAAACAATCAGTGTCGTATTTGAATATTTTCATTTTCACATCCTCAGGCTTCAACATCAGTTTGTCCGTCTGACACTGAGGGGAAGGATTTTAGATGGAATGTTGACCTTAGCGCTGTGTGATAAATATCACATAAAAGGTTTAAAGGTCAAAAATCCAGTTTTTATTTTCTCGACTCTTCACTCTAACGGATGATCTCGGTAGGTTTGTCTATTTAGAAAGATCCCAGATGTTGGGGAGGCTGGAGTTTAATTCCTGCTCACTCTCAGCTCTAATGGACCGTTTGGCTTTGACGGATCTGTCAAATCAGAGCAAATGTTATTATAGGAAATCCGTGAACTCCACACACTGTCAGTGATTTCCGTTAGATGCCTTTAAATGTTCGCCGTCACTGCTTTTATCATCGGCAAACGTCTTTAAAGGTAGAGATCCACTTTAATATGTGAGCATATATTTTCCCCAACACTCCCAAGCTTAGCTAGCTTAACCGTTAGCAGCGAGCGGCTAACAGGACTATTAGCATACAAAAACTAACTGAATCCATTAGGGACAGTTAGAATTCCGAGCTACCCTTAACGGACTCTTGAAAGGGTGCATTTCTGCGTCAGTACCTGCAGGTGACAATACTCTCATGAATCAGCTATGGCCAACAAAACAGCGGCATCAATAACAAACTACCAAGATGTAAACGTTAGCTATCCGCCATTTTACAACTTACCTGGTTTTAATTCAAAGACGCGCAGAAACCAAACTATTAAGACGCCGAAGGCTTTGCACATTAATTGTTTTCGTTAATTTCTCGCACTCTTAAGCTCTCTAAATAATGATTTATTTAAGCTAGCGTAAAGGAGCCCCTTGGTGGCTAACATAGCAAGGTACACTGTGTATTTTTGTCGCTGAGCTTGCAGCGCACACACACCACCTAATGGTGGCAGGGTGTACTGCAGGTAAGATCCACGATTCACTGTAAGGAAATAATTGCAATAAAGATGATTTTCTTCCTTACATGTTTTACTTTAATGTGTTAAATTTAAATTCTGAAAGAGGCTGTTTTTATATTATTTTTTAAAAGTGGAAAGTGAGGGATACATTTGTATTTAGCCTGCTATAACATTGCAGAAGCCCTCTCTGCTCTGAACAAACACAAAACTATTTTAATTGTTTCAAAAGTTTTACTACATCAAAAAAAAAAAAACATTAAGATTGCAAACACTTTGTCTTATAGAAAAGTTTCCCCTACTCATGTTTTTGCATATATAGGAAAAAAAAATTGGTCCTGGTTAAGTACTTTTTTTGTAGTGGTGGATGTCAGAGTAACAGAGGAGAGCAATGGAAAAAGATGTAAAGCACTGGAATAGTTGAGCAGAACAAGGACCTTGAACATAAGAGGATCTAAAAGGAATTTTACAGAGAAAGTTTTTTTTTTTTTTCAATCACTGGGGAGTTAATTGGAATAGATAGGATTTATTATTTAAAAGCATATGACAGTTTAGTTGGAGCACAAATACTAAGGGTATGTGACACAATGATACAAAATGATCGAACAATGTAAGCACACATATACACAGGGAAGTAATAAAAAAAAAGCTTGACTTAAGATAAAGAATGAACAAAAACTGAAAATCAGTTTTATAGATTCCATATTAAAGTGGCCTAGAAATAACCCCTTTTAAGAACTTCTAAAGGGATTCTGTAGCTTTTCTTCTTTTTTTTTTTTGGGGGGGGGGGGGGGGGGGGGTTTCCTAGGTTAGATTTATTATTGTTGCCTGGGTGTGTGTTTTCCCGATCAAGGAAACATACAGTCAGGAAGATGAGCTCCAAGCCAGCCCCCATGTCAGAGGATGAAAGACAGCACATCCAGTTAGTCATGGTCAGAGAAACAGGACTACACTGAAAAACAGGCCAAGCTCCAACATCTATAAACAAGGGTGTTGGTGGCAGCAGCACAGCTGATATTTCTCTCCAGGATGAAGTCACAGGCAAACAGGAACAGACCAGATGAAGCTACTATGAGAAAAATCAGAGAGAGCAGAACGTTAGAAATTGAACTAACAGATTCTGCAGAGTGGGAGAATAGAGATAGAATGAAGCAGAATGATGAAAAGGATACCTATGTCCTCCAGAAGTCTAAGCCTATAGCAGCATAACTATATAGATAGCTCAGGATAACCTAAACCCCTTTAACTTTAAGCTTTATCAAAACGGAAAGTTTGAAGTCATGCCTTAAAAGTAGCCAGAGTGTCTGCCTCATGGACTAAAACTGGTAGAGTAGCAGTGTGTGGGAATGGGGCTTGAACTCAGAAGCAAGCGCAATGCCCTAACCACTAGGCTGCCACTCCCCCAAAGCAGGCAGTAGCATGAAGGGTCTTACCTAAGGACCCACTCTGGCAGCTCATTCCCCCCAGCTGTGATACAAACTCAGGCCTCCTGTTTGCAGGACGGTTGACTTACCACATGAGCTAGCCAGACACTAGTAACCTGCAGATTGAGAGCAAAGTTCTCTGTTAGGAACATAAGGAACAATCAGATCTCTGATATAAGATGGAGCTTGGCCATTTAAGGCTTTATATGTGAGAAGGAGGATTTTAAATTCTATTCTGGATTTAACAGAAAGCCAATGAAGAGAAGCTAAGATAGGAGAGATATGATCTCTCTTTTTAATTTTCATCAGAAATCTGCCTGCAGCATTTTGGATCAGCTGAAGGTTTTTAACTACAGTTTGTGGACTTCCTGATAGTAAAGAATTACAAAATGGGATGGATTCACCAAAACAGTAAACAAACTTTCTTTAAAGCCATTTCAAGAAATCTCAAATGTAGTTAAGGTGTAGAATAATGTTTCAAGAACAACTGTTGTCCTCATACCGATCACCATGTTTTGTCTGAAATGTCTGGTGTTCTCACTTATACAAAAATCACCAAGGGTTATTTTGTGACCTTGTCATACACTATGTTCTTAGAATGATACTAGATGGTTAACCACCACAGAGGAAGGTAGAAGTGGTCTTGGTTTCCTCATTTTTTACCCTTTCTGACTGCAACTGTTTCAAGATGATTAACCCTTTCCAGTCTGATCAGTAACTCTCGTTCTTAGTTTCATTCAAAATCCCCTTTTATGGATTTACTGAGTTATTGTTACTGCAAAATATGCTGGAGAGTCTAAATATTACCAACCCCAGTTTTCTTAAGCTGAATGGTAATTTCAGCAGTATTTTCGGGTTCTTCTCATAGATTTTTAAGGCATTCAGTGATATTGTACTGCAATAATGCAGCACATTTCAGAAGTCAGAAAACACCTGGCACAACCGAAGCACACTGCAAAAACTCCTCTAAAAATGAAAAATCTCTTCTTAAAATCACTGTATTTTTCCTTAATTCTATCAGTTAAATTAAAAAAAATTCACTTGAATTTGTATTTTTACTCTTAAAACAAGATAATTAGATACCGTGCACTTGAAATAAGATAATGGAGCATTTTTTTCTTATGTTAAAGGTATTATGGAGGATGTTCTTTTTTTAAAATAAGTGGTCCTCCTCCTAATCATCAATCATTCTGGTGATATGTTTACGTAAGGCCGTCCTACGTACTTGTCCCCATTTTCACTTACTGGTGGTGAGTCTGACATAGTGTAAAAATTACAAATCTCCTTTGGAAAGTGAACATGTATCAGTGATGCAAACAGCAACTTTTAATCAGAGCGTGCATGAGCAGAAATGGACTTCTGAATGTTCTCACACGTGTTTAACAGGCGTTCCCTTTCGGGAAGGATACAGGGTTTTGCATGTGCAACAAATTAACTTACTTAGATTTCTTTTTTTGCAGGGACCAGAAAATCTCTAAACTCAGTAGCATCACACACTCGGAGGTGCCTCCCAAGCTTTTAAGTTTCCTAAGATCCTTCAGCATTGTTAATCAGCACAGGAGGCCAAACATAACGACCAACAAACAATAAGCTGATCAAAGTTCAACACAAGGGGAGCTACTGGACAGGCAGCAAAGGAGGGAGTACTCTCCAAAGTCAACATGATCATCAGTAACAGCTCCCTGCATGTGTTATCCTTTGCAGAGGAGCACCTTCAGCCACAAGCCGATCTAGAATGATCATTCCTGCTCACAGCCATTAGGTTGTTCAGCAGAAAAAAGAAACATATAGATAAAATCAGAGATGCATCAATCTGACATGAATATCATTACCGGTCCCGGTATTTAAGAAAATTCTGAATTGACAAGGCAAGTTTATTTATATAGCACAGTTCAGTGCAAAGACAATTCAAAGTGCTTTACATGAGTTAAACAATATTATTATTATTAATATTAGAGCAAAATAAATGCAGAAGAAAAGCAAAAAAAGATAAAAGCATGATAAAAGCAGTTAGTAAAACAAATAAAACAGTTAGACCACAAACTTGAATCAATGATTCCTCAGTTTGAGTTTAACTTCATCAGTCAAAGGCAGCTCTAAACTAATGTTTTTTTAACTCTGACTTCAAAGAACTCAGGCTTTCAGCTATTTTCCAGTCTTCTAGGAGTTTATTCTAGATCAGTGTAACATAGAAGCTGCTTCTCCGTGTTTGGTTCTAGTTCTGGATGGACAGAGTAGGCTTGAACTATAAGGCCTGAGTGATCTGTGAGGTTGATACACTGACAACAGATCTGTATGGATTGAGGTGCTGATCTATTCAGTGATTTCAAGACTAACAGAAGCATTTTTAAAGTCTATTCTCTGAGCTACAGGGAGCCAGAGGAAGGACTTCAGAACCAGGCTAATGTGATCTACTTTCTTAGTTCTAGTGAGAACACAGGCAGCAGGGTTTTAGATCAGCTGCAGCTTTCTGATGGACTTTTGAGACAAACCTCTGAAGACAATGTTGCAGTGATCTATTCTACTAAAGATAAATGCATGAATGAGTTTTTCCTGATCCTGCTTGGATATTAGTCCTTTAATCCTAGAGATGTTCTTCAGCTGATAAAAGGCTGACATTGTAATTGCCTTTATGAGTCTCTGCAGGTTCAGGTCTGAGTCCATCATGACACCAAGATTTCAGCCATAATCATTGGTTTCTGGCTGTAGTAGGTGAAGCTGGGAGCTAATTCTGGATCTCTGCTCCTTTGGTCTTAAGATTATTACCTCGGTTTGTTTTTTATTCAGTTCTAGAAAATTATAGTGCATCCACATAATGATCTGTTCTACGCATCTAACCAATACCGGGTACCTGTGAAAAAAGTGGCAGATCTATTCTAACTACTTTTATAATGAATAAATTTTAGGCTAGAAATCTGTTGAACAGCAGAAGGTTTACCCACAAAATCCAAAACCTTACGGTTGATATCTCTTTACAGGATGGAATCTGTTCTGTTAAAACAATCAAGCCTTTATATGACTTTGTTTTCTGGCTTTATACTGACCTCAAGTTGCGTTTTGCGTTATATGTGTAAACTCATGCATATCATACCTGCTTGTAGAGAGGTGTAATGATGATAACATTAAAGCAAACTGAACAGTATCGGCAGTGTTGTGCATGAACGGCGTTCACTGAAAGCGTTCCTATGTTTAGTGAACGGTGGAACTGAACGGATCAGTTTTGAAGTAATGAATGTGAACCGAAGCTACGTTCACTCTGAGACTAGTGAATGACACTCACAGCTCTCGTTTGTGTTCAACTGAAAACAAGACTTTTCAGTGGATGAAGTCAGGTTTTGCTGCACTTGTTACAGCAAAAATCCTGACAGAGCAGCATGTCTGCTGCTAGTACTAGTCTGCTCCATTCAGACTCATCTGCTGGTATTTCTAATGCCAGTTTAGCAGAGTTTCATCAACTAACAAAGGAAGACTGGGACAGAAAAAAACTCGGGTTTTGGGGCAAACTGACCACCAGGACATAACAAACAAGTCCGTACCTCAGCCACGTCCACTTCAAAATCAAAGCCTCACATGGAGTTAAACCATCCAAGCTATCTTGGGAAATATCTGCTACTGAATGAGGAACAGAAGAGATCATTATGGATCTAGATCTTTTCAGCAGAACCTGAGTGTTCCTGTATGTTTCTGAAGTTTTGTGCAATTTGGCTAAATAAAGGCTTCACTGCACATCCAGTATACCTTTACTGCATCCAGTATTTTCCATTCCTTTCTATATATTATGATCACACATTTAAAGGGGGAAATACCAGATTCTATTGTGGCTTCATTTACCAAATGAACTGGAACTAGTTCATTTATAGGTATTGGCACTTAGTTCATTTTTTATTTTTTTTTTATGAAAAAGCGGAACTTTGAGCTCCTTCTTTTTAACTATGAACAACATTGATTAAGATACAAATGTAACATTTGTTTTTATTAATTGCCACTAAATATGTAACAAAGCCCTAAAGTTGAGTAAGTGTTAAATATTGTTTTAATAAATAAATTTTTTTAATAGCTTTTGAAAAAAATGTTCATGCTCATTTTACACATGCAGGTAAAACTTTAAGCTTCTAATACTGCTGTCAGGAAAACTTAATTTTACCAAGAACCAAACAAATCACTACAGCAACAAATCTATAGGTTCTCTCTTAAAATTAAATCCCATGAAAGGAGGTCAAGTCTGATATTTTCCCCTCAAACTAGACCTTTGCTGATAGAAAATCTCCACATATTTTAAAATCAATTATGCAGTGCGTATCCCTTTATCTGACAATAAAACCGATTTATAGAATCTGAACAGGCCACTGCGAGTTCTTTTCTCCAATGAGAGAAAGATGTGGTAAAACCAGGTGGTTTTAAGAAAAACAGTCAACAGTTCATGCTTTGAATTTTATTGCTGACTGACATTTGATCTACATGAATTCATTCACGAAGCTGTTAACCGTCCCCTCAGGGGTGTCTTCCACAGACTTTCCATGACAGAAAGAGGGCAGAGTGAGGAGGTCAGGATCCTTGACTTCAGGCTCAATGTCCGTGAGGCTGAAAAATAAAAGTAGAAATTACATGGAAATTTGGTAAAGTTACCTATTACATTCTGTTTATAGATGCCCAAAAAAAACACTCGAAACTAACCCGAAGAGGAATGATGTGGTATCAGTGAAATAGAAAGTGGACACTGGCAAACATCCCATGGTTGCAGACGTCCAATAGGAAGCTGACAGGAACCAGAAAACACATTTGTTTTTCACTGAATTGATAAGGTTGTATGGAAACAGGTCTTTTTTGCATCCAACCCACCTTTAGTATTGGGCAGGTCCCCGCCCCAGACATTGATCTTCAGCCTCTCGTCTTCAACAGAAGAGCTCCCCATGGTCATTGCCGTGTAAAACTTTGCATCATTGGGAATATCAAGAGGATGCCATGATATGTGAAGCTTGTTCTTCGTACAGCTCTGGGTTTTACCGTCAATCTCATAAAAGATATCCTGTGTGGGGTTAGGGGGGTTACGGACACATTCACTTCAAATAAAAAGAACAATGTGATCTTCCTTCTAACTGAGAATAAAAGAACAAGTTACCTCCTTGAAAAACATCAGCAGGTCCAGACCACGTGAGGAATCTGTGGGATGGCTCTCGTTGGATGTGAACCTTAGTTTCTCGCCCACTGAATCGTAAGTAAAGGCACCGACTGCTCTTGTTTCACCCTTTGTGGTGATCTTATAATTCAAAGCAGAAAATTAAGCCATCTGAAATTCCTTTCTGTTAAATTAAAATACAGATAAAGACTCACCACATTCATTAATCCAGTCATGTTGGGCGAATCTGAAAGAAAAGAAAAGATGATTCCATGTCCAAACCACATGGGGAAATTTAAGAAATCAACTTTTAACAGCATTAATAAAACAAAACGCATCTAATAAGAACACGAAATAGTTGAGAGATTTAACAGAAGTGTGGAGTATCTTACGACAAGGCTGGTGGTGGTGGTGGTGGTCCGCACTGCTGATGGCGGTCAGACATGTCAAGACCAAAAACACGACAAACATTTTTCTGATCAAACACCGATGGCAATAACCAGGAAACCAAGAACACATTTATGCATCTGAACCACCACCTGCTTTTATACAACCAGTATGATGCTTGCACAAAGTAGACCCCACCTCCGTCCCGGACTTCAAACAGTTTTAACATATAAACCTCTGACTCTGCAGGTAGGAGGGTGACCCCAATGATGACATGTTTCGGCTATCTCCTCTGTTATGTTTGTGCAGCTGTTGTTGCCCTGTGTTTTAAGACTTGCTGCCTTCAAGCTCCCATCATTAGAGTGAGCATGAATCCAAAGGGGAATGAAGGTTCATGTGAGGTATCGTGTGAAAAAAGATTTCAACTATACAGTCCAGTTTAAAAAACGAAGAGATCAATGGATTTTACTCAGCCGACACTTTATTTACTTTGCAAAGTAAATGAGAACCAAAAGAGATGGCAAAAGTACTCACTTTCCGTACTTGAGTAAAAGTACAGATACTTGTGTTAAAAAATACTCTGGTAAAAGTGGAAGTACTGATTAAACTTCTTTACTCAAGTAAAAGTAACAAAGTACAGGCTTGTAAATTTACTTAAAGTGTAAAAGTAAAAGTAGAAACCACTTTTTTCATGTCGTTGCCTACATTTTAAATGGATGTCTGCCAATAGGACTAGATCTCCGTTGTGTTCATTTTCAATCATCTCGTCGTCCAAGCTGCAATGATTTGCCACAATGAAATGAATACCGCCGAATCTGTTGATTCATCTTGTAGTGGTGCGTCAAATGCAACGTAGATTCCCATCCAATTAGATTGAATTTTGTATTGTTGACGTGAAAAATAATAACGGTAACTCCATTGAAATGATTCTAAACTAAAGTAACAAGCCAATTTTTTTTTAAATGTAAGGAGTAGAAAGTACAGATATTTGTGTAAAAATGTAAGGAGTAGAAGTAAAAAGTCGTCATAAAAATAAGTTGTAAAGTAAAGTATCAAAAAATCTCAGAAAAATCTACTTGAGTACAGTAACGAAGTATTTGTACTTCGTTACTTCCCATCTCTGGAACCAGACATTCACAATGTCACACCAGCACGAGGGTCTGCCCTGTTCAGTCTTTGACAGTCATTCCCTTACTTATAAGAAAGAGTCAAAAGAAATTACAGACACTTTACTTACACACTAACATGTTATGAATAGACCTTAAGAAAGTATTTGGTTTACTATGGGAGTAGGTATGTGATGTCTATAACCACCACTCAGCGAGGTATTTTGTGGCCTTGCAGGTAAAATAAACTGAATTTAAAACATTTTTCTAGAGAGAAAATAGCATACATCAATATACGAAGGAAGAAATTAATAGAATTTGAAATATTTCAACCAAGGTTGAAAAAAGGCAAGGTTTCTCTGGTGAAAACTCCACCAGCTGCCTCTGATTGGATTAAATACAAGGGTTTAAAGGTCCCATATTATGCTACATTTTCAAATAAATGATGTGGCGCTTTTTCAAATTAAGAGACTTGACCATAGTACTTCACACTACATACAGTCATTTACACACTTATGATGGCAAAGAGGGGAGTGGCGGCCTAGGTGGTTAAGGCATAGGGCTTTGGGGATGGGTTAACTGCAGAGAAGTAATTTCCCTCTGGGATTATTAGAGTATATATAAAAAATACATTGTAGTTGCCCTGGGGCACTGGTGGTGGCATACACTGGCACCACCATGCCCTCTGATGTAGGTGAAGTGTCTTGTCCAAGGATACAACAACACTAAATGCCAGAGTGTGGACTTGAACCGTCAACCTTTTGATTTCAGGGCAAACACCTACATCCACGCCACTGTCGACCCGACTAAAACATTTTTAACAATGAGCCCCCAGAGCATGTTTTTTGCCGTTTTGGTAAAACTCTTCATTCAGCCCTCTTCTAAACAAGCTGTTTGGACTTTCCACACCCCCGTCCCCTTTACTGCCAACCCGCTTCCATGACAACCAGTTAGAATTTGTAATGAAGTAGCTAGGACTAGGAGGCAGGATGCATCCTTGTGGCAATTCAGATAGCATAAGGACCTCCTTAGGTTCTTAGCTTCTGCCAAGAGCTATATGGTTTCTTACTATTTGCGTGAAAGAAGACACAGCCCTCCAGAGTTTTACAAAAATACATTTCATTACGTCTACTTTGTCCAACACAATCTAATGTCCTAACCTTCATATGTTTTGGGAAACTAAGATCTAACAGGAGTTAGCTAAAAGTATAAATATAGACCAATGAAAAATGCAGTTGGCTAATCGGAAAATTCTGTCGTGTATAAATGACACAGTTTTTGTCCAATCAGCCAATTAATCCTGTGTAAGGGTGTCACCTTTCTCATAACTCATCCAAAGTTCTCTTAAACTATTTTCTATATTATCCTGCTATGGGCTTTGACTGCTGGAGGACATAGAGAGGACTTTACATCATTCTACTTCATTCTACCTCTGTTCTACCCTTCTACAGTATTTGTTATTTCAACCAAACACTTTATGGTCTCTTCTTCTTTTCTCATCACCTCCCATGAAGGCTAGATTAGGTCCTGCTTGTGCCTCATTTGCCAAACAAGCCATACAGTGACTGTAGCATTCGAACTCCAGTCTACCAGGGCCTGCAATAAATTTGAGAACTTCTTCACTGAAAACGACCCCAAAGATCAAAGGGATAGTCTGTACATCCATGTCAAGTCCAGCACCAAAGTTTTCTTTAAATAGGAGATTTCAATTTCACCAAATAAACTACAAAAACCTAGAAGGAATCATTTAACTGAGCTCTTCCGCTGTGCTGCCTGCATGTTTTACCCACACCTTTCCCTAAGAAAGCTCTGCCTGTCATCATCTGATTTAACTCTAACAAAGAACACGTTCCTTCTATCAGGTGATTTCCCCCAGACCCTAAAAACAGCAACTATAAAACCGCTGCTGAAAAAAAAAGGAACTTGAACAAGCTGCTACTGCAGAACTAGAGGCCCATCTCAAACCTCACCTTCATCAGTTAGATTATTGGGAAAGCTCTGCTTTAGCAGCTAAACACCTTCTAAACAACGACCATCTGTTTCAACTTATTCTAGTCCTGCTTCCCTCCTCACCACAGAACAGAGACTGTCTTTGTCAATGGCATCCATATAAACACAGACTGTGGAGGAACCACGGTTCTGGGATTATTGGACCTCAGTGCAGCATTTGATGCTGTTAATCACAGCATTTTATTGGAGCGTAAGGGATTCTCCCCACAGCTGTGAAGTGTCCTCTGTCTCCGCTCTTTTACAGCCAACCATTTTGTTTTATTTCCTTATTAAGGAAATAAAACAACAGATTTGTCGTTGTTTTGGGGATAAAAAAAAAATCATTTAGGTCCGTTAGATACATTAGGCTTTAAAAACAAACATTGCATTTCCGTTTGACAAGGATCTTATCAAATAATTATTGATACTTTCACTGAGATTTAAATATTTATAGGGAGAGGATCTTACAACTCAGTTGACTGAATATGAGATTTAATCATAATTGGTTTAGGTATTTTGAGCAACATGTGGATCATTTTATTTTTATGGATTTTTCTGCAGTACATGAAGAACTACTGAAATGACTTTAAGGTTACACATAAATAGATTAATTAATTCCGTAAATAGATGCATTGATCTATTACCATTCAAGAATTCAAGAATAAATTCATGAGGTTACCGTGCTCACAACAGTCTACGGAAAGCCATTTTGATATGTATTACTGAGTTTTACTGAAAATGTATTCCTGATATCAAAATGACCATTTCAAACTAAGTGAGATTCTTCAGATCTAGATTAAACATTCTGGATGACTAGAAATTAATTTTCGATCTCCATAGTCCTATTGTTAGTGTTGTGCATTAGTGTTATTTTAGCTATTGTTGGGAGCTGGAGAAATCCCATCTTTCTCCAGCAGAGTCCGCCGTGGATCCTCTGAGGGAGCCTCCTGCACAGCTGCAGCTCGTCAAAGATCATCAGAGGATCCACTATATAAGCTGTCTTCAGACCTTGCCTCAACGCCGCAGTGTTGTTCCAGTTGGTCAGCGCTAAAGCCTAGATCCTCAGTGTATCTCCATGACTTTGAATCCAGTCTGGATTCTAACTACTGTCTCTGTTTTCCAGGAAACCCGTGCCTCCTCTGTGAGATCTCTGGAAGAGCTAACCTGCCGAGCCGACCCTCTGAGCCAAACCCTGAAGATTCACAGAGAACCCCCAAGCAGCTCAGGACTAGAGCTGGGAAATCTAAGCCAAGGTCTGTTCAAGCTAAGACGTGAGACGCTGAAGCAGCAAACGGACTCTTCTGACAAACCCTTCTCCAGAACCAACAGTGACTCTCCCAAGGTTAACCTGAAGAACCCTCAAGGTACAATCAGTGAACCAGTGGAAATCAAACCCTGTCAGCAGTCACTAACTGTGCTGTCTCTCACGCAGACTCCGGTGAACCAGTTCCCAGGCCCGAACCAGAATCAGTACATTCTGTGTGTTTTGTGCTTTAATAAACTGTTCAACTTTTCATACTTGTGTCCGTCAGTGGTGTTCTGCATAACTGGGTCTCCTTCAGTGAACCCATCATGACAGCTATAAAGAAATTTATTTCAGATATCATAAATACATATTCAGTCAAGCTGATCATTGTCAGAATGGCCAACTAAAATGTGTAAAGTTGTCTAGATATACAAAACTTAGTTCTTACTAGAATAATTTATTGTTTTTATTTTTTAAAAAGTGGATCAGACAGCTTCAGCTGATTCAGATGCTGCTGCCTGCATCCTCACTAGAACAAAGGAAGTGAAAAACATCACCCTAGATCCAAAGTCCTTCCACTGGCTCGCGTATCTCAGAGAATAGACTTTAAAATGCAATTGTTAGTCTATAGGTCCCAGAATAGCTTAGCTCTCAGGTCTACTGGATCAGGTCTACTTTGCAGAACCAGAAGCAAACACACAGAAGCAGCTTTACAATCTTAGGATCCACTAATCTGGAACAAATGCCAGAAAACTGTAAAAGCTCTGAAACCCTAGTTTGCTGTTAATCCAGAACAAAAATAAAAATCTAATTGCTAACATTTGCCTTTGACTGGGATAACTAAACATTATTAATAAAGTTTGCAGTCCGACTGTTTTTTTTCTTTCATTTTGTTATTATTAATGTTATTATCCATGTTTATTTACTTTAATTACTCTTTTTATGGGATGTTATATGAAGTACATTTATAACACCGCAATGAATGTGTTTCTGTTTGTTAGGCTTCTTGTTTTCATGTACAGCACTTTGAATTGTCTTGCTACTGATGCTGGTGCTATATAAATAAACTTGCATTGCATTGAAGAATTGGACTGGATGTGGTCCCTAGGCCCTGTTCATGTGTTTAGCTTCTTAACATTTCCATTTGATTGAATTTAAGGACTAGATATTACTCAGATCATGAAGCAAACAGAGCTAGGAGGTCCCAGAAATTATCCCTACTGTTTTTCTGATGGCCAGGTGGCTGTTCAGGTTTAACTGTAGCTCAGGTGAAAGTCCCTCTGCTCTCTGTTCCTCATTATGATACTGATGATTCCCATTAGAGAAAACTTTCACCTCATGCCATACTGGGTGAATAAATACCTAGTTTTAATTTATAACAGGTGCATTCTGGGTCAGTATTCAGGTTTTCCTCCTTCAGCTCATTGTCATTTTGATAATCTTTTTATTCATCTTGATTTCCAAAAGAGTTTAAATTAATTAATAAGTAAAAACAGCCACGAAGCAAGATGTCTAATTTTCCATCCTCACAGATTATCTCAAATGATTTTCTTTTGCGATGCTATTTTAATTCAATTCAATTCAGTTTATTTATATAGCGCCAAATTCACAACACATGTCATCTCAAGGCACTTTACAGTTCAACCAGATCATACAGTCAAATTGATACAAATTGATTTCTATCTAAGGAAAACCAGTTGATTGCATTGACTCATTGACTCAAATACAATCCCTCACACTAAGCATGCTTGTAGCGACAGTGGAGAGGAAAAACTCCCTTTTAACAGGAAGAAACCTCCAGCAGAACCAGGCTCAGTGTCAGTGGCCATCTGCCGAGGCCGACTGGGGTCCGATGCTGTATCTGTTTCCGATGCTTATTGTCTTGTTGATGCTTTTAATTATATAAGATTTTTTAAGATAATTTCAAATGTTTAGTTTTAGGTAAAGGGGGCAGATAACATAAGATTATTCTCTATTTCTGCTCTTTTTAACTCAAGAGATGTTTCACTGTTTTGTTTGAACTCTGAATGAAAAAACATGCAAATATCAATAAAACAAATGACAAGAAAATAACTTTATAACATATAAATTTAAAAACATTTGAAAACAATATTTAAAAAAATGTTGTGACTTTTTAGATTTTGCACTGTTGACCAATACAGAGATTATCTTGTCTTTAAAGCTATGACTAATATGACATTTATAAAACTCTGTAGTCATCTAAAGAAAGATGTTATTGAAACTACTGTATTATCGAAGAGTCATGATTCCTTGAGTCATCATGAGAGAGAAAGAGAGAGAGAGAGAGAGAGAGAGAGAGAGAGAGAGAGAGAGAGAGAGAGAGAGAGAGAGAGAGAGAGAGAGAGAGAGCGGGAAGTTGCCCGAGCACTTCTACCAAGAAAGCAATCTAATAGGAAGTTACTTTTCCATAAACAGGCTTCAAATCAGGATTTGAAACTAAAATGTTTTACTGTGAAGTCTTTAGAAGAAACAGAAAGGTGGTCAGAATAGATGGGAAAAGACTGGATAGAGATATTTATAGGGCAACCTTGAAAGAAAACCTGCTATTGGCACAAAAAGACTAGACAGAGAAGGGCATCCCCCCATGTCAGAAGCCCAAGTCCTGAGCAGAGCAGCTCTGTGGGTTTCTACAGAACCTCTTCACCCTTAGTCTGACCCTGGAGACAGTTCCAGTGATGTGAAAGACCTCCTGCCTTGTTCTGGGACCAAAGAAGACTCGGCCAACAGTCATCAGTGTCTATAGATCTGTTGCCCTGACATCTCAAATCATGAAGGAGAGTGACTTCTCGTTTGGCCGGCTGTGTCTATCCTGGACCTGGCCACCTATGAGCAGTCATTTTTTTCTCTGTCTGCTTCTGTCTCCTTCAACCCAGTCAGCATCAGCAGATGGCTGCTCACACTGAGTCGGGTTCTAGTTCTGCTGGAGGTTTCCTCCTGTTAAGACAAGCATACACTGTAATATTTGTCAGTCGTTGCACGCAGCTACTGCTCACACTGTACGACTAAAACCGTAGGGTTTAGTCGTACCGTGTGAGTTCACAGCTCATGATTTCTGTTTGGCCCGTCGCTCTCATGCGATCTACCTGCTCACATGGTGCGACTAAAAACCACGTGGGACTCAGCTCTGCAGTGAGATGGAGCTGCTCTGACTCGTCTATCTGGAAGCCAAATGAGTCAAAGATGAATATGAAGCTCACTATAGAGAAACATGCTGCCTTAGCAACTTATGCAATTTTGTGCTAAAAGCCCTAAAAAGAAAAGGCGACAACATATTTGGAAAAAGAAATGGCTGAGCAAACGTGGCTAATACAGTCTGTCAATTTTACAGACAGAACTGCAATTCACTGATTGCATCCCTGCCACGCTGCTGTGTTTACAGCTGAGAGGAAGAATAAGAAGAAAAATCCTTGTTTGCGCATGCGCACTGAGCGATTTGCCCACAATGTTTGATTTTCTCCGGACCTCACGATTCCTGATTGTGAGGTGGTTGTGAGGCTGATCGCCCTTCGTAACCCCCTGTACACTACATGACTCACGACGCATGATCAGGCTGAAAGTCGGCCCGATCAAAAGATTCTCGCATGACTGGAAAATCGGCCCGAAAATTGCACCGGCTTTAAAAAGGGAGTTTTCCTCTCTACTATCGCTACATGCATGCTCGGTGTGAGTGATTGCTGATAAGTCAATGACAAAATGCAAAAAAAATGTATTTACCGTAAGCTCATCCAGGAGGAGCATGTCTTGCAGGTCAGTGACTGGATGTAATCAGCTGGTGTTTGCTGATAGTACCTTTTGACTGTATTGTCTCTGTAAAGTGGCTTGAGATGAAATGTGTTGTGAATTGTTGCAATAGAAATAAAGTGAAATAAACTGAATTATGGGAGAAGAAGTGGAGGTGGTGGAGGAGAAGAAATACCTTGGTGTTCACCTGGACAACAAACAGGACCGGAGACTCAACTGTGAAGTCGTTTATAAGAAGGGGCAGAGCAGACTGGACTTCTAGAGGAAGCTTAGGTCCTTCATATGCTGCAGATCTTTATCAGTCTGTTGTGGAGAGTGTGATCTCTTCTGCCATCATCTGCTGGGGTAACAGTATTAGAGCTAATTGCTTTAAAAAGGGGTTGCTCAGTGGCGAAGTGGGTAGCACTGTTGCTTTCCAGCAGGAAGGTTCCTTGGACAGGCCCCTGGCCTGGGGTCTTTCTGCATGGAGTTTGTATGTTTTCCCTGTGCATGTGTGGGTTCTCTTCCTCCCACTGTCCAAAAATGTGACTGTAAGGTTATTTGGCTTCTCAAATTCTCCTCCTGTCCTGTTTGTCTCTGTGTTACCCTGCAACAGACTGGTGACCTGTCCAGGCTGGACCCCGCCTCCAGCACCAACACTCCTTGCAACACTTCATGAGACAGTTAAACACCACGGGTGTCTTCAGTCTGAGAGCCCCTGCAAGATAGACTGGTAGAGAAGATCCTTACTACCTACAGTTATTAACAAAGGGTTTTATGTTAATAGCTTTGGGATTAATAAAGTTTTTTTTATTTCATTTTATTTAATTAACACAAACAGAATAGAATAAAATAGAATAAGGTATACCAGTGGTAAAGTGACAGGCAAAAACAACAGGTCTAGAAATTCACACAGATGTATAAAAGCAAAAGTTTTCAGATTTAATAAAATGTGTATCTGAAGAGAATGATTTAATCTTCCTTTATCTTCACCTTTACTAAATGTGTGTACAGGACAATAAAAACATTGACATACTAGTTTTATGTTTACCAATATTTTCACATTAAATTAAGAAATGTCACCAAATATTAAGCAAATTCAAATTATTTTAGTAATGTCCATTTTTTTTTATTCATTCATTTCATTGAATACCAAAAAAACAGCCTATAAAATTTTTGATGTACTAAAAAATAAAAATACACCTCCATCCATACATACCTACATATCCATCTGTATACATTACATACATATATACACACACAGACATACTACATATGTATTTCAAAATTTTAAAACAAAATGAAATGAAAGGCAGCAGAAAGAAGAAAAAAATCTTATAATATCTGCCCCTTTTTTCTCAGCTCTGAAACTAAACAGGGAAAAAAATGGTTATCTTCTGCAACAAGTCAGTCGTCAATCTCAACTAAACAGCGATAGTATGAGCTCACTTTATACTATTTCATACTTCTTCAAGAATCCAGTCTTTAACATTCTCTTAAACATGTGCAGTGATTTGGCATTTTTAACATCATTTTGTAGTTCGTTCCACAGTTTGACTCCTTGTATCGAGGTACATCGTTCTTTCAAACTGGTTCTGAATTTGGGTTTCTTAAAAATCTGTGTCCCCTTAAGGTTATAACTGCTCTCTCTCTTTGCAAAGATTTTTTGGATGTTTGAGGGTAATGTATTTAAAAAAAATTGAAGCCAACGATAAGAGAAGGAAAATTATTTGATAATTTATAAGAAGGGGTGTGAATAAAAAGACTAGACTATTAACAAAAAAAAGAAAATAAATAGGATGAAAATTTGCAATGAAAACAAATGACAGGATACATTTCAAGCACTTAATTATTTGAGTTTGTTCGCTGCAGTATTGGTTATAGAGCCTAACAGCTGCTGGGAGGCAGAACCTGTGATTATGCTGATTTGTGCAAATAAGTGTACAGAAGTCCTGACGTGAAAATATGGCCTCATGCAGCTTAATGTCCTAAATCAGGGGTGTCAAACTGGTTCCAGAAAGGGCCGTGTGGCTGCAGGTTTTCTTTCCAACCAAGCAATAACACACCACACTCCATGCAGCTCATAGAGTGAGTCCAGTCTTATCATGATGTTGATGTTGGAAAGAAAACCTACAGTCACATGACCCTTTCTTTCCTAAATGGAGGGCATCTTTTATAGACATCGAGAGTTGCACCATAAATGGGCGATCTTTTAGATGAAAAAACTCACAAATTTAAACACAATAAAGAGTTCAAAATAACAAATGAAACATTCGTCAGTTTTCTGTTGTTGTTTTTTTTTTAGCTTTTTATATTAAAACTTTTAATTAATATTTAGTTTATACTACAATAAACTGAATTTTGTAACATACAATTAAATCCCTTGAAAGATTTTATATTTATTTATAGTAAGATCTGAACAGCAGACAACAATGGAAAGCTGTCAAGACAGTAAAAGTTTTTTAAGCTTAATCAGAAATTCATCACTGTACTGTGAGTTAGTCATTGTTTTCACATCTTTTGTTCTCAAGAGTAAAATAACCACAATGTGTTTGTGAAATCAAATAAAGAGAGTGCTGTTTCCTGTCTTTAAATTTCCTTCATCAGCACTTTAAAAATATTGATAGAAAGAAAAAAAACAAAGTCACATGACTGAGCCCCCTCACAACACCAGGCACATGATTAAAACATTCACGCAGTTTACGATAAACTGAATAAGATGAGTGGGTGTCAGGTCAGGCCTGCAACCTTTTATTTGAACCTTTATTAAAGTAGAAAGAAAAGCAAAACTAAAGCTAAAGCGGTAATCTTAACCCAGAGATACTGAAATCAAATTGTAAGTTGCAGATCACATGGGAAATTTTGTATTACCATCAGGGTGAGATGGAAGCAAATAAGGTAGTGAAAATGAGGAAAGCCCTTCTTCAAGTAGCTCTTCCCCTCTACTTACCACAACATGATGGTTTCTCCCTAAAAGGAATCACCCTGGCAAAAAATGCTCTTGCAGTTTTTATTCATTAACAAAATCGAATAGATAAAGAGCAGGTTTCTTTTTTCTTTTTTTTTTGTTCATCTAAGCAAAGTTCTCTACTAAATGAAGCAGACCTGGAGGTCAATTCTAATCCCTGTGGGTTTAGTACAGCACTGAGGCTGACCATTAAGACTTCTTATTTTATTCTGTAGTTTAGTTCGCTCTTCATGAAATTATTAACCCTTTCATGCATAGTGATCACTACAGTGTCCATATATATATATATATATATATATATATATATATATATATATATATATATATATATATATATATATATATATATATATATATATATATATATAGGGGAGACCGGGTATGGTTGTAACACTTTTTGCTCCAGCACCTTTAACTCACAGAATATTTGAGCTAGAGTTTTCAAACTTTTATACAAAATACCCACATTAGTTTACTACAAATGGCACCAATTCAAACCTCTTCAAGAATATCACAGACTTCATGAGTTCATGTCAAATACATGGTGTGCCTTTGTTACAACCTGCCCCCTGCACCCTGGACAGATTGCCAGTTTGTCGCAGGGCAACACAGAGACACACAAAGACACACAACCATGCATACACCCACTCACACCTGAGAATTTGGAGAAGCCAATTCCCCTAAAAGTCATGTTTTGGGCTGTGGGAGGAAGCAGGAGTACCCTGAGAGAACCCATGCATGCACAGGGAGAACATGCAGAAAGATCCAAGGCCAGGAATCAAATCCAGAAGCTTCTTGCTGCAAGGCCTCAGTGCTACCCTCTGCACCTATTAAAACAATTCATGCAGAGGGAAATAGTTAAATATGGATTTCAATAAATATTTTTTTTAGAACGGCATATAATTATTTATTGCGATCATTTAAAAGGTATATTTAATTGTTTAATGGTACGTTTAAATGAAATAGCTACAAATCAAACTCCTCCCAGCCAGAAGGTGGCGACTGACTGATGTTCACCCTTGTTTCGCTTCTTTTTTGTGTGCTTTAATCTGAGAATTGTAATGTTAAGAGGAAGCCATTTCTGACAGCTATCATAGAGTTTTTATTTGACAACGCCTGAGCTCCACTTAAGCGACTTTCATCCTCTTTTCCTATTGGTGCAGAATCTTTTCATGTCAACACTGACATCATAACCAGGAGTAAATATAAAACAATGGAATATTCAGTGATACATAACGAGGACCTACTTTTTGGGCTTATAACGTTTCTGACCCTGGACCTGACCAAGTGTAGCAACCCAAGATCAGAGCACTGTCTGCGAAGGCTTTCCCAGTAGACATGAGGTCATCACTTCCCCAGCCTCTACTCTTACCCTGATGTGCTCATCACTCTGCAGCAGGGTAACTCTGGACTCAACCCAGTTTTAGTTTCTGCATAGATGTTTTTCTCTGCTTGATACATGACATCTATCAACCTTTCTAAAACAGACAGGATGTGTCTTTCAACATGGTTGTTTGAGAAAGAAGAGGCCACTCATTGCATCAGCTGGGGTTAAATAACTTGTTGCCAGCTAAAAGATGATCTCCCATTATGGGGTAAGGTAACTGTGAAATAAAACGTAAGAGTAGGTGTCTGAATTTGTAAATATATCTCAATAAACTTGAATAGATTTAAGTATTATGAGTATGAATCACAAATTTACAAATGCAAATTACAAATTTACAGTAGGAGTAGGAATCTCAAATTTAGAAATAAGAATCACAAACTTTGAGTGGGGAGTGTTGGCCTAGTGGTTGTAAGTACCCGGTTCGATCCCAACAGCCTGCAGTCTGGGTCTCTGAGCAAGACCCTTAACCCCACACTGCTCCCCGGGCACCGCACAATGGCAGCCCACTGCTCCCCAAGGGGCTGGGTTAAGTGCAGAGGTAAGTTTCTTCAGTGTGAGATCAATAAAGTTCAAATTCCGGTACGAATCTACAACCTCTAAGGAACCAGATATACTCATCAACAATTAGAGGCGAATGTACCTGAAGGTTTTTCACCAGCCAGTGTTAAATGAGAATGAGAAAGAAACAGAGCAGATAGAATATTATATCTTTGCTGAAACATTATCCACAAATGTCCAGTATAATGTCACTCTATGGTTCAGTTTTATTGGTTCTAGAATAAACTTCCTATTGGATAATTATATAAACCTCAAAACCAATATTCATGCAAATGTTTTTCCTATTTTCCCCTCCTTAGTGTTTTCCCCCCAAAAAACAAACAAACCAACAAACAAACAAAAAAAGATGCAGAATTAGTAAATTGTTTTGCTAAAACAAGTAATGATATGAGATCTCAATTGTAAGAAACTTCACCTATAAATTTTTTGTTTGATTGCTCTTTATCATTTTTTTTTTTTTTTTCTTTGATCAAAACCTTTTGTTTTAGCTTAGCCAGTGCTAGCCCCGCCTGGGAGTTGAGGACAGCATCATCTTCCTGCTGAACAGAGTCTACAAGCCGGCGAGCACTGTGAGAATCATGTTCTTTGATTTCTCCAGTGCATTCAACACCGTCCGCCCGGTTCTACTGGGAGAGAAGATGACTGCGATGCAGGTGGAGGCCCCCATCGTGTCCTGGATTTTTGATTACCTGACGGGCAGACCACAGTATGTACGCCTACAGAACTGTGTGTCTGACAGGGTGGTCAGCAACACTGGGACCCTTCAGGGGACTGTCCTCTCCCCCTTCCTCTTCACCCTTTTCACCTCGGACTTCAGCTATTGTCCTGCCACCTTCTGAAGTTTTCTGATGACTCAGCAATTGTTGGCTGCAATCAAAAGGGTGAGGAGAGTGAATACAGGACTGTGGTTGGCAACTTTGTCACTTGGAGTGAGCTGAACCACCTACCGCTCAACGTGACAAAGACTAAGGAGCTAATAGTGGATCTGAGGAGGACAAAAACACCTGTAACCCTTGTTTCCATCCAGGGGGTTCCTGTTGAAACTGTGGAGGAGTAAAAGTGCATGGGAGTGTACTTTAACAATAATTGGACTGGACTAGAAACACCGAGGCGGTCTACAAAAAAGGGCCAAAGCCGACTATTTTTCCTGCTGACGCTGAAGTCCTTTAACATCTGTGGGGCGATGCTGAGGATGTTTTATGAGTCTGTTGTTGCTACAGGTAGCACGCTCTTCTTTGCTGTCACATGCTGAGGCAGTGGGTTGAGGGTCGCTGACAAAAACAGACTGAACAAACTGATCAGGAGGGCCAGTGATGTTGTGGGGGGAGCAACTGGACACTCTGACGATCGTGGCAGAGAGGAGGATACTGTCCACTTTTCAGACCATCTTAGATAATGACTCACATCCTCCCCATGACACACTAGTCCAGCAGACGAGCTTCTTCAGCAGAAGACTCCTCCTACCCAGATGCACCAAAGTGCACCACAGGAAATCATTCTGACACTGTGCATGTCACTATGACTTTACTTGGATTTAGTTTACATATGCATATATATACATATATACGTATAGATATACATATATATACATATATAAACATATATATATATATACATATACTATATATATGTATACTATATATATATAGTGTCATGATGGGTTCACTAAAAGCGACCCAAGAATGCAGAACACCACTGACGGACACAAGGATGAAAGTTTAACAGTTTATTTATGCACAAGCACACAGTATACACTGGTTCAGGTTCGGGGCCTGGATTCTGGTTCACCGGAGTCTGCGTGAGAGACAGTTCAGTTAGCGTTGCCAACAGAGGTTTGATTCCCTGAAGTTTACTGGTTGTACCTTGAGGGTTCTTGAGGTTAGCTTTGGGAGAGTCTCTGTTGGTTCTGGAGATGAATTCATCAGCAGAGTCCGTTTGCTGCTTCAGCGTCTCACGTCTTATTTGAACAGACCTTGGCTTTGGGTTTCCCAGCTCTAGTCCAGAGCTGCTTGGAGGTTCACTGTGAATCTTCAGGTTTGGCTCTGAGGGTCGGCTCGGCAGGTTAGCTCTTCCTGAGCTTACACAGAGGAGGCACAGGTTTCCTGGAAAACAGAAACAAGGATTAGAATCCAAGCTGGATTCAAAAGTCATCGAATTACTCTGAGGATCTAGGCTTAAGCGCTGACCAACTGGAACAACACTGCGGCGTTGAGGCAAGGTCTGAAGACAGCTTAAGTAGTGGATCCTCTGATGATCTTGACGAGCTGCAGCTGTGCAGGAGGCTCCCTCAGAGGATCCACGGCGGACTCTGCTGGAGAAAGGTGGAATATCTCCAGCTCCCAACATATAGTCACTATGACTTTACTTGGATTTAGTTTACATATGCATATATATACATATATACGTATAGATATACATATATACATATATATATACATATATAAACATATATATATATATATATATATATATATATGCATATACTATATATATGTATACTATATATATATAGTCACTATGACTTTACTTGGATTTAGTTTACATATGCATATATATACATATATATACCTATATATACATATATATAAACATATAAACTCTGTTGAACTTTTTATCAGTCTCCAAGTGGTGTTCTGCATGTGGGTTTGAGTTCTAAACCAACCATGACATATACATATATATACATATATACGTATATATATACATATATACGTATATATATATATACATATATAAACATATATATATATATATATATATATATATATATATATATATATATATACATATACATATATATGTGTATATTTTTTATCTTTATTATCTTGTGAGGTTGGTTGTATATATATATATATATATATATATATATATATATATATATATATATATATATATATATATATATATATATATATATATATATATATATATATATATATATATATATATATATATATATATATATATATATATATATATATATATATATATACATATATATATATATAACTGTAACTGGAGCGTGTAACAAAAGTAATTTCCCTCTGGGATTATTAAAGTATTTCTAATTCAGATTCTAACTCTGATTATGCTAGCTACTAAGCAGATGAAAGGCTAATGCTATCTTAAGGAGAAAAAAATCTAATTCTCTAAAGTGAACTAAAGTGATTAATGACACTGACATTAGTATAAATATTACTTTCATAATCTTACATTCTTATTCTATTCCATAGAAGAGCTTTGGTAAAGGCTAATCAGGCTGTTCAAAATAGCAGCCTTTTGTAACTCAGCCAACTATTAACCCATTTAAACCCAGGAGCAATCAACTTCTAGTGGCAGTGGGAAAAGCTCACTGAGCTGCATCTAGCCGAGTCAAAGGACTCTGCAAGGAACCCACATTAAAATCTCCTCAGCTCTGATGGGCATGCTGTGGGAACACCAGAGCCGAGTCGACCTGCTAATTTACGTGATACCATTGAATGCAACGTA
This sequence comes from Cyprinodon tularosa, assembly GCF_016077235.1. Lineage (NCBI taxonomy): Eukaryota > Metazoa > Chordata > Actinopteri > Cyprinodontiformes > Cyprinodontidae > Cyprinodon > Cyprinodon tularosa. The sequence continues at coordinate 339,769 of NW_024037894.1, forward strand.
CGGACGTCAGCACACCGCAGTAGACTAGATTAACATTGAGCAGCTCTGGTGAGAGGGATTCAGATGGATGAAAGAGCGAAACAATAAAGCCCTGGCCTCCTTCCATGTTGCTCTCCATTGTTTACTTTCCTGATTTCTGTCCCACTGGTGTCGCACTTTTGTCTGGTGACATTATCACGCTTTGTTAGCATTGATGATGTCCCCAAACATGCTGCTTAGGGGGACAGAGGCCACACAGCTGCTAGCGAGGGGTTAGACCAGCTTTTATGGTAGTGGAAAGGGAGCCAAATGCCGATTGTTAGGGGGTCGACCCATGTTTGGGAAAGAGGCTTTTGTTTTGTTACCATTTCAGATCCAATGGTAGATAGAATAATACAAATTACTTTAATAAACCAATACTATTTTAAAGGGGTGATAGAATGATTATATAGGGTATTTGGTGCTTGTCCTTAAGGTCTCTGAATAGGGTGTGTAACATTGGTTGGGCTGAAAATGCATATTTGCTATTCTATGAGCCCTAATGCAAGCCTGGTTAAAAGCCCTAGAAGGAAACAACAGGTTTTCTTCCTTTTATGGTATGCTGATGAATATTTAGATGAGCTGTGCGCTGATTGGTTGGTTTACAACCAGCGAAGCTGCCGAGCAAATACGCATCATAGCAACAAGCACTCACTCACTGAAAAATCCAATTGTTGATACGGTAGGGTGATCAGACATCCTCTTTTTCCCGGAAATGTCCTACTTTTCTTATCTAAAAAAATGTCCGATGGGAATTTCGAAGTCATCCTCGAAACACACCAGGCATTTGAACCGAGCTGTCAGCTCCGGGGCTGGTTGCTCCATCGCTCCGTCCCTGGCTGGCTCGGTTCGAATGCCTGGTCTGGTCCAGGCAAAAGTGTCCTCCTTTTCAGAAACCCAAATCCTGTCACCATAGATATGCTAGCATTGCTATCAACAGCTTAGGACAGAATCATACTAACAGCTTGCAGTTGTGATGGCCACACGGTTGGAACAGCCCCTCGTTTCAGTAAAAGAAGTTTAGTAAATCCTGCTTTGAACTGTCCAAGATTTTGAAAGCTGTCTTCTGTGAAATGCTTAGAGCAAATGAACAGCTGAGCATCAAACTTTGCAGGGATTTTCTGATACACAAAAATAATCCATGTCTATTGAGTCTTTGGATCCTTGGGAAGACAGGGAAAATGTCTTCACAGTCTGTATGTGAATGTTTGTCAATTACCTTGATGTGACAAAAGTACAGACCAGAACCAAATAAGGCAACATCCCCGAAATGACGTCAATTTGGTGCTTCGTTTGTATTCGTCTGTTTTATTTTGGTAGTTCAGAATTGTGAGATATGCAGATAAAGGAGGTGTCGATGGGGTTTGAACTTCTCTGTACGTCCATTTCACTCACTGAACTTCATCTATGACAATATAAACTCGGTTTTGCATTCTGTGACCCCTTTAAGGTTATATTATTACTTTAATATTCCTAATATTTATGTAGAATAAAGCATAGTTGTTTTTCTTTAAACATGGCCAAATTTAGCCATTTGGGGCTTTTAGGTGGTTTTAGTGCACAAGAAATCACAAGAATCAGTAGTTTCCTCAGTGATGAAGTCACAGGAAGTTTGCTAAATCAAATGTCTCGTTTTTTTTTTATTACAAAAGAGTCATCAAGTGGCATCTATATTCACAGAAATCAGTTTAGCTTATGTGCCAATATCTATTCTATGTATTCTATGACTCTGAAGGGTGACATGTGATTCCAGCGCAGAGTCCATAGATGGACATTCTTGGTTTATTTGGAATAAGTTGATTTTGAAATCATGTCAGAGAAATATTTTTCTCTATGAAAGACAAAACGACAGGATTACATAACTTTTGTTAGCGGCAGAAATCTCTCTATGCTGTTATTAAAAGCGGCGGCAACACATGAATTCAACAGCCTGAAAATCATCTGGTCCAGAGTGAAGAAACTCCTCAGCTCAGCATCGGTGAAACCCTGATGTGTCATAGTGAAACGCTCCTCAATACACACTGAAACCTGTGATGGAGAACCATTCAGCTTTCATATGAAGATGACAAAATGCAATTATTTTTGTCGAATTTTAAAATGTTCCCACAATAATAAATCAACTGGAAATTCTTACAATGAGAGGCATAAACATGGAAAAATGTTTAAAGAAAACCAAAAGAGATTTTATCTTTTAAAAGAAAATTTAAAGCAATCTGCTCTAAAATGCCCTGGAAATATAAAACATTATCAACAAAGAGATAAAAAAATAAAATAAAACAAAGCTTTCGTTTATTAGGAAATTTAAAACCTAATTAAATTTATTTTGAAGAAAAAATATATATTTCATTTAGGAATATCTAAGAACTTATTAATGTTACCAAATCTAAAGGAAGAAAAAAATTAAATATATATATATATATATATATATATATATACAGTGGAATATGACAACATATGGTTTGTATTCAAAAAGTGTAATGCATTGAGTTTTTGCAGTTATCTTGGGAAACTTTAAGATCAACTGTTGCTGTTTATTAAAAAAATGTTTTTCCCCTGGGGGGGGGGGGGGGGGGGGGGGGGGGGTAATCAATCTGATTAAGGTTATCAGTAGCTGATAGTTCACCCTAAGTAAAAAGGGGAGCATCATTTTGGATAACAACACTTATAGGATCACAGGTAAAATATTTGGTAAAATAATGAAAGGAATTCATTTTTAATACATTAAAGTGACCTCATACTCATATGTCAGGTAGCTGGGATTTCATATCAATGCGTTTTTCGGCATCTTTTTTTTTCCCCCCACACTGTTTACATTTGAGAAATGCTGCATTCTAAGAAATATAAATGTACAAAATGAAATTTCTATTCACTCTGTGTTTAAAAAATGACAATAAAAGTTGTCTACGGTCTAAGATTGTTTTTCCCTCCATCATCCTCTGCTACCTGATGTGTTCTGGATGAATAACCTGGGATGTTGATCAGGCTTTCTATCTGTGGCCTAAATTGGTTTACACTTTAAAATTCTCCCCTTATGCTCCTAATGACCTAAATGCCAATTACTTTAGGAATTGATTAAACTAATCCCATTTCTGAAGCTCTGAAACCTGCTCCAGTTTAAAATAAAGTTAGAATTTTTATCTTAATCTTTTATCTTCATAAAATTCTTCACAATGAATTCCCATTCCCAAAATTTGCCATTCCCATGGTCAATTTTCAAATCCCTTTTAAACAGAACTTAACTCAATCTTTCTATTGCATTTGCACCATATTCTTCTGATCAAGTCTAAGTCTAAAACTGATGAATTTTAGAGCAATTTATGAAGAAATTGGGCTCCAGATGTCAGAAGTTGATTTAAGAGGTTTATTATTCTTAGTTTCTTCTTCTTTACAAGTATGGATCGAAAAGTTAGAAGTAAAAATTACAAATTTACAAGTATAATTTATACATTTACAAACACAAATGACAAATTTATCATAACCAATCACAAATATTCAATTTATGAGTGCAAATCACATGATCAATAGAACAAATCACACATTTACAAACACAAGCCGAAGGTTTACCAGTACAAATCACAAATTTAGGAGTACAAATCTACAACCCCTGTTGAAGCTGCTACACTCCTTACCAGCTGGTTGCAGAAATGTGCCAAATTGTTGTTCACCAACCACCTTTAACTGAAACAAAGAGGAAGGAGATAAAAAAAAAACATGATTTGAACATTGTACTATGCATGCATTCAAAACAAGAACTCAGCAAAGATATGATCAATGGTGTCACTACCTGATCTGTACTATCAGCTTATTTGCTCACCACAACCAGAAATACATAAAGCCGATTGTGTTTCATGAAAATATACCAACATGACTTATTTCTATGATTAATTATAAATAAGAGTACTAAATTAAATTGTGTAAAAGGTTAATAACAGTTTTGCTGGAAGAATACATGCCTTTTGGGTCCTTTTTGTTGTTCCAGACATCTGTCCTGTAATTCTCTGCCCTTCTTCGACAGCGCTTTTATCATTTTTGGATTTGTAAATGTGTGCAATCATTTTTGGGTTTACTTCACTGAACCTTCAGAAACTTTAGGTCTTTAGGGAACCTATTAGACAAAAATGTATGAAAGATAATTTGGTAAAGCATAAGACAGCATCACAACCTATGCAGAGTTGGTTCACATATTTATTGAAGTCTTATGCATAAGAAAGTTTATTCCTGTATAAATAATAACAACAATATAATGATAACAGTAATTCAGCATTAATATTAGAAGCCATATTGTTTTCTTTCATTCTTATTTTTCCTTCAACAGATAGACTGGCTTAGAAAAAATAAAATAAAATAAAACTATTTCCAGTAATTAGAGTGACCAAAGTAATCGTGATGACGGGGTAATTTCTAGTAGCTTTTTCTCTGTTTGTGAGATTCAGTGAAACTGTTTGAGTAATTGATTATCAGAATCATGGGACTCCTGAAATATTCCCCTAAGATGCACAGTCAAGGCTGTAGTTAACATCCTCAAAAAGCAGAAGTTCAAGTACTTAGAATTAATGTTTTTGTTAGATATTACTGTGGGATTAACCGCAGTTTTATCCTTGCAGACTTGATTTTCTTTCCTAAATTTTGGCAATTTTTTCTCAGGTTGTGATATAACTTCCTGTTTTAAACTCACAGTTTGTTTCGTTGAGAAACACTTCAGTAACCACAAGATGAAAAAAAAGAAAAAGCCTTAGAAGGAGAGAGAAACTGAAAGCATAACATGAAGATATATATGTCGCTCGGATTTTTACTGAATCATTAGTGTGCTGCTCACAACTCCTTCAAGGTAAGCCTGAACAATTACATATTCATCATTCTCTCTTTGTCTCTTTATGTCTGTATCTAGATATAGATGTCAGCCTGCTCAGAGTATTGACTGCAGATGTATAAACATTTTCTTAAAACCTGAAAAAAAGTGTATATCTATATCTATATATATATATATATATATATATATATATATATATATATATATATATATATATATATATATATATACATTTTTTTTTAATATTATATATTTATATATATATATTTTTTTTTTGGGCAACATTACTCCTAATGCTGGATTTTGCTGTTCTCCTGCTGTTACTACGTTTATATATCTTAAAATATTTTTGAGAAAAGAGTCTTTTTTTAACCAAATTACCTTATTTACTAAGATGAGCTGTCTAATAATAATAATAATAATAATCCATATATATATATATATATATATATATATATATATATATATATATATATATATATATATATATATATATATATATATATATATATATATATATATATATATATATATATATATATATATATATATATATATATATATATATATATATATATGGATTGGCGGAGTTTTAATCGGTGTCACCAATAATATCAATAATTCCCTGTTGCAACAGATTAGAGATCCTCTGAAAGTAGATGTATTTACTTAACTGTATTTATTTCTAAATATAAAATTAGGTTATTGCATTCATTATTAAATCCAATAACATTTCTAAAAAGACATTTAATTGCTTTATTGATCACTTTAAATATATTTGCAATTATTTAATGTCTTATTTTAAAATTTAATTTTATATTATATACTATGTCTCTTTTTATTTTTTATTATAGTATATATATATTATATACTATAATATATAATATATATATATATATTATATATATATAATATATATATTATATATATATATAATATATATATATATATATATATATATATATATATATATATATATATATATATATATATATATATATATATATATATATATAACCCATACACCTCAGGGTTCCCATCACATTCATTGGGTTCTTGTAACCCCTGAGGGGTCCTGACCCCCACTTTGGGAACCCCTGAACTAGGCTTTTCTTATCACCTATTATCTGCTGAGAAACTAATGGTTTCATCCTTCTTTTAGACACACAGAGTCACTGAGTATCAAGACAAATGCTGGATCAGTAGTTGCATTCAGCCCTCTGGTAGTTCAATTCTAACTGATAATAAAATCAGCAGCAAAAATGGAAAGATTTGCTTCATTTTTTTCTTCGAGGAACCACAGAAGCCATAGAAGAAAGAAACTTTACATTTTCCAGTCTGAATTTTGCATCCCGCCTGAATGGCCTCTGCTGCCTGCACAGATGCATATTTAGATGCAGAACCAAACCAACACCAGAATGCTTGCCTCCAGAGTGAAAGTGCTGAGAAGAATTGGTTCACTTCTGTTTTGTGCATGCGTGCAACTCCGACAGCAGCAGCGGTATTGAATTGCATAAGAAATGAAGACTATTGGTAGGCAAATGACTGGGGGAAAAATTAACGCTGTGGTGTGGAATTTCTTTACAGAAATATTTGAAAACTCCCCATAAGCATGCAATGTCACATCTGTTTTATTTTCTATATTCAGAAGATTTAGCCTGATTTAGCCTAGTTCAGATTTTGATTTATTGAACATGTTAATCCGTGCCTCTTTCAGATGACCAATTGGAGCCGTTTGTTCCTTTTTTGTTGGGCACTGGGCATTGCGAGATCTGCTCCTACGTCACAGTTTGCTCAGAAAAACAAAAATGATTCACTTAATCTCACAAGAACCACACGGAAGAGTGTGCAGCACCTCCTGGAGAAATATGTAGGTTTTTTTTATTTTTTTTAAATGGACATTCATGTCTTTATCTTTGTTCATACCTGACACAACGTTTTATTTTTGATAAAGAAGCTGCAGATGGGGAACATCCATCTAGAGGACCATAGCTACCACTTGAGGGATCTGCCGTTGCTTTCCACAGATTTCAACAACTGGTTTCAGATGACGGTTAGTACTGTATGTCCCAGAACAAGTTCAGAAAAATCTAAATTTCTAAGTATTTTTTGCTTTTTTTCCACTTGAAAAAAAAGTCTGGTGACATCATCTAATGAGTGATCATGCAGAATTCCCCGTTCAGGGCTGCAGACATGTGCAGACTGATTTGTGCAAAACCTTTGTGATGTAACTGTCTGCTTTTGAATGCTCAGGACTGGACTCGGCTGCACGGAGCTTTAGGGGACATCCAGACCTACTGGAGCATGCTGGGGTGGAAAAGAAAACAGCTGGAGCAGGAGCGTGACGTGCAGACGGACCCCAGTTTGCTTGAGAGCATCAGGCACGTTCAGCATGACTTATGCGACCTGATGAAGAAAGTCAACAGTGAGGTATACACGGTTCTTACTAAAAATTATTTTGGTCTCTCTTCCTGTTCAAGCCCAGATGAAGTTTACAGGAAGCGACGCTGCAGTTGGCCTGATGAGTTTCGCTTTGTTTTCCTTCCTCCAGATGAGAGGCATTAAAAGGTCTTGGGTCAAACCAGCACCTTGTGTAGAACTACAGAACCTTGGGAGGAGCTCCAGAACATTGTGGGAAAGCAGAGTGGAAGGTTACATCATTCTCAGAGATTTACACCTTTACCTCACAAAACTAGCAAGAGACTTCCTTCTACTGGCCTCCAAATCACACTCATGACCCCATACAAAAGACGGTGAACAAAGTCTGAACAATTACACAGCAGCTCTGGGATTAACTGTGTAGGACTGCAGTCTGAGCACTGGATTACTTTTTGTTGTGATAACTGCTGCTGTACATCTCAGGTTTTTTTTGGGTATTTCCCAAAGTTTCTATCTGACCTCTAATTGTAATTTTGACACATGCTCCCAGAAGACATCCTGTTTTTCCACCACAGACTCGAACTGGAGGACTTTCCAAACAACTATTTGCTATTTATTATTATATTTATTAAGTTATTTATTTTAAATGGTGTATTTGAGATGTGTATGAGTAGAGAAATAATGTATTACAGAAGGCATGTTGTATATAATAGAAAATATTGTTTATCAATGTTAATAAATTCACTGAGAAAGACGCTGAACCTGATGTTTCTAAAAACTAAATAATTGAAATTCGATGCTGCAAGTCGTGGTATAAAAAAATACTATTTTAGGACACATGCTTGATTTTTTGTCAGCTGCAAACTGAAAGCTATGACAGATTTGGAGTGATGCATGGGTGGTTCTAGAAGGGGGCCGACAGGGGCCAACGCCCCTGAAAATATGGTCCTTTACCCTGTTTTGGCCCCTTTATTAAAGACATCATATCAAATCAGTTAAGGATAATGAAGTGTATGAATTCAGATTTCTGCCAAAAGAGCTGACACGTAATAAATAATAATACAAACAGTTTTATTCCAAACAAACACATAAACTACTCTCCACATGCACTTTGAACGTGTCACGCATGAGTTCATGCTCCTTAAACTAACTAAAGTAAAAAAAAACAAAAAAAAAACTAAATTAATTAAATTAAAAAACTAATTCACTTGATAAAATTCAAATCTTTTAGCAACAAGCTAGTAGTCACAGAAACACATCGACATGAGAGGATCATCAACTTGTGACATACGGTATTGGGGGCCTCATAATATGGAATCAGAATGCATAAAACTTTGAGGAGAGTGTTCATGTGTGTGTTTAAAGAAAATAAAACTCCTTATATGAGTATTACATGTTTGCAGAATTCTGACCTCATAATATGCGCTGGTACAGAACTGATGACTGTCAGACCAATTCTAGTTTTTCAGCGTTTTATTCTGTGTTGCTTCACTTTTAACTTTAGCTGTATTGACAAGGTTCTCATCTGCCAGATCTTTGGTTCCCAAACTTTTCTAGGTTTTAAAGGAAAGTTTTTTCACCCCCCTCTGGACAGTCATTTATAAAGAAAAGCAAACTGGAGAAAGAAAACATATTTACATCCATCCAAATTCCAAGCAGGGTCATGAGGGGTGCTGGTGCCTATCTCTAGCTGTCTACGGGCAAGAGGCGGGGTACACCCTGGACAGGTCACCAGTCCATCGCAGGGCAACACAGAGACACCTAACTCACACCTACTCACACCTAAGGAGAATTTCCATCCATCCATCCATCCATCCATCCATCCATTATCTTACACGCTTGTCCCAATTGGGGTCGCGAGAGGTGCTGGTGCCTATCTCCAGCAGTCAATGGGCGAGAGGGAGGGTACACCCTGGACAAGTTGCCAGTCCATCGCAGGGCAACACAGAGACACATAGGACAAACAACCATTCACACACACACTCACACCTAAGGACAATTTAGAGAAGCCAATTAACCTAACAGTCATGTTTTTGGACTGTGGGAGGAACCCGGAGTACCCGGAGAAAACCCACGCATGCTTAGGGAGAACATGCAAACTCCATGCAGAAAGAACCCCGAGCCGGGAATCGGACCTGAAACCTTCTTGCTGCAAGGCAGCAGTGCTATGCACTGCATCACTGAGCAGCACCATATTTACAATACTTACAATGGAACATATTTACAATGATATTTTACTACCTGCACTTCTACACGGAGCTCCTCATAGAGGGAGCATCCTCCACTTTGGGAGCCACAGTGCTAAATCAGCGATCTATAACCTGCAGCTCCAAAGCGGCAAATTGTTCTTTGTATAAATGTCTCAGCATTTGTATTTCTTTATTATTGAAATCTTTTGTTTTTGCCTGATGGAAAAACCCTGCCCCCCTAGCAAACCTAATCTAGAGACACCAATGGAGTGACGGTCCCAGATCTCACCTGATCTGACATTCAGTTCAATGAGGGGTGTCTTATTTCTGCATCATCAAGTCTGTAAAAGTGCTGTATAAATTGAATTTGGATTTTACAATAAGGAAACTGCTCTGATATTTAAACTTCATAGTCACTTTTATTTAGCAGTTTTAATACTTTTGTAGACTTTAAAAATAAAATTTGCCTCTGCTATTTGACCTGATATGCCTTTTTCAGGTTTTTAAGGGATGGATAAAGTGCTTTAACATTGAATTTGACATGAGTGGGTTTAAGGAATTTTCAGCTTTGAAGGATTCTAGATCATGAAGCTGTTCAGCTCTAATCCCAGATCTAAAAGTATTAGAATGGGCTGAATTATTGTTCTGATTATAGTGTGGCTTTTAAAAAAATGCAAATTTTTAAAAAATTGCTGGTTGTTTGCACTTCTATCAAAATTTGATTAGAGCTGCTCCTAAAGATCCTAAAATGTAAGAGTTTCACAAACATTACATTTTATATCGAACCCATCCTACCTGTAGAGGAGAATTTGATTTGGCAGCTTGAAGAACATATAAAGTGTTGCTCCTCCCCCACCTGTTTCTGGGGACTGCTGGTCAGCTGTATTTCTTGTGAGCAATAAATACAGATTTGTCTCATAAACATTTCTGGCTTTGAAAAACAAATCACTATCTGAAATGAATAAAAATCTGTTGGCAGCATCAATCTTAGAAAGAAAAGGCCAAAAAAAAAAAAAAAAAAAGCTATTTTAGCTCTGAAGCTAAAAGCTACTTTTCTGTTTTTATTGTATTGGACATTTTCTTTATAGAATCGAAAATATAATTAATAGTACTGAAAAAAAAACATTACTAGAAAGGTAAACATAACTATTTTATTTGCACTATAGTTTTTGATGTTATTTTAAAAAAAATTATTAGATAATATATCATATTATGGTTTTTAAATTGGTGTTAATCCCTGATAGCTAAAATAACAGAATGTGTCAAGACCCAAATAGCAAAACTAATACCAAGTAAAAAAAAAAAAAAAAAAAAAAAAAAAAAAAAAGTTTATGAAGAAAAAATGAAAACCTAACATGGAAAAAAAATGAATCTCACATATAAAATTTAAGGTGAAAATAAGAGGAAAGTAACAAATACAGTAAATCAAAAGACACAAAAGAAACTCAAACCATGTCAGTTTGAATCGGAGCATAACTGAGTCTCAACTGTAAGTGAAAATTAGATTTGAAACAATTCGTATACAAACAACAAATGTATATACAACACTGCACACTAAAAATATATACATATATAACTATATATATATATAATTATATATATTTACTATCTAAAAAAGGAAGTGATAAAAGCAATGTGCAAAAGAGAGCAAAAAATCATTGGATTAATCGATTATTGAAATAATTGTCAACTAATTTAGTATTCGATTAATCGGTAATTGGAGTATAGAGACTGTAAAATATGTCTTTAGCTGAATATTTTGCATTTAACATGGGAAAACATTTGGGCTGTCAATAAGCTCTATTCAGAAAACCTCAAATGGAGTTTGAAGGTTTAGTTTTTCAAGGTTTAATTCAAGAAAAAAATCTTTTGCTAACTGATTATTAATTTATTAATGGAAACATTAATCAGCAGATCTATTAGCAAAATAATTGTTAGTTGCAGGCCTAGTAAAAATGTTTCCTCAGTTGTTTCATTATTTGCACTTTTCTTTCCCCCTATGAAAGGTAAGAGTCACTTTCCAGTATTCATCAGGTCTTCAGTTAATTTCTATGCTTCTGTTTCATTTGCTGAGGGACTTTATTCAATCTTTAAAAACTCACCTTGTGACTCCACAGTGTCCGTCTGTATTTTGTGCCAGAGCAAAAGATTATGACACAAACACACTTTGGGATTCATGAAACCTTTATTGTTTGTGATTGTAATGTTTTCTCACCTTCATTTAGATCACCTTAAATATAACCCTGCTTAGTAGTCTGATCTGATCCTAGTCATTCACATGCGGATTGGACTTTTCTATAGGTTCTACAGTTTTTACTCATTTCCTGATTCCTGAAACCTTTTGGATTTTATAAGTCGTCCTTCTGAGGACTCTCAGCTCTAGAAAAGATCCTTAAAACACATTTTTAAATCTGTCTTTTATAAAGTACTGTTTATAATAAGTATATCAATTTAATTCACTTTTTTCTGATTTTCAAAAAACATATTAAATAATTGTCTTAAATTACTTCCTGTGGAGAATATTTGTCTTCAGCCAGTGGACGGTGTTTCTAATGTCTAATAAATTACACATTTAGCTCATGTTGTGGACATGTCAGCGTTTGGTGGCTTTAGAAATTCCCTCCAACTCTTGACTTTTAGACCATAATCCCTTAAATCTGGCCTCTTTCTACGTAGGTTTTTTTTTCTATAACTTAACTTTCAATTAATTAGACTTGGTTCTTTGTAAACCTCATGATTCTTTAGAAATGACCTTTCATGGTTTAACCTTTTAGTGAAGGCTTTTAAACATGGTTTGCTGGATATCTGTTGAGTCAGCAGATTACCGTACAGGCTGCAGCGTTTCTGGATTGAAAAACCCTTTTTTCCCCAATCTTCTAGGAAAATCAAATTTGCATAAACTTTGAGCAATAATCATCCAAACAAACCTAACACTGCTGGTGTTGTTATACGTTTCATTTTTCTGAATTCTGAAAAAAATCAAAACCTCTTTTCCTGATCCTTTAATCCACTGAGACCTACCTGAATGTGGCAGTGAAAGAAACTGTGTTTTTGATGTTTTAAGTATATTAGATGTTGAGCCATACAAGAAGTGCGGGTTATTAAAAAGAAAAAAAAAAACAGTGAAAGAGTCATTTAGTGCTAAACAGGAAGCTGGAAATCCGAAACTTCAGCGTCATCCTGGTCATCTTCTCGCTTTTCCTGGATCTTCACACTGCGTTGATCTGAGGGGCAGTCTGAAGAGAAAAACAGTTTGAGCAGAGTCAGCTGGATGAAGGTTTTTTCACAGACTCCCTCCCACACAGTCTGTCCACATGATGAGAGAAGAGCCGCTGACTCACCACCAGCAGATGTCCTCTTTTGCCCTTGGCCACCTTCAGCTCTGGACCCCTGGTGAAATCAATGATTCCCTCCTTGACTCGGGACACGGCAAACCGAATGCTGCGTTCCACACAGGAAAACAATTATGAATTTAATTTACAGAGACGATTTGTCTCATATAAGGATGAGATTAACCCTTTTTCCAAAGATCACAAAACCCAAAATAATCACAACCTAAATAAATAACATATTTACAAACAATATGGTAAGTGGTATATTAATAAATGATATTAGTCACCACTCACTTGTTTTCTATTTTTTAAGGTTAGTAACAGAATTAATGAAAGTAGAACAGATGAAATCATCTACATGAGATTATGAACCGAAGACACCATTGTAGCAATCAATAAAAATCTGATGCTGCCAAATATTATTCCAAGACTGGAATAATGTTTATAGAGAGAAAGACGGCATATAGTAATCTTATTGATGTATTTAAACTATTATACAATAAATTAGTTAAATCAAAATGATTAATAGAGGTTATAAAAAAAAATACCTGTGGCTAACCAGGGGAACTAAAGAATGATTTTAAAAAGAAAAAATGATCTATATAGAACATAACTAAATTAAGAACTGGCAAAAACAGATATAAAATGTAAAAAATTAGTTGACGGAAATAATAAGGGCTAGCAAAAAAATAAAAAAAAATCATTTAACGAAACATATAAAAGGACTCTGGAACATATTTAATAGGCTAAGAACAGGTGGGACAAAGAGAATGATATATCCTGAATATTTTATTGAGAGCAATGGTGATAATTATATCAATAAGTGTTAGGGTCCTGTTTGTGGGGTTTGTTTTTCTTTTAGTTTCTCTGTCCACCACTAGATGGTGCCCCTTTCCCGTTTTGGCCTGGAGGGTTGTTACCGGTTTTCCTCCAACACCTGCGGCTTGTTGGGTCATCACCAGGGGAGTATTTGAGCAGCGGACTGTCACCACCTCAACGTCAGGGTGTTTGCCAGTATTGGGTACTCTAGCCAAAACTGAGATTAGCTGAGTCTCACCATTGTGCCTTTGTTTCTCTAAGTCTAAGTTGGCCTTTTTCTCTTTTGTGTTCTCTGGTAGGATAACCCTCCTGATCCGCTGGATAAGCCTGGTCCTTCTACCCCCTTGGAAGAAAATATTCGTGTCTCTCTGAGCAAGGGGAAACCTTCGCCTGATCCGTTCAAGCCCACCTCTGGAAAATCCTGTGACAGTCCGCTCCGTTGCTCCTCTGGACCCTTCACTAGTGTGCCTTTCCGCCCTCCAATGAGTACAATCTTCTCTGGACAATGCCCCCACAAACTGGACCCAAGGATCTTCCAAGAACCCCTCGAATGTGAGTCTTTACTGAACCATTCATCAGCCTCGATCATCTTTCCTACGGCCTTTGAACTCAACCTTGTGATGAGTTCAAGGGCCGTTCAAGCAAAATGAGTTCAAGCAAAATGAGTTCACCTGATCGCTGGATCTCCCTCTGAGAAAACCTGTTAAATCTAACTCTCTCTCTGCTTGAAGTCTCTGCAATAAACCAGTTAACATTTTCCCTTTGTCTCTGCGTGGTTATCTGCATGTGGGTTTGATCTCTGAAGTCCATCATGACAATAAGGTAGTTAATAAAATCTATTTTTTGTGAATGTGGGACCACAGATGGCGGTGAAAATCCCAGACAAAGGAAAATACGCCATGAGCGATTGAGAATAATTCCCACTCGATCGTTCTCTCAGCAGTAGACGAGTTGGAGGTCAGATCAGCTATGAATAAGTGTAATAACAACAATCCACTGACTGTGACGGTGTTGATATGACATTGGTGAAAAGAATTATCAAGAAAACAGCTAAAGTAAAACCACTTTTCAAGCAAGGAAAAGAACGCATCTATATGAACTACATGTCAGTTTCATATCTTCCATATTTTCAAAAATCCTGGAAACAACTTTAATAAAAGGCTTGAAGACTTCCTGAATCAATATGAAATATTAAACTAGAGTCAGAATGGATTCAGAGTAAACTGTACAACCTCCCTCACAATGATGGAAGCAAGAGAGGAAATAACAAGGGAACCTGATCAAGGAAAATATGCAGCTGGTGTAATTCTCAGTACTCATTAAAGAGCTTCAGCAGTACGACTTCATGGGAGACGAACTGGATTAACAAGTATCTATCTGAGAGAAAACAGTTTGTAAAAATGGCTGATCATATATTCAAGTGTACGGAAATTGCTACAGGGTTGCTCTGACATGCAATGTGAGCTGTAAGGTCTTATAAAGACAGGTGTGTGCCTTTCTTAATCAAGTCCAATCAGGTTAATTAAACGCAGCTGGAGGAGCAGAACCATCTCAATGATGATTTTTTAAAATAAATTGGCAAAACAATTTACGTTTCTTTTTTTTCTGTCAAGATGGGGTGCAGAGTGTTCATTAATGAGAAATAAAATGAACTATATTGATTTTAACAAATGGCTGCAATGAAACAAAGATATGTATAAAAGTTTAAATCATTATACAAAAATATGTTACTTCTCATATATGGAAATGAAGAGCGATGACTATCTTTGGTTGTCAGTGTGGT
This sequence comes from Cyprinodon tularosa, assembly GCF_016077235.1. NCBI lineage: Eukaryota > Metazoa > Chordata > Actinopteri > Cyprinodontiformes > Cyprinodontidae > Cyprinodon > Cyprinodon tularosa. Next base: position 355,099 of record NW_024037894.1, read on the forward strand.
TGGCTTACTTTTTCATAATGATAATAAAAGGAATTATATTGTTATTAGTAGTACTGCAATTAATAGGCTTGTCAGTATCTGTATTTACTGTTACAGATATTTTTGGTATATAAAAATAATTATATAGAGAGTAATTCTTTAGTTTTGTGCTGCATAGGGGTGGGATTAATAAGTCTTTTTCCCACTCCATTTGAACAAAGACTTTTCTTTGTTAGTATTATTTAATAGAAAAAAAGACAAAAAGCACCAGCTAGTAGAAGAGGCTCACCTGCCAGGGCTGATGTTGACATAGTTGGTCTTGTTTGCCATCATGGCCAGTTTTGTCACGAGCTCAATCATATGGCTGCAGTGCAGCACCGCGTCGCCCTGAGGGAGGCACAGCTGGGGTTAGACGAGCTGCACTGTTGGCGCCCATAAAAAAACCCAAAAAGAAAAACATCTGGTGTCCGGATGTACCTTCTGCTTGTTGTCCTCACACGGCATGTGGAGAACCACCATCCCATCGCAGAGAGAGCTCACAGAGATTCCTGAATAAACAAGAAAACTTATAATGAAATCAACATGTTACAAATTCAGCTTACTATAACTTTTCTTTGTTTCTTAAAGGGGCCAAAATTGCAAAAAAATTGAGCTAAAATAAATTATATTATTGAAATAAGTTTTGAGCTGGTAGATAAATTATCTGACAGTAGAATGAGGATTTTGAGCCCTAAACTAGGATCATTTAAAATACTGCACTTAATGGAAATATTATTTTCTTAGTTAAAGTGTAAAAGATTTATTCCACTGACAGATTATTTAAGTATCTACTCAAATTGCATGTAAACACAATTAGATTAAGAAAACATGTCTGCTAGTCTAACTTTTGACTCACTGACTAATGTTTTCTGGTTAAAAATGTTTGTAGGACCTTTTGAATTTTCTGAGAATCACAGATCAATCTGAGTGAGCACTAATTGGCCAGTGTAACATTTTTATATATTGGCATGAAAATATAATTTTTGGTGTTGTTTCTTGAGAGCGTAGTACATGGCCGGGCCCCTTTAACAGTTGTAGGAGGTAAGGAGATGGAAGAGGTCGACCTCTGCAGCTGGTTTCACCTCTCAGAGCTGTGTAATCCATCCTCTGCTTGATTTTGGTCCTGTCCACCAGCACTGCAAAGGTGTTAGTGAGGAGGAGCTGACGGGGGCGGGGCTTGAAGCCCCTCCTGTCGTACTTTATCACAGAGACCCCATACTGAGAAGAACAAGGAGTACATATCACCGCTGGGTAGCATTTGTTTTTATTCATCTTTGCTAAATTTAATCCCACCTGCACTTTTTCACTCCCAAGAGTCTGGAGGACTTTTAGGCTGATTTGATCTCGCTCTGTGAAGAAACGGAAAGAATCAGTGACTGTTATGTCTATGAAAGGGAGATGAAATAGGAGATGTACGGAGGTTTACCAAGCCTGGAGTCCAAAAACAGCCTCCCAACACTAAAAGGATAGCTGTCCTTTTGATCCTTGAAGATCTCACTGGCTACAACCTTCTGCATCATCTGAGGAAAACAGTCATTATTCCATTTATTTGTTTGAAGAAGGGTGACTAACCTGGGTCCTTGTTTTTTCAGAGGTTCAAGTTGTTTTTAGCCGTTTCTTTATTAGTCTGGCTGTATTTGAGCAAGTAAAGGCGAGTAGTAGTTTTCTCGTTCTATCCCGAACACATCTGGCCAAGACGAATAGCATGTCATAAAATATATCCTATAGTGTAACAATCAGCCATGGTTTATTGACCCTTTGTCAGTCAGTAAACATTGTTACATATTTCTGTGGGTGGAGCCTAGCAGGAGGCAGAAAGATTCCCACAGAGCACTTTAAAGGAGAAGTCCGGTCAACAAGGAATAATCAATGGATCCTTATTTATACCTAAAACTCATATGTTTGCAGTGATTTACCGATTCCAGGAGCGGCCATTTTTGCCCAAACATAGTAACACCATCAGGCCAGAACAAATGACCATGTAGCACTTGGGTCCATACAAATAAAAGACAATATTTTATTTACATTAATGAGCCTGATAAAAAGTGTGCGCTGCAAATAGGAACATATATGATGATTGTTTCTGTCCACTCCCCTTGTTTTATTGCTTTTAACCAGAGCTACAGTACGTTTTTATGTCTGGTAGAGGCTGCAGGCATGGGACAAAACTTCTAACTGTCTGTACTCTGTTTATTCTGGTAGCCAACAAATAAAAAACAAAAACAAATGTTAATTTAAAATCCTTGTGTAGCCGACCCTGTGCTGGTTTGTGTTGGCCGCCTTTAGCGGTTTGTTTTGCCTCCAGGAAACGCTCTGACGTTACTGTAACATATACTGAAAAAGGGCCTTTAATTTCAAGTTCCCAGACACTCCGACCAACTGTAACGATTCAAGTATAAGTTACGAGAACGCTTAACTGGCACTTATTTTGCAATTTATTTTATTATTTTTCTCTCATTTTATATTGCAGCTCATGCTTTTGCAAAAAAAGAAGGAAAAAAAGGATGTGTACCAGCAGTGCCTTTAATTTGGGGATTTGGTAAAGTATATATACCTGCTTCTTCCATTCAGGCTGAACCCTCCTGCAGTATTTGACGACCATGTTCTGCATATGAAGCCTTCTGAGATGCTCTGAGGCCTGCGGGGGAATGCGTCAATATGCAGATGATTGTGTTTTCTATGCGTACTGTGGTTTTATTCAGCAGAAAACGCCTTAATGTTTGGATTCTTTAAGTATACCTCAACGAGCAGAGCAGGAGGTGTTGGCCAGCTCTTGTCAAGAACGTTCTTTGGCAGGTTTTTCCTTAGATTTTTCAGGAAAGAGCTGCGGACATGATCCAGGAAATAGTCGTTCTCAGAGCAGTACTCCTCATGACGGTAGATGAAGCCTTTTATGAACCTGAAGTGAAAGAAATCATAAGAAATTAGCCTGGACGCAAAAAGTACGGCTGCAACAACAAACTGAAGCAATGCATTGGTCCAGCACCTGCGTATCAGCACAGCTGCCTCGCGGCGCCTCCTAGCTCTCCTGCGTGCTTTCATCCCTCGCCATCCAGACTGGATCACAATAACTAGGCAAAAATATTTGTGTAAATCAACAGCAACTTAGATAAGATCACAGACCTAAAATAATCTGAAACTTAACTTATGATTTAATATGATGATAAGAATGAAGCTAACTGTTGAGTTTCCACCTAAAGACACAAAACCACTCAGATAGGATGCATGTAGAGACCTGCATGTCTGATGCGTTGATACTTGGCTCTTTCTCTGTAGCCTCTCCAAGATTTCTGCAGGGTCACAGCTAGAATAAAAAAGGCAGGAAAAAGTAATTTTAATTTGTAATATTTTATGGTGACAGAACTGATTAACACTGAGGTTCACCCTAATGTTCATCACACTGCTTAGTGAGGTCATCTTAATGTGCCTAAATGGGAAATGGTAATTGGCCTGTATATGTATAGTGCTTTTTCAAGTCAGGACATTTGTAGCGTAACATCACTGTTATACGCAGGGCCCAAGCAGATCTGGTACCTACTGTCGAACCGACTTTGTTTTTGGGGCATGTTGGATTGGAAAATATGGGCAACATTTTGGAAAATCTTAAATATAATCTAAAGCTTTTAATTTTCTCTGAAATACAAATTAAGAAAAAGATTTTAGTGATGCTAACCAACGAACGCGCTAAAGGAGAAAAATATCACAGAAACCTAGAGCATTTTGCTTTGTTTTAACGCCCAAATGCCATGAATGCTCTCAGCAGGAAGGAGGCACCACACTGATGGATTTCCTAAATACAAATCAGGCCTAAAAGTAAGGTGACCAGATTTCGAAAATCATGTCTGGGGATATTTCCAACTCGTAGAATAAAAAGAGAAACATTTCACCAGGATTAAATTTAGGAAACCGGGACAGTGATGGTTTCATTCATTTTTACATATGTCGCGAATCAAACAGGTAGGCCCTAGCTGTCAGGTCATGGTGTCGCGCGCACTGATACGAACAGAGAGAAAATAGGACCAAGTGATAACGACGTGTGACTTTTTCCACTACAATGTTTTTGGGATGCAAAAATATCACTCTTTTGAACACATAATGTTTTGGGAAGAGAAACGTTTTATTTCGCTGGGTCTAGCAAACCTGCCGGACTACTTTCGGCTTGACCAAAGCTGGACGAGAACTCTGCTCACAGGATGCTGCCAGGGGTAAGTCAGTGTGATTGCATGACACTGGTGATGGGGATGCCATACAGATTCATGTCAAAAATCCCGAACTATCCCTTTAAGCTCAGATTCCAATATCTCTGCAGGGTGGGAACTGAGGTTACACTGAGGTTCACCCTCATGTTCTTCACACTGCTGCTGAAGCTCCTCAAAAATGTTATTAGCACCTAGAACAGTAGTAAAAAGTTCAGCATGAAGTCTGTGCCTGCTTTGTGTGTCACCTGTGATGGTTGCTAGGCCAAATAGCGTAAGGGCAGTGAAAGCTGTAGAAGGCTGGACCTATTTGAATCCACAGCCAAAACTCTTCCGACCTCCTCATTTTCAGGGGCCAAAAATAATCCAGATAGGCCGGGTCTTTGGAGGACGCTGACGTTGAATTTAAACCCAGCATGTCTTTGGGTTGGGGGAAAGGTGTGGGGGTGGGACTGGGGGGGGGTCAAAAGTGGTTACCAGGGCTTCCCGATTTTATGGAGCTTATAGAGGTCTGCCGCCCCCTAACTGGAGAGTGACATCAATAAAAGAAAAACTGATTGCATCAGGGCCCTGTGCGTCTTAAAGAAGCAGATTAATTTCTCCCACTAATGGGCTCTAAGCAAAGCTCCACTACTTCCTGAACTTCAACCAGGCCGTTTGTTTACCTATTTCATTTCTGGACAAGCTAATTAATCCAGGTTTGTCCAGCTGGTTACAGAGGTAATTTTCTTTCTAGCTCTCTTCTGACTTCTGCCTGATCTCTGCTTTACTCTTCTAAGTTTATTTTTCTTCCATCTCTTAAACTGCTCTTTCCATCGGTGTTCCTATCTCCTTCCTCTCTCCACTTCTATCAGTCTTACACTGTTCTAAAACATGATACAGATACATAATACAATCACAATCCCCTCTAAAAACATTAGAATGTACAGTGTGAAAACTTACAATTTAATGGTTGAAGATTTTTGTTTCACACGCTCATTGGAAGTTGGTCATTTTTATATTGGATACTTGGGTATTTGGGTATAATCTCATCATAGATATTATTATTATAGTCTTCTCACCTGATTGAATACTAAAAATGCTCATAACCCCAATATTTGTAGCTACAGTTTTCCTGTTACTGCCTCTAATGTTTTTCAATGAAGAACTTTCACATATCTAACTGAGTAGTAGAAAATCATACCAGAGTCTGGAAGTCTATGCTCATAAATCACAACCATACATTAGCAAAACAGCTTATACCCACTCTTCTTATAACAACTAACTGTCTGAAAATATAAATGAATCACCAGTTAGACTAAGACAACATTTAGTGTCATAGAGTGTTTACAAAACAAAATTTTGCTTTGTACAGCTTTCATGACATTTCCATTCCTTAAAGTGCAGTAGTGATCAAATGTGGAGTGTGGGAGAAAAACATGGTGCAGAGAACACAATTATATAGAATTTCAGAGCATTGAATATATGTATATGGTGCAATCAGGCAGTTTTTTTGTTTGGTGTTATTAGTGTGATGCAGAGTCTGTGACGTCACATGATTTAGAGTTTTCTCAACAGTTCAGCAGCCTGATGGCAGGGGGGAAGAAGCTGTTTTGCAATCTGCTGGACTTGCATTAGTTAGTCCTAAAACATCTTTAAACAAACCCTTGTTGATCCCTAAAGAATCCCTGTACCACATTAGCATCTAACAAGGAGTTCTGAATCGTTCTGTTGCATTTTATCAGAGTCTCTTTAACTCATGCCAGCTGCAACCCGTGATCTGGCTTAATTTTTGTTGAATATCTTGGTTTATGTTACATTTTGGGTCATCATCTTTAGTAACACAAAAGCACACATTAGCACCGTTTTTTTTTGTTTTTTTTACCTGGGCCCAAACCCAATATCTATCAGGGATCGCCAAATTCAAATAAAACAAATCACTTAAAACACTACAACATAGGTCAGCTTCCCGTCAGCTGTGACTGGTTGTGACAACAAAATTCTGCTTCCTCTGTTTTTAAAGTGATGCCCTCTGTTTCTCATCTATACGTTAACAGCAGTGAAACCAGCTGTTTCTGCTTGCAACATGCTCATGCACTTATTCTACCATAATAACAGTCTACACGCAACATTTTGCCCATCATTCCTTAAACGTAAAATCAGGGACAGGCTTTGGCCAGGGACAAGTGGTGCAAAACAGGGACTGTCCCCAGAAATTCGGGACGGTCACCAAACCTAAAAACATCCTCTAGAGGTCAGAGTTGTAAAAAAAAAAAAAAAAAAAAAAAAAAAACAGAACAAAACTGATCTGACTCCTAACTTTCTGTTCCTGAATGCAGACAAAACAGTCTCTCTTACCGATCTCTGGCTTTTTGGCCTCTAGTGCATCCTCAGTGGTGAAAAGAGTTTTTGGGAAACGGATGAAGATCTTTGATCTGCAGAGAAGAAACAGTAAGTTGAAATGTCATCGGAATCAAAATAAACTTATCAATTTGATTCATGTTTGAAACCTGTGTTGCATTGGGGCTCCACTGGAACCTTGGCGGGCTTAAAGAAATTTTAAATTCAGCTTTTTGTCTTATGGTTAGCTTAATATTGCATCAGGTGTTGGGAGATGACGTGTACCACAGGAATTTTAAGCACCTGGACTTACAATACAAACCTTTTATATTTTTTTATTTTATTTCTGTTCATTGATAAATTAGTTATTAATATTGACAATGTCACATGGCCTGGAGGATAAAAACAAAAGAAATAAAACTATTGGCTTATGAGTAGTGTTAGACGGTTAGCCCAGCAGCATCCTCAGAAAAAGTCCAAACCTGCTTTAGCTTTAACCGTTTCCAGCTTCATCAGTGGTACCAACATGAACACTTGTAACAAACAGTGAGATATAGTGTAGGGCAAATCCTCTTTTACTGCTATACACTGATACTTATGAAAGGAATTACTACCAAGTTTGATTTCTTAATCTCAAATTAAACATCACAGGAAGACTTCTCACATCGTTCTGCGCTCCGGTTCTGTACGTCTATATCTAACAAATTTTTTCGTAAAGTTAATACCATTAGATTCCTGTTCAACCCAGATGTCAGTAAATTCATCTTCATCAATAACCTTCCAAACCAGAACGTATTATAGGAGCATTAGTTTTACTATCATACATTTCATGAGGGTGTTATACACTTACCGGCCACTTTATTAGGTACACCTGTCCAACTGCTCGTTAACACTTAATTTCTAAGCAGCCAATCACATGGCGGCAACTCAGTGCATTTAGGCATGTAGACATGGTCAAAACAATCTCCTGCAGTTCAAACCGAGCATCAGTATGGGGAAGAAAGGTGATTTGAGTGACTTTGAACGTGGCATGATTGTTGGTGCCAGAAGGGCTGGTCTGAGTATTTCAGAAACTGCTGATCTACTGGGATTTTCACGCACAACCATCTCTAGGGTTTACAGAGAATGGTCCGAAAAAGAAAAAACATCCAGTGAGCGGCAGTTCTGTGGGCGGAAATGCCTTGTTGATGCCAGAGGTCAGAGGAGAATGGACAGACTGGTTCGAGCTGATAGAAGGGCAACAGTGACTCAAATAACCACCCGTTACAACCAAGGTGGGCAGAAGAGCATCTCTGAACGCACAGTACGTCGAACTTTGAGGCAGATGGGCTACAGCAGCAGGAGACCACACCGGGTGCCCCTCCTTTCAGCTAAGAACAGGAAACTGAGGCTACAATTTGCACAAGCTCATCGAAATTGGACAATAGAAGATTGGAAAAACGTTGCCTGGTCTGATGAGTCTCGATTTCTGCTGCGACATTCGGATGGTAGGGTCAGAATTTGGCATCTACAACATGAAAGCATGGATCCATCCTGCCTTGTATCAACGGTTCAGGCTGGTGGTGGTGGTGTCATGGTGTGGGGAATATTTTCTTGGCACTCTTTGGGCCCCTTGGTACCATTTGAGCATCGTTGCAACGCCACAGCCTACCTGAGTATTGTTGCTGACCATGTCCATCCCTTTATGACCACAATGTACCCAACTTCTGATGGCTACTTTCAGCAGGATAATGCGCCATGTCATAAAGCTGGAATCATCTCAGACTGGTTTGTTGAACATGACAATGAGTTCACTGTACTCAAATGGCCTCCACAGTCACCAGATCTCAATCCAATAAAGCATCTTTGGGATGTGGTGGAACGGGAGATTCGCATCATGGATGTGCAGCCGACAAATCTGCGGAAACTGTGTGATGCCATCATGTCAATATGGACCAAACTCCCTGAGCAATGCTTCCAGCACCTTGTTGAATCTATGCCATGAAGAATTGAGGCAGTTCTGAAGGCAAAAGGGGGTCCAACCAGTTACTAGCATGAGGTACCTAATAAAGTGGCCGGGGAGTGTATGTGCTAATGACAGTTAATGTTACTGGCGGTCATTTCAGAACAGCTAATTTACTGGGATTTCAAGCAAAACTATCACTCTGGTTTACAGAGAATGGAACAAAAGAAACAAAACCTGTAAGCATTAAATATGTGGACAAATGATGTTGAAGGTTAGCATGGGCAGACTGGTTTAATAGGAAGTTCTGGATCCTTCTTTAACTACAGTGAAACATGCAAGTTTTAAAACAACTCAAAACACGTTAAATTTGTTTCTAGAACACGGTTGCAAGTTTTACTGGATTCCACTGCAACCAGACCTTAGTCCAACAGATCATCTGACAATATGCTAGAACAGGAAGTTCACACCAGGGCTGTTGAGCCAACAGCAACCTTGTGATATTATTGAGAAAATAAGGATTATAATCTCTGAGGAATGTTTCTAACACCTGGCTGAGGATTAAAAAAGTTCTGAAGGAAAAAGGTGTCCAAATAAAAATAGCAAGATAAACCTAATATATTATAAAAATAATGGTGTATTAAAAAAACTCTCCTCGCCAGAGGAATTACATTTTTACAATTCTTATGCTATAATCTAATTTAATCTGGTATTTTTTTTAAATATCTCTTTCCCTTTAAAAAGACAATATCTTTTAAAGCTATTTTAAAATAATTCGGTGCATATGACACTAAAAGACCTAATAAAGTTATAATAGTTTCATGTTCAATGAGCACTAAAAAAAGGTTTTGCTCATATCTTATCACCTCAAGTCCAGGATGATGGTAGAACCTTCTGCTCTTGTCTACGTATTTCCAAACAACTAAACCTGCAGCCATCAGTAGGGCTCTTTAAATGTGACCCTGAAGCTCTCAGAATCTGCCTCTCTCAGTTATTCCCTGCCTGATTGTCACCTCCTTGCTTGAATGAGACTAATTCCAGCGGTTCTTTGCTCTGGGCTCCTGTGCTCACCTAAATCTCACTCGATCTTGATGACTTGTGAATCTGGTCACATCCTAGACTGTCTTCGCCAGTCAACAGCCTGTTCTAACCACCCTCAGCCTGCCAGCCATCGTCCATCTGCTCTCAAGCCGGCAGTTCATCCTGTCACCACCTGGTTCCGCCTCCATCTGCCTTCAAAAGGCTGTTACCAGTCTGCTAGCCAACTGTTTCAGTCCATTGTTATTGTTATAAACTTCCAATGACCCTAAAAAGCAACACTGTGTTCTCTGATTCGGTTCTGAGAGGACTTTCATAACAGTTTCCTTCCATCACTGTCATGGTTGTCCCCTTTTTGGACTCTTGAGTTTTTAGTTTTCAGTTACTAGTTATTCTGTTTTGTTGATCTTTGCTACATTTTCCATTACATTTAAGCAGTCTTTAGTTACTCTCTGTTGCCCCCTTGTGTTTGTTTCCTTTCCCCTTGGTTCCTTCTAGTTAGTTCCACTCACACCTGCTCCCTATTCAGCTCATAAGTCCATCATTTGTTCTGTTTCCATTATACACTCCACCTCTGCAGTCACTCAGTGCTGGTTCCTTGTTGTTTTTTTTTGTTTCCCTCGTCTCTTGCTTCCCTGACATTTTGATTTCTTGGGTTTGCATTTTTCCTCAGTTACTTCATTAAATTTACCAGATTCACCTCTACCCTCCGGTCTCTGCATTTGGGTCCTCAACCAACCTCCATACAAATCTTGACAGTTACCTTCCTAGCTTGTACTCCTCTGCTTTGTAGCCCAGGTGGTTTACCAGAGCAGAAACCCCATCAGCCAGTTTTCCATTCCAGTTGGGCCACGTGTCGGGACAGAGGGGCTTGTACCTGAAAGCATTTATAGTTAATTATAAGAACGGATTTGGAGAGAAAAAACAGTTGGAGAGGTAGAGTGAGTCACCTTTGCAGGAACGCTTCGAAGCGGCGGCGGTAGGCAAAGCCAGCACGCCGGACCCTCAAGTTCTCCATAAGACCCAAATACTTCACCTGGTGTCTCACCAGAACTTCATCAAAACGTCCTGCAGGGAGAAAGCATCTTCCTCATCATAGATATCACCACTTATAAATATTCTTCTATTAATGTTTAGATAAATAAATATAATGATATAGATTAATTCTTTATGTTCCAATAAAAGAGGTGAGTTTATTAATCTTTTTAATTCTGTGGCACAAGCTCCTGTAAACTTTCTGATCTTGGAGAACATGATTTATTCCCCTCACTGATAAACTCTGCCATGACAGTCTTGCTTTATTAAAGAAGAAATACAGCACTGTAAAGAAAAAAAAAGGTCACTAATTCTGACTGAGAGCATTTATTTATTCGATTTTTATTATTTGATTATCTTACTGATAGAGGTGTAAAGTATCAAATACTTAAATTTTTTTTCAGTATCTGTACAGGTGCTGGTCATAAAATTAGAATATCATGAAAAAGTAGATTGATTTCAGTAATTCCATTTAAAAAGTGAAACTTGTATATTATATTCATACATTACATACAAACTCATATATTTCAGATGTTTATTTTGTTTAATTTTGATGATTACAAATGACAACAAATGAAAATCTCAAATTCATCATATCAGAAAATTAGAATATTGTGAAAAGGTTCAAAATTGATGGCCCCTGGTGCCACACTCTAATCAGCTAATTAACTCAAACCACCTGCAAAAGCCTTTAAATGGTCTTTCAGTCTAGTTCTATAGGCTACACAATCATGGGGAAGACTGCTGACTTGACAGTTGTCCAAAAGACGACCATCGACACCTTGCACAAGGAGGGCAAGACACAAAAGGTCATCGCTAAAGAGGCTGGCTGTTCACAGAGCTCAGTGTCCAAGCACTTGGATTGTGAAACAAAACCCATTCAAAAATGTGGGGGAGATTCACAAAGAGTGGACTGCAGCTGGAGTGAGTGCTTCAAGAACCACCACACACAGACGTATGAAAGACATGGGTTTCTGCTGTCGCATTCCTTGTGTCAAGCCACTCTTGAACCACAGACAGCGTCAGAAGCGTCTTGCCTGGGCTAAAGAGAAACAGGACTGGACTGCTGGTGAGTGGTCCAAAGTCATGTTCTCTGATGAAAGTAAATTTTGCATTTCCTTTGGAAATCAAGGTCCCAGAGTCTGGAGGAAAAGAAGAGAGGCACTTCATCCACGTTGCTTGAAGTCCAGTGTAAAGTTTCCACAGTCAGTGATGGTTTGGGGTGCCATGTCATCTGCTGGTGTTGGTCCATTGTGTTTTCTGAGGTCCAGGGTCAACGCAGCCACATACCAGGAAGTTTTAGAGCACTTCATGCTTCCTGCAGCTGACCAACTTTTTGGAGATGCAGATTTCATTTTCCAACAGGACTTGGCACCTGCACACAGTGCCAAAGCTACCAGTACCTGGTTGAAGGACCATGGTATCCCTGTTCTTAATTGGCCAGCAAACTCTCCTGACCTTAACCCCGTAGAAAATCTATGGGGTATTGTGAAGAAGAAGATGCAATACACCAGACCCAACAATTCAGAAGAGCTAAAAGCCACTATTAGAGCAACCTGGGCTATCATAACACCTGAGCAGTGCCACAGACTGATCGACTCCATGCCACGCCGCATTGCTGCAGTAATACAGGCCAAAGGAGGCCCAACTAAGTACTGAGTGCTGTACATGCTCATACTTTTCATGTTCATACTTTTCAGTTGGCCAACATTTCTATAAATCCTTTGTTTATTTTGGTCTTCAGTAATATTCAAATTTTCTGATATGATGAATTTGAGATTTTCATTTGTTGTCATTTGTAATCATCAAAATTAAACAAAATAAACATCTGAAATATATGAGTTTGTATGTAATGTATGAATATAATATACAAGTTTCACTTTTTAAATGGAATTACTGAAATCAATCTACTTTTTCATGATATTCTAATTTTATGACCAGCACCTGTACTTGAATTTACTTTTCCCAAGGAATTATTCGCTACATTTAAACATCCTTTTTTAAAACTGGCTTCCTTGCTGTGCAAAGAGCTCCAGCTGGAGCTCAGTTGGTTTATGGAAAAAAACACGGACACTGAAAAAGGCAGGCGGATGGGAAAGGTTGTGAAACAAGACATTTCACACACATTCCCCCTTTAATAGATTTAAATAACATCTTGATTGTGTTTTAAGGAAATTCATGATAAACCTGAAAATACCTGGCTGCTTGGCATCATTAGGTTTGATGCAGCGCACGTAGGACGGCTCTTTGGACATGAGGATCTCCATCAGCTTCATCAGGCTGTTTTTAAACTGGGAAGCAGCCTAAAGCACAAATAAAACCCTTTAAAATTTATAATTCAAATGTAATGCCGGCAAGTGCCTTGAGTCCTCAAACGGCACCATGTGTTTTAAAACAGCTTATAAAGGTAGAACAATAGTCAGAGGGCAGTAAGGGAAAGATTCACACCATCCCTGGACGTTTTTGGTCGATCACTTCCTCTCTGCGGAAGCAGTGACTTAGGATCTGGTTTTCTGACTGGCACATGACCTAAACAAAAACCAAACCACAAAACCACATGTCAACAACGCAGGAAGACACGCCCTCTTCTTCCTCCTCCTCACTAAAGCAACAAAGGAGGTTTTTTCATCACCTCTTTTAGATTTCTGTTCAGCAAATCGTTGTTCTTGTCCAGGAAGCCTGTAGAAAAAAAGGTCTGTTTAGTATTAAAGAATCCACTCTTGAATCTTTATCAAGTATTTGAATAAACAAATATTATATTTCAGCTTTATCTCACCATTAACATTATAGTTGACCTCTCCAGCGTAGTGCAGCAGCCTGAACTCCTCCCTGCTCATTATCCGGCGCGTTTTTCCATTCGCCAACTTGTGCCTGAAAGATTTCCCCCATTTAAAGACAAAGTGACTTCCAGATCCTTTAAATGTAAAGGTCTATCTTTTTAATAAGATAAATTGGTTAACCCTCAGCTTTCAATGATGTTTCGTTTTTTGTTTTTTTTTATTCAGATGATTGCTTTGATGTTCTCAAATCAGAACTCGTTTATAGACAAGAGCAGATATTGGGATCAAGTGTAACTGATATAATTGGAACTACTCCCCTCTGAAGGCCAAATTGGCCAAATTGCTTCAATGATCCTCACAGTTCATGAAGCTTCATATGAACATGTCACCACCTAAAGGTGGAGTACAGAACTGCAGTTAGTAATATAATCTGTGATTTTTTGCAATATTATTTTTCTTGTTTTTAAGTTAATTTGAAATTCTTAATGTTTGGTCTGTATGATAAAATATTTAGTTAGTTTTTTGTGTGTAAAATGTCTTAGAAGAGAACAATAATTTAAGGTGCGCTGTTTATCTGCTATTTAGTGAAACATGATAGTTTTCCCACCATTTTTGGTTTAATCGGGATGGAAGTTATGTATTCAACCAATCTTTTTGTTAAATCCACCAATCTAATTTTTTGTGTTTTTACAAATATATATTTATACTAGAGCAACAAATACAAATTAACCACATTAGCCAAAAACACTTATTGTGTTTTATCGCAACATTTAAAAGGCTAAGGTGGGTCTTGAATCAACAACCCGAAGATTGGAAGTACATTTCCTACAACTGACGTCACTAAGTAAGTGACATACCTAAAGAGAGCATTAATACTTAAAATCCAGTAGATCTATGATCAGTGGCTTGCTCAGACTTTGATCATTACATTGTTTAATCTAACAAAACTAGTTTAAACCAACTGGATTGGTTGGAAAAAACACCAATCTATTCCTAGAATCTATCCAAACTCTAACCTGACAACAGCCAGATGCATGTCTCGCTCCGCCCAGCTCCACTCACATACATCTGGGAACCCGCTCATTGAAAGTGATTTCTCCAACCGAATTTATGGTCTGTCCAATCAGGACGCAGGGCGGGTGTGTCCTAGAGTGGAGAAGCGACCGTGAGATTCCAACAACAATGGCGGCTCGCACTAAGGAAGCAAGCGTTCGCATTGATGCTGCTATTTCTTCTGTGTTGTCCAATCTATCTGATATTGTTTCATTAAAAGAACATCAGAGAACGGCTTTGAAGGCTTTTGTTGGTGGAAACGATGTTTTCGCCCTTCTCCCGACCGGATTTGGCAAGAGCTTGACCAAATGGCTCCTCCTCTCACAGCGTCACGGGTTAGCTTCGGTGTGAGTGGTTGAAATAGCACGTCAATAAAGATGACAGACAAGTGGCTTATCCAATCATATGCAAGGAGTTTTGATAAGGCCCAGCCTTCAGTAAAGGCAATTCCTATGGCGGGTTCCCAGATGTATGTGAGCGGAGCTAGGCGGAGCGAGACATGCATCTGGCTGTTGTCAGGTTATCCAAACTCTATCCAACTACAAAATCCCACATCCTGACTGAACACAGAGGCTGTTTAAATGCCTGTCAAAGATTCGGGTGAGCTGAACTACTTCCCGAAGCAGTCACGTGGTATGGCGGGTAGCGAGGCTTCGGACGTCATCTATTTTGGCTCCTCCCCCAAATGAAGCAAGCCGTGATATGCGCCTCGCAGAAACGTCCCCTCCAGTACTTGACACACGCCTCGAAGCCTCGCCTCATCTCATAACATCACTACTGGTGGCCCTGTGCTGCGTAAGGCTAGTCTGAGCGCTTCCGGAGAAGTCCGCGCTAGCCGGACCCGAGTCAGACTGCCCTTTTCCTGTGATTCAGAAGGAGCTGAAACCAGTGTTTTTATTCTTCCTGCGATTCAAACTGAGTTGAAAACAGTGTCGAATGCCTACTGCAGCAGAGACAGAGAAGAGCTAATCCAGCTCTGCTAACCTAAACCTATCCGCAGACAGGCGGCCGTTAGAAGCCGCCAGACCCGTGACTGCCTGAGACGGAGAGACTCAGCAGCACCCAGGAGGTGCTGCTGGAGGCTGTGGCTACAAGCTAACCACTTTAGCTAAAAGGGAGACGTCCGATGTTGAGAGGACCGCAGCAAACAGCGGAGCTCCAACGCTAACTGCATCAAGGGCTGAAGTTAGCCTGTCTGCAGCAGCCCTCTCATGGCATAGCAGTGTGTGAAGTCCCTAGAGACTAGAGAGTATTGATGACAGGAGGTGAAATGCAGCTCCAGACGAGCCAAGCATGTGGTGACGTCATGACTACGCTTCTGATCCAATTGACTCATATTTACTCTGCATGCACCCGTCCTCCCCAAGTCAACACTTTTCTGTGTTCTTCTCAAGAACATACTCAGCAAGGACACAGGTCCGTACTCGCATTCTTGTTAATTGAGAAACGGACTAAATGTTTACAAAAAAAGTGTCAATGGAAAACTTTCCTTTCTTTTTCTCCCCTCGGATGCCCCCTGAATGGCATCCTGTTTATGTTTTTGCTAAGAGTATGGTACATAGATAGATATTAATTCATAGTAATGTCTGCTTAGCAACTGATTTAGGATTTTTTTTAAGGCAGAGTGAAACCAATTATTTTGACATTAATCTAATCAATTTAGCGTTTTTTTGGGGCCAATTCTGTAGGTAAATATTGGTTTGTCCTCCTCGTTTACATTATAAAGATGACACAAAGGCCACATGTGTTAAACAAGTAAAGAGAAATAAATTACAAATATTTATCAAGAAATCAAACAAAATATTAATAATGTTTATTAGTGGGGGCAGTAGTGCATGGCTGGTAAACACACAAATGAATTGCCTAATACATGAAAGCATCGGCCGATGCAATAGAAAAAAAGCTAACATTGGCCAAAGATAATGGCCGACCATAGCGTCGCTCCATATCTAGAAATATGCTCTGATTCCACATTAATTGATAATGTGTCTCCCACTAGTGGTCTGGAGCTCTATCATTGTGCTACTTGGCAGCTTTTCTTAGCTTGCAGTTGTTTTTGTAGTTTTCAGCATTTCCCCTTGGCATGTTTTTTGCGTGTTTGTTAGTTAGCATCATTTACATATTTTCAGCATGTTTCCACTTTGCTGCTGCAGCCTTTCTGAACTTGCTTTTGTTTTTGCTGCTTGCAGCATTTTTCTTTGCACATCTTTGTGTGTTAGTCCAATGTTAGAGTCTGCAGGACCTTATGAATTTGCTGTGATATAAATATAATCCTGCAGGGATTTTACCATATAAAATGGAAGAGAAGCAATTTAAATCAGACTTTTGTTCACCCAAAAAAATGACAAGTCACAATAATCTGAAACATGAGTTTTTTTTGGAAAGTTAGGAGCATGTAGGGCAAGGTTTTACTTCATCAGACGAGTGCAGCCATACACTTTAGGAAAGGTCAGCTCCATGCTGGGAAATGGTCAGAGTTACATCTGAAGCTGGTTCATTGTGTGTGATAGAGCAGTAATTTACTAAAAGACATGCACACAGATGTCTTTTACTTATGTTAACAATGACTCTTACGTGATAAAATGGGGATGGCCGCCCACTGTATCCTCCAGCTTCTCCAAAAAGGAAACATCACAAGTCTCTCCCGGTCTCAGGCACTCCTCGTCCTGAAACATAAAATCATTTGTCTCAGAAACCATGGATAGGTGGAAAGAGGAGACCACATGTAGCTACGGCACGTGCACAAGCAGTAACATACTAACCAGAATGGAGATGATGCCTTTGTGCTTCTCCTCTATCAGGTCGCAAATGATCTTGTTATCAAAGTACTGGACTGTCTCCCACTGCACTCAAAGGACACAAACGTTATATCGCTATGCGCTCATAGCTACAAGCAAAAAGAGTCCCAGTCGTTTGTTGTGACAACCAAACAGAAAAGAGGAAGAAAAACGGACTCACAGCGATTCCCTCGGTCTCATACTCCTCCTGCTCAGATCTGAGGGTGAGCTCGATGAAGAGCTGCTGAAGCTTCTCGTTGCAGTAGTTGATGCAGAACTGCTCAAAACTGGAGGAATAGTTAATGAATTATACAGACATGTGACACGTGACATGTATAAAAACCAGAGAAAGGAAGATCAGCCATACCTGTTGTGCTGGAGGACCTCAAAGCCATAGATATCAAGGAGCCCTATGACCGACGACCCTTTGCTGCTATAGATTTCCTCCTATATACATAAAATACACATCAGTGATAAAAACAGAGGAGCAGCCTTACAATAAAATTATTGGCTTTCCGGAGAGAGCTGCTATAGCTTGCACCTTCAGAGCAAGTGACTGGTTGATCTTCTCCACCAACCAGTTGAAGGTCCGGCCGTACACAGTCTTGGCCAGAGCATCACGGGCAGAAACCGCCTGCTCGAAGTTTAGCGGGCTGATCATCTGTAATCCACAAAGAAAGATCCGTCAGGGCTCACGGAACAAGTCACAGTGCGACGAAGATGCTTATGGAGTCATCTTTGTTCCATTATTGTGGCAGCCAAAGAAAACGTTTTGTAAATGGAAAGTTAGAATCCAGGAATGGGACTTTGAAACACCTCCTATTAAAAGGTTTTCTGTTTTCTTAGAAATGTGTCTATTAAATATATTGTTTTTTTTTACTTTATTTTTTCAAAATTTTTCTACAGATCACATTTTCTTCACATCAAGGCCAATACAGACGCTCCTCATCAATGAAAATGATGCCAATGTTGCAGACCAATAGAAATGTGTCTTTGCTCCTCACTCCAGAGGAAAACCGCCCCCAGAAGTGAAGAGAATCGGATATTGAAAAGAGAATTGAATTTGTAAATCTCAATCTTGAAATTAAAATTTAAACAATCAAAGCTGTAAAAATATTCTTTCGAAAAATAAAAATAAAAAATTCTAATTATATGGGAAATGAAATATATGAAAAGGAAAAACTGTAAGCATTCCTTAAAAAAAAGCTTTTTTAAGAGTTTCCTCTCTATGTTGCATCGTTTTCAAATTTCCATTTTCAAAATGTAATTTTTTTTCCAAAATTCCACTTTCCAAAGTGTGATCCTTGCTTGCTACAATAATGTAACAAACTTCCCTCCATACATGCATAGAGGACAATCACCTCCTCTCCTTTGGCTGTGAGTTTCTTATGAGTCAGCGCTTCCTTCAGGGCGCAGCCATCAACACCCAACAGCTGCAACACAACAGACACACATGCAGTCAGCTATGCTGCTCTTTGGCTCTTCTGAGCCTGAAGAAGTAGAGCTGTGAGTCTGCGTGTGCTCTGACCTTTGCAGCGTTTGATAGCTGGGTCTCAGTGGTGATATACGTTTCTCCTTCCTCCCCTTCCCCGAAGAGAGTGTTGCCCAGATGGAGGATGCTGCCGATGATGTTCAGCAGTTTCTGAGTAAAACAGACCAGAAAAAAAAGCTGTTTAGACTAAAAGGTTCCTAAAGTGATAAATATCCTATTTAGTAGATTAACTAAGCTGTGGTTTGGTTCCTCAGAACAGCAGATCCCAAACATTTAAGGCTGTGATCCCAAGAATAACAGAAATACGGAGCTTCCGGTCCTGTTGCAGACTTACTTAGTGTTTAGGGAGGGGGTTTGGGATTCAGCCTAGAAGTGATCCAAAGGCAGGAAGCACTGGCTTATGTCATTTTTAAATTATTTATTGGAAATGGGATAATACATTTCCCATAGTTTCATTATATTCAAATGTAAATATGCCAGTTAGCCATTGAGCCTATTTTCTATATGTAGTCCCAGGGCAGGTTAGTGTTTACAAAATGGATGGCCACAGAAAAGATAAAGGAAAGAGGAAAAAAAACAGAGACAATTGCAATAAAAAAACATCAGTATATCAGTAGAATGAAATTATAATTAGAACAGAGATTCAAACAGACATTTCAGAGATAAAATATTATTAAAAAATACACAACATGTCAACACTGTGACTGTAGGAGTCAAAGTTTCACTGATCTCCTGAAGGTTCCTGAGAGAAACTAGAAACTAGAGCAGTTTTCCTGAGAGGAGCAGAACAATCCCTTCTTCTGCTGCAGAGTCGTTCGTTCGTTTAAAGGGGTTAAAATCCTGCAGAGGAGGCAGCCCCAAACCACCTGATAATCCAATCAGATTTTCCCAGCCATGACATTTATATTTTGATAGAAACAACACAGATGGGTGTCAGGAGGTGTGTTGAAGCTGTCATTGCCAACAGAGGCTTTTCTACAAAGGTTAAAATACATTTAATTTAGTGTTCAATACTTTTCCCCTGTGCATTTCCACTTTATTACAAATAACTTCATTTCTGGACATCTGTGGTTTTATTTCATTGTATGTGTTGATTCCATGGATTGTTACCGACATCTGGTGAAAATGTCATGTCTATAGCGCCTCTAGAAATATATTTACTGAGAAAAATGGTGGCATGTGCAACACTTACTTCACCTGCTGTATATTTAATCTGCTTTAGTAGTTATGTTTTGTCATATTTTACATTGTGTTGCATCATGTTGGGTCTGGACAGCGAACTCAGTCCTCAACTACAATCTGTTTAGAAACAGTGGACCATAAACTGCTTCAAGAAAGAATCAAGGAAAAAGAGCTCAGGGCTTCACACTATCTGATTTATCGAAGATAAGACCAGTTACCATATATGACAAAATGATTCCTATGTTAAAGAAACCTGATTGAATAGTGGTATATTTTTTTCTAATTATTACCTGAACTTCATCTTCGGTGAAGCCGATCACGTCCAGGGCCTTCTTTACAGCCTTCCAGTTGTTCTTGTCACTTATGGAGCTCACTCTGGGACAGCTTCCCTACAGAAAATAACACCAAGCATGACTGTAACAGCACAATCCTCTGTTGGACAACAAGTCATTCAGAGAGCAGTAGTACTTTAACCAGGTAGCTGTAGCTGTGGGGGTTCCTCTCCAGGTTCAGCGTGGTGAGCAGGTCGTCATCCCCCCCATCCAGGAGCTGATAGAAGATGTGGAAGTTTCTTTCCCCGTGGTTCTGGTGCACGACTCGTGATTTCTCCAGGAGGTAATTCAGGATGTGACCACCTATTGTTGCGCCCTGGGAAAACAAACCGTTGAGAAGAGAAGGCAGCGATTGGATGTTAGTTAAATGCTGAAACTTTCTGGGATTTGTTGCCATACTAGAGAAAAAAAAACATAATTTACTTTGAAGTCAAACTGGATATCCATGTACTTCCCAAAGCGGCTGGAGTTGTCATTTCTCAGCGTTTTGGCATTACCAAAAGCCTGCATGAAGATTCAACAAGTCAGCGTGGGACACATGACCAACAGGAAGCATTTAAAAGGCAGCAGATCATGCACCTCCAGGACAGGGTTGGACTGCAGGAGACGATCACCGAGGGTCACCATGTGGTCAGATGTGGGGCAGGTGACGGCATAGTAGAGCAGGATCTTCTTGGAGGCCTCAGTTTTACCTGCTCCGCTCTCACCTGATATAAGAATGCACTGATCCCTCCTCTCTGTGCGCATGGCCCGGTAGGTGTTGTCTGATATTGCATAGCTTTAAGGAAATAGATTACAAACTAAGCTTTATCAGCAAAAAGAAAAGAAACAAAGAAAATGATGCTTGTTGTATTAAAGCAGGGGTCCTAAAACCAGGCGTCACGACAATCACAGTATAGTGACCCCTTTGATATACGGAGGACCAAAATATAACTTGAAATAAATAAACATTCCATGAAACAAGTAGCTGTAAAATGTATTTATTTATATAATACGTGATTTATATTACCATTATATACCACTATATGTAAAGTGCACAATTTAATAAATCTATAAAGAATGGGATGCATAGATGTGAAAATATATTTGCATGTGTACATTGGTGTATAGGCATGCATGGGTATGTAAATATATATATATATATATATATCATATTCCTTTTCTATCTATCGTCTATCTATCTATCATCTATCTATCTATCTATAAAATATTTTCAGCACTGTATAGGAAAATTATGCGGAGCATTTTCCTGTTACTGTTACATGTACAGTATGAACTATTGCCAGAGTCAATATGGTCTGCTGCACATTACAATCTTTTTGGAATCACATTAATATTTGTATGTTTCACTTATAACTCATATTCAATGATCACAAAAAAATATAGTGCACAGAATATAAAAATTCAGGAAAATAAACCTTTAATATCACATTTCTGACTTTAATGACTCAGTCTATTTGCCCTCAATTTGAAGAGGTAAATAAGATGTTCTACCAATAAAATGATTATTCTTGTCTTTTAAATTCAGATAATTAGATGGTTTACGAAATAAGATAATGGGGTATTTTTTTCTTATTTTTAATGTAAATAATTTTATTCTATTTACATTTTTTCTTTCCTGCTTAATTAGGAGGAAACACACATATTTCAAGAAAAAAATTGCTTGCATTATTTTATTTTATTAAATTGAAAAGTAGGCCAACAGCAAATGGAATTAGAGACAAAGGGGAAACATGCAGCAAAGCTCATCAAGCCTCTATACATGGACTGCATGCTTAACCCCTATACCACAAACACATTAACTTATTTAACTTTCATTTGTTGCAGCGTACCAGAGCACATCTACTGTAACCCTAACCTAAACCTAAATGCAATTCACACCTTAGTCCTAAACCTAACTGGCAGCAAAAAAAAAAAGAAGGGAGGACCAGGAAAATGTCCTCAGTTTGATGGTGAAGTCAGTAAACGGTCCTCAGTCTGATGCAAAACCTGCAGCACACACACATGCTGATAGCAATTAACCAACCACTAGCAAATCCTGAATCGGGTGTCGTGTCTCAACAAATTTTTTAACTAATTAGGAACATGCTGTGACTCACATGTGAGGAGATATTTCATAGAAGCTGACCCCTCGGTAACGCTCCATCTGCTGCTTGGAGTAAATCTCCAGCTCCTTGTATGGGTTCACTGACACCAGCACCGAGCCAATATATGTCTAAAGGGAAGAGGAATCCTGTTCAAACATCTCCACTAAGTGACTTTTGTTTTTTTTTGTGACGCATTTAAAGGGAAGCGGTTCTAATTACATAGATCAGGTTTTCCTTGAAACGTCTCCGCAGATTCTCGATGAAGGTGGCCTCGCTATTGTAATTTTCCAGCAGGACAAAGTCCTGCACTCCGACCCTGTCCCGGGCAGTCAGGGCGCTCTCCATCACCAGGCGAACCCGGCCTTCATCCACTTCCTACGGAAAAATGGCATGGAGCAGAAAATGGAAAAAAAAAGTCAGAAAAGTTACAGACAGTGATTATTTATGCCTAAATACCTAAAATTGACAGTGGGTGGCTTCATCTGTTCAAATAGAGTCACAGGTAGCCACACAGTAGGTGTCTTGATTAGGATTTAAACATCCAGTTTGTGGCCGTTGCAGTTTTATGCTTTATGCTCTATAGTCACAGAACCTCAAGTGGTCGTTATTGGATCCAGGAGGAAGACGTGTCAACTCAGACCCGATAACCAGCCTCTCAGGGGCTAAGGTTTGTTTTGTTTTCTTTAATACAAGTCATTACAATAATCATATCATATTTCTCTGATCCTAGCTAGAGTGGTTCAGGTTATCCTGAGCTATCTCTATAGTCATATAGTTATGCTGCTATAAGCTTAGACTGCTAGAGGACATAGGGATCACTTTTCATCATTCTGCTTTATTCTATCTCTATTCTCTCATTCTGCAGAATATGTTAGTTCAATCTCCAACGTTATCCTCGCTCTGCTTTTTCTGATAGTAGCATTATCTGGTGTGTTCCCGTATGGCTGTGACTCCATCCTGGAGAGAAATATGACCTGTACTGCTGCTATCAACACCTTGGTTTATAGATGTTGGAGCCTGGTCTGTTTACAGTGTTTAGTACGGGTATTCACCTAGATATAGCTATGGGCTAAGCTTTTAGATGTTCTCTCTGTCGTCCCATTGAGATGAAAACTGGCTCAGAGCTCATCTGCTTAACTGTTTCTTTTCCTAGACAGAGCCTCGTGAGGAGCTAGTTCATTGTTATCAGAAAGTATTTATAGAACAGCGCTCCTGTGTTTGTTTTGTATCTCTGGTTCTTTCTGTATTTCAGTTCTGTCTCCTTGAACCCCAGTCGACCTCAGCAGATGCTCCACTCACAAAGCCTGGTTCTGGTTCTGTTGGAGGATTCTTCCTGTTCAAAGGGAGTTTTATCTCTCTACTGTTTCTGCATGCATGCAGATTTTTTTTAGTTAGATAGGAAACTTTTAAGCAATCTGAGTGTATCAACTCCATATGTTGCAAGTTGTACAGCCTAACCATGACCCTAACCATTACAGGTTCATACCTAACCCTAACCACAACCTAAACTCAATTTACACCTTAGTCCTAAACCTGACCCCTGACCCAAAGGAGATAACACTGCCATATAGGGACCATTTGAATGTCGGCATGTGTACCTGTAGGTCCCCACAATGTAAATAAAACAAGAACTAATACACACTTTGAATCATTACAAAGCTATTAGTCAAGAACAATAACATTTCAACATCAACAATCAATCAAATAAACCAAAGTTATTGCTTTTGTTTATTTTTACATGATTATTTAGCATTTTTAAGCATTTTAACATTAAAGTTTATTCTTTAATGAAAGTTTTCTGCTAGATCTCAACATACAGTACACATTATGTTCCTAACATGTAGGTACCCTTTGTGGCCAGCAGAGGGCACCCGTTCTATCTGACTCATACTTGGGTTCTCTACTGTGACCACACCAACATCTGGTGCTCAGAATAACAGTTTTTGCCAAAAACATTTGAAAAAGTGTGATTAAGTCAAACAGAGACGCAACAGCTATTGAAAACAATTTAAATACTTGTATATGAAAAAAAAGGTGTTAGAGTTCAACCTCCCGCTGCCCAGGGGAAACAATATAGATGTTTAAAGAGTCCTTCTTCTGCTATGTGGAGGTGAGATAGAGCATTAAGATGTACGTACAGGCGACACACTGTACCACTATAAAGACATGTTTACATATCAACGGCAACCATGATGGCAAACACAACGGAGACAGCCTCATTTTTCTAGCCTCAGTCAGACTGTTGCCCTTACATGCAAGCACACTTGCAAAGAGGTCATGATATCTGTAGATACTTACTGGTGAAAGTAATCCAAAGACGTAATTCAGAGTGAAATTATTCAGCCACACCCCAAGTAAGCTTAGAGCACAGTGTGTTTAGTACTAAAGGCTTGGTCACAAGAGAAGCCCTTCTGTTACACATCCATGAAATGGAAAAAAAGAAGCAGAAAGTGGAACAAAGGGGGCCAGATTTCCACAGGCTTTCTGCTTTTCTTCTCTCTCAAGGGTCTCATTTGGCCTGTTAATGCTGCTAAGAGGTCATTATCTCTGGACCCTTAGTGCAGGAAAGTCAGTACAAAAAACATGTGAAGACAACAGTGGAAGAGAGCCAAGAGCAGAGGAAAGTCAGTAAACACTTCCCCTGCAGCCGCTCCTCTAGGTTTTACCTCCAGAGTATATTGTTCTCCCACTCACAGCTGGCCTTCCTACTTATAGTACATATGAAATGACACATGTAAGGAATGCTTAGATCACAGTCTGGGAATATGCCACCTTTTTTACCTACACATACCACAGCAGAGCACAGACTTATACACCGATAAGTTGCAAAGGGTTTACATCACTCAATGAAGAAGCAACACGGACATCCATCAGTTGAGGAAACTTTATTTTCTTTAATCCGTCATAGTTTATTGTTTACTGATCATTAAAACAGTCCAGGAATAAAAAAAAAAAACTGATTTAAGGCTAAGTCATGTATTTTAATAAGTCCAAAGTTAAGACTGTTAGAGAAGACAACTTTAAGCCTAAATTTGTGATCAATGTTTGGTCTCAACTGAAATTCTTTGATCAAGATTGTGTTTTTACAGATCGTATCATCATGGCGGGCTTTACCCTGGAGTGAGGAATGAAGAATCGTTTCTATTGGTGTGCATGGATGATGAAGCGTTTTTCCTGGACCAATAAAAGTGAAGAATGTGATTTTTAAAAGGTATTTTTAAAAGAATGTAGTCTGTAAAACCTCATCTAAAAATAATAATAAAGGATTAATTTTAAAATAGAAAATTTAGAAAAAATTTTAAAAAATAGGACCAGAATATATTTTTTTTTCTGAATTAAATAACATAATGATTTTTCCTGTGGTATATCTGCATTGAGTAGTTCCGTGTTGCCCTGTGATGGATTGGTGATCTGTTCGTTCGCCCATAGACAGCTGGAGAGAAGCACCAACCGTCCCCCCCCCCCCCCCCCCCCCCCATATTTTTACCCCCATGGACAACCAGATGGTCACCCTGAATTATAAGGTCAGAATGTTGCAAAACCTGAAGATGCTATAGCCTCTGTAGTGACAGGATAATAAAACATTTTTGTCTCCAACATGCATGGTGGTGCAGTGGGTAACAGCAAGAAGGTTCCGGGTTCGATTCCTGGCCTGGGGTTCTCTCTGTGCATGTGTGGGTACTATGGCTTCCTCCCACAGTCCAAAATTGGCATCTCTAAATTGTCCTTAGGTGTGTGTGTGTGTGTGCGTGCATGGTTGTGTGTCTTTGTGTGTCGCTATGTTGCCCTGCAACACACTGGCAACCTGTTTAGGGTGTACCCTGCCTCTCGCCAATAGACTGCCGGAGATAGGCACCCACCCCACCGCAACCCTGTTAAGAATTAAGTGGGAGAAAATGGATGAATGCCTCCAACATAATTAAATCAAATACCTCTTGGGAAATAATTACCGTATGGTCAAACAGCCCTAACTGCCAAAGCACAGAGGAGGTAGAATGATGCTGAGAGATTTGTTTGAGAAGTAGGTTGGACTACTTTCAAATCATCCAGCTGCACTTCCTGTAAATGACTACAGGGTTTAAACCTGAACAGAGGTAGATTTTCCATCAGAGAGATGAATCCAAACACAAAAAATGGATAAAGAAGGATTATATTCAAGCTTCTAGAATGACTAATGTACTATAAAATCACAGCCTGGGGTTAAAAGCTTGGTTTGTAAAACTCAACCAGTTTGAAATAACTTTACCAGTTCCAGGGGTGGAAAGTAACGAATTAAATTTACTCACGCTACTGTAATTGAGTACTTTTTATGAGTAATTTGTAATTTTCTGAGTAGTTTTTGAAATATGTAATTTTTATTTTTACTGGAGTAAATTTTAACCTAAGTAGTTTTACTTCGCTACATTTACAACCCCCTCACGTTACTGAGTAAAAAAAAATCAAATAAAATACTGATGATGAAAAAATTTAATGCAGCCGGAAATTTAAACCCCTGTGTCACGGAACCGACACTTAATCACCATAATTAATCTTCATTAATTAATAGAAGAAGACTTTTGACTTTTAACAGCACTTTATTTACACAATTCAAACATAAACAATTGATGTAAAAAAATAAGTGACAGTTAAAAATCACTATTAAAGTAAAACAAATGTCATTTAAAATCATTAAATGAGGAGCTTGTTATTAACAGTGGGATCCTGTTGCCTTTTAGTTTCATTTCTGGTATCTTTTGGGCATTTAATTTTGTGTACATTTTGAAAACTTTACAATTTAGTTTAAATTTCTTTATTCCTATCATGGTGTTTTCTGTTGGACAGTAGAATTGAAAATTGTTTGCACTTTATGGTACAGCTTGTGACTGTCCTTGTGCTGTGAGGAAGTATGTTCCTTAGCCCAGTTGATCTTTTGCAAGTGTGGATGTCCACTGAAATATGCCTTGAAATCGATTGAAACACCTTGTGGTCAATTTGATTCATGACTCATCCTTTTTTGCATTAAATAACTCAAAGTAACTAAGTAACTTTTACTCAAATTACATTTTAAATGAAGTAATTTTGTACTTTTACTTGAGTAAATTTTGAGATGGGTAATTTTACTTTTACTCTGAGTAAAATTTAGGCAAAGTAAAGATCCTTTTACGCAATTACAATTTTTTAGCACTCTTTCCACCTCTGACCGGTTCCACCAGGAGGAATTATAAACTGTGCCGCAAGAATATTGACTGAAACCTGTTGATTAGTTGTCTTTACAACCTCTTCAAAGGAAGGTATCTAATTATCAAACGGGTGTATGTATGTTTATATTTGAGCCTGTATATACAGGTGCTGGTCATAAAATTAGAATATCATGAAAAAATAGATTGATTTCAGTAATTCCATTTAAAAAGTGAAACTTGTATATTATATTCATACATTACATACAAACTCATATATTTCAGATGTTTATTTTGTTTAATTTTGATGATTACAAATGACAACAAATGAAAATCTCAAATTCATCATATCAGAAAATTAGAATATTACTGAAGACCAATAAAAACAAAGGATTTATAGAAATGTTGGCCAACTGAAAAGTATGAACATGAAAAGTATGAGCATGTACAGCACTCAGTACTTAGTTGGGCCTCCTTTGGCCTGTATTACTGCAGCAATGCGGCGTGGCATGGAGTCGATCAGTCTGTGGCACTGCTCAGGTGTTATGATAGCCCAGGTTGCTCTAATAGTGGCTTTTAGCTCTTCTGAATTGTTGGGTCTGGTGTATTGCATCTTCTTCTTCACAATACCCCATAGATTTTCTATGGGGTTAAGGTCAGGAGAGTTTGCTGGCCAATTAAGAACAGGGATACCATGGTCCTTCAACCAGGTACTGGTAGCTTTGGCACTGTGTGCAGGTGCCAAGTCCTGTTGGAAAATGAAATCTGCATCTCCAAAAAGTTGGTCAGCTGCAGGAAGCATGAAGTGCTCTAAAACTTCCTGGTATGTGGCTGCGTTGACCCTGGACCTCAGAAAACACAATGGACCAACACCAGCAGATGACATGGCACCCCAAACCATCACTGACTGTGGAAACTTTACACTGGACTTCAAGCAACGTGGATGAAGTGCCTCTCTTCTTTTCCTCCAGACTCTGGGACCTTGATTTCCAAAGGAAATGCAAAATTTACTTTCATCAGAGAACATGACTTTGGACCACTCACCAGCAGTCCAGTCCTGTTTCTCTTTAGCCCAGGCAAGACGCTTCTGACGCTGTCTGTGGTTCAAGAGTGGCTTGACACAAGGAATGCGACAGCAGAAACCCATGTCTTTCATACGTCTGTGTGTGGTGGTTCTTGAAGCACTCACTCCAGCTGCAGTCCACTCTTTGTGAATCTCCCCCACATTTTTGAAGGGGTTTTGTTTCACAATCCTCTCCAGGGTGCGGTTATCTCTCTTGCTTGTACACTTTTTTCGACCACATCTTTTCCTTCCCTTCGCCTCTCTATTAATGTGCTTGGACACTGAGCTCTGTGAACAGCCAGCCTCTTTAGCGATGACCTTTTGTGTCTTGCCCTCCTTGTGCAAGGTGTCGATGGTCGTCTTTTGGACAACTGTCAAGTCAGCAGTCTTCCCCATGATTGTGTAGCCTATAGAACTAGACTGAAAGACCATTTAAAGGCTTTTGCAGGTGGTTTGAGTTAATTAGCTGATTAGAGTGTGGCACCAGGGGCCATCAATTTTGAACCTTTTCACAATATTCTAATTTTCTGATATGATGAATTTGAGATTTTCATTTGTTGTCATTTGTAATCATCAAAATTAAACAAAATAAACATCTGAAATATATGAGTTTGTATGTAATGTATGAATATAATATACAAGTTTCACTTTTTAAATGGAATTACTGAAATCAATCTACTTTTTCATGATATTCTAATTTTATGACCAGCACCTGTATAATATTCACTGTAATATTCACATTTGTGATCTTATGAAGATCTAGATCTTGTAAATTTATGCCGATGATGGCTCTATGCAATGCTCTCACCAGCATTGTGAGTCAAAGTTACAAAAGCGTTACAATGGGTCTATTTTACAGGAACCAGTTCCTTCTGACTTTGATTCTCTGCAGTGCAAAACACAGCCTGGAAGGCCCTGTTAATTACGAGTCATGAGTCCACTTTTTGTTCACTCAGTTCCAAGAATCACATCACTGAACCAAAACAACTTGTAGCTATAAGAGACCATTAGCTAAAGCTGCAGTCATAGCCACAAGTTAAAGGACTGATGGAAATCCTGTTTTTAAAGATCATAGCTGGAACAATTTTCATCAAAATTATTTTCCCACAAATAATACATCCAAAGAACTTCTAGAGCATTGAAGATAAAAAATTTAAACATTTCTGGAACACTATATAAATAATTGTTGTTTCTTTGTTTCTTTAACTGGTCCAAAATATCTTAATGTTTATTCAGGTTATCATGCCAATGTGGACAGAAAAGGATTCTGCTCCAATAGGAATAGTAGGTTAAAGACATGGGAGACAGAGCTCAGGCGTTAATAGATATTGGCAGCTCAATGGTTGAGCTGAGAAATGTCTTCTTCTCTCACTTACATTGCTATGGTTTTAGCAAACAAGAAAAAACTCAATAAAGAAGCAAAATGAGAGTAAACATGTGCCAAGTTTTAGAGCGTTGGTGCCGTTTTAGGGAAGCTAAGAGGCTCAGAGCCACACAGAGGTTGCTGCTTTTCTTCTGGACAGGTAGGTTTAATGTTTGGTTTGATTTGTGTTACCATTAGTGGGCCTCATAGCCAAATGGCAAACAGTGGAGCAAGAGAGCGCCACTTACTGGCTGGGAGGACTTAAACTTTTAGTTTTTATGGCAAAATTTTTTATTGGGTCCTGATCTTCAGGCAAAGGCAGTGAGCTGTAAAGGTATTGAGAGTTACGGAAAATTAAGTCATCACAAAATCGTATTTTTTGTTTTTCTATGCCTTCTACTAATTAAGCTCCTAACAGCTGCCATCAGAATCCAGAAGGAGTGACCAAAGTCCTTGTGAATTGCAGCTAACTTCAGGAAACATGCTGTCATTTTAGCTGAGTCTAACAATTTACTTTTTGTCAAATGTTAAAGGAGAAGTCAGGTCAGCAAGGAATGATCAATGGATCATTATCTATACCTAAAACTAATACGTTTGTGGTGATTTAATAAATTTAGCGTTAATCGGTAAAAAATAAAAACAATAATTTTGTTGCGATCACTGAGTCCGGGAGCTGCCATTTTTGCCCAAATATAGTAACACCTCACTCCTGACATCTTCTTGCAGTGATGTCATGGTGCGGTAAGCCTAGCACCATTCTCCCCCGCTTTACAAGCAAAATCAGTGGGAGCTACTAGACACATCTGCGATTAACAACAATTATTTAAGATTTTGAGAGAAGTTAACCATTGAAACTCAGAGAGCTATGGTTAAAGTGACAATACCCAGGTGCATGGCAGTTAGATGTTGTAATACATCGGGTAAAGTAAAGAATTGTTATTTCATTTTTCCGATTCCTGATCCTCCAAGGACGGGTTCATCGTTGGATTGCCAACTTGAAGAGGGAGGATTTGCCATCAAACTTCTGGCCAGAGAAAAAACACATAATATGTAGCCAACAGTTGGAAGAATGTTTTCAAGATGACTTGGATAATAGTGTGTTGTGACAAACACCAGATAGAGCCTTGGGACTGGGCTCAACAGCTGGTACCGCACCGTGACGTCACAAACCGGTGGGTGGCAGTAGTGTCTCCAGTAAAGCACATTCAAATAAAATTACTCTTAATTAAAAACACATCATTTATTGAACAGTATGTAATAATTTCATATTTAAAGTAGTAGTAGTAAACCTTTCCTTATTAAAAAAAACTTTAGGGCATTTTTCATTTGAAAGAAGAGCATTAAAGGGATCCTTGATTACTATTACTGTTGCTATAGACTGTATTTAGGACATATTTATTTCCTATCTAAATTACAATGCAGTAAAAATACTATTAGTTGTTTAGTTTCATTAAACTGAAAAAAAAATGTCACTCGAATGTTGTTTACTCTGCAATGCATTCTGGGCAAACAATGTATGCTAGGTCTTGTGTTACTAGCTCTGTCCATCCAAAGCAACAGTTTGAACGAGAGCGTGTTTAATTGATGAGGATGTAGAAACCTATGGTGACCAGACGTCCTCTTTTTTCCGCACATGTCCTACTTTTCATGCCTAAAAAAAATCCGGGGGGAATTTCAAAATAGTTCGGGATTTTGGTCGACTACAGTGCATAGCGGAGTGTTTTTTTTTTCCTCTCTCGCGCTGCTCCCATGTCCCTCATCTCGGTGTAACATCATCAGATCTGTCGCTTTGAGATATCTGATTTGCGGTCGCATTTCACTGCTTTGAGAATAGCTACATGGTTGGAGGAGAGACTCACAGCAGCACTCAGTGAATATTAACCAGCAGATACTTTGATGTAAAAGTAGAAGTTAGGAGACCGTAGCCTGACGTAGTCCGACTGAATTCTAGTCAGAATATGAGTCTGATACTGCTCCATAGAGCTGTGATTATGCGGCATGTTTCGAACGAACCAGGAAAAAAAAATGCCCCTGCACTCAATTGGATAGACCTATAACCAATAAGAGCAACGGAGTGCGTGACGTATGTTAAGCGAGGCATAGTTGTTGTCCACAAAAATCAAAGCGTGCAGTTGCACGCCTATAATAAGAAGATGAGACTTAATCGCGTTTCTCTGTTCCTCTTTTAAAATTAATTTGCTGTCGATATCTTCTAGAACAGACCTAATAGCAGAATCTACTCACCTAAACTCTCCAGCGGCAGCCATTATTGTTGTCACCCAAGCGCGCATTGGTCACGTGGTTGATTACGTTACTGTTGGTCATCTGTCCATCATCGTATAAAGCCCGCCCTGACAATTTGATTGGATCGCCTGACAGTGGGCGATAATACTCGCGCTACTATGGAGCAGAGCCAGACCGAACTTCCCGACCTCAAACTTTGTGGGCGGGACTAAGTTCGGAATGGCACCCAGGCTAAGGAGACCGGTTGGTTAAAATAATTAGAAATCACGCCGCCGAAAAATCTGTTTGTTAGACATACAGAGCTTTTTCAGCTAAAAATTGGCAACAGATTGTAAGTTTAAACAAGTTGTTAATATAACGTAAGAAGCTTGGGAAGACATAGTTTGTTCTTCTTTACTAGCTAAAAAATCTTGGCTTCCCAGAGGACCATGACTCCCAGTTACAGGTTAAAATGAACATGTTTTTTATTGTATAGACAGAATGTTGGGTTAATTAATTGTACATAAGTTATTCTACTTTAATCATATTACTTTAATCATATTATACTTACACATTTTGTTATCTCTATCTTACTCATATTACAAAGAGTGTTAAAACATTTAGTTTTGTTTGCTGTGTCATTAATGTTTTTTAAGTCTGTGCAGGAGGGATGCTGACTGCGACTGCTGTTAACAGATGTCGTTAAGGGTGTGGAAGAGAATGGAGAACTGTGCAACTAGATAAGGAGAGGGGTTCTCCTTATCCTATGATGTTGTATGATGTTGTATGATGTACGAAAATTCTGGTTTCAACTGGGTTCTGTTCCCTCCCCCTTTAGCGGTTGAAACCACATTGTAATCAGGGCGTTTCTTCAATAAAGGGCTTGGAGAGCAGATACTGCTTCAGAGTGGGTTTGAAGTTGTAACTGAATGCAGTTTCTGATCCCCTCTCCTTGCAAGTAAAATATACTAAATTCTCTGTGTCATTCTTTGTGCAGGTTGCTGAATAAGGTGTTTGGTGTTCAAACCTAACACAGAATCAGACTGCAGAGCTTCTACATATCTTGAAATTTTGTTTCTGGCATCATTATATTAGTAAAGACATTTATAAATATTTTTAAACAGAGCACCGAGAGAAGTAGACAGAGCTTCAGATTTAAAGGTGAAAGAGATTTACCGGGATATGCAACACGCAATAAAATATATCTCCAAGTTTACCAAAAAGTTTACCAGAAAAAAAATATGCTATGCTATAGCTATTTAAAATGAAGCATATCCAATATTTTTCTGGATGGAATTAAAATTGTACTTATAGGGATGCATGATATATCAATTTTGGCATTGGAATCGGCTGTTATTAATTATTTTTTTCATCCATTTATGTTTTTGGGCCCTATAGTTGTAATGCACTAAAAGGCATCTCTGTAATATCTATAAATATCAGTGTGTTGTGATCTTGTGTTCTTAAAAATAGGAAAGCATTCAATAAATATACATTTGAGACAGTCAGTCAGACAGTTATCAAAGACTTTGCCTATTCAGCCAGCCCAACAATTCTCTTTAACAACCCCCATTTCAGAGACATAGAAAGGTATGGGATATTGCAGGCTAACAAAGAACCCAAATGACCCCCATTCCAAAGGGGTGGACCCATTCTGTCACGATTTGGTGTTGGACTGAGGACCCAAATGCAGAGGCACGTTGGCAGAGGTGAATTTAGGTGGGTTTAATGAGGTCCACAGGTACAGAGGCAGGAATCAAAAAAATCCAACAAAAATAACAAACAAACCAGAACCAAGGAGACATCTGGGGAAACCAAACTCTAGGAGCCAGGGAGAGACGAGGTAAGCAGACAGACGTTAGACGAGGATCCAGCAAACAGGAACTGAAGAGGGAGGGTTTTAAAGGGACCAGAGACAAAGAGAGGGCTAACGAGGGGATTGAAAACAGGTGAGGACAGAGCAGAAAACAGAGCTAGTGATAGAGGACACAAGGACAGCAGAGGACAACAAATGGAAAACCTGGAAGACAGGAACTAACAAGAAAACAACAAAATAATAATTAAACACTAAAACAAGGAGCAAAGTAAAGCTGAATAGTCTAAATAAACATAAAACCAAGACTGTGACATATTCGTCCGTTTCAATTTGCATTTTTCTAGCTAAAACAAGGGTTTGTTTGGCTACTGTATAAAGCCTCAAGCTCAACGCTATTTCTGATATTTTGAATGAAAAAATTCCCGTATGGGAAGCGAAATGTCTTCAAACTTGGAAACAGAGTCCAGTGGATTGTTGTTGTTTTTTTAAACCTTTTTTGGTTAGCCTTCCCATGTTTACTCTATAGGCTGCAGTCCAGTTGAACCTAACTGTGTCATCAACCCAGCATGCATTGCACAGGTGAAAAACAATGGTGACCTCCTTGGGGAAAAAAATGTAAGACATATGTAATTTTTGAATTAATTATGAGTCACGCAGATTCCTTTTTTTAAGGTGAGAGCAAATTGAAAACATATTTCAGCCATCATGTTCAACAAGTCTTGGATTCCTCTAAGGTGGGAAAGAATGTGTGACAAGTACCATAAATGTTTCCAAAAATGGATCTGAATAGGATGTTGATGCCAATAGTACATAACATAGAGGTGTCACTCATTACCATCAGCTTTGAGAGGACTGGAGTAATGACAGTTTCTCCAATGAAAGCTAAATCTCAGGGAAGGAAAGATGAATTATCCTGTGGGTGTGATGTCATCCTGCCAGTGCGACATCCTGGATCCTATTCTAGAAGAACTTCCCCCAGGAACAAAGAAGATATGTCATGATGAAGCTACCTCTTCCCAGTATGAGAGAGTGTTGCTTTTAATGGCAACAGGGATAAAGGACCAGATCAGCCATCAAAACACTGACATATCCACCTCCATAGAGGCGAGTCAACTCTATTCCTCCGAGGTAGAGATGGAAACAGAAAACAGTGTGGCTGCCCTACAGGCCTGCAGAAAAGAACTGTCTTTGGCAGATATAGCTGCAGGATCTGACTGCGACTAGCGTATGGCTTTGGTGGAATTTGTAAGCTTGTAGGTGCAGCTGCAGTGACAGGGGGGTGAGGAGCAGGACTTGGCTCCAGGCTCTGCTGGGCCGACTACATACGGATTGCATTCCTTATAAGGTCTGCCACACTTCTGTGTGTCCTGTGGAGAGCTGGTCTTCTCTACCCCTGATGTGCTGGAGGGCTGAAAATAGTGGAGAAATCCCAAATTGATTCCACTTTAGTTTTAGATAGAGCCTGAGCAAAATGCAGAATGAATCACAAGGCAGGAAAGGGGAATTTGAGAGTGAGTCACAGCTCTGTTTTGCTTTCCCCTTAGTGATGCCTCCATGCAGGGTCGGAGGGCAAACAATTCAAAAACAGAGGAATTCAAATCTGTGTGCAGCAGCGAATGGAACAAAGAGCATCCTGAGCTGGATCTTACCCTGCTTTGGTACCTCATCCTGTCCTGTTACAGCTGGGTGGGGGTACAGCAGTGGTTTCCCCTCAGGCGTCTCTTCCTCAGCTGCTCCTTCTCATTCACCTTACCAACAGGCAGCACAACTTGGCCACTTTCTCCGGGTCTTCTTGGCTTCCTCCTCGTCCCACTACCTTTCCCTGGTCCGGTCCTGTGAGGATACAGAACACACTCAAGCTCCTCTTGTTTACACCTTCAATTCATTTTGTTCGCTCCTGACAGTTCAAAGCGGAGGGCCACAGCTGTATGAGTTCCCTCTCTCTGCAGACATCAGGGCAGGAACTCCACCAATACGTCACACTGAAGAAGGAAAAAAAAAAAGGCAAGGAAAAGTATGCTACTGGCTGCAAAGAAAAAAAAAAAGAACCGGACAACAGAGAGTGCCTGGAAAAAGTTACTAACATCCTCAAACTGCTAAGATGTAATCACTGTTGAGCTTTTTTTTTAAAGGTGGGGAAAAGCACAGAAATAATATGAGATCTCTTTACATTCCCTTTCTTCTGTCCTCCCCTCCCTGTTTGGTGGGATCCCTCCCTTTTTCTCCCACAAGCTGAGACAGATTCACATCCACTGTGAGTTATGGAAATGTTTTTTTTTTGTTTTTTTTTAAGTCGGCACATCTCCTTGTGACTTTTCTCCTATTGACAAAACCAGTGACGTGCGGTCAGGGGAGGCAGGTGAGGCAGTGCCTCACCAGCCATCATGGAAAGAAAGAAAATATATAATCATAAAGTAATTTAAATTGTTATATTCATCCGGTGGTTTGTACTAAAAAATATTCATTTTTCATGTAGCTTCACCAATTTCGATTTTTATTTGTTCAAAATCGCTGAATTTTCTTATTTTCCCATTCAAATGCTTGGAAGCGATGCCGGTGAGGCAGCAGCGAGCTCTGCCTCACCTTGGATTGCGCAACCCCTGGCTCTGCGCTGGCTGCAAAGCGGAGAGAGCATGTTGCTGTACGGCGTCAATAAAATGGTTTAAACAAATGTAATATGTGAACTTATTTCTAATAATTTGGCTTATGTATATAATGTACAGAGCTTTTTGTCACCAACTGTGTTTGTGTAACGTGTTTCGTGTAATGAGCGATTATAAACGGCAGAGAACAAGTTCGAGGTGAGGCAGGCAGTTCTCTTGCCTCATGGCAGGGGGTGCTCAAGAGACTGAAAACATAAGGCAGGAACAGGACGGATCAAGGAAGGCTTTCTTCCCTGGCAGTGATCTCCATTGAGACAGAGAGACTTTTAAAACTGAAGGAAGATAAGGAGGACTTCTATTCATTTATAAGTAAAGGTAAGACAGTAATAACATTTATTTTGTTTTGTTTTTTAAGGAAATGTGTGTTTTGTGAGCTACAGTTTGTATGTGTAAGGATGCAGAAGTGAAACATAACCTGTAAACTGCTGTCAATCTATGCATCTATTTGCAAATCTGATTCTGATGACGTCAGTGCCTCACCAGCTATGAACCTCACCGCACGTCACTGGACAAAACAGCTTGCATTGTTTAAAAACAGAGGTCTGCAGATACTTGTTAGTCATGGTAACAATCATAAATCTTATGCACATACAGTATTAATTTAGCTCTGTGCTGTGTGTTTGAATTATGAAATTCCTTTCTGATTATGCTTCCTTCCCACTTTGGCCCTTTTTAAGGAGCGTGCAATCAGGGCCAGATGGCCTCTGTAGAGGAACAGCACCCTCTTCTGGTGTTTCATCTTTCCTCTTCTGATCTGCTGCATTCCCGGGCCAGCACCACCAAACAACCAACCATAAAGGAATCAGACTCTTTATCCTTCAGTTCTACCACTTTTAGATGTGCTTCAAGTCTGAACAGAAAAAAATAAAATCACTTAAAAGTTGGTTGAAAACCATTTAGAACGTGTGTGTCAAATTATTTTTTTGTTTCCTGACTTGCTGTCCTTTAACTTTCTCAATAAAAGCATCCCCACAGCATGATGCTGCCACCATCATGTATTTGCTTCGGCCCATGTTTCTTTGATCTTTACTCCAGAGATTTAATTTTGGCTTCTTCCGACCTGAACGCCCTCTGTCTGGGGTTCAATTCAATTCAGTTTATTTATATAGCACCACTTCACAGTATGTGTCATCTCAAGGAACTTTACAGAGACAATTCAACCAGATCATCCAGTCAGATTGGTTCTAAGTTTTCTATCTAAGGAAAAACAACTGATTGCATCAACTCATCACTACAATAAAAGACAAGCCAAGCTCCAACAGCTATTTCGAAGGCAGCAGCACAGCTGATATTTCTCTACAGGATGGAGTCGCAGCCATACAGGAACAGACCAGATGTAGCTACTGTGATGAGAAAAAGCAGAGAGAGCATAATACTAGAGATTGAATTAACAGATACTGCAATATTGGGCGAACAGAGATAGAATAAAGCAGAATGATAAAATTGGTCCCTATGTCCTCCAGCAGTCTAAGCCTATAGCAGCATAACTATAGAGATAACTAAGGACAACCTGAGCCACTATAACTAAAAGCTTTATCAAAAAGGGGGGAGTGTTTTTTCTGTGCTCCCTGGGCACCACACAATGGCAGCCCACTGCTCCCCAAGGGGATGGGATAAATTCAGAGAGTGAATTTCCCCATTTTGGGGGAAATTATTTCTTATAGATGGGGTTTGAACTTCTTTGAACTTCCATTTCACCAACTGAACTATTGTTATGCATGTATGACAATGTAACCTCGGTTTTGCATTCTATGACCCCTTTAAAGTAAAGCAGGAAAAGATGCAAAGAACTCTGGTCACTGCATTACTCTATTAAAGGATATTTTTTCTTACAATTTTGGATGATAACTTTCTTAGACTTAATTTCGCTAGTTTTATAACTAATGATAAGAGTTTCAAATTGAACTTTGCATCATCTTGAAATAGTATTTATTTTGGTATTTGGTAAACAACAAGTTGGGGCAGCACTAAGAAATTAATTGTCTGGATGAAACTAATTATTCTGATGGTTTTTATTTGGTTAAATACCAAAAGGCCATAACAAAATTAAAAGATCCACTCTATGATTTATATATATATATATATATATATATATATATATATATATATATATATATATATATATATATATATATATATATATATATATATATATATATATATATATATATATAAGGAGTAGAAGTAAAAAGTTGTCTAAAAAAAATAATTACTTCAGTAAAGTATAGATAGTCGACATTTCTACTTAAGTAAAGTAACTAAGTATTTGGACTTTGTTACTTGGCACCTCTGATCCTGGCTTCTCTTCACAGGCTGACTGTGTGTTTTAGAGTTCATTAGAGCATCTTTTTGTTTGTCTTTTAGGTTTTAAACAGTGTTGCCCCAGAGAGCTCATCCACTGTTATGTTCCTGCTCAGCAATGCGGGTCCGCTGACCTGCTGCAGCTGGTCTAAACTGAAGCTTAGAGGGGACACGGCCTTCTCCAGTGGGGCCTCCGAGTTATGCAGCAGTGTAGACAGGCCCCTACACTGCCCATTTTTAAAACTAATCTAAAAAACAATTTTTACACTTTGGCCTTCAACCCAACTGGCCTTGTCTTATTTTATTGTCTTTATTCTACTAACATTGTCGTAAACTTAGCCTTATTACCTAATTTTAATGTTTTCCTTGTTTTGTTTATCTTCGTTGCACAGAATTTAGTTTCAGCTTTGGCTGCTTTTAATGCGCTTTATAAATATGTTTTTGGGTTTATCATGCAGAGCTTTAGCTCATCCACATGCATTCCAGCTGCAGCCAGAAGTTTCTTTTTGAAAGGTGAAGGAACAGGAGCTACAGCTTAATGAACTGGGGCCGAACCTCTACAGCAGCGCCCTCTAACACAGCACCACCTGCCTTTTGACCCCACTAATATTTAACCTAAAATAGCTGAAACATAATCCTGAAATAAAATAGTCTCTATAGAAAGTAAGTCTTCTCACCTTAGATGTGTTATTTTCCTGCCAGGTTGTTTTCAATCACTGTTCCGATCTTTGTTTAGCAGTTCCTGTAAGAAGAATTTCCTTCCTTGATGTTTCCTGGTAGTCAGGATCTTCCTTAAACAACACTTCCTCCCACATAGGCCTCTCTATGATTTTTAACATTTCAACATTTCATAAACCATCACAAAAAGGGAATTTTAAAGGCATAAAGGATCCCTAAGGACATTTTTAGACCTGATCAGTGACAGATGCACACATAATGTTGTAATGACCGTATTCATCTGATTTCAATTTGAGCTAATTTCATCATACACTTCAGAACTAACGCCAAACATCAGACTCAGGCAGAAATCCAAAGATTCAAGCAAAGATCTGAAGTCATACATGGATTTAATTTTATGGAGTAAATTTATTACAAGGAATATTTTTCATAAACCAAAAAAAAAAAAAAAAGGAAACCAGAAAAGAAACTGGAATATTTTCTTTATTACAAAAAAGTTTTAAGAGTAACTTTGCTGATTTCTCTAATTTATATAATTTTTCATTTTTATTTTTGAAAAGCAATATTTTTATAGATGATATATATATATATATATATATATATATATATATATATATATATATATATATATATATATATATATAATTTTTCATATTACATTTTTAAAAAAATGTATTCTTTCAAATCCTTCAAATTTTTTTTTTTCAATTTGAGTTTTATGAATTACATTCTTTTCAAATTTTATTTTACAGATCCCACCGTTCACCTCTGAAGGCAGGCTTTCCTGTGAGTGAGAGATGAAGATGCATTTCTATTGGTCAGCTGGACATTAGCCACATCATTTTTATTCATCAATGTGCGTCGAGAGCCAGCTCTTGTATTGGGCTTGAGGTAAACAGAAAGTGATCTGTAAAACGCATTTTAAAAATAATTAAATCCTTTCTTCTCTAACTCAAGCTAAGGAACAGAAATAAAAAAATAACTCTGAAAATAACAAATCTGGGAATATGGCAAGGTTATTCTTAAATCCTTTTTTATATATATTTTTAAGCAAATTTCAGTTTAAAAAACACATTCTTTGTTTGCAACAATATTGGATAGAAGTTCACTCCATACTTCCCCACCTATTGTCTGTGTGCAGAGCTCCCTCAGCGTCCATCTGTTGTCCCTTTCACCTCGTTCTAACCTTTACTGCCTCTCATCCCCCAGATCCCTGTTACACAGAGGCTCCTTTATGCTTCGGCTGATGTGTAAAACAAACCCTCATGGAGTCCAAAAGCTATGGAAACACAGGCTTTTTATGGGTTTTATGAACTAGGTTTGAAACAAACATAAAATATATAACCAGTGGATATGACGTGAGTCAGTTTTTCATTTATGATAAAACAATTCCACAAAGAGTAAATACTGAGCTTCTCTCATTGTATAAAACTGTTATGACTATAGTATATGGTGCATGAATTAATAAGCCTTATGGCTCTACCTAGTGGTAGTAAAATCAACAACACTAAAATGATTTCTAGCTGTTCTCCTGATGGAAAGGATCCATATTTCTTTTTGATTTCCATCCAATATATAGATCGTCAGCATTAAGGACTAGTACAAACAGGTTTCCACTGTTTAACTTTTGAACATTCAAACATTTTTTAAAAAGTAAGAGTGTGAAGTCCCATTCTAAAGCCAAAGCTTATATGAAACAGAACTGGAACTCATCTAGTGATGCCTACCTGTGTTTTCCAAATGCTCCAAGTTCCACACAGCCGTCCGATGCCTGTAACAGCTAAGGTGACTTCTCCCAAAGAGCCTGAAGCTATAACATTCACTCCACCTGAACAACCTTAAAGAAATCTCTGAACACAGAGTAACTAGAGCATACTACAAGAAAAAAAAAGTGCATGAAAAGACATAGAAAATGCAGCAAATCTAATAAAAACTGTCTGGGTGATGTCAGCTGGCTTTTGGTTTATAAATCCACTAGGAGGCAGCAGCAGTGAAGGTTAATTAGATATGATGTCAATGAATGATCTGATGTTAGATTGGATCCACTCAGCAGCTTGGCCCACCTCAAACAAAGCCGCTCCTCCAATCAGAGCCAAGCGTTTCTGTCTGGCTGATCCAGTCCAGCAGCAGCCAGTGGTGCACAATATTTATCAGAACCAATGCACTTCTTTACTGACTCTACTTTTCAGTGCTTACATTAATTTTCTTATCTTGGGCAGTGGGAAAATCATTTAGATTGTTTTTCTCTTTTAGAAATAAGTTCATAGAAATTACACAAATCAGTGGCTCGCTAAATATTCACACCCCTTGAACTTTTTCATATTTTGTCACATTAGAAAAAATATATATATTTCATCAGAATCTAATGTGAAGATGAGGCAGGGTTACCATTAGGACAAAACAAGGCGGTAAAAAGGCGGTTAAAAAGTGTTGAGAAGAGAAGAAACCCCAGTAGTGTTGAACAAGGAGAAAAGCTGAGAGCTTCTGCTATGTGTTGAACTTTTTCACTGAGGAAGCCTCTCGGCCACGGCGAGCTACAGATAGCGAACTAGCTGCTAGCGCAAAG
The DNA here is from genome assembly GCF_016077235.1 of Cyprinodon tularosa. NCBI lineage: Eukaryota > Metazoa > Chordata > Actinopteri > Cyprinodontiformes > Cyprinodontidae > Cyprinodon > Cyprinodon tularosa. The sequence goes on from NW_024037894.1 coordinate 397,179, forward strand.
AGGGCGTCAACCCTTGATGGGAAGGGGTCAATTCATGTAAAGATGAACAATTAGTGAGAATCACAACTATTGAAAGGGAATTTTTCTCACCTCTTTATTAATAAGTATTTCTGTATGCCATTAAAGTCGGGAAGCTTATCGTCATTTTGATATAAGCTTCAAATTTTTGTTTATAAATCATACAGGGGATCAGAAAAAAAACTTTAAGGTGTTTTCATTAGTTTTCTCACATTGAATTTCCACTACTTAAGTCACTGCATGGGTCTCCTAATTAGATATATTATTATTTGATAAGAATAGCAAATAAAAAAGTTAGGGGAAAAGAGAGACAACTCAAAAAGCAATAGAAAAAGGCATGAAATAAAATATGTAGAAGAGGTTTGCTGGTGAAGATTCTTAGTCATCCTGGTCATAGTCTATCATCTCATTCCTCATCGCCATGAGACCAAAATATCTCACCTGGTCACCCAGGCCAACAACGATCCAAATGACTCACTTTTTCAGACGCATAGGCCAGTATTAGGTATTGCAGGATAACAAAGACCTTAACGACTCCCCATTACTAAGAGGTGGACCTGTTCTTTCGGTTCTATATGCATGTTTTCTAAGCCATAACAAGGCTTTGTTTGTGCCAATCTATAAAGCCTGAAGCTCAACGCTAATCCACACATTTTGAATTGAAGAAACTTCCTGGATAGAAAGCAAAACGTCCTCAAAACTGGAAACAAAGTCCAGATTGTTTTTTAACTTTTAAAATCTTTTTGGTATGGAGAGGAAGAAAAGACCAATGATTTTTAAAATGGACTGAAGTAGAAGAAAAAAAAAGACAAGGATAAAAAGGGAGAGAAATATAAAGACTGAGAAAAAGAGGAAAGTAAAAAAGGAGAGAGAGATAAGGTAAAAATGGACAGGAAGAGAGACACTAACAGTAAAATAATGCATGTGTATTCTGTTGAAATGTTTTTATCTGTATAATGACCTCTCATTTTGGGTTCAATCTGTTCCATGTTACCATTGCTGCTTCAACCACATCAGCCTCTTCAACCCAGGGGGCTACCATCCTCACAGCATCGTCATCATCGTCCTCTTCCTCCCCTGAGCCAGGAGAAGCAAGTGCTTCAGGAGCTGGAGGCAGTAGTAGCAGCTCAGCAACAACTGTTGCTTAACTTAACAAGGCTGCAATTTAAGAAAATGAAATTGTCTAGAAAACTGTTCAAATGAAATGTATTTTGTTTACACTTGTGTATACAAAATGACAAAATAAATCTGTCTAAGTCTAAGTCAGTTCGTGAATGGTAAATAACTAATCTACTCCTGCAGGGCTACTGTAAAGAGTTCGGGAGTTCCAGGGAAGCATACTTATGTTAATGCAAGTTATCATTATACTAACTTCCTGTAATCTGAGTTAATTATCATGTTATAAAATCTCAGCAAGCCAGAAACATCTATGTATGAATTGTTTTTAGAAATAGATGGTTTGTGTAAGAGGGCTTTGAGAGGCAATTTGGTCCTTTTAGCTTAGAAGAATCAGACAAAAATAAGATGCTAATAGCCCTGGAATCCCTAAGCATTTTTAATGCAAATTAGCAACATGCTAACTGATAGCTGGCTCTTTCTTTTCCACTGTAGTATAGTGCAAGTGAATTTTTTGCTTTGCGTTAATGGCCATCTTAAATTGTGCGAACGTTTTATTCAAATTCAAATTATAACTATGAGATGTGAAGTAATGTGTGTTCTGCATGTATTTATTTTTTTTTGCTGCCCTGTAAAGATCTGGGCTGGGCGAGTTTGCTAGGTGATTGGCATTACCTGCAGATATTGACATTCACCAATTCACTGCACTTTGTTTCCAAGTTTGAAGACGTTTTGCTTAATGAATGGGAAGTCAACTTGAACTTTTTCGGAATGACTTTGACCTGGATGACTGAGAATCATCACCACAACTTGACAACACTGACTTTGAATGTAGCATAACAGTTCCCCTTTAAGTGTACTTCTAAAGTTAGTAGGTTCCACTGAATTTCTAATAATGGCATCCGGTCAAAGGGGTCTAAAAATACAGTTTCAGATATTTAAAAACATTTTACTTTGTCTTGGTCCCTCACATGAAATAGAGAAGTATATATTTTTGTCAGACAGTTGGAATAAGTAGAGGTACCTGTCCAGCAGCAAAGCAGTCAAAGCAAAATCAAAAAGCATATAAAAAATAAGTGATTGTACTGTAGGACAAATATCAGCATTTGAAAACTTTTAAAGTACTGTAAATAAATCAGACTGCTGTTTTCCCAAATATGATGTTCGCCTCTGTGTCAGGGTTTGGTGTTGGTTTGGAGGACCCAAATGCAGAAGCAGGTAGGCAGAGGTGAATTTAGGTGGGTTTAATGATGTTCACAGGAACTGAGGCAGGAATCAAAAATCCAACAGAAAATAACAAACGCACCAGAACCAAGGAGACATCAGGGGAAAACCAAAACTCTAGGAGCCAGGGAGAGACGAGGAAAGAAGACAGACGTTAGACGAGGATCCAGCAAACAGGAACTGAAGTGGGAGGCTTTTAAAGGGGACAGAAACAAAGAGAGGGCTAACGAGGGGATTGAAAACAGGTGAGGGCAGAGCAGAAAAACAGAGCTAGGGAAAGAGGACTCAAGAGGGCAGCAGAGGATAACAAATGGAAAACCAAGAAAACAGGAACTAACAAACCAAGACTGTGACACTCTGTTTTAAATGATTGCATTCGTTTTGAAAAGCATAGTGCAAGAGACAGATTTTTTAGAACCAAAGCAAATATTTAATTTCTTTTAACCCTCTTGCTTTTAACGCTCTATTAAAGCTGCCACATGATCTATATCCAGCTATTTAGCAAAGCTACTGCTACATGGCTGTACATCTTATTTTGGCATTTGACCAATTAGATGAGCCCTTAAATGATATGTTACCTACTCTAAATTAAGTTGAAAAAAGTTAATAAGCCTAGTTAACAATTATATTTAGGTTTATAAACTTAAAAAATGTAAGTAACAGTATCAAGGTTAATGCATGTGGCCATGTTACAGATGGGGGTGGAGCTAGATGGGGGGCCAGGGGTGGTTCATGGCCACCCCTACCATTTCTTCCCTATAATACAGATGGTGGAAGCAGTAATACTTTCAAGTGGAATATTCAAACTTATTTAACATTTAATTTTCTATATGTAAACAATTACCTGACAACAAAAACCCTGAGGGTAATTATGCACATCAATATACTAACATTAAAGATAAATGCAAAATTCCTGCTATTTTCAGAACTAGATTTTGTCTTATACGAGGTAAAGAGGAATCTTCACTGAAATTAGAGATAAATAACTACTTTCACAATACCTAATCCATTTAATGTAGATATTAGCACATGTAAATATGAATTCCATGCTGAATGTTTATTACCCTTTATAGGGCAACAGTGAAATACTAAATTTCAAGCCAAAAGCAGTAGTAGTAACATTCCAAAAATATGCAACTTGCCCAATATATTAAGAAAAATAACAAAAGTGCTTCTATAAGAAATTCATGAAAAACACTCTGAGAGTGAAAGAAACACACTTTGTTGGTACAACATAAACTTAGAGGCCTTAATGCTGATACTGCCACTTATTCTTTAGTTTATAAACCTAAATATAATTGTTAACTAGGCTTATTCACTTTTAACTTTACTTTTTAACTTTTCAATTAGCTTTTTATCTTTTTTTCTTCACTTAACTTTTTTCTTCAACTTAATTTACAACTTAATTTATATCATTCAAGGGCTCATCCAACTGGTTAAATGCCAAGTATCTTTGCTGAATTAAATATATGCATCTATTTGTTAGCAAAGGCTGTAGGAAAGTATAGTTTGTCTTTATTTAGAAAATATGGATGTTTTGATTGTTCATTTTCCTGTTGGAACAGATTGACCCTGAGGTTGTGGCACCTATCCGCTTTCGGCCGCCCCTCAGTGTACATTGGTTATTGCCTGGCCACCCTTATTAATATTTTCTGGCTATGCCTCTGGTTACAAAGGAAATAAGGTCTTGTCCTGTATTCCAATAAAACTATTGGATTGAAATTTGGATTTCACTGAGTGCCCTATAAAGGGTTGAACCAGGTAAATTATCAAAAATCAGATCTTAAATTAATTGATGTGAATAATGATCTGGATTAATCTACGGAAGAGGATTAGGGCCACTAAAAAAATAAAAAAGTTAGCTGATTTTTAAATATTTCAGTTTAATATGGGAAAAAAGTCAGAATTCTGACTTTAATCTCAGAATTCTGACTTTAATCTCTCTGAGTGAATTCTGACAGCTAACAAACATGTTAGCATCAAGCTGTAGCCATGTCTGTTTTGGAGACTAGTGCTCTGGTTTTAATGATCTTCTGCTCCTCCATTAATGAGGGGACCCCTCAGGCGCATAAAAAGTTGCCTGATTTCATCATTTCTCACCAATACTGGCCCTCCGAAACAACTCACATCTTTGTCAGTGAAGCTGAGTGCTCTCACATCTTTCCTTCATGGTGCCCATCTACAAGTCAGAATTCTGGAAGAAAAAAGTCAGAATTCTGAGATTAAAGTCAGAATTTTGAGAAAAAAGTCAGAATTCTGAGGAAACAGTCAGAATTCTGAGATTAAAGTCAGAATTCTGAGGAAACAGTCATAATTCTGAGAAAAAAGTCAGAATTTTGAGGCAAAAAAACTCAGAATGCTGAGATAAAAGTCAGAATTCTGAGATTAAAGTCAGAATTCTTAGGAAAAAAAGGCAGAATTCTGAGATTAAAGTCAGATTTCTGAGGAAAAAAGTCAGAATTCTGATATTAAAGTCAGAATTTTGAGAAAAAAAGTCATAATTCTGAGAAAAAAGTCAGAATTTTGAGAAAAAAAACTCAGAATGCTGAGATAAAAGTCCGAATTCTGACTTTTTTCTCATACTATACTGAAATAAAATGTTAATATTAGTTAAATTTTTCGTTTTTTCAGTGGCCCTAATCCTCTTTCATATTAATCGATGAGGTTTGTGTGAGAAAGAGCAAAGGCAGCAGGCTGCTGCAGTTGTGTGAGACGCCGCTGGGTGAAAGCCGTCTCTCCGCTGCTTCGGTCTCCACTGCTGCCTTTTCCCAAAGAAAAGAAGAGGAGATCTAGGTCCGGGGAGGAGGAGGGCCCCGCCGCCATTATCGGAAAGCTGACACAAATCCCACTTTCACACGCGCGATCGGCTCTGAGCATTTCCCAGGACATGAAGGATCCATGTTGCAGCAGGAGCACATTTCAAAGGAGACATGAGAGCGATTGAACAAAGTCTGCTGCTGTCTGCCGCCGGCCCTGCGTTATGATGCGGCCACAACAATGGGCAGAATAGTGAGAGAAAAAGCAACGTGGTGAAGCCAGAGGAAGACTGCTGCAGCTCATGGTTTGGTTTTCTACCAAACATCTCTTTGTAAGACTAACCAAGGACATGCTGATTTCTTCCCGGCGTTTTTAAAATGCAACAATAAAAAAAGGGCGAGAATCCAGAGATCTGTGATGGGGATTCATTTCCATTGACCACGCCACAGAAAGCCCTCAGCTTTACCTACAATTTTTTCTTTCTGCGGCTTTTTGCACATCAGGCTGCGGCAAGCATTGGCCTGACAGATGCCATGGTATGTATGCTCCGATCAGCTCCTTTATTGGCTGTTTCTAGGAGAAGCTGTCTAACATCCAGGGCGGGTGGAACAGGCTCCCCGGTGATCAGTGTGTGAGCAGCGGGCAGCTCAGTCCACCGCCCCGGCGCTGCTTTACAGGCAGCAGGCCTGGTGTGGTCAGCCCCTCTCTGCACCCTGGAGCCAATGTTCACTGCTAATCCTAACATAGAAGCTGTGTCTGGGAGCAGGTTACATAAAGCAGGGGCTGAATGTGGCCTCTAGATCATTTAGGAGGTGTCACTTTGAGGAGGCTGCTGCTTGCTTTCAATGTCTATTTATTTTCCTGGTATCAGGCCTACCTCAGCCCAGCTGCACTCTGTCGCTTTTGACCCTGCTGGACTTTGCTTTTTTTCTCCTTTTCTTTTTTTTTAAAGGACCGTTAAAGTACCACAATGTATATTAAAACTGCAACTGCTTGGTAAATCACTTAAGTATGGAAGAGGATTAGGGCCACTGGAAAAATAAAAATAAAGTTACCGGTAACTGATTTTAAAATATTATTTCAGTTTAATATGGGGGAAAAGTCAGAATTCTGAGATCAAAGTCAGAATTCTGACTATGATCTCAGAATTCTGACTATGATCTCAGAATTCGTACTTTTTCTTAGAATTCTGACTTTAATCTTAGAGTTCTGACTTTAATCTTAGAGTTCTGACTATGATCTCAGAATTCTGACTATGATCTCAGAATTCTGACTATGATCTCAGAATTCTGACTATAATCTCAGAATTCTGACTTTTTTCTTAGAATTCTGACTTTTTTCTTAGAATTCTGACTTTAATCTCAGAATTCTGTGAAAATTCTGACAGCTAACAAACATGTTAGCATCAAGCCATATCCACGTCTAGCCATAGCCAAGCTACTTTTTCTTAGAATTCTGACTAATCTCGGAATTCTGACTAATCTCAGAATTCAGACTTTTTTCCCTCAGAATTCAGACTTTAATCTCAGAATTCAGACTTTAATTTCAGAATTCAGACTTTAATTTCAGAATTCTGACTTTAATTTCAGAATTCTGACTTTAATTTCAGAATTCTGAATTTTTTTCTTAGACTTCTGACTTTAATCTCAGAATTCTGACTTTTTTCTCAAAATTCTGACTTTAATCTCATAATTCTGACTTTAATCTCATAATTCTGACTTAAATCTCAGAATTTTTCATCTTAATGTAGATGGACACCATGAAGGATGAGATGTTGGAGCACTCAGCTTCAGTAACACATTGGTGGAAAATGATGGAATTAGTCGACTTTTTATACGCGGGAGGGGTCCCTGGTGATGCAATTTCATTAACGGAAGAGCAGAAAGTCATTAAAACAAGAGTTTAGTCTCTAAAACAGACATGGCTACGGCTTGTTGCTAACATGTTTGTTAGCTTTCAGAATTCAGTCAGATTTCTGAGATTAAAGTAAGAATTCTGACTTTTTTGTTATTTAACTTTTTAAAAATTTTCAGTGGCACTAATCCTCTTCCATACTTAAGCCAGTGGAGCCAAGGTCACTTCAATTATAAGATGCCAATTGTAACACTATTGCATCAGTACTATTATAGAGGCAGTTATCTGCACTTTAAAAATAGATAGGGTGAGCAAGTTCATGACTCCTTCAGTCTCCAATCTACCTTTGTTTGAATTTCTGCGTGAACAGATTCTACAGATTAATTTTCTTAGTAGTAAATAGCGTTGTCACGATACTAAAATGTTCAGCTCGATACCTATACTCAAGAAAATATTCGTTACTTGATACCATTTTCGATACCACAAAGATAAAAAAACAAAGACCCAAATATTTAACAAAAATATTTTTATCAATAAATAACAATAAGAACAATATTTTGAGTTTGTATGTAGTATTCTTCCTTGGCTATGCTTTGCACACATAACAATGACAGAAAAATAATTCTCAGCAGCTGCACCTGTTGCAAAAAAGCGCATTTCCCTCTTTTCTGCACTCTAGATAAATGACTGTTTAGGTGCCACTGCTGGTAGCACTGTATCGATACTTTTTCAAAAAGAAATTAAGTATCGTATCTGGATACAATGTTTTAGTATCAATACTTTTTTGAGTATCGATAATTTTGACAACCATAGTATTTAATGGACAGGATATGTAATGGCCATAATTATAATCTTTTAAGCATCATATTAACTGCTAACTTGGCCAAAGGAAAAAAAAAAACAACTTAAAAGCATTGCTACTTTTAAAAACAAATGATATTATCTGCCTAAAAGTGTAACATAGCTGGGTGTAGAGCTATCCTTCAGTTGTTTCTTCATATAAATACTAAAAGGAGAGAAATGGTCCATAAACTGATTATTCTAAATCTGTAAAACTAAAGAGTTGTAGCTATCTGTAAAAGTCTTGCAAGGGGGTCTCACATCTTTAAAAATCACACCAGATATTTTTAAAACTTTTAAAATGTATATCCTTACATCATGTCTGCGCATCATAACCGAGCAGTACTATGTTAGAACATATTTGTTTTTCTTTATCCTCTGTCACAAAATTTAACACCTAAAGTTTATAAATCCTGCGACTCTTCTAAATCTGAACATTTTTGAGATTTGCCTAATTTGACTATTAAATTTCTTTCATTGACATTATTTTTACCTTGGGTGAATTAGGAAGTTATAATCTTATCTGGTTTGACTGTAGTTTTGACATATGAAGGTAGCTGGGGATGGGAGGATATGTGGCTGGACAGAGCCCTAATGGCTGATAACACATGTTTTTAATGAATCAAGGTTTGCATATTTATAATCATTATATATACATCTCACACCTCATTTTCTTTGCCTTTAAAAAACGAGTGAAGAAGCCGAGTCATTTATATGCATGTCACTCTGCTCACTGATCAGCTGATAGCATCACTGCCACTCCCAACCATCTTATCCTTAGGTTTTGGATGCCAGTTCTTGTCTGATGTTGCAGATGCAATAAAAAACTAAAAGCAATTATTAGATTTTTATTTAGATCAGCTGAGCACTGCTGAAAATGATCTCTGTAATTTTGAAGATTAATGTTTAATTTTTTGATCAAATTAATCAGCGAAGTGCTGAGTTCAAGCAAAAGGCCAATTTTATGGAGTGGATTTTGTTCCGTTTTTTTGTTGGAAGAAAATTAAACTATGAAAAACCATGTTAAAAAAAGGTTTTAATAGTAACTGCGGTTTTCTCATGTTTCTTTTACAAATAGCATTTTTTTAAAATATTTTTCAGAAGTTATTTTTACAGATTGCAAGTTTTTAGAATTTATTCTTTACATTTTGTTTCCATTTTTTTAATCCAGATTTTATATTTTAAATTAAAAAAAATCTGGCTTTCAGATTGAGTTAAAGAAAAAGCTTTCTTTTCAGTTTGTTCTTTTTACTGAGGCTCAATATAAATGCTCCCTCTTGGCCAATAGAAATGGTGCTTACATCCTTGCACACCAATAGACATGATCCATGCTCCCCACTCCAATGGAAAGACCGCCCCCAAAGAGAAAAAAACATTTCATTATTAAAATCCAGTTTCAGAAGAATGCAGTGTGTAAAAGTGAATCTGAAAAAGGGAAATAAAAAAGAAATAGTCTGTAAAACATTTTGAAAAAAAAATATATATATAAATCTGAAAAAACAAAACAAAAAGCAAAATCTGAGAAAACAGCAAAGCTACTCACAAAGCCTTTTTTTTTATTAAAATGTTTTTCAGAGTTTAATTCCTCAATTTTGTGTGTTTTTTTTTTAATCAATCATGATTTGTGCTTGCAATAATAATGGAGCAAAATTCCATCCATATTATAAAATGTCATTGGTCTATGCAACTAACGGAAATCAAACTTGTTTATAATAATTTTTGCGTGTTAAAGCTGTGGCACCAGAACAGACAATCCCTTTGCATGGAAATCTGTGTAAGCCTGTTTTTCTCAGTTCTGGCTGCTACCACAGTGTTAGAAGAAGCAATAGCTTTTGCCAGCAGATATGTAATGCTTGGCTTTTGTGTTTTTGTAACACCACCCATGTTAGGTTTGGTTCCTAATAAATGTTACCAGCAACAAAAACAAGGCGTCATACAAACTTGGAGACTTACTGTAAGAATTTTAGGAGAGCAATTTCATTCAGGGAACAATTATGTTTGTTTGCAAAATATCACACTTGGTAAATCGTGAACTTTTGTCGTCCCATAACTTACTTTGGGATCTTACTTTTTAACAATAGAAACATTATTTTGGTATTAGTTATAGAGGTGGATATTACACATAACAATGCATTTGGATGCATACTGTTTTTTTTAGAGTTAAAAGCATGATATATTTTCAAATGTGCTTCTATGCATGTTATATTGAAAACAAAATGACGTTTTTGTCTGACTTTCAATTGTTGTCTGTTTTGACAGGATGGGATTCTTATAAGGAATGAATGAAAGAATCTATCCCTCATATCACTGCACTATTTATTATAACTGAAGGCAGAAGGACGAGGAGCAGTCTGATCTTTCCTGTAGATCAGCATTTTATGGACAAACACTTGAGTGATCTCTTTTATTCAGTGCCTGTTTCTGGCAGGATGAGTTTCAGAAGGCTATGATGGCAAAAAAGCAAGATGCAAGGTCGCCCATTTACAACCTCATTGTGGTGGGTTTGTCAGGAACCGAGAAGGAGAAGGGCCAATGTGGGGTGGGCAAATCCTGCCTTTGTAATCGGTTTGTGCGCCCTAGTGCTGACGACTTCTACCTGGATCACACATCAGTGTTGAGCACCAGTGACTTTGGAGGTCGAGTGGTTAACAATGACCACTTTCTGTTTTGGGGGGAGGTGTCTCGGGTTCTGGAGGAGGGGCCTGAATGCAGGATGCATGTTGTGGAGCAAACGGAATTCATCGATGACCAGACATTTCAGCCACACCGTAGCACCGCTATGCAGCCCTATATCAAACGAGCAGCAGCAACCAAGTTGGCCTCAGCAGAGAAGCTCATGTACTTTTGTACAGATCAGCTGGGTCTGGAGCAAGACTTTGAGCAGAAGCAAATGCCAGAGGGGAAGCTGCAGGTGGACGGCTTCCTGCTTTGTGTTGACGTGAGCCGCGGGATGAACCGTAACTTTGATGACCAGCTGAAGTTTGTCACAAACCTTTACGGTCAGCTTAGCAAGACCAAGAAGCCCATTGTTTTGGTGCTCTCCAAATGTGACGAAGGTGTTGAGCGCTACATCAAAGATGCGCATACCTTCGCCATTACAAAGAAAAGCCTCCCAGTGGTCGAAACCTCTGCTCGCTCAAATATAAATGTAGATCTTGCTTTCCTAACCTTGGTTCAGCTTATTGATAAAAGCAGGGGAAAGCCTAAGATCATACCTTATTTTGAAGCCTTGAAACTACAGAGTCAGCAGATCGCCTCAGCCAAGGATCGTTATGAATGGCTCATCAACCGTATCGTCAAAAATCACAATGAGACCTGGTTAAACGCCAGTCGACGGATGAACACCTCCCCAGAGTACAAAGAATACGTCTTCTTGGAAGGAACGGCTAAATGCAAAAAGCTTTTCCAACAACATGTCTACCGCCTGAAGCAGGAGCACATAGAGAGGCGGCGCAGGATATACCTTAGCACTCTCCCTTTAGCACTTAGTTCACTGGTGCCAGATCTTGATGAGATAGATCAGCTGAGCTGGTCTGGAGTGCAGAAAGTGCTGGAGTCCAAGCAACATTTTACTCACTGGTTTGTTGTCTTGGAGGATTCACCATGGGAAGATACGTCTCACATAGACAACATGGAGGATGAGCGAATCCCCTCAGACCTGCTGGAGACTGCTGAGGCAGAAGATATTTTCAATGCTCATTTGGAGCATCTAAGAAATGAATGTAGGCGTGCAGAGATAAGACAAGAGTTTAAGCAAAAGCTAGCATCCTCGCCCTTTGTCACGCCAGGTAAACCTTGGGAGGAGGCCCGCAGCTTCATCATGAACGAAGAGTTCTACCAGTGGCTCGAGGAGCCGGAGTACTTGGAACTGTACAACCGCCATCAGAAGGAGATTATTGACCGAGCTAAAGAAGACTTTCAGGAGCTTCTGCTCGAGTACTCTGAGCTTTTTTATGAGCTTGAAGTTGATGCGAAGCCTAGCAAAGAGAAGATGGGAGCAATACAGGAGGTTCTAGGAGAAGAGCTGAGGTTTAAGGCACTGCAAAAGCTGCCTGCAGAAAGGGATGCTCTTGTGCTTAAGCACATCCACTTTGTCTATCACCCCACCAAGGAGACCTGCCCCAGTAGCCCTCACTGTGGTGACTATAAGATTGAGCAACTCCTAGCCTCTCGTTTTCCCACATGTTACCCCTTCTTTGACGTGAAAGCTCATTTTGGGGACACTAAAGCTGATAGAATTAACTTGGTCATTCTAGGGAAGGACGGGCTGGCCAGAGAATTCGCCAATGAGATTAGGGCTCTGTGCACAAATGACGATTGGTACGTTTTAGATGGGAAGATGTATGAGTTAACTCTGCGGCCTATAGAGGGAAATGTGCGTCTTCCAGTAAATTCCTTCCACACTCCCACTTTTACCCCTCATGGGTGTCTTTGTCTGTACAATTCAAAAGATTCACTGTCTTATGTGGTAGAAAGCCTTGAGCGACTTAGAGAATCAACTCTTGGTCGAAGGGATAGTCAGCTGGCCCAACTGCCAACGTCTCTCCTTTTAGTCACTAAAAGGGGTGTGGGCTCATACGTTGACATAGGTGGAGACACTGCCTTAAACCTAATAACACAGGGACAACAGGTTGCTCGGAGACTGCAGTGTAGCTTTTTAGACCCAGCCTCCCCCGGCGTGGGCTATGGCCACAGCGTAAATGAAACTCAGATTAACCAAGTGCTTAGGGGGCTCCTTGATGTTAGAAGGAGCACATCTTTTAGTAGCAGCTCCCCGCCTCACCTGCCCGAGCCTCCAGGTATCAGAGACTCTCCTCATCAGCCAGCCCCAGAGGCAGACCTACGCATTGTCATGTGCTTAATGTGCGGCGATCCCTATGACATCGAACAGCTCTTGTCTCCTTTCCTTATGCATCAGCACTGCAGACCAATGTCGAACTGTGGCACTTCTGTGTTGCTAGAGCAGACAGTTGGGGGGCACAAGCTGGCCATAGAGCTTTCTCTCCTCTCCTACCATGCCTCTTTTACTCTGAGGAAGAGCAGGTTGGTGCACGGCTACATTGCTGTGTACTCAGCCGTCCGGAAAGCTTCCCTAGAGACCCTGTGTGCATTTTTATGTGAGGTTCAGGACATTATCCCTGTTCAGCTGTTGGCAGTAGGAGATAGCAAGGCAGAGCTCACTGATAGTGACTTTGCCTGTGAACAGTTGATTCAGGGGGAGGAGCTGGCTCGTGAGATTGAGGGTCGCTTCAATAGTGTGGTTTGTGGATCCGGGGGAGTGATAGGAGGCCTCCACAGAATTGAAATGTTCCATTCATTTCTGATGGAGGTAGTGGAGAAGCGAAACATCGTGGAGGCAACGCATATGTACGACAACGTTGCTGAAGCATGCACCAATGAAAACGTATACTCCCCGCGCTGCATCTCTCCTAGTCCTGTTACCATGTTCGTGGATTCAGAGGATGATGTTGAGCCTTCTCCCCCGTACTATGATGGCACGCTCTCTTCTCACAGCGGTGGCTTCAACATGCCTGACTTAGACTCCAGCGACATCTCTGTCATTTCTGATATCAGAGACTTTGAAAACAAGCTCAACAACAAAATACCCCCCCCAGTAAGGGGGAAACCAGGCGTCACTTTTGACTTCCGGAAAGTGAGTCGCAGCCCTTACATCGACACTCTAGGTCACCGTCGGTCCCTGCCCTCTGCTGTGACCTGGGTCCCTGGCGGGGATGTGGGTTACGATCCCTCAGACTACGCAGAGCCTATCGATGCCGTCTCAAAACCCCGCCCCAGCAACGAAGAGATCATCTACTCGGTTCCACACGACAGCACACAGGGCAAAATCATAACCATCCGCAACTCCAACCGGATGCATTCAAACGGAAATGGCTCAGACAGCGAGGCGGACAGCAGCTCTTTGGAACGAAGGAGGAAGTTCTCAGCAGTCGGAGTGAAGCCCCGTCTGTACCGCGACCGCTCAAAACGGCTGGGCAAGTTCAGCAGCTTCCGGACAAGCTTTATAGGAAGCGACGACGAAATGGGAGCTCTGTCAAAGTCCAAAGATGATGACTTTGGGACTTTAAAAGGTGACAGTCTTGTTAACGAGGAGATTGAGGACCCAAAGAAGAGGAACATTCTAAAGAGCCTCAGGCGAACTGCAAAGGTATGGAATATCAATATAAATTGTAGGTGTAATAATGCAGAGCTATTTCATTTTTCTAATACCATTGATCTGCTTTTGAAGTCTTTCAAATTAGCTGTCACTGTGAGGGAAAACTGAACATTATTTTAAACTCCTCATACAATCCATCTCTCGGCAGAAAACAAGACCAAAGCCACGTCCATCAATTCCCAAGCCCATGGAGAGCAGCTACTTTGGAGTGCCGCTGGCGAGTGTGGTGTCCCCAGACAGACCTATTCCACTTTTCATCGAGAAGTGTGTCCATTTCATTGAGAAAACTGGTAAGTTCCTTTGGAGTATTGTGAAGGTTAGAAAACAACAATCATTTGGTGTTAAAGTTCAGTTTGTACTGGCGTGAACAGACTGCTCGACGTTGAAGGCTCGGCTGAATTTACAGCGTGAAATATGAGTATGTTGCATAATGAGCATTCCCTATTAGTCCTAGCATGCAGCCTGTGGTTATTGCCACTTAAATAAGTGATTTGCTTTTTACACGGCTTTTAAAAAAATCCATAAAAAGAATTGGCTTTAATGTGCTTTATAATACAAGGAAAGTGGAAAAATTAAAACAATTTCATTCATCAGTAAAAAGTCTAAACAAGAACATAGCATCTAGATTTTCAAGATCAATACCTTCAATATTAATTTCTTTTTATGGCTGAAATAATCTGATATCTATATTAATCAAATGCTTTAAAGCCAAATGCTGTTCAGTTGAATCAGTGCTGACTTGTTCATAAATCCACTGGAAGCAGCAGTCGTGCTCCAGGCTGCTGGCAGAACCATTATCATCATAAATGTTGTATACCGTATTTTCACGACTATAAGGCGCACTTAAACGTCTTTTTTTTCCCTCAAAATGTGCGGTGCGCCCTATGGTGCGGTGCGCCTTATGTGTGTTGTAACTGCGACTTTTGAGACCACCTCATTGAGGAGATGATGAAAGAGTGGCTGAATGTAAGGAGACCAGGTGTTTTTTTTCCACCCCTCACCATCGCTGTTAATATGTAACTCCATGCGTGCCCATCTCACAGCTGATGTGAAAAACATGGGGAAACAAATTAACGCTGCTCGACATCGGTGTGAACCGGACCCAGCAGGGGCAGCAGAAGCAGCGAGTTTACATGCAAAGTCAATGGTTGACGCGCATATAGGTGCAGCAAAAGGTCCCGCAGCGCATTTTGGTGCAGCACGTCGGGAGCGTTTAAGCATCTGAAGCGCCGCGCTTCTGCTGCTCGAGATGGAAAAATTTAAGTTTTGCTGCTGGACGCGCCGCATCAACCAATCAGAGAAGCTGATCTGGGAGCTGCCAGCGAGACAGACACAGCGCTCTGATGACATATGATATTAACGCAAATGGAAAAGGCTGGATGGATGCGTGGCTGAGGCAGGTGTATGTGAGAAGACTAGGTGGTTTTTTCCACGCATCACCATCGCTGCGTGCCCATCTCACAGTCGATGTGAAAAAAAGGTGAATCAAATGAACGCTGTGCTCGCCGTTATCCCGGGGGTCTGACAAAGGAGCTTCAACCGCTCGACATCGGTGTGAAGCAGCCATTCACAGTAAGGCTGCGAGCGGCGTGGGAGCGATGGATGACCGACGGAGACCACAGTTTCAGGATAAGAAGGCAGCGCCGGGCAGATTACGCCACAGTTTGCGGATGGATTGTAGATGCTTGGACTAAAGTGTCTGCTGGCTCTGTTGTTCAAGCTTTCGCAAAAGCCGGCATTATTTCTGAGGAGCCGCGCTGTACGGAAAGTGACTGACAGCGAAGAAGGGGAAATTGGCATGTCTGATTTAGCGCAGCTGTTTTATTCAGAAACAGAGGATGATGACTTTGATGGGTTTGATTAATACTTTGTAATAAATACATGAATAAAGCACAATCATACTCAGTTTTGCTCCCGCTGTATTTTTCTCCCTGAAAACTTAATTCAACAGCATCCCCGGCGCGTCTCCTCCTCTTCATCGCGGTGGCTGGCAGGTGTTTTTTCATCTAAATAATCTAAATCTTGCAGCTATATTTGCTGTGATCAGTGGGAATAAAGTAGTTTTAATATGTTTTTAAGTGAGAAAGTCCACCTGAAAACTTAATAATTGCAGTCAGTTCATCCAGATTATCTATTTCTGTCGGAGGCGCTCAGACCCCCACATACCAGCGGTGCGCCGACAGGAGAAATCCTTTCGTTCACCGCGGCTGCTGGCAGGTGTTTTTCATCTAAATAATCTAAATCTTGCAGCTATATTTGCTGTGATCAGTGGGAATAAAGTAGTTTTAATATGTTTTTAAGTGAGAAAGTCCACCTGAAAACTTAATAATTGCAGTCAGTTCATCCAGATTATCTATTTCTGTCGGAGGCGCTCAGACCCCCACATACCAGCGGTGCACCGACAGTAGAAATCTCTTCATCAGCAGCCTGTAGGCTGGGCAGCCTGGGGTTCACCGCGGCTGCTGGCAGGTGTTTTTCATCTAAATAATTTTAGCTGCAGGCACCAGGATACCGGCAATAAAAGCGAACATATTCCGTCAGCAGGTTTCAGGATTTTAAGTTAATTTAGGAGTGACCACAGCGCTGTGTCATCTGCGATGTCTCTGTCTCACGGCCAGCTGCCAGGTTTGATTAATACTTTGTAATAAATACATGAATAAAGCACAGTCATACTCAGTTTTGCCCCCGCTGTATTTTTAAATATGCAGTAGAGGTATTTAAAGGTAGTAGAGGACTTGTACCTGTATATAAAAAACGCGCCCTATAGTCCGGTGCGCCTTATGTGTGTGTTAAATACAGAAATGGGACACATAACTGAGAGTGCGCCTTTTAGTCCGGTGCGCCTTATGGTCGTGAAAATACGGTAAATGCACATTTTAAAACGCTTTGAATGGCAGTACATCTTTTTACGTGTTACACTTAGTAACAGAACTAGAACTACCCAGTTTCCCCACATGGTGGAAGAAAAAAACTAAGTAGTAAATAATGTCACTTAAAATGGATGTTTCTCACAAACCCCTTCTTAAATCTTACGTCTTTAAAATCCTGGAAGGTTTTTTGAATGAGGAATAAAAATACGGTAAAAAAAAGTTCTAAGCCTGGAAAAGTTTGAAAACAGCCGTAGACATCTGTCCTTAAAAGTGCTTCATTTTTATTTTAGGTGTAAAAATCGCTTGGGCTTTTAAAAATTTTACCAATTTGTATGTTGAAGTTCAAGGCTTAGAATGTTTTTGAAAACAGCCATAAAAATGCACTCTTCCCTAAAAATATCTTCCACAATTTTTTTGGTTTAAAATTTCTCAAAGACCTTGAAATCCTTGAAAGTTTTTGAATCTGAAAAAAAAGTCAATATCCTGAAAATTTGTTGAAAACAGCCATAAAAAAACACCTTGAAATTACTTGCGTTTATTTCAAGATTTGACATTTTACACAGGTCTTTAGAACCCTTGAAAGTTTTTGAATGTGAATAAAATGTCCATGACCTGTAAGTTTTTCAAACAGCCATAAAATGACACATTAAAAGTCCTTTTCTGTGCCTGCAAGGTTCCTGCAGGTGAATTACCAGTAGAGTTGAGTTAGTCATCAAGTTTGCGCGCTATATCGTGAAAATTTAGATTTCAGGATGAATTGCAAAACATTTCTGTCAACAGAATTCAAGAAAAAGCATTTTGTTTATTGTCAGTGGTTGGAGATACGAGGTTATAAGATAACATTTTGAAACACATCTGCTGAAAAATCTTAACAGAACTAAACATGTCCATCTACTGTAGATATGAGTTACTTTAGTTTTCTCATTTAATTTGCATTATACTGAAATCACATTTACTCACACATGTGGTCCTTGAGTTTAAGGTAATTGGTCCTGGATAACCCCTTGGAATTTCTTAGATTTGATATTAACCAATATATTGAAACCAATATGACTGCCTTTGTTGCTTTTTGCTGATTATAGCTAACTGATAAAAAAAATCTAAAGTTTGGTATCTTAAAAAATTTACCATAAGATCAATTAAAAAAAAGGTAATTTCAGACAATTTGATCTGAAATAAACTACTTTTACTTGAATTACTGCATGTAGTGTTACTTAGAGGAGACCTGAGGCGGATCTGATGGGCCCCATAGTATAGTCTCATTGCAGGGTTCATGTTTGAACAGTTTTCTTGAAAAGCCTTTGACGTTGCTGAGAATGTGAGGTTTGAAGTCCATGTGTAGGTTGTTCTGTGCAAAGTGGCTGTTGATGACACCCTTTGTGAAGATCCCCCAAAACTCTTAAGCTTAAGTTGTGCTTGACATATCCGCGAGGTCAAAATGACGTCATTTTGGGCTTCCTCTCGGAGCAACTATGAAATTTGTAACTATTGGGACGAAACCATGTGGAAAACATGAGCAAGCCTGGCGAAGGTTCACAAATGTAAAGATCTAGAGAACTCCCGTGATTTGGCTCGTAAATATTAATAACACATTCACTCCAGGAAAGAAAATTAATGTAGCTCTCGGATAGCATGGAGAGGCTATGATAAAGTTGTAAATGGCTGTGCTTTCTACTTTCTCATGTAGTGTGGTTATGTCAGTTTGCTCTTTGTTCTGAACAAAGATGAACCAGAACAGGAAAAAAATCTGCACAGGGTATAAATGCTGCAGACGCTTTGTTTTTTCCAAAAATTGATGGTCTCCCCAAGGCAATTCAAAAGTTGTTCATAGAGAACAATTTAGCAGCAGTCCTTGATGTTAAGTTTCACCTGTGCTTTTATTGTGAAATTCCGACAGCAAGACCTTGACAGGAAATGACATGGGGTTGCCAGGCAGGTCGAAAGCAGAGAGTCTCAGAAGCTGGAGATTAACCGAATATTAAACAATCATTTCAACCACTAAATAAGGTCATAATGCCCACTGTTATATTCCGGGATTGTCATGTGATGTTATGTAATAACTTTATATCAGGAAACGAGTGCAGCACACATCTGCTGGGATGGTGACACCATCAGCAGTAATGAAAAATAATTTATTTATTTATAAATAATTTATTTAAAATTAAAATCAAATCAAGACAAACAGTTTTACCTGCAGAAATGAAGCAGGTCTGAAAAAGTAGGCTAGATCATTTTCATTCAATTCAGGGCTTAATGGGGGGATAGTTGACCTCTGAATGACCTAGAAAATAATCTTTATCTCTGAAACAACAACAGCACATGTGATCATTTTTACTTTTTTTAATTATTATTTACTACAAATGACCATTTTAAATGCACAAACCTGCTCTAAAGAAGCAACAACCATTCAGTACTATTTGATGATGTGGTCCAGGGGGTAAACACAGTGCATCTGATATGCAGAGCAGTGAACTCCCTGCTGAGCTTGTGGAAATCACCGCCTGCTGTGTGAGTCCACCATTAGAAATAATTTGACCACCACAATAACCTCCTGTTCTGCTGCTGCGTGTATTTTAGCATATCTATGCATTAAATCCTGTTTCTTCTTATTGCTGTCCTGCTGGAAAATAACTTTATCTGTATTTCCTACATGTTATTGAAGGTGGCGCACTGCCACAGGAAAATAAAAGCCTCCGCACCTTCATCATGAATAAAAAATTATACACTGTAAAAAAAAACAAGAAAAAAAACCCGATATAACATAATGTAATATTAATAATTATTATTTTAAAATAATTTCAAATGTTAAAAATACTTTATTTTGAAAAAACAGTGTTGCCGGTGTCATGCTAAGATAGTTCACCCAGCAAGAATCTGTATCCCCTCACCGGGAGCGCGCACGGAGTTCACTACACCTCAGTTCCTACCTACTAACTGAAACTTGAGATGTGTTATCTTTATGAAAGAGTAGTTTTGTTATTTTATTCTGAACTTCACATGTTATAGCAGAATATTACGGAAGAGGATTAGGGCCACTAAAAAAATAAAAAAAGTTAACAGATTTTTAAATATTGTTTCAGTTTAATATGGGGAAAAAAGTCAGAATTCTGACTTTAATCTCAGAATCCTAACTTTTTTCTCAGAATTCTGACTTTAAACGCAGAATTCGGACTTTAATCTTAGAATTCTGAATTTTTTCTCAAAATTCTGACAGGTTAGCATCAAGCCGTAGCCATGTCTGTTTTAGAGACTAGCTCTTTTGTTTTAATCACCTTCTGCTCTTCCATTAATGAGGTAGCATCACTCCCACATCTCTTCCTTAATGGTGCCCATCTACATTGAGATCCAAGATTCTGAGATTAAAGTAAAAAATCAGAGAAAAAACTTTTTTCTTAAGTATAATATGAGAAAAAAAGTCAGAATTCTGACTTTGATCTCAGAATTCTGGCTTGTTTCTCATATTATACTGAATTAAAATAAAACAATCAGTTAACTTTTTTGTTTTTCAGTGGCCCTAATTCTCTTCTGTAGAATATCGCCAGTGATATTGGTTTAAAAAAAAAAAAAAAAAAACACGTGAGCGTTTGCTTTATAACAGGATGCTGACAGCACTGTAGTAGGGATGGAACGATTTATGAAAACCGTCCGACTCGTTCGGTTCGACTGCCTCGGTTCGGTTCGCGTGTGTTGCGTTCGGTTCATGTGCTGCTCCTTTTTCTCATAGGCAAAGCGTGTACACTCCAGAGCAGAAGGTGGCGGTACTGCGACAAAGCCAACCACCAGTAGTAAACAAGAAGAAGAAAAAGCGAAGCATTTAGAGTAACCTACGATGACGGCGGAAAGAAAGTTGTGGATAAAATTGCAACAGTGTGCAAGCGTTGTGCAACACCTTGTGTTTATGCTAACAGCAACACGACCAACATGTCTTGCTAACCCCGAAATCCCACATACTCCGTCAGCGCTCCGCTGCGCTCCAGACCGCCTGCACAAAGCAAAGCCTACAGCCTCCACTGTGGCTCCCGCCGCTCCGCTCTGAGTTCCTTGTATATCGTAGAGAGCATGCGCGAAATGATTACATTCAAAGCAGCAAAACATACGGAAATGATCCAGGGTTTCCGCGAATCATTAAAAATGATTAGAATTCATTAATTTTTTGGATTTTTTCATTTATTTCATTAATTTTTATGGGATTTCGGGCTAACAATCAACATATACCGAACCGAAAACCGTGACCACGAAACCGTGAACCGAACCGAACCGTGGATTTTGTGAACCGTTCCACCCCTACACTGTAGACTCCTTTCTCTGAAAGCCAACGGCTCCTTGTTTGTATCAACATGTCCCATAAAGAATTACCTCATTGTATCACGGTGTCTGAATATTCTCATCTCATTGAAAACTGTTGTCATCATATAATATAAAAAAATAAACTGATGTCAAATGTATTCTTATTATAAATATAAAATGGTAAATGGAGTGTACATGACTTTACAGTTCTGTATTTTGCACTACCCACATGGAATTGAGGTAGGGTGGCCAGATGTCCAGCTTTAGGGCGGACAGTCCAGATTTTCATTACACTGTCCGGCGTCCGGCGCCGCACCCAGCCGGATGTGTATTTGTCCTCCTTTACTTCCAGATTCCACATACTCCGTCAGCGCTCAGCTCCGCTCATGTACATCGTGCGGAGTACTTGTCTGTCATGTAAATCAATGACAGCTGTTCCACACCCTCCGCTACTCATCCACGTACGTCTTCTCTGTCCTTCACCATCAAAATACGGAACTGAGCTCTTTTTTGCTCCGCTCCGGTCAGTCCAGATCAAGACCCCCAATTGCAATCACACCAAACAGGAAAAAGAATGTAGAGAAGACCCTGTTTGTTAAATTAAATTATAGTAAAAACAGATTGGTAACTAGAAATTAGAGCATAGTTTGTATATAATCCAAAAAGCTAAGAGCAATTAATTAAATAATTGGATGCAAACTATTGGTGCTTCAACAGACCAGGAAGAAGTTGTGAGATTCTAGAGCGAATCTCACAATTTTAAAAGAAAATTTTTATTGCAGGAATGGATGAAGAGATGATGAGTTTGGAAGCAGAGAACAAACAGAGTTCATACAACCTATGGATGATCCTAGCTATTCCTGTTACAAAAATCCACAACAGAAAGAAAATATTTGGGCAGAAACTGAACATCTGCTGGATGATGATGGGGATTTTTTTTAAATATGTCATATTTAATTAAACTTTCACATGGTTTATACGGGAATGAGGAACTCTAATTTAATGCTCTTTTAATGCTATTAGAACTCATTTTAATGCCATCAACAAGTATCATGTACACAGTTCCATGACTCAAGTTATGTACACCTTAGTAATTTATTGATATGCACCTTTTTGGTGCTATAGAAATGGCCACCCTAAATTGAGGCGGAGTGATGTTGATCAGCTCTTTTTATTCCATGCGTGCACCCGGTAAGGGGATTCAAATTCTGGGGGGGATAACTACCTTAGAATGACACTGGCTCCTCTGATTGCTGTGAATTATAATAAATAATAATTTAACATTATTGATCTAACCAATTTACCTCTGCATTTAACCTATCCCCTTGGGGAGCAGTGGGCTGCCATTGTGCAGCGCCCGGGGAGCAGTGTGGGGTTAAGGGTCTTGCTCAGAGACCCAGAGTCTGTGGGAGTCGAACTCAGAACCACAAGCTCTCAGCCCTATCCACTAGGCCGCCCCTCTCCAAGAGAAGCTGGTTAGCATATGAAGCTAACAGGTGGCCGCTGTGCTGCTATGGCAGACCACTTTAGCCAACTATGTTGTTTTATTTGGGGTCTTTTTAGACCCTTTAACATTTTTTCAAGAAGCAATTAGAGACAAACTTAGTGACTTTTATCTTCTTTTTTTGGCGAGTTAAGTGAGTTCCCCTGAAGGCAGCGAACTTGCTGCTCTGAGGTCAAATGGATGAAAACATGTCTAGTTAGGAATTTCTCTTTTTTTTAACATCTTAAACGTTTGCTTCCATCCAGCTCTGGCATATTTTAAGCAGAGCTTCTGTAATTTTCCCTGTTTTCATTATCATTCACGTTTTGCAGCCTTTCACTGATTGATACCTTTGTCCAGTTAAATCCCTGTCATGCCTTATTAGATTTAGCTAAAAGGAAAAGTCTGGTCAACTCATCAGCAGCTGGACCGTTTAAATTTTTAACCGTCCCATTGCCAAGACCCGATTGTTGGATTTGTATTTCTTCTTCTTCAGCCTTGGTGCTAAGGCGACATCTGCTGATGTTAATCAGCTCCAGGCACAGTCAAACTAAAGGCATAGCAAGTAGCCATTTCCATTTCAGAATGTGAGATTCTACTGGTTAGCGCCTTCATGGTGCACGTTAGGCATCAGCCTGGAAACATTTACTATGGACGGCCTGCAGAATGACACAGAGAGCTTAAACAGTGATGGAAAAGCTCCGTTTAACTTTGATTGGGTGCTTGGACTTTGATGAAATCCAGAATGAAACGTGCAAACGATCTGAGCATCTTTTCCAACAGCAGATCTCTGCAACATGATCATGTCCTCTTAAATTATGGTTAGTTGGGCAATAAAGCAATATCAATATTTATTGTAAACAGAGACCCGATCAGCATCGAGGGGAAACGTTCTATAATTTCACTGAACTCGCTCGGCAGTCTTTGGGTTGGTTTCAGGCCTGGCCTTTTTTTTAAAGCTTACGTTTAAAGAGGAATATAAGGATATAGGCGTTTAATGTCAGAGGATATCGGTAACTTTTCCTTTTAGGTTTGAATCGATGGATGATATTAATCGTAATTATTTAAGTTATCAATTAATCTGATTGTTTCTCCCCTTATGTTAAGTCATGTTTGTGCTTCGGAGGGCTAATAAAGTGTTTATGTTCTGTTCAGGCCTGAACACTGAAGGTTTGTACCGTGTGAGCGGCAACAAGTCGGAGATGGAGAGCATGCAGAAGCAGTTTGAGCAGGGTGAGTGGGATCTGCCATCTCCTCTCTCTGTAAACACAAAGATGGGATCGTCAGCCAATGGGAAGCTGTCCTTTTCTCATCCTGAGCCTTTTTGTTGTGCTCTCCATGCAGACCATGGATTGGACCTGGTGGAGAAGGACTTCGCCATAAACACTGTGGCTGGAGCTCTCAAGAGCTTCTTCTCAGAGCTGCCTGAGCCCCTGGTGCCTTGTGCTCTGCAGGTGGAGCTATTGGACGCTTTCAGTAAGCAAACCCTGCTGCGCTGGGAGGGGTGGCTTGTTTCATCAGGAGGGAAGAGGCGGAGGGAGCTCTACTCATGTTTTTCTTCAGTGTCTGAGAGGAAAGCTTTCTCTGGTCATCCAGTATGGAGGGTTTTTATATCAGTATCGTTAAAAGCAAAGAACACATTTTATAGAAAAATCAGATTTTTTAAGCATCTTTTTTTAGAAGAAAATCTGAGTGAGCGTATATTTGCTCCCCAGATAACTTTTTTATTATTAAAATGTTTATAATAATTTTCATTTTTTGGTCTTTTTTGCTTGAAACAATAGAAAAAATGTCCCTCCGTGATCTGAGCTGAATTCTGATTGGTTGGATTCTGTTTGCAGAAATCATGGACAGAGAGCAGAGGCTGTACGCCATGAAGGACGTCCTGAGGAAGTTCCCCAGAGAAAACTACGATGTCTTCAGATACGTAGTGAGCCACTTGAACAGGTGAGCCTCCATGAGAACCGTCATGGACACCGCGGCAGGAATTCAGACCCTGAGGAGGACGGAGGGGTGTGAGCGCTGTTGTGAGGCCCTGTGTGTGTTTTTGTTCTCAGGGTGAGCCAGCTGAGCCGGGTGAACTTGATGACCAGTGATAACCTGTCCATCTGTTTCTGGCCCACCCTCATGAGGCCTGACTTCACCACCATGGACGCCCTGACCGCCACACGCACCTACCAGACAATCATCGAGACCTTCATCCACCAGTGCGCGTTCTTCTTCTACAACCAGCCCCTCATCGACTCCCCGACGGGCCTGGGCGGCCTCCCCGCCTCGCCCACCACCACACTGGGCGGGAGCTCCGCCTACTCCTGCTACCGCTCCTCCCCCCCACACAACGCCGCACATTTTAGCCCCCTGCAACAGCAGTCTCCGCCCACCACCCCGCAGTCGCCCCTGCAGTCCCTGCTGCCCCCGCTTCACCAGCACCCCCACGCCCACCACCCCCCCGCCGAGCAAGAGACACTGTGAGAGAGACGCCACGGCCGTGCGCCCTCGCCGATGCTGGACCTGAATGCCGAGACGCATTCGAACGCCAGAGATTAAAAAAAAAACAAAACATGAAACACATGAAGATGGGGGGGGGCAGTTGTGTGAAACGTGGCATGCTTCAATTATCTGATACCGGGCGGGGCGGGTGACTGGTGGCCGCCATGATGGTTTTATTACGTGTAAAATTCTTCTTTTTTTTTTTTTTTTTTTTTTTTAAGAGTACCGCCACTGGATATAAGGAGCCGGCGCCTCTGAAGCAGAGGAACCTTCTCAGCCTTATTCTGTTTCAGCCTTTCTCATACTTGTTTGGGGGGGGGGGAGGGGCAGGCAGAGGAAGGGGGGGGGTTACGTCCAGGGATGCACTTTAATGATCACTGTTTCCTTTATCTCTAGTTTCACACGGACCCGTTGGCCTCAAGCAGCTCCGGCAGATCAAACCTTGTTTACATCCGGTTTGTTTTTGGTTCAACCTTTTCTGAAGCACTTTTTAATAGTGTAGCATAAAAAATGAAGAAATGCCACGGAGGGAAGGGTGGGTGGGTGGGTGGGGGGGGGGGGGGGGGGGGGTGGGGGGGGGGGGTTCATGATGATGATGCGTCCGTTTCTTTTTCTTTCTTATGTAGTGGCTTTGGAGAGGGGAGGGGGTGTTGTTTTTGTTCGAAAAAAGGGGGAAAAAAGGCAAGTAATCCCCCCCCCCCTCAAATGGGAAAGTCTGAATCTCTTTGAAGTTCATCGTTCATCTTTCTCTCCTGTTGGATTCTGATTTATCAGACTGCTGAAGGACCGTCACCATGTTGAATGTCTCACATCATCATCATCTGGTATCCATGGAAACCAAAATGCTTTAAGCGCAGTACATCGCTAGCCGTAGCTCTTCGCATTCGTTTAAGAGCCTTTAACTGGGGTGGGTTGATGTTGATTCTGCTGATTCAGAACCGGATCGGACTGGTGGGGAGCGCTTCCGGAAACGTTCGCTCAGCGGCAGCTTTGCAAATGAAGGTTCTGTAAAGAAAACCCCTTCGGATGGCGGAGGATTGTCCGTCCGTTTTACTGGTACTGTTGGGAATTTTTCGTTTTTATTGGACTGGAACAGAGAAAAGGAAGAAAAAAAATGAAGTGTTTTCCTCAGACTGATCCTGAAGCTTGGCCTTTCTGGTTCCTGGGAGTGTATAAATAAAAGCATCTCTGCATCATTCGGCTTTTAGCAAGAAAACAAAAAAATAATGGAAAAAAAATTCCCCATCAGATGTACCGTTGGAAGGATGAAGTGGGTGCACACCTTGTTTCCGTTAGGGTTGTTTATTTGTACGTCGGGGGGGAGGGAGGGGAGGGGTGCACGTCGCCCTTTAGTTGATGGTAGAAAACATTTCTAGTGCGTATTTCAATTATTGGAGTTTCCTTTTTACAATTTTTGTGAATGGTTTAAAAGGCCACTTGAAATTAGTGCATGACTTGAAAAAAAAATAAAAATAAAAAAAACACATGAAGGAAGGAGGATGGATTTCCTCTTCCTGGTTTTAAAACATGAAGTAAGCGTGAGAATGAGACTGGTTTAGCTGCAAAGGTTCATGTAGTGTGTGCACCGGCAGGACGTTTAAAAATGAAGGCCTTATGTGAAACTGTACAATAGTTAATAAATTAAATCTTGTAAAACTTCCTTCGAAGCTCTTCGTCTTTTCATTTGATTGTCAAAATGTAATACTGCAAAAAACAGCAAAATATCTGATCCGGTCAAAGATCCTTAAAAGTTGCCAAACAAATGATAGTTTGTAAAAGATTTCAAGTGCCTTTGTTGATTTTGATGTGATAGAATTAAGCGTCTTTCCCACTGAAAATATTGGGTTAATGTGTGTTTTTCAAACATGGTCGACTCGCTAACTATCTGCATTTAGCTCCCTTCCCATTGGCTAAAAAAGCTGGTCTAACCCCTCGCTGGCAGCTGCGTGGCCCCTGACCCTCCATGGCTGCCTGTCTGGTGACATCATCACGTTGGGTTAGTTTGGCAGCTCACTGAAACGAGTCTGCAAGTGACCTGCGTTAAAATCACCTTGGCTCTGATCGGCATGCTGGTGGTAACACCACAGCCAGGTTGAAATGCTAAATTACATGATACCATTGAAGGCAACGTACAGACGTCAACACACCGCGCCAGTAATTTTTGATCTAACAAGCAGAAACACGTTTACATTCGATAAACATGGAGCAGCTCTGGGGAGAGGGATTCAGATAGATAATAGAGTGAAACAATAAAGCACACTGACTACACCCTGGCTTCCTTACATGTTGCTCTCCATTGTTTACTTTCCTGATGTCTGTCGCACTGGTGACATCATCAGTGCTAGCGTGATGATGTCACCAGACACACAGCGGTGGGGTTAGCTGCCAGTGAGGGGTTAGATCAGCTTTTTTTAGCAAATGGGAAGAAAACCAAATGCTGATTGTTAGCGGGTCGAACCACGTTTGAAAAACATGCACGCTAATTTCAGTGGGAAGAGGCTTTAACATCATGCATCTCCAAAGACCCAGCCCGCACTTACCATATACACAAAACAAAATTTCAAAAACAAAACGCAGATTTCATCTTTGAATGTTTATACTTAAAAAGACAGCAAAACTTTCCTATCCCAAGCTTTAACAATTAAAGAAGCAAATGCCAAAATTACCCATCATACATCCAATTAAGAATGTAATCCTCCTCCAGCCAAACAAAATCTGCATATCCTCTATTTCTGCATTAAAATAAGGAAAGTGTCCACTCAGAAAACAGGCCTTATCTCCATCCTGCAGGAAGGTAAAACACATCCTGGGTAGACATGTTTTAACTCATTTTCTTCCTTTATCTTTAATCCAACTTCCCTCTGACCAGCATCTCTGTCACAGATCAGGAAAAGCCTCCCCATCACTGCTGGTTTTCATTCACACAGCACTTTGTCAAGTAAGGTTTTAACTAGTGTGAAAACCTTCTCCAGGTTGAGTTTCTGGCCTAAATGGCTTTTGTTAAATTTTACATGTGAATCTTTAAGGTCTTCTATAACCTACTTATACCTAGTTCTCTAAATGGAAATTAGAAAAAAAAAAAAATAAAAAATAAATCCAGAAATTAAACTTTGAAAACTTAACCATAACAAAAAGGTTCAGAGTAACTGCCTTTGCTAATTGTTTCAAATTACTATTTTTTTTTATTAGTTTAATCTTTTGATTTTGTTTTTAAAGTTCTTAACATTTTATTTTGTCAAAATGTATTTTTTAGATTGAATTTCACAGCTGGAAATTCATCAGATCTTTTGCAAAAACAGGGTTTGAAGAAATAAAACTTGCAAAACTAATTTTGTCCTATTACCTTTTTATTGTTTTGTATTTGAACTAAAATCAATACAGGTTTTAAAATTAGATACCCCCCCCCCCCCCCCCCCCCCCCCAAGTCACTCCAAACACCAACACCTATAGCAGCACTCTAACCAGAACCATTTATCAGGAAGGGAAGGGATCAGCTGAAGGCTTTTAACTACAGTTTGTTGACTTCCTGATAATAAAGAATTACAATAGTCCAGCCTTGAAGTAACAAATGCATGGACTAGTTTCTCAGCATTACACCTGGACAGGATATTTCTAATCTTTGTAATATTTCTGACATGGAAATGTTACAAACCTCTCATGTGAGATTTGAATGGCAAGGCCTGAACAAATATAACACCCAGATTTTTTTACATTATGTGAGACCAATTTAATGTAGTATTATTCAGTACTTTGTGTTGGCGTATATTAAATAACAGAAGTTCTTGGTTATGTCAGTAGGTGAAGTGCTGCTGAGCAGGAGCTTTAGTGTAAATGCATCGGTGTATGAGACTCTGAGGAACATCTATTATTCACTGCATATCCGTCATGACCGGCTGCACCCCTTTAGGAGGCACCTGTTCGCTGCTGTATCCTTCCGCCTGTCCGGGGGCTCGGGTTTGGAAAGGGTCAATGCGCCACCTTGTGGCGGCTCAGAAGAAGAGCAGAAAAAGATGAGGGCGTGTCGCTTTTTAACAGACTTACGAATCTATGTGCTGGAAGAAGAACCAAACTCCTCCAACTTGGTGGCTCATAGTTTAATATTTTTGTTTTACCTAAATGAGCAGTTTTTTGTTAAGTTGGCATTTTGATTTGCTTGGTTTTTACACTGGGTTCTACTGGTTATCCGTTATGGTCCAAAGCTGTGAGGGGGATTTAATTTGCTGCTTTACTAGAGCTGCCACTAGAGGGCAGCACAAACAGTAGGGGGCGTTATACCTTTTATACATTTTTTTTTAGCTTTATTTAAAATTCGCTTCCTTTAAAAGTGCAGCATTCTTGTAAGAATAAAACTAATTAAAATTATAGAACTTAAGAATTACAAAAGAAAAATACCAAAACTAAACACCGAGATATACAAATTATGAAACTAAGCTTAAAAAGAGAAAAAGAATGTAAAATGGAAGTATAAATGGGTGTTGCAGAGTTAAGTTGTTTGCATAACATTCTTTTTGGTTTTCATAGCTTTTAGATAGTAAATGAAAAAAAAAAAACTCCTATGCATTTCATTACTTTGATTAATATGAAACTAAGACTTAAATTAATTAAGACTTAAAAACAAGTCTTTTATCTTGGAATCTATGAGAGAAAACATTTTAAAAGTAGAAAATTGAAACCTGGTGCTACTAAACCTTGTTGCGGTAAAAGGTCTCCATAATCCGAATAGTTTTGGCAGGTTCAAACAGCTGTGGATTAAACTCATCTAATTAAATTCATTTTTACTGATATCAAGAATCAGAATGGAGCATTCAGATGCTAATATAACAATCTACTAATTAATATTAACATGAACAACATATGGTGACAGTTGTAACAGCAATTTATTTACCAACAAAACTTGTTTTTCATCATACTATTTTTCTAAATTATTACCTTATTCAACTATTTTACTTGAATAATTGTCCTTTTCCTGTCTTCTAGCTTACTGGGGTTCGGGAGGGGACCCCCAGAGTATATGTAGGATATCCTGCCAGCTGAAATACACCTTAAGAGATGTTAAATGGACACCAGACTTATCACAAAATATCCCTTAGTGTATTAATATTCATTAAAATGACTTATATATTTGTAGAGGCACAATAGCTTCCCCAATGGGGTCATGATTGTCACATGATTGGGCTCTCTGACATATTTAAAAAGAGAAATAAACCTTTTGTTTATATTTCTAAAAGATATTTGGGTTCAAGTAAACATTACCGCAATAGTACAGTATTTTTGCTCAAATTTTATGTAAATCTATCCTCCATAAACATCATCAGAGTACATCGCTGTTCAGTCCCCAGAGGATCCTTTCAGCCTACATCTGGTTAACTAAAACTGAGTTACTGAATCATTTCATTTCCCTGTGGGATTAATAAAGTATTTTTTCAATTCAATATACATAGATTTTTATTCTTCTCATTTTGATCCAGAAACGTTGCTCTTATGAAACACTGGTTCTTTTTCTGTGGTGGAAATGACAGGAAGCACGGCGTATGAAAGATAGCTTTATTGCACAAGGTGTTAGAATGATCTTTTTAGTTTTTGCTTTTTCATAGAAAATGTACCTTTGAACACAAGCAATTGCTGTAACAAGCAACTTAAAAGAAATGTTTGGGATATCCTCAGCAAATTTTTTTTTCAAACATTTTTCCATCATTTTTTCCCTTTTAGCAAGCATGCAATGACTTTTTCAAGGGTTGAACAAAATAGAAAACAATAAAAAAGTAAATAGGACAAATGACAACATCGAAATCTGATTTTTTTTTTTAAATAAAAAGACAAGAAATTAACAAATAGTATCAAAAACATATGGGGGGGAGGGGGCGTATTTGTCCATTTTTTTTAAGAAAAAAAAAAATTGTGATGTTATTTCAGTTTTGAAAGAGGGACTTTCCACCTTGATGTGTCCCCTGATTTATTTTGAAGAAAATAGCTCTTCATACAAAACTGTGTGTGATGTTCAAGACTGGACTTAAAAACAACACCGACAAAAGGTAGAGATGATGATCCAGGTGGGTTGGGGAGGTGGTGGCATAATCCTCCGTTCATCACGGTGGGTCGGGGTGGGGGGTCAAAGGCGAGAGCTGAAACGAAGCAGTTCTACAGAACGGCTCTGGTCCAGTGTTTACACAACATGATATCAGTTTGGACCAAAAGAGCCACAGTCCCTGATTTCAATAGGCTGAACCGGTGTAAAACCACAGGCCTGGTACTGCTGGACCTCTGGAAACAAACTGACAGAACTGGAGAGCAATAAAAACCAACAGAACCCCCCCCACCCCCTCAAAAAAAAAAAGAGCAGACGAACAAACAGCAAATGGAGAAATAAATAGTAAACAGGAAACACTACTGTTGGAATGCTTGACAAAAAGGCATCCCAATAGGTTCCTGTTTTCATGTACAATGGTGTAAAAAGGGGGGGAGGGGGTAAAAAAGAAAAGAAAAAAAAGAGGGACATTTACAGTTTTTCAGACAGGACAACAACGAGGATATCAATTCAATGAACATCATATAAACTGCAAAATTGAACTCCCTGACATAGAACATCTCTTGACATTAATATTATTAATATTTCATTCACATTATGACTGGCATTCATTTCAGCTTATTTATTTGGCTGAGAAGCAAAGGACTACATCTGTGATGATTGGCAATCGGCCCCCGCAGACCCGGGGCCCCTCACAGCAGCCCGCGTCTGGGACCGATTTGCAGCAAACAGCAAGAAGGTGTTTCATCCACTGAGATAGAGACACGATGACGGAGAACCTGGGTCTTTTGAAAGATTTCCCAGGTTGTTACGCATTTTTAGGTTTGGTTTTGTAAACCTTTGACTTGCTTGCCTTTTCTAAGCTACTTTGGGTCCGTTTTGACTTAACGTCGAAGGTTGTGGTAACAGAAGAGAGGCGTAACCTTACTATAATTTCTGAATCTAATGGTGGCCCAGGGGTGCAAATGTGCTGGAAATGCATACAAAAGCTGCAAACAAAAACCGACAGAACAGATGCAAAGGAAAGCTGCATAGAAGCGAAACAGGCCTGTCTGATTTTTGATCTGTCCTGTTAATTCTCTCATAGCGGCTGTGGCACCTTCTTTTTGTTTTTAATATATCAAGATAAAGGACAGTAGAAACAGAAACGCTTTGGGTTCCATCAGCACAGTTAGAAGACCAAAGTAACGCTGGGGTGACGGTAGGCCGTCCCCATTCCCAGCCGCTCACTTCCAGCCTTCTTTAAAGGACCTGGTCAACGTGGGTCAGGTCCTTTAAATGTCACACCCACTCTGACGTATTCCTGTGGGCGGAGCTTTGCTGGAAGCAGACAGATTTCCCGAAGAGCTTCAATATGTTAATTAATTGGTGTCAAAATCAAATCTGGATTTTCATGGCTAATCCCTACCAATCCCATGCTGGTTTACAAAGATTTCCTACAGTTTCTTTTTTTTCTTTGCCTCCAGCTATCAGACGTAACTGTGAGGTCAGCAAAAATAGAAAAAAATAAAACGGTTTATAGACCAGTGACATTCTGTTTCTCTCTGTCTTTACTTGCAGCTGTTCTTTTTTCCCCTCATTTACCCTTTGAATCAGCGCCGTTTATGTGTTGCGGCAGGTTTATGTATTTGCGGCACATTTGCATTTTGCTGCTCTCTTCTATTTATAAGATTTCAGCATTTTTTTTCCTTTGTGTTGCTCGACTTTTTGTATTTAAGGTACATTTAATGTATTAGCAGGACGTTTGCACACCTTGTCCACCACAGACTCACAGGCCGACATGCCGGGTAAGAAGATTTCATTATCATATCGTTATAGTGTATCAGCATAGTGATAGTTTCCCCCCCAGAAACACACAAACACATCTTCCCAACCCGCTTTCTGTTAGCCCGCAAACAAGCACTAACATACAGAATATCTCACATATATATACTAAACATTTTCTCTCTTATGTCCGACTTTTCTTAAATTTTCTCTACTTCTAACTTCAATGATTGAGCGATTGCCTCCTTTCTTAAAATTTGCCACTAACAAACTGCTGTATAGAACTATCACTTCGGTGTAGCATATACAGTTTATACTTTGTCATCATTTCCCTTAAATGTCAATAATATACCTACATAGAAATATATATGTAAAATTCTTTATAATACCAAATATTCTCTATTTGCAAGGTGAGAAATTCTAGCTGCTTCATTGGGGTTGAAGAGTTGAGACATGGTTCAGCTGCAGAGAGATGAGTGGAGAATACTAATCCAGGAGGTGAACCTGAATCCTTCATTTTTGGGGGGATCATAATCAAAAAGGGGGAAAATCTGCCTATTCTTGTTGGGGAGAGACACCGAGAGAGTGAGAGAAAACCGGGGACTGAACTGAAGTCCTGCAAATGGACCAAAAATACAAAATAAATAAAAAACTATGAAGGACATTGTGTGTGTGTGTGTGTGTGTGTGTGTGGATGGTCGCACAGCTTCGTAATTGCTGCTATAGTCTTTGTTGTCATGAACTGGGAACCATCAGCTCTTCAGTTAGAGTCACGTTAGCAGGAATCCCGTTCTGTGATTGGCTGTGTGTCTCCTGCAGGAACTGAGTGGAGCTGAGCACCAGCCGGCTGGAACTGTTAGTCGGAGTTAGTAGTTCTCGTATTGAGTTCCATTTTAAACATGAAGAGAAGGGTTAGCTGGGTTTCTGTCTAGAGGGGGGGGGACACCTCCGCCCCCTCTGGAGGAAAAGTAGACAGGAAGCTGGGCGGCTCACCGTTGGCTCGGCTTTCAGAAAGCCTGTTCTGGCCCAGACTGATGAGAGCCAGGGTTGCGCCGGCTGAGGAACGGGGCAGCAGTGCAAGTCTGTGCAGCAGAATGGACTACACCAGCGTGTAGGACTTGGAATAGGCCCCCACGCTCTGTTTCTGCAGCCTCCCCAGGGCTGAGGAGCTGCTCTCCAGCAGCGAGTCTCTGGAGCCGCCCACCTTGTTGCTGCCGGCCGGGTTGCTGCTGGTGCTGGACGTGGAGGCCGTTGCCGCGTTGCTGGAGCTGGGCATGGTGAGAGTCCTCTGGGGCAAGGTGGAGGTGCCCGAGCTGGCCCCCAGGCTGCCCAGGCCGGAGTGAACCAGCGTCAGCGCCTGCTGCTTGGCCGAGTCCAGAGTCTTGTGGCGGCCCTGGGTGTGGTATGCCCGCTGAGTCAGGCTGCGAATCGAGGCTTCCCGCGGTGGCACAGCTGGACATGGGTCATGCAGGGAGTCCCCTTGCTTCCGGAAGAATGGGTCCGACTTCATGTAAAGGGGTAGATTGCAGAATTCACCTGTTGAATAAAAGAAAATACCAATCAGGACAGAATGCATCAGTTTGTAGGGAATTGTGATTTTTATTTTTATTTTGTGAGGAGTCTGGACTGAAAAAAATAAATATAAGCCATTTATTCTTGAAATAAATGTAATTTATCTTGTATTGAGCAAATAAGTAAGGCCACTTATGGAGTTTGATGATAAGAAATAAGAAAAATCCCCTACATTATCTAATTCAAGTTATTCTTATTTTAAGGTTAAAGGAATAGTACACCCAAAACATGATTAGCCTTCATTTTCTACTCACCCCCATGCTGAACAACACTCTGGAGTACTTTTTTGATATCTCAAATGCATCTGGAGATCTGGGAGGCTTCTTGCTGTCTGCTGACATTCAAATAATGGAGGTCTATGGCGCCCGAGGCAGAAAAGTCCATAAAAGTCCACAAAAAACGTGTCAATATTTCTCCATACTGCTCGTCCAATGTATTCCAAGTGTCCTGAGTGGGTAGCGTCCAGAATTTACTCGAAACGAAGTCATTTAGAATGTTTTTAGAGCATAAACAGTAGTGTATAGGATTTCCTGAAAGCGCGCACCTGCGCGTTCACGAGTCTACGGAAACCGGCAGACCAAACCAGACGAAAGTGCGCATTCAGCGTCTGCTCTGCCAATAATGCAAGCGTAGAAGAAGAAATGTGCTGTTTACCTGTGCAAAGAAAGAAACAACGAAAGAAAAATGTCTGAGGACTTCAGTGTTGAGGAAGAGCATGAGTTCTTTGCCGAGCTGAATGCGCACTTTCATCTGGTTTGGTCTGCCGGCTTCCGTAGCGTCGTGATCGCGCATGTGCGCGCTTTCAGGAAATCCTATACACTACTGTTTATGCTCTAAAAACATTCTAAATGACTTCGTTTCGAGTAAATTCTGGATGCTACCCACTCAGGACACTTGGAATACATTGGACGAGCAGTATGGAGGAATATTGACATGTTTTTGTGGACTTTTATGGACCTTTCTGCCTCGGGCGCCATAGACCTCCATTATTTGAATGTCAGCAGACAGCAAGAAGCCTCCCAGATCTCCAGATGCATTTGAGATATCAAAAAAGTACTCCAGAGTGTTGTTCAGCATGGGGGTGAGTAGAAAATGAAGGCTAATCATGTTTTGGGTGTACTATTCCTTTAAATATGCTCATTCAATTGAAAAACCATCTTATTTACCTGATCAAATTAACAGCAAATACACTGATTTCAAGACGTTTTTAAGCTTCTTTTTTAGATCCGTTTTTGCCGTGTAAACCAAGCTGACATCTCCTTTGCCTTCCCTCCAACCTGATATAAACGATCTAGATGCAGCACAAAATTGTGCCTATTTTACATCATTACATTTTAACATAATTTACTGGCTTTAATTTTTCTTGAAGCCAGGCATTATCATGCATATATACAACAAAAATACGCAGGATCATAAAGGTTTAAGAAAAAACCAGACCATCTAAAAATCAGCCATGTTTAGAGACCTGGTTGCTGATTTTTCCTTGGGAGCCAAATAAAGAAGAAACTGGAGCTCCACATCAGGGTTGGAAGTTTCTCCCGGACTGCGTCAGGATTTTCCTCTTTTTATTTTTTTTTCCGGCCTCTTCCAGAAGAAACTTGGAAGGTCAAATTTACTGGAAAGTTTTGTTTCTTTTGGTGAATATTTTGCCCTAAGCAGGCCCAGATCTAGTAATAACCTGGAGGTGGGGTTCAATATCTATAAACCAGGGGGGGGGTTATGGGGCAGGAATAGCGGAAGAAATGAAAGAAAAAGAAATCTGATTATAGAAGAAAGTGTTTTCCTACCATTTAAAGGCTGTTAGTAAATGATCACTTCTGGTAAGAATAATCTGGACTATTGAACTCGATTGTGCTGCTATATTACTGCTGTTCTGTATGTTGAAATGCAGCGTTTCAATAGGGTTGATACTTTTGTGACCAATAGTTATTCGTTCATCTAGATTTGTATTAGATAGATTCTATAAATTCCTATTTTGTGTCACTATGTGTATCCTCATAAAGATTTCTCCTTATGTATTTTTCTTCATTTAAATCTTCTGTTCCAGTTCTGTCTGACTTTTTGTGATTTTCTGCTCTCTGCGGATCATAACACATAACAATAAATAACGTTGTTGGCTCAGAGCAGAGAGGAACTGCTGTCGACTTATACATCTCGATAATGTCAAAATCTACCAACACTCACTTTTGTTCGCCCGGTGGGGAATGGGCACCGCCACATTTTTCCCGCGGTCGTAGTCTTGCGGTTTGGGCGGTGAGGCGGTGAAGCGGCAGATGCCCGGCTCAGACGGCGTGCTGAGGGAGGTCATGCTATCCGCCGGGTCATTGGTACCCGTGGTCATCTGGTCAGACGAGCTGTCCGAGATGAAGCATTCTGTGATGGTGAACTTGGCGTGCTGCAGGTGCTCCTCCAGCTTGGCGTGTTCGTACGCTCGGGCCAGCTCCTCGTAGGTGGAGGACGCGCTCTCCGTCGACACCATGCTGTTCCGACCTTTATCTGGAAAAAAAAGTTCAGGGATTTAGTTTTTTTCAGAATGGGTTTAATCTAGTGTTTCATGGCTGCTCTTGCAGATTTACCCGTGTCCTGCGAGAGGCTGGCGCTGTAGCTGTCGCTCTCCGTGGCGGTGATGCCGTGGGATCCCATCGTCCGCCAGTCTGAGGTCAGAGTCCGAGCCGAAGCTGTGGACTGACTGGGTCGACTCAGCGTCCACTGGCTGGAGTATCTGTTCCTGGAGCTGTGGGCGGATTTGATGCTCTTCCTTGACACAGGGTCTGAGCAACATAGAGATGGGCGTTAGAGCTCGCCATGTCGTCAGTGACCCGGGAGGTCAGGTTTTAACAACATAAAACATAAAACGGACTCACTGGTGCCGGGACGGATGTCAGACATGTCGATCAGAGGCCCTGAGTTCTGGATGAGGGCCTGGTGGTGCAGAGCCACTCCGGTGCAGAAGTTCTGAGGGTTGACGGACTGGCTGAACTCTGTGTCCGTCACCGGCACCGCAGCCTTGTCCTCTCCTGTCGCAGACACACGTATTAACCACCACTCAGACACACGCTGCACTCAGACCTGCTGAGGTCAGTCTGTGGACACTTGCCTATCTGCTTGATTCCCTCCTTGTCCTCGATGAGCAGCTGAACTCGCGGGATGTCGATGTGGAGCCTCGGCCCCTGGGGAGGGCCCTTCACAGGCGTGTCTATGCTGCGGTTGTTCTTGCTAGAAGCACAAAGTCAGAATATACATCAAGTGTGGAACCGTATGTAGACAGTCTGGCCATGGGATGATATAATCATGGATTTATGGATACTACTATTTAAAAATGTTTTCCTACCAAATACGATTTATGCATTGTTTTAATCACTCAAATTTTGTAATATGATTTACAAATGACTTCTAAAAATAGGTTTTATTTCAATTATCCCTCTGAGAGGTGATCTGAATTTAAAGGGAAATTCAAGCTGTTAAAAAATGCTGTAAAACAATAAGATTTCACCACAAACCCTGAAAATAGAACAGACTAAATGTTTGCAGCTGGTGGTCTCACACAGAAAGATAGTTTATCAGTTATTAGGAGAACAGGAGGTGATGAACTGATGTCAGTCTGAGTTATGAAAGCCCAAGAAGAAGATTATGGAAAAAAAAAAGTATCTTTATAAACAAACTATTTGATTAATTGACAAATCAAACCTGTATTCTTCAAATCTTCTTAGGAAAGAAAAAATAAAAGCATCTCTTCCTGCTTATAAGCAGATTAGTGAATAAGCTACGATATTGTGAACCAAGTTAGTTTATTCTAAATAAAGCATAAAGCTGAGAGACAATGTAGACCTTAAAGTACTAGAGTTTCTTTATGGGGTCAAAAACAACATCATTTAAAAAAGTTTTTCTTTAAATCATCAGTCCTTATGATCTAAGATGTTTGGATGATGTTGAGCATGTTAAAGTTAGAACAAATGATAAATATAGACATGTCTCTGTTATTGGTAAATAGTTATGGAATGGACTTCTGCAAGAGTATAAACTATGTACTTCCTGGTCAATGTTTAAAAGAAGGCTCAAACGGAAAAGAATAAGAGACTATCATATGTAAAAACAAAAATATGAGAACACAAATCAGAATTTTGGCTTGATAAGTTTGATTTACTTATAAAAGATGTTAAGCTGTATTAGTAATATTTCTTGGTTTAAATTGGATAGACAACATATAAGCTTTTATAAGCTAACAATTATTTTGCAAGTCGATTAATCTGTTGATTTACAATCGTATAGCCAAATGTTTCTTACAGGAGATTTTTGAAGAAATTAAACAAAGTGAAACTAAAACTTTTGGACAGAGCAGCAGATTGACAGAAAGAAAAGTTTTTTCTTTTTATCTTAAATACAAAATGTTAATATATATTTTTTCACAATTTCTGCTCCAAGTGGGATGCTCTGTCAGCTAAAGGCATGTTTTAAAGTCTCTACACTACGGTTAATGGTTAATTGATTATTATATTAGTTAACAATTATTTCAATAATCGATTAATCTGATTATTTGATTCAGGCCTATTTCAGACTACTCCTTTTTTGTTTAAAAATATTTTTTTTACATATATGTGTGTACAGCAGTGGTGGAGGAAGTACTTAACTGTACTTAAGTATACTTTTAGGTATCTATACTTTACTCCATTACTTATTTTTCTTCCTACTTCTGACTTCTACTCATTACATTTTCACACAAGTATCTTTATATTTTATTCCTTACATTTTAAAACAAACGTTACTCGTTACTCTTGGCTTCAGTTTAATGTTTAGAAATATTTATTTTATGTCCTGTGCGCCATCCAGTGCAGATCATTGGCTCCATTCACATCTAGTGAAAACTAGTGTTATTGGATGAGTCATATAACGCAAACACTCATTGGTTAACTAAAGGAAATAATCTGAAACAAGCAGGTGTTCTTCAAACTGTTAATGTGAATTATCTATGCCATGCTACAATGTAGGATTCAGAAAAAGATGTTGAAATGTCTGAAAGGTCGGACACAGGTGAGAGCGTATCGGGAGATGGAGACCAACAAGACCTCCCTCAGCCATGGCCCTATCTCAGAATTTTTCGAAATAGTCGAAAAATTGAGCTTTCAATTCATATGGTGGTGTCTGGCTGTTTTTTTTTTTTATAAGGTGACTTTATACTTTTATCCTTTAAGTAGTTTTTGGAGCACATACTTTTTCACTTTTACTTGAGTAAAGAGGTCAGGTTGATGCTTCAACTTTTACCAGAGTGTTTTTAAACTGCAGTATCTATACTTCTACTTAAGTAACAAATGTGTGTACGTTTGACACCACTGGGTACTTGACTAAAAGTATTGATACTGATCGTCAAATCTTACTCAACTACAAGTAAAAGTTACTACGGTAAGTCAAAAATCTACTCAAGTTAGAGTATTGAACTACTCACTTTTGAAGATACTTAAGTATTCAAAAGCACATGTATTTAAAAGTACTAAACTATTATAATTTATAGATGATTTAAGAATTTTGACGTTTTTTCTAGATTGTTTTTGCAGTACTGCAGCTCTTCCAGAGAGAACAAGGGACTCTTGTGTTTCTTAATTACTAATTATTACTAATGTTCTCTAAAGAACCCATTTCTGGCCATGTTTATGACTCTTTTCTCTCCATAAATGCCATCTGATGCAGAATTAACGGCCATCAGATTTGATTCTCCTCCCACTTCAGAGTCACACTGCAAAAACTGGAAGTAAATGAATGTTTCTTAAATTAAGTGCCTTTGCCTCTAATTTGATATGAAATATCAAATTTAAATATGATTGTAATAGGTAAGTAAATAAATAACAGGTAAATAAATAAATGATCGCACTCAGATCAAGCCAATGGAATGAGTGCTCTTTTCTTTTAAATTAGATAATCATATATAATGCTCTTGAATTAAGATGGAGCTCATAATTCTGCCATTTCTGAACTTTTTCATTTTGTTTAAGCTTCTCATTTCTGCTTCATTTTATGTTATTCTGTGTTTGTCAAGATTTCTATTACTTTTGAATTCTTAGTTTTACTATCCAGTTATTTCTTTCAGTTATCTATTTTCAGCATGTTTGGTATTATTTATTCTTTGGTGTAGTTTTAGTTCT
Organism: Cyprinodon tularosa; assembly: GCF_016077235.1. Classification (NCBI taxonomy): domain Eukaryota; kingdom Metazoa; phylum Chordata; class Actinopteri; order Cyprinodontiformes; family Cyprinodontidae; genus Cyprinodon; species Cyprinodon tularosa. The sequence continues at coordinate 437,788 of NW_024037894.1, forward strand.
TTAGTTTTATTTTCTTTAGCTTAATTTAGTTTATTTCCTAGTTACAGTTAGATCTTGGTTATATTTGCTCCTCTCCACACCTGCTCCCTATTAGCTGATTAGTCCATTCATTGTTTGTTTCTCCCATATGTTCACCTCCTTTTTAGTTCCTCTTTGCTGGATCCTTGTCATTCTTTAGGTTTATCCCTTCCTAGTGTCTCCTAGTTTTTTGGTTCTTACATTTTTTCAGGATTAAAGATTTTGTATTTTTAGTTCTTCATAATTTTTTTTAAAGTCATGATCTTTGCCTCTACTATTCGGCATTATGGTCCACCAACCCTGACAATGTTTTGTTTTTTTTCTTATTTAAAGAACAAATTCTCCTTTCCCATTAGTAAATTGTCTTCCTTAACAATTCCAAAACAAAAACCCTACAACAACCCAAATTAAATAATAAAAAATCACTTGGTTATCTTATCTTGGTTATAATTTTTTGCAGTGTCAGTGATTTATCACATACAAACCTAATGATATATTTTAAAGTTTGGGGTTGACAAACAACAAAAGAAGAAAAATACATTTGAGTCACACCTGATGAGCATTTCAGCCAGGCTCTTTGCATCTGTAAGGAGAGAATAATGTCATTAGCTTACAGGTAGCCTCCACTTTAATTGGTTCGTTTCAGCAATAATTTATCAGACATATTTATTTCTCACCCCTGAGCCGTTTAAGCCGCTTCTCCTTGCGTTTCTTGCGGATGATGAAGAGTAAAGCCACGCCTAGAGTGACCAGAATTACAGGAGAGCCGATGGAGAAGAGTTTTTTCACATCGTCCCCTTCCCCACGGGCTGATTTGATGGGCGGGATCGTACCTTAGGAGACACAGCAGCAAGGTTGCGTTAAAAAGGCAGTAAGAGGAAGAAGCAAAGGGGAAAAAAAGAGAAGCACTCACTGCCGTCGTAGTCGGTGGTAGCAAACTGGGAGGTCTGGTTTCCACAGCCGGCGCTGTTGCAGGCCTTCATTTTGAGCTCGTACCACGTAGCCTCTCGCAGCTCACTGAGGAACAGCTGATTGGTGGAGTTGGCCTTGAGGCTCTGCCAGGCCCACGTGCCTTTGGGCCTGAAGTCCAGCATGAGGTCGGTGATGGGGCAGCCGCCGCTGGTCCAGCCCTGCAGGTTCAGTCCTGCGTGTGTGGAGTTGATGTGTGTGAGCAGCGGCTGGTCCTTGTTAAACACAGGCTCTGGAGACAGACCCACACAACACAGAACAGCTGATAAGAAACAGGCAGATCACATAGAAACCAGAGTTCAAAGGTTAGCTTAACATTGACAGGGACGGCATGTTAGACTTCTCTCATCAGGAAGGAACAACAAACATTTTTTCCTTTAATAAATGTGGCAAGCCGGGCGATGGGAAAGAAGGAGAAGATGATGAGAAAAGAGAGCAGAGAAAGGGTGGACTGCTGGAAGAACTGCGGTGAACTGGTGAAAGAAAAGTGAAATGGTGTGCTTAAAGATGACCCTGCGCATTTAGAGGATGTTTGGCTCAACCTGCTGCTGCTTCTCTACTATGACCATAATCAAAGATAAATATCGAGCCAGGCTCACGAATTAGCACCTTGATATGTGCTTAAGAATGGCTTTGTCGCCAATTAAACTCAGGTTTAAAGCCTTGCAGGGCAGCCTAAAGCCCACTGCTCTCATTAAGACAGAAAAAAGGAAGAAACAAACGGTCAGTTCAGGTGTTTTATAAAATATATAAATCAGTTATAATTTATAGTCAATTATACCAAACTGAATGAATGGTGTTCTCTACTTTAATATGGAATAAGATTTTAATATGGAAAAATTTTATATATTTTTTTTAAGTCAATGTAAGTGAAATAAAATGAGGTGTTTATGCATCGATGTTATCATGGATGCATAAACACCTCATTTTATTTCAGCGTTTAATTCTGTTTAAAGTAACAGATTATAATTAAAATGTCTCCGGACCTTTACTGGTTGTTGATTTTCTTTATTTGAACCCAGCTGATTTTTAATTGGATAACCCTGGTCTAAAGGGACACTCAAGAGAAAAAAAAAACTTTCTTAGAGAAAATATCTAGTTGCGCACCAGTTACTCTCTTTCCTGAGCATTGTGGAGAACCATGTTCATTAAAATGGATGTACATGAACTAATTAGGCTATATTTTAAATTTTGGCTACCAATCAAAGACATTGCTGCATTAGTTGCAAGACTTCACCATTATGTTGTGTCTAGACATCACTTTAAATGCATCCTGAAGTCCTGTGGTCTATTTCGGTGCAAAGGAAGCACAAACCTTGATTATGTTGTAGCATTCACTCAAACACAACAGCAAACGATTGGTCAACTGAACGGTTATAGATGGATGTTTACAAAATGTCTGGAAAATGGATTAAAGGTAAAAGAGGAAGGGTTCCATCTGATATGAGAAAGTATTTGGTGTGCACAAGAAATTGTTTATAGAAATGGAATTTGTTAAACCTAAATAAATGAAATGAATTTACCATCTACATTTTTAGGATTATAGTTCTGCATGGCGTGTGATCATCTGTGGGAATCAAAGCAAAGTGAAGGTTCTGATATCTGTCAAGCGGCTCTGACCTCTTCCATGTGTCTTGGCCTCAATGATCTCACTGATGCGACCCGAGCCAACGCTGTTCTTAGCCGCCAGCTTGACTTTGTACCACGTTCCGCAGCGCAGATTATCCAACCTAAAGGAACGCTCGCTGGAGCTGATGAACACATCCCTCCACTCCTCTGTGTTGTCCACAGAGTACTGCAGCACAAACCCTGCAGACAGACAGAGCAGCCTGAAGTCAATGAAGGTTCCTTCCATGAACTACCTAAAGTTACAACGTTTGCACACCAGGTGGCGACAGTTAGCTTGAAATAGTTGCTGCTGGGACAGAATTTCACTTCTTTAAACTCTTGATACACAAGTTTGGTATAAAACTGACTTCAGAGATTGAAACGTGCAGGAATATCCTGTCAGGATCAATGTCTGTGACAGGAAGTGCAAAGGTGGAGCGGCAGATTACCTCTGATCGAACTTCCTCCGTTGTCCCCAGGAATCCAAGCCAGGGTGATGGAGGAGGTGGAGGTGGTGGAGACAGTCAGACGGGGCTGATCAGGAGGAACTGAGCAGGCAAACAGAAACCCACTGAGTCAGCGTTCAGAGCACAGAGCCGTCACAGAGGCAAAGAAAGCTGTCTCTTCTTACCTTGAACCACCAGGTTCACAATGATGGTGTCAAAGCCCAAGGTGTTGGTAGCCGTGCAGGTGTAGTACCCAGAATCCTCTGCTTTGACTGACCGCAGCACCAGCGTCCCGTTGGACAGGATCTGCCGCTGGCTGTCAGCTGTCACAGGAAGGGTGGAGTCCTCGCTGAGAGAGAAAAAAGTCCAACAAAGTTGTTCTTTTCTGTTTTCCAAACTCAAAGATCCAAGCTGCGTTTAATTGGGGGGGGGGGGGGGGGGGGGGGGGGGTGTTCTGACCTGTCTTTGGTCCATTTGATGGTGGGGGCGGGCTCTCCTACTGAGCTGCATGGCAGACGCACTTCCTTCATCCAGGGTGTGGTCACCGTCCCCCCGAAGGAAAGGATCTTGGCCGGAACTGGACAGACCAACATGGAACAGCTCAGTTTGACCTGGAGCGCAGCGTGTGCGCCGTCAGCTGGGGGGAGGAGGGGGGCTAAGCAAGATGTAGCCGAGGGTTTTAGTCTATTTTTCCTTCATAGATCCTCCCTTTGATTGGTTTCTGCCGCCCTCCTCTCTCCCTGGGGGTCATTTTACTAGATAGCTCCTGTTCATCACCACATAATTAACAACACAATGTAGCCAGGCCTCGATCAATACAGCAGCTGTCAATCAATAGAGAGGAAATGTAGACGGAGAGGAGAGGGCTGAGGGATGAAAGTGACCCCCTCCCCCCCCCGTAACCTTTACCCAGCCTCTCTTTACACGTCTCCTCTGCAGGCTCACCTTTCCCAGCAGGTTCCACGGTGACCTTTGCGCTGATGTTGCCTCGGCCAGCGGTTGTCACCGCTGCAGACCAGATGTGGTACTGCTTGCCACGGCTGAGGTGCGTGATGCGGTAAAAGAGCATCTCGGGGTTGGCCTCGTACTCGCTGGGCGCCTGGGAAGGAGAGCACGCCATGTCGTGTTAGGAGGTAGCAACAAGACCAGAGAGGGAAACTCAAACAAGACATTTTAACCTGTCTGACATTATCACATGTTCAACTTCTTAAGAGCATCACCTGCAAAAATCTAAGTATTTTTCCTTGAGTTGAGCTGTAAGTAAGGCAATTTTACAATTAACTGATTTATGTTTAAAATAGGATAAAGACAACTAATTTTCTTAAAGTGAATTATATCACATCATATTATTTTTAAGACAGACATATTCCATCTGTTGGAAGGTCATCTTATTTACCTGCTCAAATTATGGATAAAAACACTTATTTAAAGAAAAAATATATATTTTACATAATTTTAGATCCGTTTTTCAGAGTCCTGTGATCAGAACTGACACATTTTTCATTAACTGGATCCAATCAGGGATCAGCAGGTTATAGACTGAAAAAAATCCAACTTCTTTTCTGTTTCTTAATAATCATTTATCATTAGTTTAAGGTTGTGGTCCAAGTGTTTTATTTGTTTTACTACCTGCTTTTATCTTCATTTGTTTTATTCTGCTTTTATTTTTCTCCTATTTTATCATCTAATTCATGTTGTCCTTGTTCTGAATTGTGCTATAGGAATAAACTTGCCTTTTTTTAAGAACATAAAAGCTAAAACTATTTTTAGGCTATAATGGGATCAGCAAAGAGAACAACTTCATCATTTTTATTCATTTTCTTTACCCTAATCTGGTGCTATTCCTAATTGTTTTGCAGAGACACTTTGCAGATTTCTGGACAGTGGTGTCACAGCTCCAGGGATTTGTTATTGAGTCTAATTTTTTGCTTTTTGTATTTATCTGAATAATTTGATAGAATGGGCTTTGTTTCCTGTCTTTCTCTACTGGATGAACTGATTAATCCAGGCTCGAACTCAGTAACCATGACAACACCTGGATTAATCACTTCATTCAGGAATGAAAGACAGGGAACAAAGGAGCTGTTTAACAGGAAGTAGTGGAGTTTAGGGCTGCAGCTAACAATTATTTTGCAAATCAATTAATCTGTCAATTTTTTTGATAAATCGGATAGCCAAATTAAAGAAGATTTGACAAAATCAAACCAGGTGGTACTAAAACTTTTCCACTTGAGGAGTTCTGGAAAGAGCAGATTGAGAGATTAAGACATTCTTAAAAATTATATATTTTTTCATAATCTTGGTATAAATACTACTCTAACTGGGTCGCTCTGTCAGCTAAAGGGAAATTTAGAGTCTCTATTCTCCAGTTAACGATTAATCGATTACTAAATTAGTTGACTATTATTTCAATAACTGATTAATCTGATTAATTGTTTCAGCTCTAGTGGAATTGTGCATAAAGTCCATTTTCACTGTGGAATACGGCAAGATGAAGGTTAATTTGAATTGGCTCAAATAAATTGAATTTGTATGAGAAAAAAAACTTTTTAAATGATTTTTTTTCCACTTTCTTTGCCAACGCAATTATGACTAAGTGTATAAAATGTGTCCTTTTTAGCTGCATGTAAAGCCACCAACCTCGAACTCATACAGTCACTAATAAACCTCCTCATCAGTTTAGCTTAAATGCTTAACATCATTAAAGATTCTGGATCATCTTTCTGAATCATGCTAGAGATTAGTGTTTTATTTTTCAGGACAATCTGAATTTACTTTGAATAAATTGATTAAATAAAGCTGATTTCCGGCCTCCAGCACTGAAACATTGTCACCTGCAGACAGATTAATGTAGAAACGTTATAAAAAGGCAAACATGCACTTTTCTGCACCAACAGGAAAACAAACCAACTCGTCCCTAAAACTGGCAGCTCGTTCTGTTTCTTATCCTTTAATTGCTTCACTCTCTCCCTCTCTGTGTTGCTTGGTAAAGAGGAGGGGATGGATGGTCAGAAAGCGGGGAGTGTTTGTGTGTTTCTGTGCATGGGGGGTTCGAACATTCCTCTAGCGTTGCGGTGGGGTTGTGGTGATCCAGGGAGTGATACAGGGGAGATAATGAAAAGACGGACAAAGACACTCTCCTCTTGATGTGACTGATACCCTCCTCTGCTCCTCCCTTCCACCCTGCCTGTCCTCCCTCCACCCCCCCATTTCCCTGTGGTGTCTCCCTACCTCTAATAGTGTGTCTCTTTTTCCCTCTCAGACTCCTCTCCCCCCTCCTCCTGCCTTTCCTGCCCATGCTCATTTACATGGCACTCATGCACAAGGAGGGAGGAATATTTGCGAATAATAAGGAAGTGCGAAGCATTCCTTATAGCAGACTTCGCTGCATGCTTTGCAGTGTATGTGCACATAATCTAACCCAAATTGAAAACGCTTCACCAATACGTGTATAAATAGAAAATGTTGAAATGTGACGTGTGTGTGTTTCTGATGCGGCAGTCTGCATGTGTGAGCTTGTTCTCAGCCTCATTTGCATATCTACGTCTCATCACGTTGCCAAGACAACCTCATCTGTTCATCTGGGAGGGCAGGAAATAAAGCAATGGTGCAAACACAGTGAAAGAGAGACATGCGCAAAGACACACACACACACATACAGGTTCAATTAATTATAGTGGTGACAAATGAATCATTTCCTTCGGCTGATTTTATCAACTGGGTTTTACAAGCAACGGAAACATTTTTTCTTGTTTTAATTGACCCCCATAGATGAAGGACTCACCGGCTGCCCAGATCCTGGACTGGAGCAGTAAATGGTGTATTTGCGGATAACGCCGTTTGGTTTGAGAGGCGGTAACCAAGACACGACCACGCTGCTTGGAGAGGAAGGAACCGCCTTGATGCCGGCTGGCGGACCGGGAACTGCAGGAAAAAGCAGATCCGTGTTACCAAACACTGGAAGGCAAATTCATGTCTGCATCAATTCATTTGGGTCCCACCGATTCCCCACTAGTCCCCAAAAACATCACAAACATCTCATGAATTGAAAGTCTTGATTATTTCTGAGCTAGCAAAGATTTTTAAATCCACAAAACACAATGTGATTCACTTGATGCAGTTAATAGGTTGCAGAGGATAATTAAATATGGTATTCAGGTAAAAGGGGCCATATTTGATTAAAGAAATATCTTGTAAATAGTGATTTTAGAGCGTTTTAATTCAAAAATGTAACAATTTGATTTCTAAATTAAAAGTTGAATAAAGGTTTAATTTGAAAACTTTTACCCATCACTTTAACATATGTTTCTTTAACCAATTCTACTTGTTCTGTTTTATTGCAATATAACTGATGTTGGTTTGGTTTTAATAGTGTTCAGTACACTAAGGCTGATCAGTTTATTAGATTTTTATTTCCTAAACGAGTATATTAACTTAATGCCAGTGGATGCAGTTGTTGTTCATATGTTCATAGACGTGTCCAGGCAGGGACCAATGAGCACTGAGGGGCTCTGAATACGGACAGGTCTATGCTGATCGCAATAAATCAACAGGGAAATGATAGATGAGAACATCTAGATTTTCTAAATAAATCACTGAAGACGAACCAGATTTTCATTAGACCCTTACTATGAAATCTAAGCACATACTTTTATATTGGGGCTGTTTTAAAGGAAGTGATAGGATCAGATTTACGAGGTATCAGCAGCCACAACAGAGCGTGTGGACAGTCTTCACGGACAGACTGAATTCAAAGATCTGCACCGGTGATTTTAGAGGGTGTTTTGAATAGATGTTGGTCATTTAGTGACTGCAGAAGAATGGTATCTTCTATCCCTGACAGTGTTTGAAACAACTATTTCTTCTTTTTCTGACAAACTCTAACTCCATAAAACTTAAGAAATAATTCATAAATAGCGTGAATTCTGTATTAGCCCTCTTTGAATATATGGTAGTTTATTGTTGTGAATAATTAATTGCTGATATACCAACTAATACATAAACCAACTTTAAAATGTTAAAGTAGGATTATCACTGCGTGATCCGTATCATCAGCTCATTTGCAACCAGAAATACATCCGGCTTGCCTTTGACTTTACTTTGTAAAAAAGACCCAACTTACATGTTCCCCTCCCTAAAAACAGAAAGCGTATTAAACTATAATATATAAAAAGTTAATAATTTATATTCAGAGAAATTAAATGCTTTTAAATCCTTTCTGTTTTATGACTCGTCTCTGCCCATCTGTAGTGGACATGGGATCCTATGCTACTTTGGATTTAAACATAAATCTAGTCTTTATGAGTTTTATTTCTCCTTTCATGTTTCGTATTCAAAAAATGGTACTAAGTGTGTAATCTAAAGAATAGAAAAAACTAAAATGCAGATAAACATGGTTTAACTTATTTTGCCGGACTACAGACACTGAGCATGTCCCATGATGAGAAAATATCAAAAACATCACATTGTCTCAGAAAAGTGATTAAAATGTTTTTAAAGATGTTTAGCATTTTTTTGTGATTTAAGGATAAAAATAAATACTTTTAGCACCATAATTACATTATTTATGGCGACCAAAGAACCAAATCCACTGTACATGGGTCGCTCACTTTGCCCTTGCACCACTGCCGCGCCCCCGTGGCCCAGGTTAAGTGTTGGGAACAGCGACTTTTTGCCTGCACATTTTGAGGGTTCAAGTGTGGAGCATTCAAAGGGGCAGACGCTGTATTTGGGAAATCTTAACATTTGCAGCTTGATGCAGATTAAATCAATCTACAGGGACAGACACAACATCCAAGCAGTGATCTCTCCTCCTGCAAAGCTGTCAGCATCAAAGTATGTAAGTATTGAAAAATATACAAAGGGGTTAAACTACACTGCTTTTATACAAATAGCCACAAAAATCTATCTTTTATGTACAAGGATAAATACAATGATCACTATTACTCTACAAAAATATTTTCTACCGTGTTGAAAGAGTTTATAAGGCCAACATTAACCAAACATCTCAAACCTGCAGGCAAAAAAATATTTGTTTATATTCTGGTACTTTCAGTTTTTGGTGCAGACTAAAAAGCTTTATTTTCAGGCAGCAGGAAATCTCAGACAGAACGGCTTCAGAAAGCTTCTACTTGACATAACATTGGGCGAATGCTCTGGTATGCTGGGGCTCTGTCGCTTTCAACAACCTTGGAATATACAAAACTAGGATCAAAATCCTGATGAACTGACTATGGAGATGAAGGTTTGAGGTTTATTGTCTTGTTTAAAAACGTGTTAAAACTACTTTTTTTTCTCCACCCATTAAAACAAATAAAGCCAAGTGCGCTCTCTAGAATTAATCTGCCACTGTACAAAAGTCGGGAAAGTAAAAGGACAGATCAGCTAAAGGCCATTGAAGGAGCGCCGACCATCCACAAAGCACTAGATGTGCGTCTGACTTTATCAGAGGCGTCAAGTAACAAAGTACAAATACTTGGTTTCCTTACATAAGTAGAAATGTTGGCTATCTACACTTTATAGGACTAATTATTTTTTAGTAATATTTTTATTTCTAATCTTTAAATTTTTTTTTTGCAATTATCTCTACTTTCTATTATTTACTTTTTTTTTTAATAGAATTTTTTTTTTTCTCCATTGAAGCTCATTTTCGTTATGACCTGCTGGTTTTTAAAACAAAATAAAAACCATCAAAATAATTTGTTTCATCCAGACAGTTAATTTCTTTGTGGTTGGACTCGGTGCTGCCCCAACCTGTTGTTCAACACACACAGAAATACATAGTTTTTCATGATGATGCAAAGTTAAATTTGACACTGTTACCATTAGTTATAAAACTAAGAAAATGAAGTCTAAGGAATTCTCATCCAGAACTGTAGAAAAATGTCCCTCTAAAAGGTTTAATAGTTAAAAGCATTAGATTTCATTTTAAACTTTAAGTAGTTTTAAAAATGGTACTTTTACACCTTTACTGAATTAAAAAGCTTAAGTTGATGCTCTAACTTCTACAAAAGTATTTTGAAACAGTAGGATTTGTACTTCTACTGGAGTAATAAACATTAATACTTTAATACCTCTGGACTTCAAAGTCCACAAGCATCCAACTTCACGATTTTGATGCTAAAAGACATTTAATGTGAACATAACATAAAAATATATGTTTACAGTGTAAGCCAGTTTAGCATGAGTGCTAATGCAAAAGTTTAACGTGTTAGGCTGGTACAGCTGTAAGAAATAGCTACAGTATTAGTTAAAATATTAGCTAAGGCTAAAATATTACTAAGCCACCATGTTAGCAAAGATTTTTAAGTTTTTTTAGGAGTGAGATAATTTAGAGATAGCCCTAATGCTGTTATAACTACTTTCCAGTAGCTCAAATTTGAAAAAATGCTACATGCTGCAAGCTATTTGTACCACATTTTTCTGTTTAGGGACAGTTAAATTAAAGTTAAATTTGACAGTTTAAGCAGCTGTTGCCAACATGCAACCATGTAAGCATAGAATACTATTTCTGTAACATTTGTTATTATGCTAAAAATGGTAGTTGGTGCTAATGCTACATTCAAACCTAGCATGGAAAGCTTTTGAACCTTCAGCAGTTGTTAGCAACTGGTATTCCTGGTCTTAAAAATCTGCTTTTTTATCTGTTTGGGTTACATATATATATATATATATTAATAAAAAATATATATTTTTTTATCATTGCTCATGTTACTTTTTTAACATGAAGAAAAAACTGATTAGTAAGGATGTATCTTCATACAACTGAAGGGATATGATGTAGCAAGCATAATTTTACATAATTTCTTAATTTTAACAACAAATCATAAAATCTGTGCCAACTGTTAAAGAAATCTGATTAGTTAAATTATAAAAAATGTTTTATTAGCACAACAAGAAAAAAATCTCCAGCATTACAGGGTGGATAAAATGTGATCTCTTAGGTATAAAAATGGTCAAACCTGAATTTTTGCATTAAATCACAGCTAACATCATGAGACTATGAAGATTTTAAGTTGAATAAATAAATATTATTCTTTTTTAAATCTCAAATGAATGAACATTTAAAACAGTCTCCAGTTTTTCTCTTTTCAGAAAACCTCCCACAGCCTGGGGGCCCAGTAAATAGAGGCCTGCTTTGCTTATTATTCAGTCCTGCTCTGTGTGTGTCCGTTTGCTGGGATGGTTGTTAAAGCAAGGAGGCTTGTTTGCATATCGGCCGTCTTACTGCGCACTAAGCCGCTCCGGGAGAACTCCCTTTGGCTGGACAGCAGTGACATATGTTCCTTCAGACACTGGTCAGCAATTCTGACTCTTTGACACCCAGCGTTCTCTTAACTCTCTCACTCACAAACAGATTAGACATTAGTGTCTGATCCGCCGTTAGCCACTTCAGCTTGACACTGGACACGGCTTAACACTCTGATTACAAGATAATGATTCAAGGAGGTGCTTAGAGAAGGAGTCATACTTTACAAAAACACATCAGGACACTGGATGCTTTAAGGAGGAGAACAAAAGAAGCTTTTTCTCATTGATCCTACTGTATATGGTGCTACCTATCAAGCCTATTCAGTCGGCTCCATAAATATAATTCAAGCCTGACAGTGGGGCTCCTCTGGGGCTTATAGAAGGAGACCCAGCCCCATAAATCCATCCTCCAGTTCTTCTTTTTGTCATCCAAGAGGCCCCATGATCTAGCCATTTACTCAGCTTATACCTCTTTGACTCCTCAACCCTACACAACATTATTCAGCATGAAAACATTAACTTAGAAAGTGTTAACCTAGCAAGGGATGTCTGAAAAGAGGGAGGTGAGGATAGGATCCAGGGGATAATGGTTGGTGTGTCTCCAGTGTTGCTGCAAAGGTGGAGCAGAGGAGGCAGCAATTATTATCATAACTGGACCACCACGTCTAAGTAGGAGTGGCAGAAAGAGAGAGAGGGGAAGATAAGTCCCATCTGGTGCCCAAAATCTGCCCCAGACTCGAGACAGACCGGCAGACTGTCTGCCACGCACGGCTGGAGCAACCAATAAATGATGATGAGGAGGAGAGGTGCACTGGTGCTGCTTTAACAGCATCATCACGGACACATTGTGCGCTAGAGTGCTAATCAGAGGAGGATGGGTCACACCCAGACAAATGCAAATAGAATAGAAAATCCCCTTATTGTCCCACAATGGGGAAATTGTGCAAAAAACAGAGATCTATATTATTTGCCCTTATCTCTACTTTTGGGTCCAACCCTCCATGCGTTTTTTCCCCTCTCTCAGTCAAGAAAAGAGTAAGTGCTCACTGTTCTATCTCTGCATCTTCAATCCACCCTGCCCCTCCTCCTTTTTTATAAAGAGACATGGATCTGACTGTAATCCCGCCTCCAATGGTGTAAGCACAAAATTAATTCTCTTTAATCCATGCAGAGTTAATCCTTGCGCCTGTGGCAGGAGAGGATGCAGGCTGGAGCTGATGGCTGACTCCTCGATGCTATATGTTCCTCCTGCTCCCCAGCCATCCCCCAGCCATCCCCCAGCCCCGAGCTGTGGACCCAAAGCCTCTTAATTCTCATTAGCACCGCTAATGGAGCTTCCCAACACGAGTGGGCTTTTGTCACGGCCTGGAGATGCAACTTATCTGCCTCCCATTCAATGCATCTCGTCACACTGTCAGCATTTTCTCCGGAGATTAAATAAAATGTTTAAACCTGATTAAGGGTTTACTCACGGTCCTCGCGTGTCTGGATGTACAGCACGTTGCTGCGGACTCCATCTCCGGCCTGCGTGTAGGCCAGGACCTGAACGCTGTAGTTGGTGAACTTCTCAAGCCCGCGGAGCTCCACTTGTTCCCGTGTGGTGGTGATGTTCTGCATCTCTCCCCATTCTGAGGCGAAACACGACGGGAAGAATGTGTTTATACAAGATCAAATCATCCAACTCTACATTTATGGTTTGAATACGTCTCAGCAGGAAGGTGACTCATGACTATGAGCTTAGGAAAGATGGAAAATACAGCAGAATTTCCTTAAAAAGCTAAGATGATGGTAAAATGGTTAATAATCCTTGATAAATTTGTGCATTTATTTAGGAAATAACGGTTGATCTAGATGACTTAACATATACAGAGGAAAAAAAAACATACTGTAATATATGCCTAATGCTGCACAAACGTGCATAGTGCCTTGCAAAAGGATTCATACTAAGAAGCAGAAAACCATTCTCCTTAAATGAAGGCCTGCAGCAAAGAGGCTGAGTCAGTGGTGGATGAAGTACTCAACAGTAGTACTTGAGTATCAAGTGTCAAATCTTACTCAACTACAATTAAAAGTTACTCGATTTAAAGTATTGAAGTACTTACCTAATTGTTCAAAGTACATGTATTTTAAAGAAATTAAGTATTAAAAATTACTAATTTTATTTTCTAATATCAGAACATTTCTGCCTAATTTTCAGAGTAATTTTAAAGAATTTGTAACTTTCAGAGACCACCTGATGTATTGATGCGTAGAACTACCTGCAATGGATTCTACACCACCTAGGAAGAACTTCAACAGAAAAATGACAGATAAATATAAGGACCAAAATGAAAACAGGAGAGTCTTTATTCTCCTCACTTTCACTATGTAGTGTGAGGAGTTTTAAGGTTGAATCTATTAGAACAAATAAATGCGACTTTGCTTTGGGACTCATGCTACTGGAAGTGGATGGCCTAGTGGTCAGGGCATAGGGCTTAGAATACTGACTTTGTGAGTTTGAAACCCACACCCACAACTGCCACTCTGGGTCTCTGAGCAAGACCCTTAACCCACAATACCTCCCTGTGTGCTGCACAGTGTCTGCCCACTGCTCCCCAAAGGGGATGGGTTAATTGCAGAATCAATTTCTCCATTGTGAGATCAATAAAGTTCAATTTATTTTATTCATTTATCACTGAACAAAAAACACCTTAATACAATTTATAACCTACTAATAATATCTGCTCTGATTTTTTCATATCTGTGGAACATAATTCAATCTCTAAAACGGTGGCGTCCAGATTCAGTCCTAAGGGCTGCCATCTTCCATGATGAAATTACATTTAAAGTAGGAAAAACAGCAACAGGGGATTACAAAGCATAGCTGAGCCAAAAGTAACAAAGGACTAGCAGCTTCACCAACTGTAGTGGAGCAGAAACAATATTTGACTTTGAAATGTCATAACATTGGGCGAATGCTCTGGTATGCTTGGGCTCTGTCGCATGAACAACCTTGGAAAAAAAAAATTATTACTTAAGTAAAGCAAATATACTCAAAAAAGTACAGTAATCAAGTAAATGTACTTTGTTCCATTCTACTGGTCTGTTTACTAACCAGGGCCTCAGCCATCCATGGAATTACAGCTCTATTATACTGTATTTTATTTTCTGATAATAAACCACTCACAGTGATTCTATTGAGAGCAAAAATCTGGTTGAAAGATATGTTTTCAATTGAAAAATGAAAAAAAAAAATATTTGGAAAATGAAGAAAGAAAAAGCGTCAACTTCTGGCTCTTTGGCGATGGAGGCGTGACTAAGGGCTGCAGAGAAATCATTCCCACTGGTTTCATTCAGGAACCCTTGGAACTAGAAATGCCTTTAAAGAATCATCGCTATCTTTGTTTATATGCTTGCTTTTGGAAAAATAACCACCCTCACTGATCTTAGTTTGTGGTAATGTCAGAACCTTGCAGCTGATGGTTCCTTAAGAGATTGGGAAATGTACAACAGAGACAGAAAATTAATCAGTATCATAATTCCTCCGATGAGATTTGTTTGTCATAAACAGCTTAGCTCACTGAAGGATGTTACATTTTTAAACCAGTCACATAAAAAGAACATCAATTATGCTTTAAACATATTTCTAGCTCGCCATCTAAGCCCCACCTTCTCACAGAATAAAACTTTTTTTTTTTTTTTTTTTTTTTACAAAATTAATGGCTCTAATTTAGCTCCGTATACATCTACTAATCGTAAAACATCTGCAGGCATCTGCTGCTCTAGATTTTATTTTAGCAAACATTATTATTGCAATTTAATTAAAATGCACATAAACCTCCCAGATTTGTATCTATTAAAAAGGTTGTATCCCATGTATTCTTTTTTTCTTCCACTTCATAATTATTTATCTGGAAAAAAAAAAATCCCAAAGAATTACATAGAGGTTTAATGCTGCAGCAAAATATGTTTACTCTTTTGCAAGGCACCGACAACAAACAGGAACAAATACCAAATGTTTGACGAGGAAGGTGAGAGCAAACAGCGGTGACACAGATGGATGTGATGATGAGGCTGGTTTGGGAGGAAATCTTAGAATGAGATAGGTGATAATTACTCTGCATCGGCCACTGGGCCCGGACCCCACAGCACCCACCTCCGTCCGGGAAGAGGGACCAAAACACAACCCTGTAGCCTTTCAGCACGCCGTGCAGCGTCATGCGTGGCGGCTCCGACCACGTGATCACCGCCTCGTCTGACGTCACAGAGATTGCTCTCACGTTCTGCGGGGGCTCGCTGGGCACTGCAGGACAGAACGACAGGTTTAAAACCGACCCAGTCGCAGAAGATCAGGAAAAGCAGATGAAAACCCTCAAAACTACACATCAGCAACAGCAGCAAAAAGAAACGGGTCAAACATGTTCAATATGGCCCAGAATTTCTCCTCATATTTTTTAAAGATAATAGGCATTGATGGAAAGAAGGAGAAGTGTTGAGAGAGATATTAATCATAAAATCTTTAAACGGGAGAGGATGAAATGCAGCTGAGAGGATACGTGGGGAATAAAATCTTTAGGAAGACACTATTCCAACATCTTTTTAGCTCATGGGTGGCTGCAGGCCTTTCAGGCAGACAATAAAAATGTGAAATTATGTATTTCTAAAAATGATTTTTTTATTCAAACCTCTTGTTCATCATTCTGCTATCTTATGCTCATACCATCTTCCAGCGTGGTGGCGTTGATCTCGGTGCTGGACGGTCCGGTTCCGGCTCTGTTAAAAGCCTGGACGACCACGCCGTACTGAGCAAACTTCTTCAGGTTGTCCAAGGTGTACACCTCGCTGTCCCCCGTTGCTTTCATCTCCACGATGCTGTACTGCCCGTTGCTGCCTGGTCCGTTCTCCCTGTAACCGATCTGATAGCCTCGGATCACGCCGTTCTGCAGCTCCTTTTTAGGAGCCTGGATATTTTTGAAAGAAGGAAGACATGAAGCATGGAGACAATCGCAGAGTTAAGCTGTGTTTGGGTTTTGCTGTTAATGTTCAGCTTTTAGGTCTATGACTTGGAGCAGCCATTTTAACAGCCATTTTATAAAAGTCAGTATATATATATATATATATATATATATATATATATATATATATATATATATATATATATATATATATATATATATATATATATAAGCAGCCATTTTCACCTATGCTCTTTTCTGTTATATCATTCCTAATGTATTATTTTATAGACTATCAAACAATGATTGGGAACATACACTGCTAAAATGATCTAGAAACAAGTAAAAATGCCTTAAATTAAGGCTGTTACCCTTATTTTGAACAGGTAAATAAGTTGATTTGCCAATAGAATGAGAATTTTTATTCTGAAATCTTTATGCTTGAAATAAGACAATGCAATTGTTTATTCTTAATTTAAATGAAATAGTTTTGTTCTATTGGCAAAGTGTCTCACTTACCTCATCAATTCAAAAGAAAATGACTTATTCAGATTCCGATTCTTTGCAGTGTAAACTATTCTCCTGAGCATTGTTTGATTTGACATGCCTGCTGTAGCTTTATGCAGTAAATAGAAGAAATCAAGGCGCACAGAAAATATAGTAATGTTTCGGCCAGCGTGGCCTTAAAAACTGAACTCAAAGTTGTCATCAAAAGAGGCGTAAGATTTTTAATTTCTTTATCTCTCCAAAACATCTTTTCTTTAAAACCTCCACTTCCTTTGTATTAACAACAAAAAAATCTGTTAGTTGTTGAGCTAGTATATTTCCCACTCTAAGACCTTTTAACATCTCTTTTCTTCAGCACTTTGAAAAATCTTTTCAATCTTTCTTGAGTTTTACAAACGGCGACGTAGACAGAGCTGTTATTTAAAGGATTTTCTTACATATATTCAAAGAAAAAAAAATAGAGGCATGATTTATTACCCTCCATGTGACTCGTATGCTCTGTGACGTCATTGGCTGCAGTACAACATCCATCGGGGGCCCATCAGGTGCTGTTTGATCAGGATTTATTGTCAGAATGAAAAATCGGAACCAAATGCAAATAAGGTGCAGAAAACCTGGGGGGAAAAAAACATAACCTACGCGCTTCCTCTGTGCTGATAGTTAGCTCTTTGCTGGGGAGGCTGCGGCCGATTTTGTTATAAGAATACATGCGGATGCTGTAAACACAAGCTGGATGCAGCTCCACGATATTAGCTTGATTGTTTGTAGGTGAAATGTTCCTGGTCGTGTACATGTGATCCCAAGAGTCTGTGGGAGAGGAACAGAATTTGGTCTGTTTTTAAAACCCAGTACATAAATAAACACTTAAAGGAATATATCTGAGCTCTTTTACCAGATTTGTTCTTGTACTCAATGTCATAGCTGGTGATGATGCTGTTGCCATCAAACCTTTGGATCCAACGCAGGTTCATGCTTCTGTCCTTCACTTCCCTCACCTCCAGCTCAGGAGGATCAGGGGGTTCTGAGTTAGGGGGAGAAAAAAAAGTGTTTATTGTGCAAATCAGTAAGACTGGAATAGTAATTACAGCAGGATCTATGAGTAATGGTATGTTTTTCTCTCCCTAAAAATAATAAGCATAATTTACTACAATGTGTAAAACAGGGGTGTCAAACTGGTTCCAGAAAGGGCAGTGTGGCTGCAGGTTCTCTTTCCAACCAAGCAATAGCACACCAGACTCCAGTCATCTCATCAAGGGAGTCCAATCTGAACATGATAACTTGAATAGATGACTGGAGTCTGGTGTGCTATTGCTTGGTTGGAAAGAGAACCTGCAGCCACACGGCCCTTTCTAGAACCAGTTTGACACCTGTGGTGTAAAAGGTTAATAATTCATTTTCAGGCAGAATCAATGCTTTTACATCCCTTCCTGGAAATGGGTTCCTTCAAAGTTTAAATCAAACCTTGAACGGTGAGCTGGATGAGTCCTCGGCCCTCTCCATAGGAGTTGATGGCGTGACAGGAGAAGAAGACTGAATCTCCTCGCTCGGCTGGGTTTAGCTGGAAGGAAAAGCACAGCAGAGGTTATTATCACCCACTACCAAGTGGACTTCCCAGCTTGGGCCTAAAACAAGGTTTTTATCGTCCTATCAAGGTCCAGCTGCTTTGATGCTTCTAGTCAGGTTTTCATGCTCAAAGCTACAAGGAGACTGACTTAAGGCCTGAAAACACCCGTTACCTACGAGCCAGTGTGACTTTTTTCCATGTCACACTGGCTGCATATAAAGAGGCTCCAAATAGGCAGGGTGATCAGATCTTTGCAGATTGTTTTTCCTTCTGTCTCTCTGCTTTACACATTAAAACAATTTTCCCACATTTGACTTGGACACATTATGAAAAGTTATAAAAAAATTACAAAATCAGCAGGGCATTTTATAAAGCAAAGCCCCACTTAAGGAGTCTGTGCAGCATCTCAACCCAGAACAGATAGAATGTTCATAATGAGATCTCCGTCTAAAGAACAGAAAAACACAGCAATAAACACAGTGGGATGGTTTCTATGCTGACTGAGGCAGAGAGGTGATTCTCACAGAGAGATCTGGGAAGTTTTTCCAAGTTTTATTTCTTTTTTTCTAATAAAGAGGTGAGACAGATACGTGGCGCTTACCTGCTCTGTCTGCCCCTCGTTAATTTGGTTTTTGAGAGGCTCAAAGAGGATCCCTACTTGATCCATTTTCTGTCCTCCTGAACTTCTATCATGGGTAACGTTTTCTACTTTAATGTTTCATTGATTGTTTTTGCACCAGTCTGTCCCACCTGCTATATAGTCCAAAACTGAGTCTGTGTCCAAAAGTCCGCCCTAATCACTATACATTGTCCACGCCATTTTAATAGGTGTCCGAACGTCTAGAGGACGAATAAGTAGTCGACTCCAGCTTCCATCCATCCATCCATCCATCCATCCATCCATCCATCCATCCATCCATCCATCCATCCATCCATCCATCCATCCATCCATCCATCCATCCATCCATCCATCCATCCATCCATCCATCCATCCATCCATCCATCCATCCATCCACTTTATTTTAAAGTTCTTTCCATCCATGCTCTCATATTCTCACCTTCAGGGTAGAGATGACTTCATCTCCCTTCTTGTTGATAGTGATGGAGTACCGGGGGTTTCTCTCTGCATCAATGACCGTGTCTCCTCTCTCCCAGCGGATAATAATGGGCTGCTCGCCCCTCGCTGTGCAGTTCAGCTCCTTGGTCTGGCCCTTTCTTGCCATGGTAGTGTTGGGGTGGCTGGTGATCATGGCGGGAACTGAACACATCCACAGAAATGTGTCAGAGTAATGAATAGCCTTATATGGGATAATAAGATGAGGGAATGGAGCTGTGGATATAACCCAGACGTATGGATATCACTACATTCCCTGTTGTCATTTCATGCTTCAAGCTTCAGCGGCTCCCTTACTTCACAGCCTCTTTGCCCATTTCATCCAAGATTTCTCCTCTTTTCCTTTCTGTATCTTACATCTGGGTTATTGATCGAATGGGGATCCCGTGGTTTTGTTTTTATCATTGATCCAGCACCCTCCCTTTTCCTCGCAAAACATTTAATAACACACAAACTGACAGCTGAAATACAGAAATCAATAGCTGAGTTACCCCTGGTTAGCGGTGTGGAGGACAGAGACAAGGTTCTGTGGTGTTCAGCGCAGGCCGAAACAGCCTGGGGCAAGAGTGAGTGCTTCTTACACTCATCTCTCTACCATCCAGGAGATGTGGGGAAAAAAAGGGAAAGTGTTTGAGCCAACTGGAAAGCTGACTGACACTCACTCTTTACAGTCAGGATCATGCTTTTACTGATGTCTGAGCCAACGCCGTTGGAGGCCTGACAGAGGTAGTAGCCTCGGTCATCCTCAAGGACGTGTCGGATGAGCAGGGAGCCGTTCGACATGATCTGGATGCGGCCGGTGAGGGGGACGGGGTGATACTGCTGTGGATTTCCAACACCTGTAGATGAAAGCACACCATAAAGAACGTAAAGGTCTGCGTTCACCCCCAAGGATGTGCGTCAGGAAACGGCAGCAAATGTTACCTTTGGCGTGTTTCCACATGACTTTCGGAGGCGGATAACCCTCCACTGAGCAGTTCAGAACTCCAGCTTTTCCGTAAATGCAGTCCTGGTTGTTGGGTTGAACCACAAACCGGGGCGGCACTGAGAGCAGGACACAGACGGTGAGGGTTAACTGCGGCTCACTTGGCATGCTTCAGACACTCGCTCCGCCCCTTACCGGTGACAATCAGCTGTCTCTCCCAGCTGACGTTGGCTGCGGCGTTGCTGGCGATGCAGGTGTAGTTCCCGTTGTGCTTCAGTGTCACCTTGGAGATCTGCAGGGAGCTCATGAACTCTTTGGTTTCTATTGCGACGCCAGAGGCGGAGCCTGGCACTATGAGCTGGCCGTCTTTGTGCCAGGTGATGCGTATGGGCATGTCCCCGGATGAAACCACGCAGGCGATGTACATGAGCTTCCCCACTGAGGTAGAGGGGATGTCGAAGGGCTGGATGAGCGGCGGCACTGGGGAAGACAGGAAGAGCACATGGAATCAGAGGAATAAAGGCTGCGATAGATGGAAGCAGCGCGGCCATCTGGAGCGATGGTGAAAGAGATAGAGAAGGTCATTGGCCGCTGGGCCCCCTTCTTTTGCTGCCACCCTCCCCTCAGCTCCCCCATCTCCTGCAGCCCATAATAGCTGCTCTGGTTAGAGTCCAATTGGCAGGGGGAAGTCATTCCGTTGCCATAGCGATGGAGGTTAGGGTGGGGGTACTACAGCTGAGACATCTGGGGGATTTAATCTAGGCTTCATTATTATTCATCTAATTAAATCAGAGACACACTCACACTCAGGCGCATGCACACACCCTAAAACACCTCTGCAGCTGCTCGCTACCATCGTTAGCCGACTCACAGGCTGAACGAAACAACCACAGATTTACAAAAGAAACAACTCAGATAAGCTTCAGAAACATGGGTGAAACATTTCCCATGTGGTGATTAGTTTGGGTTTATCACAGGAGCCATCTGAAAGGTTCTCAAATGGTGATCTGCCTCTGGTAGCGATTTATGGAAAGCCCAGCCAAGAAAAAATAAATAATCCTTCGTTTAATTTGAGCACAGGTGTTCAGAAAACCAAAAAACTATTCGGTAGTTAAGTTTAAACAGTTAGGTTTAGCTAACAGAGCTTAGGTCTCTCAAGGTTAGATCCTCCACTGTCTGTCTGCTCTTCTCTTTGGCTTTCTCCACATGTTTGTTTCGGTCTGACATGACCGAGCAGGCAGCCTGATTCTAGATCTGAAACAATCAAATTTTAATAATCTGCGATAAAAAAAAATAGTCAACTAATGTAGTAATTTTTTAAATCTACAGCTGTTGATTAGCTGCCAGCCCCACCTAGTCAGAGCAGTTATTAAAAAAAAAAAGTGCATTCAAAATGGAAAACCTGTTTTAATTGTGAATATGCTCTATTCAGAACTCCTAAAGTATTGCTACATCACTGTGGCTTGAACTGATTTAAATTCTGCATTAAATATTCTTTAAGGCACCTTTTGCTATGTGATAATTAGTCGATTAATCACAAAAATAATCGTTAGTTTCAGCAACTCATTGATAAAGAATTGTTAAAATAAATGTATTTACTGAAAGCAACTTTTCAAAAAAGAAAAAAAATTCATGTTTATGCAAATGTTAAACTTTTCTTTTACAGTCTACTGTTTTTTTCTTTAGATTTTTTATTTTTATTTTTGTTTGTGTTTCTTTAGATGTTATTTTAGTTTTAAAGATTTTTTTAGTTAGCAATTTACATTCTTTTCAAATCCCATCTGACAGATATTTGCTCTGTTAGAATTTATAGGCTGCGTCTTCGAAGAATGCGGTCTACCTGGACTGGATCCTTCGAAGTCCTTGAAAATAAGGAGACCAGAAGAGTTTGGCTGTGAATTCAAACAGGCCTAGCCTTCAGCTGCTTTCTCTGCCTTATGCTCTGTCGCTTAGCAACCATGATAGTTGACACAGAGAGCAGGAAAAGAATTAATCTTGAACTTTTCAAAACTTTATTTTTAATTTTATTTATTTTTTTTTACATTTTTTTTATTGTAAAGTGAAAAAAAGACGACACTCACGAGGATACAGAGTGGAAAAACGGTGCTAACTTTCAGGAGCATGAACAAACAAAAGCAAAATGTAATGATATAAACCTTAGTCAGTTAAATAACATGCTGCAGTCATTTTGCACATCTCTGGTGTTGCTGCTATTTTCTAATATCCATTACTGTAAAAATGTCCATAACTGTTATTTATTCTCCAGGTGCAGTTTTATATTGTAAAAAACACTTTACAGTACAGTATTTTATGTTTTATATTTCAACTCTTTACTATTATGTTATTCTTTAACATTCTTCTAAGGTCCACATTTGTTTGACCATTTTTTTCAATAATCTTTTTGCTGCTGTAAATTTCCCCATTGTGGAACAATAAAGAGATTTTCTATTTTATTCTATTCTAAAAGGGTAGAAAGATATAAGTAAATCTAGACAATGTATGTATAAAACATATATCTTCAAAATCTCCTATATTCAACAACAAAAAATACTTAGTAAAGCAAATTGTGCAAAATATCAATTAAACATAAAAATCATATCAGATTTATAATCCCCACACTGCAGATATATTAGAATCTGTCCTTAAATTACAGCCAAACACATTTGCACAGTAACCTTTAGATAAATCAAACATTACCGCCACATATCTGACTAAATAATCATTAAAACAACTATTTCCGTTCATTTCAGACGCAACTATTCACATACTTATATTATATTAACTTGAACTTCCAGTATTTAGCACTGTTCGGCGCCAAGTAACCTTTCCTCTGATCACAGACCAGCCGGCTTGCCTGGTCTCGCAATGAATACTGGGAAAACCAAGGATAGCTAGGATACACGGCACTTATCCCTCAAATTTGGCAAAAAGAAGGATATTTATAGGCTACATAACAAGGAATCTTGGAATCCGACCAGACCTCAGGGCCGCATTCGAATCTGGCCTTCGGAGGTCTGACCAATAGAAATGCTATTGCTAAAGCCCAAACTGGGCAGACTTATTTCTATTGGTCGAATCACACACCACCCAGAAGTGTGGAGGGTGAAATTTGTAAAACAGGATTTAAAAACAATACAATTTATAAAACTCAGTCTTACAAATTAAATCTGAAAAAAATTGGATTTAAAAAAATATCTAAAGAAAGAACACCTGGAGTATGAGATCCCATAAAATGTACATTTAAAAACCATAGTAATTTAGCATGCACATTTTAAATTACTCTCAAAACCTTTTTAATGATAATAACAAAAATAAAGTTGACTCAAATTGACTCTTTTGAAATGTGTTCTTTAATTTTACTGATGTTGAAATACATTTCTCTCCATATGTTTTCCTTTAAAGTCGTAGGGAAGCGGCTGTTCCAAAGGTTCCGAATTCTTCCTAGTGGTGCCCGAATTTACACAAGTGAATAAAGTGAATGTGATTGGTCATTTATCAAGAGGGCGGGATTTTTGTGGCGGAAGGTTCGCAAGCAAGTTTGATTGTGGCCGATGTCTCTGAAGCATCTTGCTAACCAGTTAGCAACTTAGTGCTAGTAGGTTCCCAATGGGAAATTACATTGGGACCAAGTAGCAATTAGCAACGACACTGTCAAGGAATGCTATGGGCAGCGGAAACATGCAAGAGGAGGAGAGTTTTGTGTTGGAGGTTGTGGACAAGTCTCCTCCGTCAAACATTTTTTTATCTAGAAGAGGAAAGCTGGCACAAAGTTGTTGTGGAAGAGGACGCCAGGGTGGCAGAAGTTTGGTTTGGTGTAGAAGGCTTACAGCTGTACATGTCTGAGCCCTCGCCTCGCAACGCTGCCAGTTCTGTCAGCTCTACGCCTGCCGAAGAAACAGACGTCCATCCCCGTGAAAACTTGGACGGAACTCAATGATAAAGTAAATAATTCTTATTTCAACCGTTGCGTATATTAGCTGCGACATATGAATCAAGGTGCTATGACTGAAAAAATTTGATTGACAGATGATCGTTGATATATGATTGGCAGAATTTAGGTGTACAAGCTGAAGTATAACTAACTGGCCTGCATACAATAACGAAAACCCCCCCACAGATTTTAAGACAGGATTTTTTTTAAATAGAAATTTTTTAACTTTTGGGACAATATTGTCTGCTAAAGAGTACATTTATATACATGTTTAAGCCAGAATGATTTGAAATTTAAATATGACTTCCCTACGACTTTAAATTTAGTTTTTCTTTTATGTGAGATTCAAATTGTGTTTCCTTAAATTTTATGTCTTTAGAAATCACTCGATAAAGATAATATAAAACAAAAAAAAAACTCCTGCAATAAGGTATTCTGGACAAAAGAGCATTGAAGGCTATTAAAAACAGTGAAACCTCGGACATTGTGTATGCCTGTGACTAATGCAAAATCATAAGTGCATCTGTGTGTGAAAATGTTTTTACACACCTTTGTAAATGTAAATCTCTGTAATTCAGCCCTTTATGGTGGATAATTATATCTTCTTACTCTTACCTTTAACCGTTACATGGACGGTTTGGTTGATTGACACCTGGGGCTGGATCAAAACGCTACAGAGGTATGTCCCTTCGTCGGCGCCCTTCTGCACGTCCGTCAGCCTCAGGGTGCCGTTCTCAAACACCACTTGACGGTG
This sequence comes from Cyprinodon tularosa, assembly GCF_016077235.1. NCBI lineage: Eukaryota > Metazoa > Chordata > Actinopteri > Cyprinodontiformes > Cyprinodontidae > Cyprinodon > Cyprinodon tularosa. The sequence goes on from NW_024037894.1 coordinate 462,808, forward strand.
ATTATCAGGCAGCTGCATGCCGTCTTTCAGCCACTTGATCGAGTAGTATGGGTACCCGATCACGCGGCACGTTATATACGTGTTTCTGCCTGCCACTGCTGTGATGTCTCTCATGGGTCTGATTTGAGGCTGACCTGGAGACACGTGGAAGGGAGGGAGGGGGATGGAGGGAGGAGACAGGGACAGACGCGAAAGCCAATGGGGACGAAAGGTGAAGAGATAAAAGTTGAGGAATGGAGTGATTGGGGCAAGTTGACAAGTGGAGAGGAAGGTTAGTTATGCCCCCATTACTAAAATCTGACTGAGGATATTTGCTTATATCTATTTATACTAGGAAAACGTACTAAGTATCTAAGTTAGGAGATAGAAATAGAAAACTAGCTCACTAGCTACTCTGGTTTCATGGATACAGAATATTACTAAAACTATTTGCTCATCTGCCACCAGGTTCAATCAATCAATAATCAAACTCTTCTGGGAGAGCTTTCCATAAGGTTTTGGAGAGTGTTTATTGGAATCTTTTACCATTTTTTCAAAAGGAAATTTGCCAAACCCTGCCCTTTTTCACACACAAGTCCCAGTACTGAGCCACTGAATTAGCAACAACCTTTTACAGATGAACAAAAGTGAAATGCATCAGAAACTATTTCTTCGAAACTAGGTCGTCTGCGTAGGTGCCGCAGTGGACAAAAAGACGTCCCCACCACCATCGCAGACTCTCTGCTGCACCTCTCCCAAATTTTAAAAATTGTGCCGCAGACAGGAGGCCGGCTTGTTTTGTCTTTATCATTGTAATTGCGGAAAATAACTTGTGAAGTTTAAGCAGCTAGAAGAGCGAGGGACACGAGAATGCTGGGACCCTTTTTTTCACCTGGATCCCCGCTCTTTTTTTGCCCTCATGTCCCTCCGTTTGTCGAACAAACTCGCCCGGACTTCCTCACCGCCTTGGCCGTATCTAGACCCACAGCTAGTTCCTAATTCTGTAGCGCATAAATCAAAAATTTCTGCGTCAAGCTCACTGGGACACACTGCTGCCGGGAGTATAACCAGCCCTTAATCCTACAACTATTGAATAGATGTGTCTAATATCACCTGCAAGTGGCTATAATGCAAAGGTTATAGTGTTAACTTATCAAGCCAACTTCTAAAGATGCCCATATATCTTTGGGTATCTAGGCTGTGTCCGAACATCCGCTCTAATCCCTAAATCCCTAAATCCCTCAGTCAATATATAGAGTGAGCTCAGTTAACTGACAGTTGGGACAGACGATCACTACTTTTCGGTCCCTGTTGGTCACATAAGGCTGCCTCCCCTCATGGTGCTTATGCCATCTTTGTAAGGCCGTCCCAACAACAAATCCCATGATGCTTTGGAATCTGGGATATATCTGCTCGTCTAGCGACTATAGATGATCACTACTTTTCAAAGGAAATTTTGAGTCCACTACTTTTTCATCCACTAGATGTTCGAACACTCATGTAAAATGGCGTAACCACTATATAGAGCCCTATATAGTGATTATGGCGGACGTTCGGACACAGCCTTAGTTTAGCATGGTGACAGGTAAGAAGCTGTTGGGTGTTTATGGTAATCTAGCTACTTGTCGCCCCACGGTGTGACGGCAGTTGCAGCGAGGTGACTAACTAGTAAAAGTTATGGCTAGCTGCAGGTGTGTGGCGTCACACCGAACAGCCTGTCTCTCTATGTCCAGCACAAAACCCAAGCTCTCTCGAAACACAGGTACAAAGCATAAAACCATCAGAAGAATGATAAAGAGCACATGAGTGTTAAACTGAAGTTGGCTGGGAATGGTTACACGTTTTTCCTCTTTGTTATCCAACTAGAGCTATCATTACTCTAATTCAGAGTAGGCCTTTTGTACACTGCTGAGTCTGTCTGTCATGAAAATACCGGCCGATAGAATCCAATATTAATTTTTTAGCTAAATTCAAAACCAATGTTGGATATTGCTGCATCGGGACACCCCTGGTTGAGAAGCAACGTCTGACTTTTGTTTGTTCATTTTCATAGAATTTTTGTCCGAGTCCTTTTTGTCAGATTCAAGTTGTTTCTGTGACAATTGTAAGTTTTCTTTTATTAAATGAGGGCAACCAGTAGGTTGGTCCATTTGTGTATGATTTGGAGGTCTGTAGCAAAGGAGACTGAGAATGTTATCGCCCTTTGCCCGTTACGTCCCTCAGGACTGCTCATTTCATGGGGCCTTTCATTACAATATCATTACTATGTTGTTTCCAATTGGGTTTTCTACCACTAATATTTGAGTTTAGTTAAACTTGCTGCACAGGTAGCATACCTGTTCTGGAAGTCACTGAGCTTCTGATAAGTGATTGTAGAAACCATCTGCATGCAGATTTTCCGATTTCCCTACAGCGGTGGCCATGAATGCGATTACAACACCTCAATTCAAACCTTCTGGTGGCAGAGCAAATACTTTCAGCAACATAATGTGGATTGATACAATCATGGAAAGAAGAGAGAGAGAGAGAGAGAGAGTATCCATGACTGCATTGACAGAGAAAAACTAAGTCCACCCCCTTGGTTTAAAGGCAAATAGGCACATTATTTGTTTTTCTTTTCAAATTTATACGCCAATAATCAGAGGTGTCAAGTAACAAAAGTACAAATATTTTGATCCAGTGGGGAGAAAATAAAGCAAAAAAAAAAAAGATTCCAAGAGAGGAAAGAATTGAACAAAGCTGGGCGTACTGTCTGAATGTTGGTTTTTATGGAAGAGAAGCTAAAGCCGCCGATAGATAATAGATGTAACGTCCTTATCAATACTTATACTAGTTATCGCAGTGTTGGACCTAATCTTTATAGTCCAAGTACTAAACAACATAGTGAAAAAAAGACGACAAGAAACACAAGCCCACATCATTACTGTTCCACCACTGTGCATTGTAATGTCCTCTTGCTTTGCTTGGTTTTCACCTTCTGTGGAGCTGCATATTATTTTTTATTTATCTCTACTTTGGTCTCATAATCATACATTATCACAAATCTAATTAATTTTGCTTTATACTTTTTTAAGTAAACAGACGATCTCTTGGTAAACTTGACCTAAATGTTGACATTAAACATGCTTATGGTGATTTTCTTTTCTGGAATTTTGGACAGGACTGGCCATGGGATTAACTTCTGAGAACTGGCTTATTGATCGTGATAAATCGATTATTGAAGCCTGAACTAATTCATAAATTAATTTATCTTTAAAACATCTCTATCCAGAACTCCTCAAGTCGCATTTCTGAGCACATAAATGAATTTTTTTGCAAATTTGTTTTTTTAAGTTTAGACACTTCTTGAATAAGGTATGAGCTCCTTTCTTTAGATGTATTGATAAATTGTAAAAAGTTTGACAAATAATTTGGTCACTACAATGATCAATAGCTTCAGCCTCAAATAATTTTCACGTTTTTTTAAATTGGCCTATAATCTTTCTCAGGTTGTTTTGCAGTTACTTTGTTCAAGTTGACTGGTGCCTTTCTGCCTTATCATATAATACTCGTCGTCCCATCTCCATATCGATTTTAAGAAAGCAGTAGGAGGTGATTTAGTTTTTCAACTGTTACACATTTATGGAGTTGATTTTGTTCCATTATTGTTTCAAGCACAGGTTTTGTAAATGAAAAAAAAAAGCAATCCCAAACTGAAACTTTGAAAGAAACTTCTCAAAAGTAAGGTTTGAGAGTAACTTTATTGTTTTCTTATTCTTTCTTATTTCTATCTTATTTTTTCCAAAATTTTTTGTATAAATGCTTGGCTTTAACAGATTTTTATATTTTCTCCATTTCTTTTCTTAAAAATTCCATTTCTCAGATTGACTTATGCTATGTCTATTCTTTTCAAATTGCCATTTCCAGATCCCATTCTCTTCCCTTCTGGTAGCGGGTTCGTCTACTATACGTTAGCGACATTTTTATTGTCAAGGGTGATTGGACTTTAAGCAAAAAGAATGTGATCTGTGAAACACAAGTTGAAATTAATGCAGTTCATGAAACTCAATCTGAACCAGAGAGAACTGAAAAAAAAAAAAAAAAAACCTAAATATATATAAAAAATAAAGCCTGAACAAACCCCCCCTAAGAAAACAGCAAAGTTACCCTCAATGCATTTTTCTGATAATTAATCTACAATTTCCCATTTACAAAATATGTTTTTTGCTTGAAACATAATAATCATAATAATGGAAGAAAATTTAATCATAGAGAATTAGAGAGTTAGATAGATAGAGAGCTAGATAGAGAGCTAGATAGAGAGCTAGATAGATAGAGAGCTAGATAGATAGAGAGCTAGATAGATAGAGAGCTAGATAGATAGATAGATAGATAGATAGATAGATAGATAGATAGATAGATAGATAGATAGATAGATAGATAGATAGATAGATAGATAGATAGATAGATAGATAGATAGATAGTTCTGGACTAAGCCCTACATGTTTGTATAGAGTCAGGTGTGAGTGCATTTATATTGAAAAGCAGACAGGCACCTCTTACGTTTATGCGCGCTTGGTACTCGGCGCTACCGGCCGAGTTGCGTGCGACGCAACGATACACTCCCCCATGTCGAATAAGCGGACTGCTGACGTTGACGTGAGACACGGTCAGGCCATCTGACAGGGTGTATTGGCTGGTCTTGTACGTGGAATCTCGAACCACGGCCTCCTCATCCAAAGTCCAAGTGATTGAGGGCGGCGGGGCTCCTTTGGCAGCACACATGAGGGAGAAAGGCTCACCCGGGTTAACCACCCGCTCGCTGAAGGAAGACACAATACGAGGAGTACCGTCTGGGGGATTGAAAGGGAAAGGAGCCAAAAGAAGCCATGATTAAAACCAGACCTTTTATTAATTCGTTCTGCAAAAAAGATTCTCCATTTAGTGAGCTTCCCAGCAGACTTTGTCCACTTACCCTCTAAGAGAATTATGGAAAAATCCTGAGCTGTGTGGCCTTTTCTGGAAGCGAAGCACTGGTATGCTCCGGAGTGAAACTTCTGTGCTGCCACGATCTGAAGCGTGTCGTTGTGTTGTCCCTGCATGGAAATGTGCTGGTCGGGAACAATGAGTTCGGTATTCCTGAACCAGGTGATGGTGTATTCTGGAGAACCCTCCACGGTGCAGGTGAAGAACAGTGTGCTGCTGATGCCGGTTTTCATGTTCTTTGGAGAGAGCGTCACTCGCAGTGGATCTAAAGAAACGATGATGTCAGAATAAACAGAAATGCAGAGTAAAATGTAGGACTGACCACTTTCCACCAATCCACAGTAACCAGTTTCAAAGTATAATGGTTGCATTGAGTTTCTTGTTGGTCTTCCCTAAAGTCAGAAAGGACAGATCGGAGTAAGATCTGTATATCATTATGATTTGATTATGCTAGCTTTCTAAAACTAAAACATATTTTAGATAACATTTATGTCTAAACAATATGCTGCCCACCTCCCCTTTGTAATTTACATGGAGCGCCACTAGATTGGAGTAAATCTCATGCTACTTTCACACTGGACATGTTTTAAGCAGCAGAAGCAGCTGGTTTGCATGCAAAGTCAATGGTTGATGCGTATCAAGGTGCATCAAAAGGTGTCTAGAGCGCGTCTAGAGCAGCATAAGCATTCTTATAAGCTTCTAAGCATCTCAGGCGCGTGACATGCTCCACAAGTAGCAGCTGCTGGAGTTGGAAAAATTAAACTTTAGTTGCTCGATGCACCACATCAACCAATAAGAGAAGCTGATTTGGGAGTGGGCAGGGAGACAGACAGCGCTGCTGATGCAGATCGCTATGATCACTCCTCTGAAACCCATTATTAACGTCTAAATTAAATTAAAGTGTCGAAACCTGCCGGGAAAATATGTTCGCTTTTATTATTCTGGTGCCTACAGTTTGTACTGCATACTTGAAAAATGCTAACATCTACTTCCAGCTGCCACCAACAGTAGGTGAAAACCCCTCAGAGGCTAACGGGCCTGAGGCAGCTGCTGCTGGGGATTCCCAGTGACAGCGCACCGCTGGTATTTCTGTGGTCTGAGTGGCTCAGACAGAGAAAGGATATTTGAAGGCAGGATGGTAATCTGGATTAACTGACTGCACAGACGATGTTTTCAGGTGGACTTTCTACCTTAAAATATATTAAAACTACTTTTTACCCACTGATCACAGCAAATATAGCAAAGCTGCTCTCTGCCATTGAACACAGGAGCAGCAGAAGCATCAAACTCATCTAAAATATCTGGTGAATCCAGATGCCCGACAACGGCGTTCTCTAGCTTTGCTAATTAAAATATACCAAGCCACTCTTTCGATTTCATCCTTTATTGTATAAAATGCAGGAAAATAATGGAGAGGGTAGCTCCCCCCAATTTTATTTATGTGGTGCCAATTCACAACACATGTCATTTCACGGCATTTTACAATTCAACCAGATAATACAGTCAAATTGATTCAAAGTTTTCTATCTAAGAAAAACCAGTTGATTGCATCGACTCATTGACTGGAATGCAATCCCTCATACTAAGCATGCTTGTAGCGACAGTGGAGAGGAAAAACACAGCAGCATAGCTGATATTTCTCCCCAAGATGGTGTCACAGCCAAACAGTAACAGAAGAGGCGAAGCTACTATGCGCTTTTTTCACTTTTATTTGAACAGCAGGCGCTTTTTTGCTGCCCAAGCGCATCCGGTGTGAACATAGCAATACACACTGCGGTTTTAGGAATTAACAGCTGCACCCTCTAGTGATCAGTAACATTACAACAATCAAAGAAATTCCTTCTGTTATCAGCTGATCAGATTGAACTAATTATAATCTAATAAATTACTATTTGACAATTAATATGAGTTTGGTATTTGTTAACATTACTATTTTGAACTGTTTGATGTTGTTGCTACGGGTTATGTGATCTCTAATCATTGCATCAGAGGCAACCGGGCCTCGCCTCACGAGGCGGCGGTTTAAACGTGTAACGGGCATGGACGTTCGTCTAAGCAGACGGCCAGAGGGGGCGCAGTCAGCGGCGGTGACTCAATCAGTTCAAACACACTCATTAAAAAAGCAGCTGGTGATATCTCTTCACATCTCCGTCCACTCGTGTGTTCCTGCCTGCATGTTAAGGGGCGTACATGTGTGTGTGTAAATGTCAGTGAGCAATAAGGCAGCTGGTGGTGTATGCTGGGGGGCATCTCGGTCCCCCCCACCCCCAACCCCCCCCTTGTCAGAGTCACAGAGTGTGCTGCCATGATGTGCCCACTGGCAAAGCCTACCTCCTCCCCGTTCTCTCCCTCTGTCTCGCCTCCCTTTCTTTGTTTCTTTGTATGCTTTCCTCAGTCTGCGTTTATCCAACCTGCTCTTATTATCCTGTTATTACAGAGCAGATAATGTCATTCCGACACTGTCTGGACATCTGACTGCCCCCTCCGTGACCCCTCGTCTTGGTTTCCATCCTCCCCAGCCTCAGTGTGTGATGGTGAACGCTGCTGGCAGCTGTGTTAGAGAGTCACACTCTGCAGTTTACTGCCCCTGTCTCTCTTTTTGAGGCCTGATGTGATGGGGCATCGAGCAGCTCACACACATTTGTTACCGACACACTGGAAGTGTGACCGCTGCCGAGTCGTGCCTCCAACCAAAAAAGAAGACGGCTCAGAAACGTGTCCCTCTGCCAGGATGATTCACTCAGAGGAGAGAAACTGTCAGGTTATTTGTCAGTGAGAGTGCCACACACCTATAACGTGAAGCTGTCCAGACACCTCCTTTGAGCCAAAACTGTTGGTGACCTCGCAGGCGTAGCTGCCGCTGTCCTCCTGCCTAAGGTCGCTGATGGTCAGCCCGGTCAAGCGCCGAGTCCAGCGGGCGTCCGAGGGCAGAGATCGGCCATCTTTCAGCCAGCGCACGGTTGGGCTTGGGTAGCCGCCCGCTATGCAGGGGAGCTCGATGCTCTGGCCCGCGTACACCTCCCCGGCTTGGAAACTGTCCAAGATGGTGGGCGAGGACTCGCTAGGGTCTGAGGGGGGAGATGGAGTTTAATAAAATAACAAAAGTAAAACAGACCAGATTAAAAGAACCACAATTCTCACCCATTACTGAAAGCCTGGCCCCGTTGCTTTGCCGTGTTTCACCGCTGTACTTATGCTTGGTGATGCAGCGGTATGTGGAGAGGGCGTCTTCTTTCTGAACATCAGAGATGTAAAGAGCTCCAAAGGAGGTCAGAGAGAAGCGGTTACCTGAGGAGGAAGCATGGGACACAGAGCAATAATGACTCATTAAAGGAAAAGTGGGAGTTCAGGGATATTATTTTAACAGAAGCTAATGGTTCCATTTGTCTACAAAAGTCAAAACTTTTTACTTCCAAGTCATAAATTTTAATTGGAAACAGGCCTGAAACAATTAATCGTAATTCATTGATTATTGAATTATAATTATATATTATATTATAATCATCAACTAATTTAGAGATCAATTAATCATTAACTGGAGACACATTTTGCTGAAAGAGTGACCTACTTAAAGCTGTCATTATATCAAATTTTTGAAAATATTTGTAAACATTTTGCATTTAATCAATCCAAAATGTATTAATATAGCACTTTACAACAACCAGCAGGGTCCCAAAGTCCTTAATAAAATAAGTAGAGTCACAACATACAATAGAAATAGTGAACATAGAAAACATTAAAAACAAAAAGGTTACAAAGAATAAAATTATCACCCCACTGCTATGTATCAAAAGCCAGCCTGAACAGATATGTCTTTACTTTGGACCTTAAAAGAGCGATATCTGCCACAGTGCGAATATCCGGGCTAACGTGTCTCGGGGCATAAATTGCACAGTTTATATCTCAACTTTGGGTCTTCTAAAACCAGCTGACTTGAAGACCGCAATGAACGGTTATGCTGCCGCGAAGTAAAAATGTAAAACAAATACTCTAGGGCGAGACAATTTAAAGCTTTAAAAACAAACAATAAAATCTTTAAAACTATTCTAAAATGCACCAGGAGCCAATGCACAGTATAGAGAAAGGAAGTGACCTGTGCATGTCTGGATGTATTAGTTAGAAAGCAAGCAGCAGCATCTTGCACAAGTTGAAGGTGTGAGATGCTCATTTTTATAACATTACTGATTTTTACCAGCCGATCTGGTGTAAGGGGCCAAAGCTCCCGAACTCAGAGCTGGGCCATTCTGCGTACCTGGAGTACTGAAAATAATCCATTTTGTTTTACTTTCATTCAAATTAAGAAAATTGTCTGAAAGAAACAACTTAATATCAGTAATACGACCAAGCAAGAAGTTTACTGTCCTTTGCTTTCATAAACAAATAGATTTGTAAATCATCTGTTTTACAATGAAATTACAGGTTGTGCTTCCTTGATCGCTCCTAAAGGCAGCGTATATAAAGAAAACAGAATAGGACCAAGAATAGATCCCTGTGGTACCCCAAAAGAGAGAGTAGCAATTGACAAAAGAGACGTCACCAATCATAACAGAAAAGTTCCTATTTGACAGGAAGGAGCAGGACCATTTAAGTGTTGAGCCTATCTTTAAGATAAAAAGAACTTTCCGTCTGTCAATATGCTCTATCCAGAACTCCTCAAGTGTAATAGTTTTAGTTTCACCTGGTTTCATTTAATAAAAAGTCTTCTTTAGAGGCGTGCTTTGGTGGAGCAGGGGTTAGCACACATGACCCATGTACGGAGGCCTTAGTCCTTGATGCGGCCGACCCGGGTTCAAATCTGGCCTGTGGTTCTTTGCCGCATGTGTCTCCCCCTCTCTCATAACCCTTTCCTGTATGCCTACTGTCCAAAAAAACTTGCCAACAGTGCAGTAAACCCTCCCCCAAAAGTCTTCTTAAACCAATCTTTAACCCTAACCCTTATATTAATAATATCAAATTATTAATTGATTATCCAACAGATTAAATGATTTGCAAAATAAATTTCGGTTGCAGGTACAATACAAAACGTCGAATCACGAGTCGGAAATTTGGTGCAACAGGATGGTTCCACATCCAAAATGGATGCTACCCCCATTACTACATGGACCATTTATAGCAGTCAGACGTTAACAGCATTAATCAGTGGATCAGGTACTACAGGAGGACGATAAGTTTCAGTGCTAGTTACATGCATAGAATGGTCTTGTTTCTCTCCTAGAGAGCTATGTGCTAAGTCTTTACTCTCATTGAGTGACTCATTCCTTCTTTTTTGACACAGTAAACGATTCTTAGCTCATTTCCTTAACCGTTTTTTCTCAATTCTACTTCCAGACCAAATGTGTTTTCAGAATCTAGGGCGTCTGGTCTGATGTTGGAGTAGGAAAATCTTAATTTTTGCAGCTGGATGCAGACCAGCAGAAAACGTTTGGGAAACAGAAGCTACACGCAAGCCGTGATCACTTCTACAGAGCAAATAAATCAATATAAAGATGCCAAACTCAATTGGTTTTACAAAAGCCAGGAGGATGGATTATTTTGGATTATCTTATTATTATTACTCCACTTAAATATATTGTTACTAAAAAGTGGCGAAACAGATTAATACCTACATTGACAAAAATGTTTAAAATCTACCAGGGGAAAAGTTTGATACTTGCATTTTACCACAAACCTAAAATATGCTTTTTAACCATTTTTAGATGGGAAATTTCCGACAGTTGGCTGCAGAGAGCTTTTCCTGTGGACCCCCCACCTGCCCCGTAAGGTGGGGGGACAGTGCTGTAGCTCTGACACGCGCCAAAATGAACAGAATACAGACTGTAAATTATAAGAAAAGAATAGAGCAGCTCAACAACCAGTCTCACTTCATAATGCACAAGCATCCAAAATGCCTGGTCCAGCTGGAGGTTTCTTCCTGTTAAAAGGATGTTTTTCCTCCCCAGTCGCTGCATGCATGCTCAGTGTGAGGGATTGCTATAGAGCCAACAAATTAAAGGAAATAACCAATGCTCATCCAGGAAGAGAGAATCCTGCAAAGTCAATGACTGGATGCAATCAGCTAGTTTCAGCTAGCAACCCGCAGCTCCAGAGGCTCCCTGGAGCTATTTCAAAATTGTATGAAATTAATTTTTTTTCTTTTCTTTGTTTTAAGATGGTCTACAGGAGGTCAAACGAACATTAGTTATGTTTGTAATGCTGTAAAAAAAAAGTAGACTAAATACATTTAAATAATAAATGTAAACATTTCTGTAAAGGAGGATTTGACTGATAGCCTGCAACATGTTTCAGCACGGTGCAATGCCAGGCACGTGGCTTTTGTAAACAAAGTGGCCGGCGCGTCCATGGATCCAAAACGGAAAAAAAGGAAGATAGCGGATGAGAAAAGAGGATTCAAATAACAATGGACTGAATAATTTGCTTTCATTACCAATGCGGAAGGATTGCCTGCATGTTTCCTTTAAAAGAGAAGTTTTCAAATAATAAAAATCATTTGGAAAGGCATTTCCAGGGAAGGCATGTTAAGCATGCAGCCAACCACCAAGTTGGGAGTGAGAGAAAAAGTATGATTGCAGAACTTCTGGAAAAGATAGATTTAAGAAGTGGATTGCATCTCCAAACTCCACTACTTCTGCTAGTTTGGTTGCAAGCACAAAAGAAACGTTCACAGATCCAACAAGTAGCTCTCTGATGCAGGGATGGGAACTTTCTTCTTCCAATAAATCTGAACTGATGTTTAAAGTCGTAGTGAAGCGGCTGTTCCAACGGTTGCATTTCCGAATTCTCCCGAGTGGTGCCCGACATTACATGAGTGAATAAAGTGAATTTGATTGGTCATTTATCAAGGGGTCGGGATTCTTGTGGCGGAAGGTTCGCAAGCAAGTTTGGTTTTAGCCGGTTTGTCGGAAGCATCTTCCTCACCAGCTAGCAACTTAGTGCTAGTAGGTTCCCAATGGGAAATTACACTGGGATCAAGTAGCATTTAGCAACAACACTGTTAAGGATGGACAGAGGAAACATGCAAGAGGAGGAGAGTTTTGTGTCGGAGGTAATGGAGGAGTCTCCTCCGTCATACATTTTCTATTTAGAAGAAGAAAGCGAGGATGAGGTTGTTGTGGAAGAGGACGCCAGGGTGGCAGAAGCTTGGTTTGGTGTAGAAGGCTTACAGCCGTACATGTTTGAGCCCTTGCCTCTCAACGCTGCCAGTTCTGTTAGCTCTAAGCCTGCCGAGCACACAGATGTCCATCCCCGTGAACACTTGAACATAACTCAATGGTACAGTAAATGATTCTTATTTCAACTGTTGCGTATATTAGCTGCGACATCTGAATAAAGATGCTATGACCAAAAAAATGTAATTTACAGATGACCGTTGATATATGATTGGCCAAATTAAGGTGTACAGGCTGACGTATAATTAACTGGCCTGCATAAGATAACGGGGAAAAAAACTGATTTTAAGACAGAAATGTTCTAACTTTCGGGACAATATCGTCTGACAAAGAGTACATTTTAGTTTAAGCCAGAATGATTTGACATTTAAATATCACTTCCGTACGACTTTAAAATATTTCCCTACTGATGAATTAATAGTTTAAAACCTGAAGTGAAATTCCTGGTAATCTGTTTAGTTTTAATCTGTAAAGATTATCACCTGTCCTCTATAGGATCAAGCTGGTAGCATAGTATTAGTATGCCTATAAGCATTGATATCTGACCTTAAATTCCTGTGTTTTTAAGTCAGGAGGCTGAGCTGATTCGCTGAAGGTGGCAGTTAAGGAGCGTTTCTCTCACTACATCATGACCTTAGAGGAGGCACAGGCTGCAATTTCACAGCAGCCTTTGTTTGCCCACCAGAATGAAGCCTTACAGGATAATAAGCACTTTAAGTCTGCTACTCTCACAACACCGAAGACATGCCTGTCACAACACCCTGACACAGGCGGGGGGAGAGAGAGAGGCTGCAGGAGAAAAGGGTGGAGGGGGGGAGTCAGCTGGATCTGTCAAAGCCACACTTTTTGTTTCGGTCCCCAGGTTCTCTCCTCCGCAGCGGACTGAATTTGTCCCATCTGCAGCCGTGGAAACAACGCTGATTACACAACTGGAGTCAGATAATCCATCTCCGTGTCTGTCCATCCTAACCGGGTGGTTCACTGGCTGAATCTTGAGACGATTCTCCTCCTGTCTTTGAGTGAACTCTCATATCGTCTGTCTCACCTCTTTTATCCCTATCGCTTACGCAAGCCTTCAGTCTCTAAGCAGAGTGTCAGACGGAGTGAAATATTAATTACTAAATCTGAAATCACTGTGCTCCCTCAGTTTTTATTCATGTTGACTTGACTAGATAATGAGCAACAGAGCCAGTGCGGAAGACACTTTGGGGCAGATAGATGGAGGGATAAAGACACATGCACGTGCCACAAAACATCTAAAACAGGAGATGCATGAACAGTTTCTGTTTAACTTTAGGGACTCCATTTTTAGCAATGGGGGAAACGGCTGTTGATAAAAGCATATGCATCAATGTCTGAATTTGAAAGTCAATAATCTGTGTTTGTCAAATCACACCTACATGATCTTCATCTGTGAGAATACAAGTTTCATAGTCAAAAATTCAAAGTTACAGCTTTGGAAAAAATACAATAAAGAAAAGCAGAAATTGTATCCGTCTGCTATTCGTGGTTCTATTGGCTTCATCAGGGCGTGATTTACAGCTCTCACTGGAGCGGTTCGCAGCCAAGTGTGAGGCGGCCAGGATGAGGATCAGTGCCTCCAAATCCGAGACAATCTTGAGCAAGAAAAGGGTAGAGTGCCTTCTCCGGGTTGGGAGGATGTACTGACCCTAGTGGAGGAGTTTAAGTATCTTGGGGTCTTGTTCACAAATGTGGGGAAGATGGAGCGGGAGATCGATAGGCGGATTGGTGTGGCGTCTGGTGTGAAGCAGGCGCTGTGCTAGTCCATTGTGGTGAAGAGAGATCTAAGCCAAAAGGTAAAGTTCTCGATTTACCGGTCGATCTACGTTCCTACCCTGATCTATGGTCATGCCCTTTGGGTCATGAAAGAAAAAATGAGATCGGATACAAGCGGCTGAAATTAGTTTTCTCTGTAGTATGTCTGGGCTCTCCCTTAGAGTTAGGGTGAGGAGTTTAGCCATCCAGGGAGGACTCAGAGTAGAGCCGCTGCTCCTCCACATCTGCCAGTTCAGGTGACTCTGGCAGCTGGTTAGGATGCCTCCTGGACGCGTCCCTGGTGAGGTGTTCCAGGCATGTCCCACCAAGAAAAAGACCCAGAGGGAGACCCATGACACGTTGGAGGGACTATGTTTCTTGGCTGGCCAGGGTGTGCCTTGGGATTCAGACGGAAGAGCTGGCCCAAATGGCTTGCGAGAGGGACGTCTGGGCCTCCCCCGGATAAGCGGAAGAAGATGGATGGATGGATGGATGGATGGATGGATGGATGGATGGATGGATGGATGGATGGATGGATGGATGGATGGATGGATGGATGGATGGATGGAGTATAAATCCCATATTTAGGTTTAAAGTGAATTCGAATCAAACTTTGTCAAGAGAGCATCACAAATGTAAGAGTATGAATCTGCATTCATGGTGAATCGATTATCCTCCTTACCAGTTGGTGGCGGTAGTTCATATGAAAGTTGTTAGAGAAAACAGAATGATAAACTGAACATTTAACCACTGGTGGTGAAAAGGAAATTTCAAGATACAACACACAACTTCCTCCTCTTCTTGTTTATTGTTTATTTGCGCCTAAATTTGTCATTCGTACCACTACATTTTTTATTCATACTTGCACAGTTTTTTATTTGTACTCGCAAATTTTAAATTGGAATTTATTGACTCTGTGAATCGGGCTTATAAATATGTGATTCATACCCATAAGCAATTTATTTGTACCTGGGATTTTTCAGATTTGTACTCTCACTTCGTGACTCTTACTCGTAAAACTTTTAATCTTACTTGTTAATCAGTGATTCATAATTAAATAAAAACCAAAATAAAAATATATTTATGTCTACTCGTAAATTTTATATTTGTACTTGCATTTTTTCGAAGCTGCAACTTTGTAACTTGTATTCATAACTTCTAAACTTCTCACACATGACACGTCTGATGTCATATATGTATACATAATAACAAAGAAATACTGATCTTATATATAAATGGGTATATTGATTTATTTATAAAATCATAGATAACTATGTATATGTTTTTATCAACAGTTATTTTACCCCATATTTACTAAGAAGAAAGTGAACATTTCAATTCAGGAATTCAAAAACAATAAAGCTGAAACAAATTTTTGTAAAATGCAATATTTTCAAGCAAAATTAGGATTAAATGATCAATTATTTAAATGAATATATTGTAATATATAAAACCAGGGTTAGAATCCCTCTGCTTTAATCAACCACGTCCTACTGTTTACCAAAGGCCTGCAGTGTAAACTTGCATCACGCCAACAGATGCAAACATTTTTAGCCAAAAAATAATTTGCCATTTTTTCTGTTTAATTGTTTGCTTAGCTTTTTGTATTGAACAAAATGGCAGCCGCAGCTGTGAAGCAGCATAACTGTAGAAACCTGCTGCAATAATAACTTTAAAAAGAGAGGAAGGGAAACGTAAAAATATCACAAGCAGAAATGTGCGTAAGAGGGAATAAAACAAAAGCATGTCTAAAAATAGAGCACGTACTGTAGCCCTTGTGGGTCCAAAAGTGTGCATGCATGGAGTGTGAGTTGGGAGCAGCCTCATTTTCTCACATGCAAATGAAGGCGTCGGTGCAAAGATAACGAGGCCCATATTTCCACCTCCTCAGCGGGGCCATTATTTATTGATGTTCTGCATCTTTCCCCCCCTCCCTTCCTACTCTCAAGCTTCCTTCATCCTCTCTCTGTTGCTAGGGCCCACTCACCACCATCGTGTTCGGATTTCAGCGTACTTTCACCAATTATTAAATCATATTTTGTTTTGCAAAACGCCAAGGATGACAGCGAGCGTGTAACCTCTGTAGTTTGGGAAGGCGCTGAAATAAAAAAAGTGGTGAATAAATACATTTGGAGCAATGTGTAGGTTTGTTACCAAGTAGGTTTGATAAACTGTATTTTTAAACACAATTGTTTTGGTCTGTTTGACAGTATTTGCTATTTTTTCTTTTTTTTTTTTGAGAAGGTCAATCTGCGATTTGAAAAATCAAGCACTTTCTTATGCTGCAGACTTTAGCTTCTGGATGTCTCCTTGCTGCGAATTGCAAAGGGGGACTATTCCTGCGTTTTTGAACCTGAATCATCTGGCTTTAAAGAAAAGGGGCTTCTTTTTATGGGTCATCATGTGAAATCGGGATGCTAAAGGCTAATGAGCTTCTCCTGCTCCCTTCTCTGGCAGATCACTACCCTTCCCTTAGGCCTGCAGCTCTTCCTCAGGTTGCAGGCAATTGGAGTTCTTTGATGCCTAGACGGCCTTTCTCATGACAGCAGAGAAATAAGTTTAGAAGCAAAAATAGCAGAAGGTTAGATCTTTTGCTAACTGTGAAATAGTGCAAATGTTTATCTATCAACAATAAACAAAATGGTCCATCCTTTTTTTTTGCATTTTGAGATAATACTATGCATGTTATTGATATTGCACATGTTGGAGCAACAAAAACATACAGAAAATGGAGCATATTTATCAAAGTTTTCCTTTTAGAATCTGAAAAGTGTGGCATGCATTTCACTGATACTGAAGAAACATCTAAAAATAAGTCCAAAATCCTTATGTAAAAAATATTTGCCTTTTAATCTGAGCCAGCTAATAGAATGATCTGCCATTGGGATGAGTGTTTTTAAAATAAGATAATTAGATAATATGCACTTGAATTAATTTCTTCATCTCTTTTTGTAAAATATGTTGGAACTTTGACTAGGCCATTCTGTAATTTAATAGGGTATGGCAAAGTTTTAAGTATTTTTGAGCCTCCAAAAATATTTACCTTTATAAACCTACTCTCTTCATCCTTCGTAATAATAATGCTGCCAGTGTCAAGTCCTTTAATTTTTTAGATTTGGCTAAATTTGCTCAACACTGCAAAATCTGATTTCAAATTAGGTAAATAATCCTTACAAAAGTTGTATTTCCATTAATTTGAGCAGTAAACAGAGTGATCTCCCCATTGAATGAGTGTTTCTGACCTTAAAAATAGATCATTGCTGGCAGATATATTGTGCTTGAAATAAGATGTTGGAGTCTCTTTTTTTTCTTGTTTTAAACATATATCATCTTAAATTGTCTCATTTATCTGCTCAAAATAAAATGCACACACTGCAGGTTATTTTCAAAATTGTGTTGGTTGTTTGATTTTGCAGCTGAATTACAAAAACAAAAAAACAAAAACAAAAATAATTGCAAATGGTTTTGCTAGCCGGAATTCTGAATGTGATGTTACCTGAGGTTTTGTGTTTTTTATCTGCCTTATATCTCAACAGCAAAATGGAGAGAAGAATTTGAAAGAAGGTGAGAAAACAGAAGGAAGGAGAATTGGATCAAACAATTCTGACTGTCACCCAAAAGGAGAAGAAAAAAAAAAAAAACAGAGCAGATCCAGAGTTATTCTCTGCAGAGCTGGAATATGCTTGGTGCCCACAAATGCTGACATGATAGACACACACACCCTCACAAGCACATTCAAAACACCCACTCAGTTTAAAATAGGACAAAAAAAAATAATTAATAGGTGCACTGTTAAAATTAGAGCCATGAATGGCAGAAGTCCAGTTGCTTAATGGAACATGTTAAAGTGGAAAATACAGAGTTTTAGAAAAGTAAGTCAATGTAGAATAGAACAAAATAGAACAGAATGAACAAAAAACCTTTACTGCACCTCAGAGGGAAATTCAAGGGTACGAGAAGCAAAGGACAGCTGGAAGCTTTTAGATCCACACAAAGTAAAACTATACGACACAATGTGAGATATAAGAGACTTTTTTCCTCATCTTCCCTTTTCTTCTGTCCTCTTCCTAGTGGCAAAAGGACAGATAGATGGCCAGCTAACCGGGGATGCAACAGTACGTACTCTGTTCTCCAATCTTTCATGCAAAAAAGGAGAAACATCTGAATTCAGAGCAAGAGAACGCCCCAGTATGCCCTCACTCCCCACTCTGTCTCTGTGCAAATAAGTGATTAAGCTATGCATGCAAGATTTTGCATGCATGCATTTTTTCTAAAATAATACATCTATGGAACATCTAGAGGTGCCAAATAAAAAGAATTCTATTACCAAAACAGTTATTAGTAGATAAATATTTTATCTATTATAGATTGGTGACTTCAGCTCAAGTATTTTGGTCGTTCACTAGTGAGCAGAGAACGGCGCAGGATGTCGACAGACAGTTCACTGTCCTGCTGCAATAATGCGGACCCTGCACTGCTCTCAATATCCCAGTTGGTCTACGTTGCTACCCTCAGCTAGGGTAAGGAAATCTGGATCATGACCAAAGGATCATGGATAGAAGCAGCTGAAATTAGCTTCTTCTCCAAGGTGACTGAGCTCTCCCTTAGAGAGAGGGTGAGGAGCTTGTTTATTCAGGAGAGCTGCTTCTCCTTAACTTCGAGTCAGCTGAGGTGGCTCGGATATCTTTTTCTGATGCCTCCTGGATGCCTACCTCAGAGGGTGTTTCAAGTACTTTCACCAGCCGGAGGAGTGTGTCTCTCGGCTGGCCCTGGAATGTCTCAGGCAGTCCCTAGAGGAGATAAGTACAGTATATACCTGGGGAGAGGGAAGTCTTAGAGTCTCTGCTGCCCCTTATAAGCAGAAGGGTGTCCAGAGGTCACGGATTGGCGGACCGGGGTCCAGATCTGGGCTCACCTGCTGGCTAAGCCAAACTGAACCTGATTTAAAACATTTCTAAATTACCACATGTTGTCTGACGACAGTGTCTAACTTCCCTTGCGCCACTTCTCCTGTTAATATGGTAAAGCCTTCCGAGGTGCCTGGGACCAGGCTACATGTGATACAATGAGCTGTGTCAGTCTGGGTCACTGCAGCGAGCCACTTTTAAACACAGCAGGCAAACCTGTGGCCAGCCAGGTGGTAAAAGAAGGAGAATGATGACCCTGCACATTTTGACTCAACCTACTGCTGTTAAGCAGGATTCTCCACCGTGAACATAATCAAAACAAAAATATTGATCCAGGCTCACGAATGACCACCTTGATATGTGCTTAAGAATGGCTTTGTCGCAAATCAAGACGAGATTTAAAGCCTTGCAGGGCAGCCTAAACCATACTGCTCTCATTGAGTCATAAAAAAGGAAAGAAACAAACGTTCAGGTGTTTTATAAAATATGTGAATCCGGAAATTGTCTTTATACCAAACTGAAAGATTGTTGTTCTCTGCTTAAAAAAAACACTTTAGATTTTAAAATCAAAAAATGTTCTATTTTATTTTAAATTTCTTTTTATTTAAAAATGAAATGTATAACATGGATGCATCAAAACCTTGTTTTATTCAATTCAATTCAATTCAATTCAGTTTATTTATATAGCGCCAAATTCACAACACATGTCATCTCAAGGCACTTTACAGTTCAACCAGATCATACAGTCAAATTGATACAGTGTTAAATGCTGTTTTAAGTAACAAATTATAATTAAAAATGTCCATTACTGGTTGATGATTAGCTTTATTCGGACCCAGCTGATTTTTTATTGGTTACCCCTGGCATAGCCTAACCCTGCTGTATTCTCACCCACTTTGCCATCTTGATTGGCTGGATAAATGATGGATATTTGATGGAACTGGCTTGTTTTTAGTTTCATCGGTTTTGATTGTTATTGAAATTGATGGAAACTCAAATATTCCACCGTCTCTCCATCTCTGAACACACCATATCTATTTCCCCTACCTGGACCACTGGGCACTGTTATCGCATAATCTCAGGACTAACTTTGAGTTGTTTTGGTGAAATACAGTATCAGCACTGAGCCAGGAAGGCTTGATATCTGTTTAAGGATAGCACGGATGCATGCTAAGCATGCTAAAACAATATGCTAAATTCAATTCAAAGTGTCAGTATATCATTTGTCTCTGCTTAAATTATTAAAATATGGTTTAACACGAAGAGTTTTATTAATCATCTTAATATGATGAGGCCACCACTCAGTTTTTACAATACTTCCTAAACAAAAATCTGTATTGGCTGCTCAAAATAGGACAAAAATGGCACACAAATAACACAGTTTGGATTGGCTCTTTCCTAATTGGTTCCCTTTCCTTTTAACGCACATATGAAGTTTAACTGCCACTGCCGTTGCTAGAGAATTCCCGAGAAATGAGAGCCCGCTCTGCTGCATCGCCTGAGCTAAAGAGACTTTGTTAAGATGGCCCAACCACTGCTCCTGCCCAGCATGAATCGATATGCCAGTTAGGTCCAACACAGCATAAGGGACGTCTGAATCTCCGCTCTCTCTCCTCTCTGTGCTCGAATCTCTGTCACTTGCTCATTTTCTGGAAGAGGGTCGGTCGAGTCGCTGGAAGAAGCAGCAGCTTTGTCATGTTTTCATTAAAAAGCTACGCTTCACTGTCTAATCCTAACTACTGTCCTCTTTCCTAACCAATTCTGACTGCTTACCTCATCTTTCAATCATACCGCCCCTGCCCTGCCTCTCGCCTATGAGCGATCTCTCACACATCATCTCAGAATGAGTACTGAGGATGCTTGAAAGTTGAGCGGGAACAAGAAGAGAGGCGGGGTGGGGTGGTACGTGGGGTGTACCCATGGAGCAGAGTCCAGTTTCCCTAGTCTCTTTTGCTCCACTGGCTCCTCCGTCCCAATTTGCCCTGTGTGACTTTAAACAGTAAACACTGGGGGAGGGGACAGAGTGGAGGGGACTGTGGAAAGTCAGAACGGATCTTCAAGGACAGACTGAATTCACAAGATGCACATGGTTATGATAACTGAATGCAGCGCCACAGAAGGACCATGTCCCACTCCAACCAGACAGCCTTAAACGAACCAACCCAGACAGAGGCAGCGGCAGGGAGATTAGGAAACAGTGGGAGCATCAGAGGAAACGAGGAGGCTGAGCCGATGGAGGAGGAATAGGCAGAGATGTAGAAATAGGACTCCATTATTCATGACGTGTGTTTCGTGTGTTGGGTGACATCTGGGACAGCAGTGATAATGAGAGTCCCACGAGACAAAGAACCAAAAAAACTACACACACACACGTAGTGATGACATACAGACATGTCCTGCCCCAGTCTACACACCTACAGTACCCTTTGCAGGATGTCAATTAACTTCTAACTGTTAATCGTCTGTGCAGAAAACTTTAAAGGCCAAACTGTGTTTTAAAAATGTGTTGCAAAGCAAACTTCCAGCTTGATCACCTCCTCGCCTTATTCCTGTTTCATTTCAGATAAGATGAAGAGTTGAATCTGCAGCAGACCGATCGGGGTGTGTTTTGTCTGAGAGTGTGTGTTTCTGCGTTATGTGGCGGCGTCCAGCTTAGCCATGGCCTGCGGCAGTGAGCCGCATTAACAGGCACCGCCTGGTCTCTGCCTATTAGAGCGCTGGTGGCAGAGGAGCGCTACTGTCCAACAAAGACACAAGCAAGACGATGGCGAACGTGAACAACGCCAGACACAGACATACACACATGGATACGGACAGTGACGCACACCAGTTCAATGTGTTTACCAGGAAGGAAAGGCAGATGACTGTAGATTTAGATTTCATTCAGTTTTATTTAACCAGGAAGTGAGTGTTTTATAGCAAAACAAGAAAGTAACTATTAAAATATTTTGTAAAGGTAGCATTAGTAGTTACAGAAAGAAAAAAACCCAAAAGATTTTGTCATTGATGACCATTTTCTAGCTTGTTTCCACTGCTCTTTGAATGCTCTGCAGGCTGGCTTGCGCTCCGTTATTAACCACAACCAAGAAGAACACAGTAAAGTCTAAAAAGGGTACCACCCTCAAAGTGACAAAAGTTGACATGATGCAGAAACACAATGGAACAACTTTCCATTTAACCAGGTCTAACAATATGAAATCAAGCCAAATATTATTTAGGATCTTATTTTAAGGTTGGGATACTAATCTACTAATCTCAAGCAGATTACGATGGATTGGCAAACGTTTTTTTTTTGTTTTTTTTTATGTTTATATTTATAATTAGTGCAATAATCTTCCAGTACAGTAAGCCAATGACAATTCATAAAAAATTCTTTGTTTTGAGAATATATATCATAAATTCTGCTTGTTCGTGTGTAAGTGTTTGGTAGGACTTAATCCATTGGTCAGAACTTTACAAACCTCTGTTTGTAAGCTTCTGACTTTAAGATCTTTTAGTTCTGGGTGGATCATCTAAATAAGTGGTCCTCCTAATTGTCAATCATTGTGGTGATATGTTTACGTAAGGTTTTCCTATGTGCTCGTCTCCAGTTAACTATCTTTTTCTGCGCATGCGCACTTTCAGGCATATATCAGACAGTCATTGAAGCTCACCTTTCTCACTGAGGCTCTTTGAAAATGGCAGAGGGTCTTGAGAAAAAAAGGGTCTACGAAGAGTATGAAAAGAAAAGAAAGGCCTCAGAAGAGCCAGATATATCCTGGAAGGGATATATTGGACTTTCAGGCACAGTAAACTTGTATCAGCTCGAGAGTGGTGGAGTGGGCGGGGCTTTTCAAAAATTTGTGAAAATCCTCCACTATACCTTTAAAGCTAGAACTTCACACCAATATGAAATTAATTTTATGTCCCAATATGCCACTAAAACCTCTTTCCCACTTAAAATGGTGAGTTAACGCCTGTTTTTCAAACACCGGTCGACCAGCTAACATTTGGCATTTGGCTCCCTTCCCATTGGCTATACTGAAGTGGTTTGTTAATGTCCGTACGTTGCATTCACTGGTGTCACGTAAATTAGCAGGTCAACCCGGCTCTGGTGCTCCAACTGCATGCCGGTCAGAGACAAAGTGATTTTAATGCGGATCGCTTGCCGATTTGTTTGACCCGAGTAGACACGTAACAATGAGCGTTTCCCACTGCCACTCCCACTGCTTTGAATGTGTTAAATCACTTTAAACCATACTGTGTTTGCATGATAAAACCCCTTATCTATAAAGCATAAACATTTGTCTGAAGGGTGAACCCTTCGTATTTAATTTGGTCCAAGAAAATCCCAACTCCCTTTATTGTCTGTAGTTAAAGTCCTGAGAAGTTTGGCTGCAGAGAAAATAAAATAAGAGTGATCAATTTTCGGCATGAGTGTTGAATTATTGACATGCTAACAGTTTGTAGGTAGGAGCAAATCCAGAAGAAACAGCTGAGAATCATCTATATCCGCTTCCTTCATCAGACCTGTCTGCTATGCTGTTCATCCTCCCATCCATTCCAGTCCATCAGGGCCAGCAGTGTTGACTTGACCCCTCTGTGCGTTTGGACAGCTCATAGTGAGGGGAATCAATAAATCTGACTGGGAGGTCATGTAGGAACATGATGCTTGGATAACCTGCAAAGAAGGCCATTCAATCCCTGACCAGATTGAATCAGCCAGATCAGATCATTAAAAGGAAAGTGTATGTATGTATAAATCTGTGTGTTTATAAACATCAAGTCATCCGTTTTGAAAACAACAAAACCCATTTCATTTGAAAGACTACATGTGACCATCTTATAAAACCTCAGACAAAATTAGGATGTAATTCCCTGATGCTCACGAGGAACTTTTTCTAAATCCAGGATTAGAATCAAAATCGGTTCCCTCCATAATGATAGGATAGAAATGAAGAATGAAAACCACATCAAAACTTCTTGCAATGCTTCCTAAATCATTCAGTAAACAAACATTCACTTAAACACATTTTCCTGGCAGAGCTGGCCATAATCTCCTCCTATTAATCCCTCTTTCGTTAGCCTTAACAAAAGCATGGAAGAGAGCCTTAGAAAAGAGGGTAAAACCTCTTTACTTAAATCCTATTCCCACTCTAGGCCACATAAACCCTCCACCTCTTTTCCTCTAAGCCTTGACACAAGCCTTCCTGCTTTCACTTTTCTTCAAGACTCTGGGAGAGGGTAAAGTTCATAAAAGCACATCTCCTTTAAAAATCCAATCAAGACACACGTTTTATCTGATTACAGCGAAATGTAAGAAAAAAAAAAAGAATTTACAAAGAGACATCTTATTGACCTTTGTCAGTTTGTAAACTTAAATTGCCTCTCAGAACTGTTAAACCCTTGTAATCTTTCACAAATCTATTGTGTTTCATGGAAATCTATTGTGACACACAACTAAGATTGAGCAATATTCCTGCGTATCTTTGAACCCTTTTAGCAGCCAATGTATAAACTGTTATCCTTTCTGAACCACATTTTGATTAGGAAAATAGCTCCGTCAGTCTGGGATTGTGTTGCAGACATTAATTTTGAAATCTTAGAGATTCTACACTGGATTTAGGACTGGATTTAAACTTTGACTGTCACTCTAACTCAAAGTTATGCCTTTATCTAAATAATTTCATTCTAGTTGTAGTTGTGTGTTTTTGGGTTGTTCATTCTAATAGGGGATACATATCCACCCAAGGAGAAAAACAATTCCCCCAGCATGATACTCTCCTTGACCAGTTTGTCAGTTTAGGTGAATTGCCAGTTGTTATAGGTCTCCAGTTGGGCTATTCACTTTTGCATTCTAAAAAGAATTATCGAAAAGCGATCTGTGAAATGTTCAAAGCTTAGGATATGGTTCTGGAACTTAACTACGCTGCTGATCTTTAAAGAACTTTACAATGAAGCCGTATTTAAACTGGATTAAGATTGTATGTGTTTTATCTTATTTTAGCTTCACAGTAAAGACTTATTTTGTATTTCTCAATGAGATAAATTAAGTGGTTGAGGGGTGCAAAAGCATTGCATGTAGAAAAATGCACAGGAAATACAAAAAGTTCTGCAAACACACCAAACATATGCAAAGGAAAAACACTACAAAGAGAAATGCTGCAATCACAGAAAATAAAGGTGCAAAGATGCTGCAAACACACAAATGATGCTAACACACAGACAAAAAAACAGGAAAGAGAAAATACTGCAAGTAGCAAAACAACTGAAAGTTAAGTAAAGCTGAAGAACAAGCTCTTTATGCTGCAGAGTACTTATGGGAACAGAACCTTACTAAAGACATTGGGATTCCTTAGATTGATAAATATTTCCTTCTTCCAAACATCCTCTGGAAAGGCATCCTCTTCAAAGTGAGAACATTTTGGGAACAGTTAGATTTAGGGTAAAGGAGTGGGTTTAGTTTACAGTTAGCTTAGGTTCAAGGTTATTGTCAGGATTAGGACATTTTTAAAATCATAGAAAACATTGGTTGTGGTTTAATTTGTGACAGAATTAATTTAGGTTAGATAAAAACATAAAAGCGTATGCCAATCTGACAATATATGCTGTTCTGACAGAAAGCCACCATAGAAAAACCCAAATAGAACACAATGAAGAACTGGGCTGTACGGAAACGAGAGAAATAAATCCAAAGTGGGAATACTTTTACTGTGGGCTATATTTCAATAGTTCGACAGCTGATGTTTTTCAAACCTCTGGTTGAAATGTCAAAGTAGAACAATATAGTACAGAGAACAGTAGATTTAACAGGTCTAACAACTTCACAACTTAAATAACCAAACAAATTCACTTAAACCTTTATATGAAATCTTGATTTCTTTTTGGCCTTGCCATTTGTAAAGAAACCAGCCATCCGTCTTTGGCTCGCCGTCTCTTTCAGTCACTGCACCAACGATGCTCGGCTCGGGAGGAAAGATGGTGGCCAGATTCCTGTCAGAGTGATGTGCTCGCAGGGGGCTTTCCCATCTTTTCCTCTTACGGTGAGTGACACTGATACACTGACACACTGTAAACATGCCCGCGCAGCACCCGTTTTGTGTTCGGCGGAGACACAAAGCCAGCGGAGGCAGAGTGTAGTGACTCCGAGCCGCGATGGAGTGCAGGCATTGTGCAAGTTAAGTGCACGTGAGCAGGCGAGTGTGGCAGTGTGTAAATAGTCAATAATAGCCGACACTTGTCAGCCCTCCGCTCTGTACACACAAAGCCTGCCGTTGGGTCGTCGCTGAGCTGTTCCCCCCCACCCCACCTCTAACGCCCTCCCCAAACACACACAACTGGGCCTCTCAAGCAGATATAATTATGCCTATTGTGCCCCTTGAACACACAGACCGTGCACATGCAGACACATGCACTTATCTGCGCTAATTAACACACCCACCCACGTGCCTATTCAACCTGAGTAAAAGATGGCTGCCAGCACTCCATCTGCTCCTGCTCTGCCCCCAGCAAATGAGTGTAGGGGGTGGGGGGGGGTGGGGGGGGGGGGGGGGGGGGGTTCATCCAGAGAAAGTAGCAGAGGTGGAAGAACCAAACCTCCATGATGTTCACATGTTCAGATAAAATCAGAAACTGTAGCTCAATGTCAGCAAATGTGTCTGTTTCCATGAAGCACCTTCATCTGAATGATGCGTGAACATGGCTAACCCCCACCCTGTGCCCTGCTGTGGCCCACATGGGACAGAGGGAGACGGGAGGAGGATGATGCGGGACAATGGGGTGGGG
Source organism: Cyprinodon tularosa (assembly GCF_016077235.1). Lineage (NCBI taxonomy): Eukaryota > Metazoa > Chordata > Actinopteri > Cyprinodontiformes > Cyprinodontidae > Cyprinodon > Cyprinodon tularosa. The sequence continues at coordinate 489,365 of NW_024037894.1, forward strand.
GGAGCAATGGTCGATGGGGTTGTGTTCTCGAGCCCAGGGGATGCCACGTGCTCCCAGGCAGCCTGAGCTGAACCACAACAACAGGACAGGCGTCACACAGCAGCCCAGCTCTGCCTTAATGTGTCCTGAGTTAATGTTTAATGAGTTCTTCACATCCACGCAGCTAAACCTGAAAATGGCTTTACAGTGTCTGTTTAAGGGCCATGCATGCTTGTTGCTTTGTACTGCTTGTACTTACTGGGACCTAGTGTGTGTGTGAGACAACTGTTTACAAGAGTCCGCGGTGTTCCAGGCGAGTGTATCTATTAATGTATTCCTGCTCCGAGTGCTCAGGCACAGATTTACAGTACAAACAGACATGGTGTCCTCACGCTGCTGCTCTCCATGAGGTCTCACTGCCTCCGTTACCTTTCTGCTGCACCTCTGTGGAGCTTCATGACAATTACCCTTCAATCATAGAGCAAGCCCCGTATACATGCTGTACATTACCTAAAATATCCAGCTGAGTTAACTAAAAATACAAAAAAAACTGTGACAGCAACAAGAAAGAAAGTCTGGTTTTAAACTTGGTTATTTGGATATCTGTTGTTTTTATTTTTGTTGTATTCAATTTATGCAACATAACGAAGTAATTGTAAACAGATGGTAGATTTAAATTCAAAACAGTTTTTATCCAACCAACACATTGGTTTTCTGGTCATAGATATGTAATGACCAGCCTGTGCAAGTTTACTTAAGTACAGACATTTTAAAAACATAAAGTTTAAAGTAGTTTTCTATATTCTAGTCTAGATACACACAATCCAAAGAAAACCATGGATCACCTATTGGTGACAATGGACCTGATCCAGGAAGTCAGGATTTTGCCAAAGGTGCACACTCCTGATAAAAACTCAGATGAGCCGTTTCCTTTAAAAGAAACGCCTGTAAAATACTCTCCAGTGCAGAGGTGAAGTTCAGGACCAGCATGGGTGTTCTTCTCCAGGCTCAGGTAAGGAGCAGAGGACATGGCGTCCTCAGTCGAGCAGTTCCGGGGCTAGCGGAACTAGATCGAATCGAATGATGGGGGGAGACTGGAGACGATGTGTTCTTTAACCAGCCTTTCGAAGCACTTCATCATGATGGGAGTCAGTGCAACAGGCATTGAGTAAGGTGACCTGAGGCTTTTTTGGATCTGGAATGATTGCAGACTTGAAGCATGCTGGCGCTATGGATTGGTCCAGCGAGGTGTTCAGAATTTCTGTGAGGACACCAGCCAGCTGATCTGCACACTCCTTGTATACCTGCCCAGGTATGTTATCGGGGCCTGGGGCTTTTCTTGGGTTGTCTCCCCTCAGAGTTCTCCTCACTTCAGCTGTGTCAAGGCTTAGTACATCCTCTCCCTGGTGTGGAACGGCTTTTACTGCTGGGGTGCTGTTTAGTGCCTCAAACCTTTCAAAGGAGTTGTTCAGGTCATTTAGAAAGTCAGCGTTTGCTGAATCTACCAGGGGGAAGGGTGTGTTGTAGTCTGTGATCACCTGCATTTCTTGCCACTTCCTCCTGGTGTTGCTGGCATCATGGAAGAGAACCTGGATCTTCCGGCTGTGCTTCTGCTTTACTGATCTGATGGCACGGTTCAAGTTGGCTCGAGCTGTCCTCAGTGCCTCTCTGTCACCAGACTTGAAAGCTGAGTTCCGTGCTTTTAGCGATTTCCGAACCTCCCCATTCATCCAGGGTCGTTGGTTTGCTCGGGTGTTGATGTTCTTCGTAAAGCTGATGTCGTCAATGCTTTTGTTGATGTAGGCTGACACAGTCATTGCATACTAATCTATATTTATCTTGTCATAGATTGCTGCAGTTTAGAACATATTACAGTCAGAGCATTCAAAACAATCTTGAATGTTCTCCATTGCCCCCTCAGACTACACTCTGCTAAACCAGCTGAAACTTTCTACTTGAGGAGTTCTGGATAGAGCCGATTGACAGAGGAAAAAGTTTTTTTTATTTTAAGTGCAAAATATATATATTATTTTACAATTTCATATAATGACTTCTCTGTGGGTCTCTCTGTCAGCTAAAGGCGTGTTTTACAGTATCTATATGATTATTTAAATAACCGATTAATCACAATATTCTCTAATTGTTTCTTTTTTTTTTTTTTTTTTTTTTAATATACTCTAATAATCCCAGAGGGAAATTACTTCTCTGCATTTAACCCATCCCCTTGGGGAGCAGTGGGCTGCCATCGTGAGGCGCCCGGGGAGCAGTGTGGGGTTAAGGGTCTTGCTCAGGGACCCAGAGTGGCAGTTTGTGGGAGTGGGGGATCGAACTCACAACCTCAGGATTCAAAGCCCAATGCCCTAACCACTAGCCCTAGATAGGTGAAGACATATTTCACTCAGTTTAAAGCTATCATTAATGGGTTCTAATTCTGACAGCAGTAACAATATTTTCTAATAATCTTTATATTGAGGCTCTATCAAATTCTCATTTACAACTAAAGACATTTATGTTTCTAAACAGTTTGCAGCTACTATTGAGCATTATAAGTCCACTCCTGCGTTTATAAAGCTGTCAGGTGATGACAGAGAGGCAGAATTCAACTCTTTAAAAGAACAGTGATAATCATTTACTACAGCAGCGAGCTCTCTCCCTGCTTCCCTGTCTCTCAGGCACAGGCTGCTGGCTTGTCCTGAAAGTCCTGCATGCAATCAGAGCAAAGAGAGCAGAGAAGAGACCTGCTCTGTTTTCCCACAACTTAAGTTATACAAATAAGGAAAACTACATATGATTCTGCCCTGGATTAAAAACCAGTGTATAAATGTAGTGGAAATATAGTTTTTAATATAGTTCAACAGTCTTACAACAATCCTAAACTGCACTAATATAATTACCAAATTTCCAGACAGCTTCAATCACTTATTCCCTACATAGTTCAATTGGGGAGACAGTGGCGTTTGGTCTAGGACTTTACACTGAAATCGAAGGGTTGAGGGTTGAAGCCCCGGCTACTGCTAGTGTTGTTGTGTCCTTGGGCAAGACGCTTCACCAGCATGGTGGTCAGTGGGCCCGGTGGCACCAGTGTATGGCAGCTTCGCTTCTGTCAGTGAGCCCCAGGGCAGCTGTGGCTACAATGTGCCACCGTGAGTGTGTGCGTGGATGGGTTTATATCACTGAATGTAGTGTAAAGCTCTTTGGTCAAGTCTCCTGACTTGGAAAAGCGCTATATAAGCAAAGGCCATTTGCAATTTGTCTCTGATTAAATCAAATTATGTGGATGGCGGTATATACAAATTTATGCATTGTTTTGTTAAGTTAGGTTAATGTACGTTGCAATTCTACAACATCGTAACATTTCATATTTATTAAAATTCTAACCAGAAACTCCATGTCCCAATTGAGCAATTGTTTATTTTTATTCTGACCTGCACAGAATTAGAAACTTAGCTACAACTTTCTACAAACTGATCCATTGCCCGTAGTTTTCCGATTGTCTGAAAGCCTGTGTGTGTGTAAGCTGCTCACTGTCATGTCTATTGAAAGGTCTAACATCCAGCAGGGAGCACAGGGGCAGCCGATCGATCTGTAATGTAGACTGTAAGTGACCTCAGCACCCGGTGGGTCCCTGCAGGGACTGAAGTAACACCCCAGGGCCTCTTAGGGCAGCATTTCTACACTTCCTCATTCTAAACCCACCCATCCTTTACTGAGTTCCCCCCCTCCTTTTATTTTTTAGGCATTATATTTCATGTAAATCACATAAATATGAGCAAATTGTGTAGGAGGTGGATTACACAGAGTATTGTGGGGCATCTTCTGTGGGCCACCATGTGGCTGCAGCCATCTGCTGGTCCTGTTTCTATTCATTGGAGCCTCTCATTAGCTTTCTGCTGGTTAGACTGGTTGCCTGGTTTTGCAGGACTAACTTTCACTGTGCCCAATGTTTTTATTCCTTTCCACAAACCCTCCATCTCTCTGTCTGTGCTCCAGCTCTGATGCTTTAGATGCTACATGTCCAGCAAGCTTCCATTGTCTCATCAGGGTCCATCATACGCACCCGACACACATACAAGGCCCCACTCCAGGGACGGTACAGTATGGGACGGGAAAGTGAGAGGAAAATAGGTCAGTCTGCCTGCACCCCTCCCCTCTTAAACCCCACTCAGTGTCCTGGCTGGACGTGAAAGTGGGACAGGCGAGGGGACATGCATACACACAAACAAAAGCACACACACAACGCACCAGATGGGTATCATGTGTGTTTGACAAAACTGAACCTGCTTGGGTTCAAAGGGCACGGCTGCGATGTGTTCTGTCATCAACTCCACCTTTCGACCAGTATGTTGGTGCTAATGATCAGTGTCCGCACGTAATGACTCTGGTGTTAAACAGGGGGGGAAAAAAAGAAAAAAAAATGCAGATAGGAAGGGAAATGAAGTGGGTAATTAGCATTTTTAATTCAGTCGAAGCAGGGCCGTCTAGGCATTTGCTTGTCATTATGTTGTGCCCAGATGGTGGGAAGTTTTAGAGGAGAGTGAAAGGAATAGAAAGTCAGTAATGGCAGAAATGTTCCTTTACAGGCAGATCATCTCCAAGACTTGCAGACAACATCCAGACTGATCCTAGTAGAATCTCAATATTTAATCAACACAGAAACATCAGTCAGTGTTTAGAAATTAAAAGACAGATGAGTAGAGATCTTTTAAACTTAGAAATACAACTGGAATAAACAGTCTAATAAACATCCCTGTTTGTATTGTTGCTAAAATAAAATAAGTGAAAACCTCCAGTTAAAGGTCATAGCTACAAGGTTTGGATCAAAACAATAATCAAAATAAATATAAATCCATAGAAAGTCAAGACTGGTGCAGAAAATAAATATTAATTTTACTATAAAAATGTATGCAAGAAATATTGAAGGGTCCAAAATATATGAATATTTACTTGTTGCTATGGTGCCAATGTTGACATGAAAGGATTGTGCACCACTATGAAATGTGGGTTGATATCATGTGACAAGGGGCTCAGGTCTTGCCAGATCCTAGTAGATCTGTGACAGAGCTAAGAAATAACTTTGTTTTTTCCCCCTCAGTTACTTTCTCAGATTCAAGGAAAAAAATAAGAGGGTGAACATCAGTCAAGCTTTTAATTGGTTGTGCCAACCTGAAGCAAAGGGACTCAGGAGACAAGTGGAGGTTACCCTTTTTCTACTAAATGGGTGAGTTAAATATTTGCCAATGCTAACCACTAACGTTAGAGGACTTACGAAAGGAAATTGTTTATTTTAATTCCTACAATAACTATATAACTCAGAGCTTTAATAAACAGATATCACGATCCATGATGAAATTAAACCAATTTTTGACTTACATCATGGACACAGCGTATCCATCTGAGAACTGGAGCAGGTAAATATTCAGTGGAAACAGTTTAGAACCAATCAGAAAACTATAAATCAGAGAACAAATATCTATTTTAAAAGAAAAGCTCGAGTAGTTCAGACAGAATTAGAGATGAGAATTGAAAACCGGTTCCTAATCAGAACCGGTTCTGTGTGTTCCAATTCCTTGGCACTGTTTGGCAGCTCGCTTACCGATTCTCTTAGATTCTCTTAACGGTGCAAGGCATCACCAGAGCCTAGAGCTCTGGGCAGCACAACTTACAGTTTTTTACACAAGTTATGCACACGGCATTCAGTAAGCAAGTACGATGTGACCAGGCGTAAGTCTAGAAAAAGGCAAAACAAACAAAATGGCGTCCCATCAGGTAAAGCGATCGAAATTTTGGCTCCATGTTAAGGAAGAGAAAGATGGCAACAAGGCGTTTTTTGCAAACATTGCAAAGTGGCAATTACATCAACGGGAAGAAATACATCCAACATGCAGAAACACCTGTCCATACAACATGGCATACATTTTAACGGATGCCGTGTTTTCATTCCTTCCGGACAGAAGCTAAAGTTACGAACAGCATGGAAGGCATCTCTGGTGATAAGTAGCTAGTTTTATATCATGGCTGTGCTTAATGTGATTACTAGTAAATCATATGCCATTTCTGGAAATAAACCAATTTCCTACCTCTCTTTGGGTTTATTAAGGGAGTGTGCCTTTCTCGTTAATCCAGCCTTTCATTGCTAGCATGTTTATTTGAACCACTGGTAGCTGGCATTCTTACATGATTCTAGCTATTGCAATGGATGTAACGAAACATGCTACAAAGTTGCTCTGCAGTTCAGTGAGCGAGAGAAACGCGACACAAGATTTAGATGACTGTGACGAGAATCGATAAGGAATTTAATCGTTACACAGAATCGATAAGGAAATTGTAATCGTGAAAATCTTATCAATTCCCAACCCTAGACAGAATAGTCTTTATAGTCTTTAACTTGACCACACTGACTTACTCCCTGTGTAAGCCAGTCTGGCTGTCAAGGCTAAATATCTGCTGCTGTTTTTTCTACTATCATCCAAACTTCCTATAACCAGTGTCTTAAGTTTCCACAGCCTGCAGAACTGTAATTTTAGGTAATGCACAGGCACTACAATAATATTCACTATAAAAGAGAGAGTGCACTGGCTGCTGGAGCTCCCGGTCTGTTCCATGTAACGTGGTCTGCATGCTGAAGCAGACAGATGATGAAGAAGACAGAGAAACTCAAACATGATAGTACTCAACATTCACCTTGAAACACATTAGCCTAGCACTCCCTAGCATCAGAGGGTATGAGAAGCCATTATTGATGACTGTACCTTGATGTTTTAAGGTATCATTTTTAGGACAAATGATAGATCTTCACATTTCTTAGATCATATGATGTCAAAACACGGAAGAAGGATTTGTTAGCGACCTAGCCTGAGCAGCGTTTTGAAGGAAACTTGGGATATGTGGTTCATGCAACAAAATAAAATCTTTCAATGTCCAAAACATGACGGCAAAGTCTGCTGCAAAGTCTGCTGCTGAGCAGCGTCGTTTAGGAATGCGCCAAATTTTTTAGCCCGAAAACAGAAATTTTCATAAGTACATTAAAATATAAAGGGCATAACATACAACATGTCAGTGGTACATTAATATTTTTATACTTTTGTAATTTACTAATTGAAATGCCTTAATTTTAGCTAGGTTAGTACACTGCATAGCCAAAGATGCTGTGGTTGTAATATCTGACCTAATAATTTATTTCGGTTTTTGGTTTCCGGCTTTGGGATCCTCATTCTTTGTTTTCGGTTTCGTATAAGGATTTTCATTAGGAAGCGTCCCTAGCGTTGTTCTTTGCTACAAAATCACAATGCAATGGTGGGGGCTTTTCAGTTCTAGTTATAAACGCACCATTGAAAAACAACTTTTGCTGTGAAAGTTGCCAGTGAAAGAAGATCCCTACCTTCATTATTAGTGAGGTGTATAAACACAAAGACAAAAGCCATCCAACAGGGAAGTATCATTTCTATTGAAGGACAGAACTAGACTTTAGCTGGTTTTGGCCATTTCTCTTTATTTTTGTGAACAGTAGAGGTAGGCTAATACAACAGCCGGTCGATATTTGGCAGAAATTAGTGTATTTTTCCTGTATTTGCATCCATCAACACATGCATGCATTCACCAAATAATTAGCCACTCCCTCTATCTGCTCTCAGCCGTTAAAAACCTGTATTAGCAAATCTCTATTCTGTAGATTCCTTTCTTTGTCTTTTGCACACCAAACCTGTCATGGAAGATGCAGCAACTGAAATGTTTTCAGGCTTTTAATTATCTCACACTCGTTGTAAAGGTCTAATTTGGACGAGGACTAACATTAAGCTAATCATACTAATTGCCTCCATTATAAGCTCTCCTGCTAATGTAAGAAATCACCATTTTAAACACTGTTGTTTATTGCATCCTGGATAGGATTCATTTGGTCCAACCAGTCAGAGCTGGGCAACAATCTCTGGTTGGTACATGATCTTTAATTAACCCACTTTATTTTGCGGTGCAGGTTGTAAATGTTTCTTATCCTGAACAAGAAAGGCAAGCTAACAAATAAAGCCACTTTCCCACTGAAATGTTTTTGTTTTTTTTCAAACAAGGGTCGACCCGCTAAATATTAGCATTTGGCTCCCTTCCCATTGGCTAAAACATCTGGTCTAACACCTCCCTGGTAGCTGATTGACCTCTGCCCCCTACTGCTGCATGTCTGGTGACACCATCAGGCTGGGTTAGCGTTGATGATGTCAACAGTGCGACAGAAATCAGGAAAGTAAACAATGGAGAGCAACATGGAAGGAAGCCAGGGTGTAGTCTGTGTTCTTTATTGTTTCATTCTATTATCTGTCTGAATCCCTCTCACCAGAGCTGCTCCATGTTTATCTAATGTAAACAGAGTAGTTTCTGCATGTTAGATCAGAAGTGATTGGTGCGTTTTTTGACGTCCTTACGTTGTGTCCAATGGTATTATGTATTTTAATGCTCTGGTGTTCCCACAGTATGCTGATCAGAGCCGATTTTAACAGTGAGCTGTTCCCACTGCCACTAAAAGCCCATTGTTCCTGGGTTTAAACAGGTTTTTTATCCAGAGGGAAAGGGGTATAAATGACCTGACTTTGGTAGGAGAGAAAAAGCAGATGTGTTCACTGTTACACAGTGGATTTGCTTTCTGCGGATCAGCTTTAACACCTCCTGCTGTGCGTCTTAAGACCGGCTGACAGGACTGCGACGGGCAAGACAGGTAATCAGCCGCTCACACACATGCACTGAGCTTTTAGTTGAAAAAGACAAAAAAAAAAAAAAAAAATCAGTTTTAATTTTCACATCTTCATTAGATCTGTCCAGACAGAGCCTTGCTGAAAAAGCAGCACCAGAGAGACAGGGTTCGGGAAGCAAGTATAAGGTTTAGCATTCCTGTGTGTTTGTTCACTGGAAGAATTTGCTTTATTTCAGATATGGAAGAAAAATAAACCATGAGCTCAGCGTGCAACTCATTTTCTCCGGCATCTGATTCTCACACTCACTGCTCATCAACTGACCTATATACCCCTAATTACACACAGCAGCCCAACAACAGTGTACACAGTAACCATAAATACACACACATCCTAACTAGATCCACGAAGCCGATAAAAACTATTCCCCTCTTTTGGATATTTGTCTTTGCAGACTTCCACTAAATATAATTTAACATTTTATACTTTTAAAGAAAAGACAATAAGAAAACAATTTATGGCATAAAGCATGGCAGTGGTATCATTATGCTGCAGGGATCCTAGCGACATGCTTTTCAGGATAAATGAAAAAGGGAGCCAGTTAGTTTGACATCTTTGCTGAGATGTTTCCAACACACGCAGGATAATGTTCAGTTGATCTTCTTCTCGATTGAAAGTGGTTGAGAACAACTTTCAGGTGCATTATTGCCACCAACTGGTAAGGAAAGTTAAAAGCTTCTTTAGGGGCTGTTGTTTCATACTCAGAATGGGGGATTCCTATTGAACAATATATGATTTGTGATCATGACAGTTATCTTACCCCATAAAGGGTGAAATAAAAGAATAACAGAACCGACCACATGAAGACAGATCAGTAACACAGATGACTTCTACTCAAAAACCTCTAAGATAAATTCAGCAGCATCACTCACAATGTTTATCTTTTGACCTCCGTATCATCAATGTTCCCCCTTCACTCCAAGCATCCAAATCGCAAAGCTAACTGATCAAAAATAGATCAAATTACTTGAAATAACTACCAAATGTAACACTGATGGATATCATGTACATATGGAACATGGTATGTATTTGTTTTTGCATACATATGAAAAAAAAACAACAACCATCTGCTTCAGGACCTAAGGCCATTCTTGGCCTACTACCCTCTTTGCATCTCTCTTCTATCCCGCTCATTTCTCTCTTCTAAGCTTAGCCTGCAGTGGTTTTAAAAGCACAAATAAACCGAGAAACACAAACCCATCACAAACATAAACATTAAAATACAAAATGTGCTGCAAGACATCCAGCTCAGCTTTTTCTGTAGCAGCTCCGTCAGACACACTCGCACCAAAACGAGGTTAATGAAGATGAATGTGGGGGCACAGTCCTATTGACATCCTGTGTCTCTAATTGTGGCCCTGTTCTTCAAGGACACATGGTGGAAAGACAAGCAGGGAAAGGACAGAAATAGAAACTGTGGGACTTTTGGAAGTGAGTGTGTCTCTCGTTTTCTTTAGTGTCAAGCTCAATTAAAGGTAGGACTTGACATTAGCTGGAGAAAACTGAACGCCATGAGGAAAGCAGTGAGAAGATAGACGGACAGAGGGAAAGGTCAAGGAAAAACAGGAGGAGGAAGAGGAGAAGGATGAAGGCCACCGGATCAGTGGTCCAGAACGGTAAGCAGACAGAAGACACACGTTAGGAGTTCGGTCAAGCAGAGCGCTGCATCAAACCCCCCCTCCCACAAAATCAGAGCCATAAAGGATGAAGACATAAGCACAACCAAGGAGCCAGAGCATTAAACAATCAGCTTTTTTAATTTCCTACCTGGAACAATGGAAACGGTGTCTCTTTCCCATGACACGACACTGACGTACTCCTGCACGGCAGCAGGGATGAGGCACTTGAACACTGCTACGTTGCCCCGCATTGAGCGCTGGTCGGCCACCCGCACAGTGTAGGGTTCCCTGAAAACTACAGATGGAGAAACATTATTTTACAAAAAAAACAAAAACAGTAAGTAAGTAAAAGCGCTACATTAAAAACATTGCATTTAAAAAGAGCAGGCATGTATTTTAGCCTAAAAAGCTTGTTATAATGGATTTTTTTAGCTGGAGTGTAATGTTCAGAGTTTTAATAATCAGTAATCTATAAGTTTTTGTTCCCCCAGAGTACAACTATGAAAACACAGAAACATTTATGATGCTGAAAAGAGAAGAGAAATGTTAAAATCAATAAGGGTTAAACTGCATCATCCTGCTATAACAACCAGAAGATGCAGTTGATGCTGTTTTTCTGTGGGTGATTAAAAGAACAAAAAATAACTTTTCTGTCTAATGATTGCCAACAGAGATGTTTGATAAAACTTTGCTGAACTGTTTGTTTTGGCCAGATGAGACGAATTGTGAGCTTTAAAGCTACAAACACTTCAGGTGGGTTTGAAGGTGGAATCTTGAATCCCTCTGTTAGGTGTGGAGGAGGATCTGTGATGCTTTGGGCCGTTTGTCTCTAAAAGGTTTTAGATGCTTGTTGGACTGCATGGCATCGTGAAGATTTAAGAAGATGGTAATAATGGGTAGAAGGTGACACCTTTAAAAAATATGGCAGTTTACTTAAATGCTTGAATAAACAAAAATGTTCGAGTTTCTGGTTTTAAAGGCACAATCGACCTTTTTGACCAGGTTTGTTGATTAATGACTCAGTATCACAACTTTCTTTTAATCACATCAGCCCTTTTATCATATAAAGCTCAGGCTGCCATTAAACAACACAACCAAAGATCTATTTCACTGTTGTGCACAGAACTTCACAAGGAGACGATGCACAGAGGTTCAAAACCCACTGGGATTTATCTGCTGCTTTGGTTTTATGCAGGTTTGGGCAATATTTTACACTCAGCTGAATGAGCAGGAGCTCATTAGCCAAATCACATGAAAGCCAGGATGTATCTGAAGGTTGCTAAGAGACTGGTTCGGAATCCCTTGCCTGGTAACAGACACGGAGATGGTATGCATATATTCTCGGCTGCAAAAAGGGAAACCGTGCACAGCAATTTACATCTCCTTTAAATAGATAATTTAGACCTCTCAGATCGGTTTGGTTCTTGTCTTAATGAATATATTTAAACTTATCGGGAATCTTTGATTGAATTCTAGCTGTTAGTGGCGTGACGCAGTCCTGCGCTCCACGCCTATCACCGTTCATTGGCAGAGGAAGAGCAAAACCCTCCAGAAGAAAATAAAAATCAACATTATGTCCGACTGTGACCCGATCACCATCACTGCCAGGCCCTGGCACAGGCCACTGGCGGCAGGATGTTTGCTTCATGCTAATCCCCCCTCGGCTCCTGAGGCTCGGCTTTCTGGTCATGTGGGAATGAAGGCAGCAAACCGGCTGCAGTGTAGGCAGGGTCCCGGCTCAAATCCCCCACTTGGCGCTTGTGTTAGTATTAGAACGAATATGAGTATTAGTTCAGGCCTGTGTTGGGAGGCAGAATATGGAAACAGATGTTGATGGCTGGAGGGAAGGGGGAGGAACCAAAGTGGCCTTGATGAACGACAGGAGCAGGGTACAGAGCGGGACAATGGACACGGTTTAAAGATAATCCAGCTGAGTGTCTGAACTTTCTGTTCATTGGGTTCTTTTCCTGGAGGACACAAAAACTCAAAATCTCCTTTTTTATTCTAGATTAAATCAAGCTTATTAAAGCAGTTAAAAAAAAACTTAACAAGGAAACACTGATTGATCTGTTTATGAAGGAGCACAACAAAAGCATGTTAAGCTCGCAACGGGGCGACAATCGGAAGCTAAAACGAGGAAACGGGAAGGGAAATAAAACACCAACAGCTCCAACGTCGAGTCCAAAATTAGAGCGCTGCAGTATGATTGATCTTTAGTCTAATGTACAATGGGAAAGTTTTTTTCTCTGGTGTTTGTGAAATAAATCAATATGCTCTGTGCCGAACAGATTAAGGTATCTGATAGGCTGACAGCATTTAGAAAATGAAAGAGGAACATTTGTTTTAAAGTCGGGGGGCCACACCGGAACACTGTTTTTCCTGAAAGAACATGGGATTTAAAAAAAAAAAAAAAAAGTTTGAGTATTATTATTACAAATGTTATTTTGTGAAACAGAAGGGCCAGTCATCTACTATAAACTTATCAATTTCTACATTAGTTGCTCATTCTGGAGGACCCTTAATAAAACAATGGCAGCCTGTTAGATTAAATATATTTTTTTCTGTGTTTTACACTTTGCTTTTGCTCTATTTTTTAGCAAACAACGATTTATGTCTATTTACCATAAAAAGACAAAATAACCAGAAGTAGAGACAATAAGTGAATAAGAAACAGCTCTAGACGTGTCTATAGGAGAAGCTATGAAACAGACTGAGGCTGCTAAGAAAGAGAAGCAAGTTTAAGATCAAGTGTGAAAAAGTGCACAACTTTATTTAATGCCAATAGGGACAAAACACTGATGATGTTTAAAAATCAATGTCCTTTCAAAATCCATTCTGAGCAAAAGACAGGCTGGTATCGGCGGTACCGATCCGATACTGGTACTGTGCAAAAACACCTGACGCTTCTTATCATCCTGTGACTCCAACTTAAATTACCTTTGAAATTAAGGCTGAAACAATTAACTGGATTAATTATGATTAATCGTTTATTAAAATAACTGTCAACTACTTTAGTAATTGATAAATCATTAACTGTATAGAGTATAGAGACTCTAAAACATGCCTTTAGCTGACAGACTGACCCACTTAGAGCAGTAATTATACCAACATGAAAAAAATATATATATAAACATTTGGCATTTAAGATAAAAAAAAATGTTTTTGTCCGTCAAAATGCTCTATCCAGAACTCCTTAAGTTCTGAATAGAGTTTTAGCTTCACTTGGTATATATACTGTAAAAAATGCTCTTTAAGCAACCTTTTTCTATCCGATTAATAATTGAAAAAATACAATCACTCTGTATAGCCTCTTTTCCACTGAAAATAGTGAGTTAACGTGTGTTTTTCAAACATGGGTATATCCACTAATGGTAATATCGGTATTTGTCTCCCTTGCAACTTGCAATAAAAGCCGATCTAACCCCTCGCTGGCAGCTGAATGGCCTGGTGATATCATCACACTGGGTTGGTGTTGATGATGTCATTAGTGCGACAGAAATCAGGAAAGTAAACAATGGAGAGCAACATGCAAGGAAGCCAGGGCGAAGTCAGTGTGCTTTATTGTTTATCTCTATTATCTGTCTGAATCCTTCTCAACAGAGCTGCTCCATGTTTAACGAATGTAAACAGTTGTTTTTGCTTGTTGGATCAGCAGCGACTGGCGCGGTGTGTTTATGTACGTGCGTTGCTTTCAAAGGCATCACGTAATTTAGTGCGTCAACCTGGCTCTGGAATTCCCACAGCATGCCGATCAGAGCTGAGGTTCCTACTCCCACTAAAACCCCATTAATCCTTGGTTTAAACTGTTTTTTCACCCAGTGCAAAATGGGTAACAATTATTTATAGACTCCTTGTCAATATAAACCTCTATAAAGAATAATTATTTCAGAAATCTAACTTAAATTTAGCCTTTCTCCTTGTGGAATATGACCAATATGGGGTCAGAGATCATCAACATATGTAATAAATACTTATAGGCACACGTTTATTTAAAAAACACAGAGTAAACTACTCTCAACCTGCATTTTAAATGCATGAGCTCCTTCTCTGCACTCCAGGCTGGCTGTTTATGCGCCGCTGGCGTCTTTTCCATATTGTGCTGTGAAAAAAATGCAATCTTTCAATGTTTAACAATGTTCTGCCTGTTGTTTAAACAGTACAGTCCACCAAAATGGCTGAATACTGCTTGTTAGCAGGGTTTGTATTTACAGCAGCTGAAAAATGGAAGAAAATCTGATTTTCCACCCAGGCAGTCCCCTAGTTATTAAGACAACAGATACTGATACCACAGAGAGCTTCAGGTAAATACAATGTACAGCTTTAGAGCCTTCTATACATATTCTACATATTATATATATATATATATGTTTTTGTTTTATTACCGAGTGATATATTAAAAAAATAGAGTTCCAAGCATATCGCAAATACCTGAATGCACAGCAAATAAAAACAGTACTACGAACACACAAAACTAAACAAACACACAAAACAAATGCAAAGGAAAAAAGTTTGAAAAGAGAATTACTGCCATAACTGAAAAGTGCAAACATGCCGCAAACACATAAATGTTGCGAAGAAATACCACAAGGGAAACTTTCTGCCAGTAAAAGCAAGTTAAGATAAAGTACAAACTAACACTGCATGCTGAACAAGCTCCAGACTCCACTAGAGAACAGGACAGCATCCTGTGGATGTTTTTACCAAGGATCTGGTCCACAGACATTAATTTATACTCATTTCTAATGTCTGTTTGTCTTTGCTACTCTTTATTCACTCATTGCAGCATTTGATCTTTTCATGTCTTTTGTCTAATTATTGTGTTTGTAAGCAGTAATCTGTTTGCAGTGCTTTTTCTATTTGCTAAACATTAATGTATTTGGGCCACTGTGAAAATCCCCTGATAAAACCTTCGGTCTACTCTGACCAGTTCCCAGTTGACAGGAAATTCTCCCAGCATCTCTATTAACCTGGACGAATTTAGGACGTTAAAAGAAGTCAAGTTTTTTTTTGGACCTTATTCACCAGATGGAGAAGCTAAAGGGCTAATGTAAGAGTAAAGTGCGCAGCCTAATCACCAGCTGTGTCTGATAGGTGCGAGGCCTGATGTGGTGCCTGGTGCACATGTTCTCTCTGCAGACGGTGTTCTAGGTCAGCCTGTGTTCAGGCTATTTCAGGACAGGTGATTCTGTTTGGGCTGGGCTTTTGTCAATCACTTCTGCTCTATTTTCTGCTTAAACCACAGTGTTGCTTCTACTCACCAGCTTTGATGCGGATGTTCGGGCTGCGTATCTTGCCCGCCTGGTTCTCGGCGGTGCAGAAGTAGTCGTTGTCGTGGATGTAACTGTTGTAGGCCGAGGGCGAGAATGGGTACAGCTGGAGGGTGCCATTGGCGTGCACGTGGCGAATGTGGGGCACGTCGTAGATGTCGTCACCAGTGGCCAGGTACCAGCGCAGTATGGCGCTGGGGGTGCCCCCTGCAGGACAGGGCAGGGACACCCCCACTGAGCTGGAGTAGGTTACCCTCTGCAGGGAGGCGTTTACAAAGTAGAGCCTGGTAGAGCTAGCATCCTCACTGTGTACTGCAGAGACAGACAAACATAAGGACTTAGGAGGACAGGTGCATACCATGCAGGTGGGTTTAGGTTATTGACGAGTCCGACCAGCGCCATCTCTCAGCGCTGAGTCCGACTTGTGGTTTCTGGAGGTACAGTGTGAGCAGGTAGATCGCATCAAAGCATCGAGCTGTACAGTGTAAGAACAAACATTGTGAGCTATGAACTTTTAAACTCTGTGGTTTCATTTTGAGCTCTACTGTAAGTGTGATGAATCGATTATAATTAATACTTAATCGATTGGTATATCAAGAGAGATGCAGAACCAAAGAGCCATTTGCAGCTCTGCAGATATATATATTTGATCACAACATTAGGTGTGGGGCAGTTTTAGTCTTAGGCCCTAAAAGTCTTGCTCTCTATTTGGGTTATGTGGTCTTCATGACATCACTCATGTAAACTGAGAGAACACACCAGAAAAAACAAACAGAATGAACTTCAGCTGTTTTCTATGTTTACTAAAGATTTAAAAAGCTTTCAGATGGTTCAAATATACTTTGACCTTTTTTTCCTAACTATATTTAAGAAGAAATCCTGCTGACCAGAGAGGTTTACTGTGGGCTTCATTTTTTTTCTTTCTTTTAGTATACAAACTAAAAAGAACAATCTATGTCCTTTCAAAGTTTTTTTTTGTACCACTGATGTATGGAGTGAATTTTGTTACATTATTTTCTAAGGCAAAAAACATATTTGTCAATGAAAAATAGAAAATAAATACAGTCCAGAAATTAAGTTTTAAATAACCTTTAACTAAAAAAATGGGTTTTTGACAAAATTATTCTACTTTTCATATTTTATTTTTTCAAATCACTTTTAGGGCATTTATCATTTTAAATAATGTTTTTTCAAATTTTTGGTTTTCAGATGAAATTTCACGAACTGCATTTATTTCAGGTCTTGTTTTAACAATGACATTCGCTTCACTTCAGGCCCAACCCAAACGCTCCCTCTTCCTCCGCAAAACTGTTGTTGCTAACGTCCGGCACACAAAAAAATAAATGTGTCTTTAATCCTCACTTCATAATTTAAAAAAGGGGGATGTGGGAAAATATAAAAAAAAAAAGAAATTAAATAATTTGAAAAAAAAACTGAATCTGAAAAAACAGAAAAAGCTAAAGACAAAACCAGTTTTTAAGATGAGGTTTCTCAAAAATACATTTCTGAATTTAATTTTTCTCAGATTTATAAAAAGTGTCTCCTTGCAACAATAATTGGAACAATTGGACTAATTTAATTTATCTCTGTCTTTGGAACAAAATCAATGTGCAACTATTGAAAAACTAAGACAACATTTAGGGCTAAAGCTATAGATTGATTTAGTAATTCGTTGATCTGATGAAATTAATTTACAATTAAACAATTATAAAGAAACTGTATTTACCCATTTCTCGAACATTTAAAAAAATATATATTTTATGGATTCAGATCAAATTAACAAGCAAAGATTCTTAGTAAAAATACCAAGAAGTATTTCTTTGTACGTAGTTTCTAACTTTTAAAGATTATTTATTATAAATGAAAGCAGTCGGACAATGTTTAATATTTGTATTTCACATTTCGCTCCTTCAAACTGGGTTATAGGTTGTATTATCACATGTGATGGAGGTTCCCTCTGTTGCAATAAAAGAAAACAAGTTCAGAGGGTGGGACCGCTCTTCATACGTGTTGCAAAAAATAATCATAACAAATGTATGTCAAACGTCCAGCTGCAAACATCAGTCATGTGACTCAGAAAGCCAGGGATTTGGGCTAAAGCCTGCGACGGTTTAGGTGGAAGGGCGGAGTCTGCTACCTCCATACAGTTTGTGCGCATATTTCACAAAGACAAACATAGAGAGACGGGGAGGAGGGGAAAACTCGCTGATAGGTTATGTGATTGGAATTTCTATGCCAGACGCAGAGATTTAAGTCCATTTAATCTCCTTACATATTTACACAAACACCCACACACACACAAATATACACACATAGCCATGTTATTCATAGGACCTCAGATTAAACACACACACCTCCAGCAGAAAAGGAAAAAGGAGAGTTTATTGAGGATAGATGGGGTGGGGGGGCAAAGTTTGGGGGAGATTAAAATAGAAATTAGTGGGGGAGACACGTCTGATGGACAGCTGTGGTTTTTAACCACTGCTGACTCCCCAGAGGAATTTAGGACCGATTTCTTTTAAACATCCTAAAACATACTATAAGAGCTAAAGGTTTTGGTCTAATGTCTAAAATGAAAACTCTCCCCCTTTAATTTGCAACCGAATCAAATGATGACATTTTTATCAAATACCATAAATGATCCAAACACTTTTCTCCATCCCTGATTGGCTGAATTTTCTTTCCTTTTTATCTACTTGACATTAATTACCAGAATGAACATAAACATCCTTAAGTCGGTTATACCATACATTTCTGTTCTAAACCATAAGTGTTTAAGAAGTATTATTTATGAATAATTCAACATTTATTTGGTCTTGAATAAATTGTCCATGTTCTGATAAATTTGAAAATACAAAGTTGAGGTATTCCATAAATAACAAATGCTATTCAAATTGCCAGTGAATACATTTTTTAATGCGATAACGCTGAAAACAACATGGATGTAAACAAATGAGATATATCCATAATTCAGCCAAGGCTCTAGAGGGCGCCCCTCCCCCAACAGGTCCATTCTTCTTCGTCTTTTCACTAGAAAAAAAAAGTTCAGCGGGGGATCACAGGTGTGTTTGATTTCAGCAGCTGATTGTGAAAATAAGGAAGCTGGAAGAGTTTGGCTATGGATTCAAACAGGTCCAGACTTCTCACTTTAGTGTACACTCTGTCGCCTAGCAACCAGACACTTGACACACCTAGCAGGCAAAGTGTGGATGCTGATCTTCTCATTACCGTTTTGGGTGCTAAGAACATTTTTGAGGATCTTCAGCAGCAGTACTATCATCTCAGATATCAGATTTATTGTCCCCACACTGCAAAAATATTAGAATCTGAGCTTAAATGTCAGCCAAACCCATTTACACATGGACAGATCAAACCTTTCAATAAACCAAACATTACCGCCACATATCTGACTCAGTAACCATTAAAACAACTATTTCCATTCATTTCACATGGAACTTTTCACATACTTGTTTTATATTAAACTGCACTTCCAATATTCACCACTGTTTGGCGCCATTCTCCTTTTTTCTCAGAGCATGGAGCAGCTGGCTTGCTTGGACTCGCAATGAATCATGGGATACCCAAGGCTACAGAGAACACAGAATACCAGTCCTTCAAAACCGGCAAAAAGAAGTGTGCGCTTGTTGACCGCATAACAAGGAGTCTTCCAATCCCAACAGGCCTCGGAGCCACGCTATGACGTGATCAGCCGACGAATCTGGTCTTCCCAGTTTTAAGAAATATAACAAAAAAATTTCATAATTGAAGCGTAAAACTTAGAATTGAATAATAGACTTTTTTAACTGCAGTGTTTTTATTTTTGGAATATTTGTGCGATTTGATGGTTAATCGAAATGCACCTTCTGTTTAAACATTTAAACATTAGGCCCACAGTCAGTCACTCAGTAATTAGTAGATTCAGTTCAGCACTGTTCTCTGCTCCTTTACTGGTGCAATCCTCTGCGTTGCTCCCCTTCGTTTCATCCTGCATTTGAGCTTTTTGTTCTTCTCTGTCTCCCTGCCAGCCGCCATGATATTGACTCATCTGTAAATTCCTTTTAGTAAATAAATATTTTGCACATTGGTCCACAAACCCCGAAACCACACCACGACAGTGACATGAGGAAAAGTTGGGCATCGAAAAGTAGAATAAAAGGACCTGTGCTTACATTTTAAAATCAAACAATATTTATTCCACATGAACAACAAAACCTATTCACTCATTCTAATTCAAACAAAAACCTTATAAGAAATGTTTTAACTTGTTAGTTAAAAGACGGGGATGCATGGACTGATCACGCCAATTGGGTGTGGATTTTTCTGTGATTGGCCTATACCTGGATCCTATCCACCAATCTCATCCTCCTCTGCAAAGGTTTTAAAACAAACCACTGTAAACTTTGATTTATATTTGCCATTAAGCGATGTTAAACACATTTTTTTATTGTTCCACAGGCCTAGTTTAATGTTTTTCCCTGAGAAAAGATGCAATATTATAACAAATGACAAAAGAATGAAAAAAAGTGGGAAAGGTCAAAATTCGATTCGGCCCGTCAGGCTCTTTAAAGATCAGTAATCTGTGATCGGGCAGAAACCTGCAAAATTTAAAATAACCCAAACAACCAAGATTATACTGTCTTTGTATTTTTATTTGTTTAATTGTCAGTTCGGAGCAGAGATGGAGGATCTGGAGTCAACTGGTATATGTCATGTATTTTTTCTGCCAAGATCCTGAACCAGGTGAGTCTAATCTGCACAGGTTAAACCAGATTGGACTCTCCTGGTTCAGTAGCTGGGCAAAACAAATACATGACATAGAAATGAATTGCTGATTCCAGGTCCTCCATCTCCTGTTCGGATAGAAGAGAAAGAAAAATCTAAATTCTCATGAATAACTATGAGGAAATAAATGTAATAAAGGAGGAGCAGCTAGAAAAAGATGGATTTAAGATCTGTTTAAGGGATAGGTAATCGGTTCTTACATTAATCCAGATGATAGGTGGAAATTTGACCGTGATTTCCTTCAATCAGAACTTTTTTCTTGGCGATATCACAAAAAGTTAGTCCACTTAGTTTTTATGAAATGTGCTGTTGAAAAACCTTTAAAAGGCAAAGAGTCAGTAACATTGGGAGGCTGCAGCCCAAACAAGAGGAGAGAGGCTGTAATAATTTTGTCCAAAAGGAGAACAGAAGCAGAGAGCGTGGATGTTTGGAAGCTGCAGGAGGAGAAGGTGATCCAGCCTGACTCAATAAAGAAGAATAAAAGAAGCCGTGACAGAAATCTCAAACGTTTCCAAAGGCTCTGACAAAGACAGAGGTTTTAAAGGGAGATTTGAGGGCAGTTAGAGGTTTACTGCAGCAGACTTCAGTGGGCAGGGGGGGTCGGTTGACTGGGGGGGAGGCTTGGATAGGAAAACGGCTTTTTCTCTCTTTCTAACAAATGTGGATAGTGGGCAGAGCAGAAAGCAGGGATCTAAGGGAACAGGAGGTCATTAAGTCTAAGTTTTAGGGTGTTTGCTGTCAAGCTCTGGGTTAAAGTCTTTTTTTTTTTTTTTTTTTGACCAATCAGAGACTTTCCAGGGTTATAATAGGAAAGACCTGATTTTAAGACCAGAAATAGGTTTGACATTAAAGAAACTTAACCAGAGAGGCAAACAGGGTTGATAGGACTAAAATTTTAACTAGAAATAGAAAACAAATCAGCCAGCTTATATTTGGGGATAATAATATAGGGCAGTATATGCGTGTGGTCTCTAGTTCATTAGCAAACATGCTTTGAGCGTGCAGACACTGCAGACCAAACGGATTTGGAGTCATCATTAATGCCGACCTGAAGTAGAAACTAAGAGGTATGGCCAGTAATTCGATTTATTTTTAGAACATCTTCAATCAAGAGACAGGCCTTAGATTTTAGTAACTTGTTAAGATTTACTGTAAAACATTTTTTTTTCCGGGTGCATTTGCTTCTGTCACAAACTGCCATGTTTTACTGTGTGGTTTTTAAATAAAGCTGAGTTACTTTAATTGGTTTCATTTGTTTAATTGATCTACAGAACAATAAAAAATATAAATGTTGAAATTATCTAAGCCAGTTATTTGAACTGGTTCCACTAAACCAGGTTGTTTAACTGGAAAATTAGTTTATTACATTTAATCAAAGCAATAAAATAACTAAATAATCTCCACAAAGTTGAAACAAACTGAGCTAATCTGGCCTAAGTAAGCCCAAATAGAATCTGTTAAATGTAAATTTGCTAGATTAGGCTTTTTGAACCAAAGTCTACAATGAACTCAGTTTGCTTTTTTAAAATTATGTTAAAAATAAATACTTAACTAGATTTAGACGAAGCTGTTGGCATAACTCTGTTAATTGAATTCAATATTTGTGCCTCAGGTTAAATTAGAAGCATGTGTATACCCCCCCCCCCCATCCTCCATTCTCTATGAATAAGACCAAAAACCATCTGATCCTGACAGGGATCTTTTGAACAGGGGGTGCAGTTAAAACCTTTTTGTTTTGTTTTTTGGACAAAGGCCAAAGTCAATACTTTATTTTCATCATCAGTTCTCAGGTGAATATATGTGCTATGAATTAAACTTCTGAATAACACTATAACAACATAGATTTAGTCGGGTGGCATGAACCTGAGTCACTGTGTTTAATAGAGTCGCACGTGACTATATTAGCTCCAAAATTCTTTTACGCAAAACACAAGGAAATAATTATATTATTATACTATTTAAACGTTATTGAATAGTTCTCCACAACCATTACACAAAGAACACCACATCAAAATAACACTCTAAAGACTATGGTTACGTTAAACTGCATAGTGGCACCATGCTCTTACTTTGAGCTACAGGCAGGGCGCCCTGCCAGGTTACAGTTGTCCAAATGTTGAGGTGCGCTCTGGGGTCGTTGGAGATAAAGGCTCTCATAAACGGACAAATCCGAAATGCGTTTCTGTGCCATATTTACTCCTCGTTTCTGTCATTAGACTATATAGATTTACTAGTCTGCTGCCGCGAGTGAGAGACCACACTCTAGCTTGCTTGACGTTACCACGACTACTCAACTTCCTTGTGTTGATTAAGCCTCAAAATATTAAATTAAAAACCAAATAAACGTAATAGAAAAATAAAAAAGGCAAAATCATTTCCCCAAAATATTTATGAGAAATGTATGAATTGTGCAAAATATTTTTAATACTTTTTTTTTTAATCTCGCTCTCGCCACTACGGGATGCTGCAGCATCCCCGCTGCCATGGATCCTGATTAAATAAGGTTATTTACACCGAGCATCCATCTAGAATAGATAGTTTTTAGTCCTTTCTGAGCCTAAATAGAATTCCAGCAAAAAGTAAATTCTTATTCCTAACAAATCTCAATCTATTTATAATATCATTTTTACTTAGACTGTGTAGATACTAGGAATCAGTATCAGTCTTAATAAGAATGTTTACTCCCACATCCATCAACTTAACATTAAAATCTTAATGCCTCATCAGCTTCGCAGAACACCAACGTTCAGACTGGATTCAAACCCAAAGGAGCTTTAACTGAAACAGCTCTGAAAATATATTCTATAACAAGGTTTCTAGTTTACCACCTACTCCTAATCGTACCTGTATGGTTAATGTAAATGTACATAAAGCGCTTTATTTACTAACAAACTGAGCAAAATCAAAGCATAAAACATGATCGGGAATTCCATTTTACAGTAATTTTCTTTTTCATTGATCTGATTTGATGATCAAATATCATCTTTTGTCCTCAGTTGGAATTATAAATTCATTATAATTACCAGAAAATAGAGTTTCACCAAACATTTTACTTGTTGCAGGACTTTACTGCTTTTGCAGAAAAATACTTATTTCTATTTCAACGTTATCTTCCCTTCTGCATTACTTACAGAAAATCCTGCAGCACCTTTAAGGTTTGGTTTCATTTATTCAGAAATGTTTGTTTCTGTTTCAACTAAGACTTAGAATATTACTTCAAAAATCGTCCCCCCAAAAACACAGCTGCACAGTTTTGGGATCAGTTAATATGTCAAATTAACCAGCATAGACTAATATATATTGGTCGATCTGTCATTTTAAGCTCACCAGAGCCTACCTGCTAAACTAAAAAACCTACTTTAGATTTAATGTGTCTTTAAAGAGTCTAATATTTTCAGTTGTTCTTATTTGTATTTTCTTACAATAATTGAATTAAGATAAAATCTGCCCTTTTAAATAAGAATCTTTCTCAGATAGACATGAAATAAGAGAGAAATAAGATGCACAAGAATACAGAGCCACCTTGAACGTCTCTAATTTAGAGTTTCTTTACATTTCTGTTTTAAAGGTCTGCTTTGTCAGGAGAACAAGCAGAACGTGTTTTTTAACAGTATGCTTTAAAAATATATTTTTTTCAAACTCTATTGTGGGAATCACATCATTAACCAGCAATGTTTTTATTGTTATTGCAGTTTTATTAATGAACAATGGAGCCCAACACTGCAGATTATGTTCCATGAAGGGAAGACCAGTTTTATGGATTTCATCAGGATGGTTAAATTAATGTCTGATGCTTTGTCAATTAATAACCTGAGTTATTATGTAATGATTATTATTATAGACTGTATAATTTTAACATAAAGCTTTCTTAAACATATTTCTGTTAATCAAAGCTAGATATTTTAAGTCTGAGCAGATTAAACTTATCAAAATATATAATGATTTACTGTAACATGTAAATTATTTTTTGAAAATTTTTATAATGTTATTATTTTGTAACTTCAAATAAAGGGGATCCTAGGTTTGAGTCAATCTGGGCATGTTACAGATGGTATATGAAAATATGTCTGGCAGTCCAGTGGTGGGCTCCAAAAAACCAGGTCAGACCCCGCACTCCCCAACCCCCACCCCACAGATTACTGATATTGGCCCCTAAGCATAAAGCCCATATTAAAGATTGCAATATCTATAATCTCCCAATGGGAGGACAGCAGGAAAGTAGGGAAGTGAGGGGTCGCTCGGGGGGGTTGGGGCGGTGTTGCGGGCAGTGAAAGAACCTCTCATTCAGTAGATTATGTGCCCTGGAGGCATTTGGGCATCGGGGGGCAGTGGGAGTGATGGTGCTGGAAGTGGATCAGAAAGAACTCCCGGTAGTCGAAAGCATGTCAAAACACATACATAACACAAATACACACAGATAAAAACCTTCATATCCGCTCTGGTGTCAGCCATGTTGGATGGAGCCAGCGTGGCTTTCAGCGCAGCCTTCTATAGGTTTAGCTCTGTCTTCATCGATACACTTTCTAACAACTTGAATTCCATAAAAATAGCAGAAAATCTTTAACGCTTTCTCTGTTTATACAAATAAATTCCAAAAATGTCCCCTAAAAGCTGTTTGAGGGAGAGAGTTGGTCTGGTGAAATTCATCTGAAAGTATTGATGACGGCATATTGATTTCATGTAATTTTGCTTTAAAATCCTGCAGCAGGAGACACAAGGTGGTTCTGAGTTATTAGGAAATATAATAAAAATATCCAAATATCCTACATTTAGTAGCTTGACAGCAGCATGCTGATTACCAGCCAGGATAAACTTATCTCCATGTGGTGACGTCTGAAGAAGAACACTGTTGGAGCCAGCTTAGCATTCAGTAATGGAGATGGATGGAAACACTGAGGATTGTTCCAGAAAATCTAGTCAGGAATTGGTTTGTTTGGTTCAACCATCAATAAGTGTTGATGCTGAGGGACAAGGAGGCATCACACCTTCCAGGTCAGAACCATCCAGAGCAAAGAACGTCTGTCTTTCAACAACTCTTTTCCAAAAATATTGCAGTATATTGATAGTCTTGAAGGGCAAATGAAACCTCACACACTTTCTGGAGCTGCTTTAAATTATTTTTTTCCATTAAGCTCAAATAATTCATCCTGAAAATGGCATTAACTGGCTGAAAAGTTCTCACAGTGAGGTGACATAGATACAAGTATTTAATTTCTCATTAGGGCTGCAACAAAAGAGTATTTTTCAAATTGATTAATCTGTCAATCAACATTTCAATTAAGGATCAGAGAGCCAAAGGTTCCTTAAAGAAGATTTTATATGAAATTAAACCAGGTAAAACTAAATGTTTTCCACTTGAGGAGTTCTACTGATACACAGATGAAAAACGTTTTTTTTTTTGTCTTAAAAGCAAAATGTTAAAAAATTGTTGTTGTTTTTTTTTTTTGTTTTTTTTTACAATTTTTGTATAATTGCTAAATGGGTCGCTATGTCAGCTAAAGACACATTTTACAGTCTCTATTCTCCAGTTAACTATTAATCAATTACTAAATTAGTTGACAATTATTTCAATAAATGATTCATCTGATTAATTGTTTCGGCTCTATTCCCTCTGTCTTCTATATATGCTCAAATTAAATTAGGTATAAATTACTAAAATACATGAAGAAAGTTGAAGTTTTGAATAAACAACTAACTAATAAAATTAAGAGAAAGTATGCATGTTATTCAAAGTCAAAACAAAACAAAAAAGAAAATTATTTAAAGCTAAAAAGTAATAATTACAGGGATATACAGTCAGAAATGTAATATATTATACATAACTATGTTATTTATCATCATCTACGAGCTCAGCCTCTTAACCTTAATATTTGCGTTGCCTTAGAATTCGTTATTTATAATTACATAGGAGCAGGTCTCGCAGCCATGGAGGCAGACATCTTTGCGCTACGACAGCGCAGAGGCAACAAACTAGCGATAGCGAGATCACCAAAACGTCATAACGATGTAGAAAAAATAACGGGTATATTTATTATCTTAAGTCTACATGAAATCTATACCCTACACAGACTAATGAAATACTATCTGTGAAATTATCTATGTAAACAAACCTCATCACTTGAGAAGGTAGGTCGAAGGTAGGTGCGGACGTCGTGGAAGACATTTTGTCCCGTAATGCTCGCCGTACTGTTGGGGGGGAGAAGCGGTGGGGGGAGATGTTCATGTTGCTGCGGTCTGTAGTCTGACCGCTAGATGTCGCTAAAAGTTACACACTGTAGCTTTAATTAATAACTACTCTTCACTGGATCAAAAACAAAACACAGATTACAGTTTCATTGCTAACAGGAGCAATTAGGAAGGAGTCTTTATAAAGGAATAAAGGAAAGCATCAATATCAGATGTGCACAAACAAATCCGTCAATTTAGACTTCAAAACTCCAATGATTTTTTCTGATCACTGAACTCACCATATGTAAAAACTTGTTTAGAAATCCACACCCTTAAGTGTGGATATGGTTTGTTTTTACCTTTTTCAGTAATTAGATATATTCATTGCTTTTCTTTTCCAAAAGAGCTTCTGACTTGAGTTCTTTACTAGTTAGTCATGGCTCTTATTTTTTCATTTTTAAGGCTCCCGAAATAAAAAAAAAATATCCTAAAGCTTTTGAGTATTTTTAAAACATTATCATACAGAATTTTTTAGTATCAGTTTTAGAGCCACATAATAAGAATTGCCGTTGATAAGAGAGAGAGGCTACATGTGACAAGAGCAGTGAACCCTTGGCGAAGCGTGGATACTTTTGAACAAAAAACCAGCATTAATCCTGACGACACTAAGGATTTTCGACATTATTTGCACATCCTTTTTTTTTGCATCCTGTAACTCTGACGTACAAAAAGATCCTCAGAGAGAAGAGTTTCACTGATGTCCCGCATTAATGTGAAGTTTTCATTCTCTAAAGAAAAACAAAAGCACTATACAACTGTCACACTAAATTAACTTACGAATATAATTTCTAATTGTGCAGTGCGATAGAATGCTAAAAGATTTTTTGATGACACATTTTTAATTGACATATATAAAGTAAATTTTACTAAAACTAGATTTTTTAATCATAATTACTGCTTATGTTTCTTTTTTGGGTAATTGCATTTTGTAGATTCTGTGTGCTCGTTTATTCCTTATGTAGCTATCCAACTTTTAATGTTTATTCCTTATAATTGGATCCTGTATTTTTACATTTCGACAAAAAACTTTTGTTTTATAAAAAAAAACTGGTTATGATGAAAAGTTATGCAATTAAATCAATCATAGATTGTTGGAGCTGGTGAAGTCATCACAGATTTACCAATATCCATTGCTGTTTCCAATGGTTTCACTAGTGACCAAATCCCATACACCAACTTGCCTTTTAGCTCTACCCTTAAATTTTGCTCATTCCCGTGAGGTGAGGGCAGTGGTGTTCCAATTCCTCTTTGCTTGTAGGGGAAGTGGACATAACAAGGAGTAGGGGTTATGAATCTACTGTAATGCTTAAAAACAAGAGATTTCAGGTGCTGATTTGCAGAGGAAGGGCCACAGACAGGGACAGGAATCTTACAGAGTGACTCAAAGTTTTCATTTGTTTTTACTTTTGAAAGCCAAACAAAGCTACTGGCATTGGCGTTCTGGTGTTTAAACTGCTCCTGTTTAAACTTCAGTGTTTTGAAATTTAAACATGGGCAGCAGGAAATCAGTATGAGAACACTGGCAGACAGAGCACCAGAGACTGCTAGCCATTCCCCTCTCTGGAGATAAGGAACCACGGTGGGAAAAACAGCACATCAGAGCGGGGACAGAGGGCAGCAGCTTGCAGCTGCTAGCTCAGAAGGAGAGCAAGGGGGCACAAGCGGGAGAGAGAAAACATCAGTTGGTCGCTGTCTGTGCTGGAGGTAGGATGATGAAACAGTCCTTCTAGGACTAAACTTTAGGAGCATTTTAAAAGCCACCAAAAAATGTTAAGAGCAATAATTTCTAAATCTTCAATTTTGATTAAAAAATGGCATGTTATTATGTAATTCCGTCCTATGGCTTTGTAATTAGAATATTTATTACACTATAAACCAGGGGTCACCAACCTTTTTAAGGCTGAGGGCTACTTCATGGCTACCGAGTCATAGGAAGGGCTACCAATACTGATCTATGAACTGGAGGGATCGGTGTTCACCTACAGTAAATCTCATCCTTAAGAAACTCATTTTTATTCTTATTTTATTCTTTTATTCATTTCTAATTTTCATTTTAATATTGTCATTTGTGGAAAATGACAATATTAAATATGCTGAAATATGAAATATACTGAAATATGATGAAATAGTTAACATGATGAAATAATACATAAATGATTAAAAGAATAAAAAAAATTAAACTTAACCCACTGAGTGAGTTGTTCTGTTTTCAGAAGACGAAGAGGGCCCCCCATGTGGTCCTTGAGGGCCTCTTGGTGCCCGCGGGCACCGCGTTGGTGACCCCTTTATAGTATAAACTGCCAGCTATAGTATAATAATTACTTTTAAAGACTAATCATACCTGATAAAGGAAAAGGTTAGTTTACCAAGCTCAGCTTAATCCAGTTTTAGGTCCAATGCTTGATTTTTTTTTTTTTTTTTTTTTTTTTTTATAAGCTTTGTCTCTTATCTTATGGTGGCTTATATCATAAATACGCAGTGGATTATGTACCACAATGTCAACTTTGCAGGGAGGTGTCCTAATTGCTAGGGAAGATTATGAAACCCTCACAATTGCGGCTTTATTTCTAGGGTGTGCGGGTAGTGAGTGGGGGCTAGTTGTTGAAAGCAGGGGATGTATTTTATGCTTTAATTACATAAAATCTGACCTTTTCTGGTTTTAGACAAAAAAGGAACAGACATATTTTGAATCTAGAAGTTTATTTCAGATCTTTTCCAGAAATATTACGTTTTTAAATAAAAAAAACAGAACAACTTAGAGCAGATTTATCTCTGCGTAGCTGGTTTGTCACCAACTGGACATTTTGCAAAAAAATGAATAACACAAAGTCAGAAACTTAAAACCACATGACTTTAAAATCATTTAGTTTTGCAGGAACATGATGGCAGCATTACAAATGAGCTACCACTGATATGTCGAGCTTAGGAGGATCCTGCTAGTCGTTTGGCTGCTAACTTTGCTGAAGTTGAAATCTGACTTCTTGTTGGTGGAAAGCTAAAGATAGCTGCTTTTTTAAGGAATATGGATGTTTTTGTTCACCTTTAGTTCAACTTATTAAATAAGAGTAATTTCTACACGTGTCTCTAATTTCTGTCTTTATGAGTTTATAAAACACAAAGAGGAACTTCCGCAACTCTTTTATTAACTCAGAATTAGAAAAACAAATTTTAATTTGACAAGAGTTTTAAAACACAACTTTATCTTATCTATTTTTTTTTCATAATCACTTAAAATCATTTCTTGTTTTATGTACTTAAACTATGTTTATTTTCTTGTCTAGCAATTTCAGGTTGGAAGGTAAAGCTAGCAGCGTGACTTTCAAACAGAGGCAAGGCAGTCCAACTTTTGCCATTTTAGTACATAAACTTTACTTCATAATATCTACATTTCACTTGCAAAAATAGTTAAAGCTGTTATTACTTTTGGATTATTTAGTTAAATGAAAGAAAAGATAATCAAGGAAAGTGTCACACAAAATGATCTCTATAAAGAAAACTATTTTACAAAAGACACCAAACGCACATCCTGGTACAAAACACAAGTTTTAAAGTCATTAAAAATGCACAGTTTAAACGGGTCACTGTGTCATACGTCTTATTTTTCATAACCAAAAAATTTGTCTTAAATATAACTGAGCAATCTCTATAGCTATTTTGCAATACCAGAGGTCACGGATTAGCGGACCACGGTCCGGATCTACCTGCCGGCTAATGCAACCCCGATCTGATTTAAAACATTTGGAAATTACCGCATGTTGTCCGACAGCAGTGCCGAATTTCACTTGCACCACTTCTCCTGTTTGTACGGTAAAGCCCTCAAGGACCAGGCTACATGTGATGCATATTAACCAATGAGCTGTGTTGGTCAGGGCTGTTGCCACTAACTACTTTTAGATACAGCAGGCAAACCTGTGGCAAGCCGGCAGGTGATTAGAAAGCATGAAAGAAAGTTTAGACTGCTGGAAGAAGCACGGTGAACCAATGACAGAAAAGTGCAATGGCGTGCTCAGAGATGACCCTGAGTATGTTTGGCTCAACCTACTGCTATGAAGCAGGATTCTCCACCATGGACATATTCAAATATATATATATATATTGATCCAGGCTAATGAATGGGCACCTTGAGCTTGAGAATGGCTTTGTCGCCATTCAAACCCAGGTTTAAACCTTGCAGGGCAGCCCAAAGCCCACTTCTCTCATTAAGCCATAAAAAAGAAGAAAAAAGAAAAACAAACAAACAGCCAGTTCAGGTGTTTTATAAAATATGTGAATCAGGAAATTGTCTAAATACCAAACTCAACGATTGTTGTTCTCTACTTTTGTTTATTCGGATCGCGCTGATTTTTAATTGATTACCCCTGTCCTATAGGCTTAGGCCCCGTCCACACGAAGTCAAAACGAACACGAAACGCTGATATTTTCCAAAACGTTTGTCGTAAAGAAGGAGACGTAAAATAAATGTGATCGTCCACACGAATGCATGAAAACGCTGCAAAATGTATGCCAGGCCTGTAAGTGGTGCTGTGGTGCCAAAGCAAAAATAAGCGACTAAATGTTGGGCATGCGCACTAATATTTATACATGGTTGCCCTGCGGGTCCATTTTCGTGGTTAAGTCAAATTCAGGTGCTGAACTATGTCGTTGATATTGCTCTGTTCTTCCTGGAGATATTACAGAAGAAGAAGATTCTGTTGTAAGCCCGACAGCAGGGTGAGTAGCATGAGCAGCAACCATTACACAGTATGGCGCCATTGTTGTTGTGATACTGTGTCGCGCATGCGTGTTTAGAGGCGACGCTATGACGCATGCGTGTAAAAAAAAAAAATGCGGTTAGAGCTTAAAGATGGAAACGCGAAAACAGCGTTTCAGAATCTTCCCACTCTGAAGGCTGAATAAAAAAAAGATTGTTTACAGACCCCCGAAACGCCGGCTTCGTGTGGATGAGAGGCTGGTTTGGTGAAAAATTTGTGCGTTTAGGCCAGGGTTCGGGTTCGTGTGGACGGGGCCTTAGGCTGCTGGAGGACATAGGGAGCCCTTTTTCATCATTCCGCTTCATTTTATCTCTTTTCTCCCACTCTGCAGAATTTGTTAGTTCAATCTCTAACGTTACGCTCTCTCTGCTTTTTCTCATCCTAGTAGGAGGAGAACATTATCTGGTCTGTTCCTGTTTGGCTGTGACTCCAACCTGGAGAGAAATATCACCTGTGCTGCTGACATTAACACCTTTGTTTTTAGATGTTGGAGCTTAGCCTGTTTTTCAGTGTAGTCCTGTTTCTCTAACTGTGACTAACTGGACTAACTTGTGTATCTCTGCTTCTTTTTCTATGTCTGCTTCTGTCTCCTTGAACCCCAGTCAGCCTCAGCAGATCGCCGCTCACACTAAGTCTTGTTCTGATTATGATGGAGGTTTCTTCCTGTTCAAAGGGAGTTTCCCTCTCCACTGTCACTACAAGCATGCTTGGTGTGAGGGATTGCTGAAGAGTCAATGACTCGATGCAATCAACTGGTTTTTCTTAGACAGAAAACTGAACCAATCTGACAGGATGATCTGGTTAAATTGTCTCTGTAAAGAGCCTTGGAATGACATTTGTTGTAGATTGGTGCTATATAAATAAATTTAACTGAATTTAACATAAAAAATGGGGGATATCATATATTGCCTTTTAAAATTGTAAACTAAAATATTTCCCTTTAAGTGTGTTCATTTAGGAATACATTTGATAATTAAATGTTGGGAATAATGTTATAAAAAGAAAAACTGTTGCTGCCCAGGCTTTGCAGCATGGTGGACAGTTGATACCCTGGCATCCATAGTGGCGCATAGTTTTCTTGAAGGTGTTACTGCAGCTCCTCTGCACCCAGGAGGCTTCATCAGCCTCATTCAGACACAGCCCCGGAGAGAAAACCAGCCGTTACAGGAAGGTGTTGGCGGCGCTGATGGCACCGCTGGAGCTGCAGCTCAGGCTGTCAGAGTCGCAGGAACTATTTTACACGCCCTGCCAGTGAGCCATGCATGAATATGTATGGCGGAGAAGCAGAAGTCATAACCTATGCAAGGTTTCATCATGCATAATGCAGCTGATCTACGCCTCTCCAGGATGCGAATGCACACAGACACACTCTACGTTCACAGCTGTATCGTGTTGACGAGGAGAAAACAACCTCCACAGCCCCCGAAATGATTCAAATTCACACATTTTCCTACAACTCCAAAGGAAATGTGCCCAACCGAAGACAAAACATCCTCATGCTTATCTCGTCTCACAAATTTCGACCTAAAAATAATGTCCAACACATCAATAGGTCTGGACGCAAAAGGTCAAATCTAGAATTTGATTTCTGCACGTAGATTAGCAGCGTGAGCTGTCAGGAAAATCTCTCTCCTCTTTTCCCCCCCGCTCTGTTTTATAACCAGCTTCATTTTCAGTTTTTTCCCTCTTTGCTTGGCCTGCCATCTCGCCATCACTCATCCGTCTGCTGTTTTCAGGACAGAAAGTTGTGTTTTGATTTGGGTGGCAACTATGTATGGGAGGATAACCTGGAGCAGGGTGAGGGAAGGGAGTCGATGTGGGGGAATGCAGACAGGTGTAAACATGTATGTGTGTTGGAGGGGGTCCGAAATGACGACAGCAGTAAGTTGGAAGGTCGCTGAAGTTGGATCTGATCAATGGGGGGGCTTCTCTATATTCCCCTCCCTTGTCCCCAGCAATCTGTTCCCCCAAAATCTTGCCCCCCCCCCCCCCCCCCCCCCCCCCAAAAAAAAGACCCGGACCATGCTGTGTCAGTAAAAAAAGAAAAAGTGTGCTACTTCAGCAATCCCCAGGGATCTGCTCCCCCCTCACTTCAAAGCAGCCAGTTTCTCTCTTAATGTGAATATCAAATCTGTAGATCACAAGTCCCAGCACAGTCTGCATAAACTGCCCCTCCCCCAGCCTTTAATTCTGCCTAGTGATGAGGGGAAGAGAGGGAGGGGAGTTATTGCGAGAGGAAGCGACTGAGCAAGGCAGGGAGGGAGGGAGGGGGGAGATGGAGGGAGAGAGAGATGGAGACAGAGGGAGATCCAACAACAAAAACAAAAAAAAAACTACTTGCTTCAGATTTGACATTTTTGCAGAACGCTCCCTCTTTTTTAGAGAAATGTGCAGCGTCCAATGAAATTCAGATGAGCTCAATTTAGCAAAGGCTGTGTTGATACACAGAGTTCTTACTGGAGAAAATTTTGCACATTCATATTTGGTGTTGGTCTGTGGATTTATCTTACTGTCCTCCCTTGGTTCAAACTGAGGAAAAGCTGAGCTATATCCTACAGGACTTTTAGGAGCAACTTTTGACAGCAGCTGTTCTGCTTTTTTAGTTAATCCATAAGTGGAGATGTGAGATTTAAAAGCAAATTATACAAACTCTTTATTATTTTTCTAATATTTAGATTTTACATGTTAGAAGCTTTAATAGAGTTATTTCAGAGAGAAATAAATAAATTTTAATAAAAAAATCACATTCAAAGAAAGGTCAAACAGACAAATTAACTATCTTTCTTCATGGCCTTCCGACAGATTGACGTTTTATGTCCTGGAGGGTAAAAGGAAGTAATGCCAGATTAAATCTGATATATATATATATATAAAAAAAGGAGGCCTGGATGTGGCCTGTCATTAAAAGCTGCATATTACTCAGTTCCAGCTGTAATGTGTCTCTTTTGCAGAGAGGGGAAGAGGGGGTGGAGGATTTTACTGTGAACAAGGGGTACACACACACACACACACACACACACACACACACACACACTCACACACACTCCTCCACCGTCACACCCCTTATTAAACAACTCCAATTAAAATAGATTCTGGTTTTAACCTGGAAAATTGGTAGAAAAAAAAATTACTTAATTGATTTTTTTCCCATGAGATCAGATTTTCTTAAGAATATTAAAATAAATTTTGCTCCATGATTGTTAATTAGTGCATAAAAACAGCCTGCACATTTTAAGACCACGAGAGTCAAACTGCACATCTACTTTTACAAAAACACCAACAGAGACAGGGTGATTTTGAAGATCCATTGCAAACTTTGGAACTGAGTTTATTCAATTTTATGTTTTTTATTTAGGGCCCAAACATTTTATTTATTTGTTTATTTATTTTCTGGTTGTGCTGCAGTTAAAAAACAAAAACTAGAATAAGCATCTCCTACCAGCGCAACCATTTCCAGGGGCGTCCCCTTCGCGCGCCTACTGTGCACGCGCCCGCGCTAGTTGGCACACGCGCGCGGACACGTCCGCGGGGGTCCAGGTGCGCTATTAGGGAGGAACATGACCGGGCAAGACTCTAATCTGCACCCACGCCCCCGGAGTTCCTCAATTGGTGAAATAAATTTGCGTATTTTAATGTGATTTCGCTGAGCCCTCTGTCAGGCTCTGAAATTACAATTTATAAATTATATTAAAGAGAAAAAAAAACTTTTAAATTAATATATGTCTGTTTGATGAGAATAATTTTCCTTAATTAAAATGTACATTAAAAAAATAAATCAGAATGATGAAAATGAAGCTTATGGGATAGGGCCTTTTTATGCGCTAAAACGGCCATTTTTTCTAGGTCCCATTATCCTGGACTTTTAGAAAAAAAGCAACAAAACACAAACATACTAACTCCTCAAAGCTTCAGCTAATGTTGACAAAATTAGATGAAAAAAAAAAGGGTCCAGGCAGACAGGGTGCCCACCAAGGCCTATAAATACCCTCTGTTGTTGGGAGTGTTGAATTCCTCTTAATTCTCGACGCAGATTTGCTGGGATTATTTTTTTGATGCACAGTAAAAAAAAAAAAAAAAAAAAAAGCTCAATGATCAACTTCACAACAGGGATTTGTTCCATCTTGGACAGGACACACCCTGGCTGATTTAAAGGGAACATTTGTGCAGGCTTAAAGAAGTCAGAGGAGTTTTTTTTATTTATTATTTAACAAAAAAAAAAGGGGGGGGGGGGGCGATGAATTAAGAGAGAAGGACAAACCTGAATGCTCTAATTATGGCCTTTATGTGGCTGTAGACCTATTACACTAATAAGGCCGATGTGGAAGAAAAGGGGCCCCTTTTATTTGCCATCAAATTACAACAATTTGCCCTAATAGGAAGAAAAAAAAATCTCATCCTAAAAATAAGAGCGTCTCTGTAGCAACCCCCCCCCCCCCCTCCAATCAGTCCATCCAAACAGCTGCAATTAGCAGAAGCTACAAGATGGAAGCACCTAGATACTAAAATAAATCACAGACCTCCACTTATAAAAACTTTGAACCAAAGTGGAAAAAAATCTTTTAAAACAAAAATTGCAAATGAGTTAATTTTAAGTGCATTTTTATTTTATTTTCATATTCATCTCTGCCCAGATCCCGCTCTGTTTGCACCTCATTCTCCCCATTCAGCCATTTTACATATTCATAACTGGAGTTGGTAATGCGAAAACAATCCGCGCTATATCAGCACCATCTGAGAGACAGAGAGCTCTGCTGCAAATAAAATAAAATAAAATGAAAACTAAATATATACTAAATAAATGCAATGCATTCTGCTCAATCCGCTGCAACAGTTTCATACAATTTGATTTTAATGAGCAAGAACAATCAGATCTCTGGATTTTTTTTTTCTGTCGAAGCTCGATGATAATGCAGAATTAAAAAAATGTTTTATGAACCACAGCTTCATCATGCAACTTTTCATTCACCTTAAATAGCAATAAGTTAATGTGTGATATTTTCTCAAATATGATTTTCTTACCTTCTTGGAGAGAGTACAACAGGAGTAAAGTTACAAGCCACATGCCATAAAGAGCAGGTATATTTTTCAGGAATTGTTGGTAATCCTGGTTAGTGTGAGGCGCGTTCCTTTGGCCAGGCGGCTCTCCGTGCTGGACTGAGCTCCCGGGAGGTGTTTCCAGCCCTGCTGCCCCGCTAAGCGTGGAGGGGAAACGAGAAGCGCCTCAGCCCCGCCCATGTCCCCTCCTCTCCTCATCACAGCATCCTTCACGCAAATCCATTTTTTTATTCATTTAACTTAAATCAAACGCAGATCGAATTCTTCTGCAGTTGGTCAGTTTTGTTTGTTTATTACTTTTTTATTTTTTGTCCACTCTTGTGCAAGATGGTTTGGCACCGTTTGGAGAGAGCAGCCACCTGTGCGCCCAGATGACCGCGCTTCTCTTCCTGCGCAATGGATGCGGAAAAGTGACCCACAGCCCAGGCTGGACTGGAACCCGCTCATTTGAGTTGGTGCTAGATTATCAGCTGCAGAACAGGGCGGGCTGAAAAAAAAGAATTTTTTTTTCCCTTTTCTTTGTCTGCATCCGGAGCGCAAAGAAATGCAATGCGAATGGAGAGAGGAGCGGAGCGGGGTGTGGAGCCACCACAAAGCGCGGACAGTGTGCCAAACTAACCAAGGGTTACAGGGACTTCCTAAAACCCACAGAGGTTTCTGGGCAGCTGGTTTCACTTTTACCTGCAGGGAATCAGCTCCACTTCATAAGCATCAAGGATAGAGGAAAGGATGAAATAGCTGCATCCTCTCAGGGATATTTCAAATAATAGGGAAATACATTAGAAATTAAATTGCAAAAAAAAACAACAACTATTTTTTTAACAGGAGCCAAAGACTCAAAGTGAATAAAAAAACACTACAGGATGGAAAGTATGGCAATGATAAAATAAAAACATAGAAAAATAAATGGGGTATCTCTCAAATCTGAAATAAATATATAAAATGTTCCGATCCTATACTGGAGGTTTCTTCCTGTTAAGAGGGAGTTTTTCCTTTCCACTGTCGCTACAAGCATGCTTAGTGTGAGGGATTGCGTTCAAGTCAATGTGTCAATGTAATCAACTGGTTTTCCTTAGATAGAAAACTTTTAATCAGTTTGACTGCATGATCTGGTGAACTGTAAAGTGCCTTGAGATGATAAACACTTATAAATAAACTGGATTGAACTTAGTTGATCATTTTGTGGCTTAAACCGCTTTTTTCGGGGAATATGAAAAGACACCTGAATCATTATTCATCACCAGAATCTGCCCGGTGAAAGTTCAAACAAATTCATGTTGTTGCGGTGAGTTTAATGTCAGAAACAGCGAAATATAACAGAGATTAAAAGAGACCCAGTCTCACCGCCAACATGTTATTCTATTAGTTTTATTCCCTGTTCTCTCTGGGATCTTTTCTTTTTTTTTTTTTTTTTTTTAAGTTTTCTCGCTCTCTGGAACTGCTTCTACGATCCTTACTGCAGCTCGATGCTGCCATCTGCTGGTCAATCTATCAACAGACATGCAAACATTTTACAGCAGCTCATGCTGTTTATTTATTTGGTTTATCTGATTTTCTAAAACATAATTCAAATAATAAATACGCCATTAAATTTTAAGATCAACCAATAAATTATTAAAAATACAATTATAATGATGAATAAAATCAGTAAATGCCATGTTTCAATGATTAAATTTCTTAATAATGTAAAACAATTGCTTTATTTTATGAATAAAAAAGTGAAGCAACTTTAATACAAATAAAAGTAAAAATATATTTTTAGATGTATTTTGGGGGGGTCTCCAGAGTGTTAAAGTAACACTTTGAGAGTTCATTTGGTCCCACACTAATTCAGAATGGGACCTAATGAACTCTTGAGTGTTGCTTCAACACTGCAACATTTACTGTGGACTGCTATATTTTGGGTTCACATGCAGAAATGTTTTGAAACTCCAGCAGTAATATTTTGCACAGAAAGCAAAAAAAAATTTACCTCATGTTTTACATATCAGAATAAAACTAAACTCTCTACATGTAAATATAAATACAGCTGAAGATCACAGAAAAGTTGAGTTGACAGTAACTGAAAACATGTAAACATCATACTTCCCTGTTTTTAGGAATAATCGCCTTAATGTGGATGGAGAGCGATAAGGAAAGTCCTCCAGCAGCTATGCTGAGGTGATGCTGTTTTCCACAGATTTCTACAATGTTTAGGTCAAGCACAGTTATACCGTGAGGGTGAACCTTGTATCTGCACCTTCAGTGACAACAGTCAGAGGTATTTCAGTGCTTTTTGTGGCATATTAACTTTATGTTAGTATTAATTGTTCTGAGGACAATTTATTTTTACTCCCTACTTTTTAACTTAAATATCTGCACTTTCAATAAAGTGGTTCATCGCTCAATTCAAGGAGAGGCTCTGCCCAGCTGGAGAAGAGTTAGTTTATGAAAAACACTGTTAGAGAAGGAGTGGATGAAGACAGGAGAATCATTTCAGATGATGGATCAGACACTGAGAAGCAGGCCCCAAATTCCCCTTTATTTACATGTGGATTTTGTTTCAAGTTACATTTCATTTTTAATGCAGCTTTGATATTATAATGTCCAAGCTCTAAAAGCACTCAGCTGCTCATGCAGGACTTCTGTTCAGTTTAATCCATATTATTATTCTGTCTGAAGCTACAACCAAGAACCAAACCTGACCAAGTCAGTATTCTGTATTTTCTGCAAAAAATTGTTATTTAGGGAAAGTTTTTTAAGTTCCTTTGTATAACTTAAGTATTTTGTATAACTTAATTTTACCTTATTACTTGACTTCAAAGTAAAATCTGTACTTTTTTTTTTAATTAGAGACATTATAAAGTTTTCCTATACTGCCACCTGTGGGGGAAAGCAGAGCTAGAGCTTGCTCTCGTAGCTCGAACTCACATTTTAATATGATTTTTCTCCTTGAAGTTGCCATTGGTGCCTGAGTTTAGCTGGGTGCTGGTTGGGCACTTCTGCCCATCAAAATTCGTCTTGAATATAACGTTTCTATTGTCTGCTCGGTCGGATCCATTCAACATGGACCTGCTTGACGATCATCGTGGGAACTTCAGACCTGAAGTAAATTAAGGACAATAGGCCTTATAGATGCATCGGTGCTTAACCACTGAGGTGTCACTCACTGGACACCCAATGACCAATGGAGAGACACTGGCCTAATGGCTCGAAACAACAACCAGGTAGAGAAGAGGAGGGTGTTTGCATCCTGGAGATATTGCAGTGGTTGCTGGTTTGAAGCTCAGACTGCCCCTTGTAGTTAGATTGGCTCAGGTTATCCTGAACTGTCTCTATGCTGCTATAGGCTTAGACTGCTGGAGGACATAGGGACCCCTTTTCATCATTCTGCTTCATTATATCTCTATTCTCCCATTCTGCAGTATCTGTTAGTTCATTCTTTAACATTATGCTCTCTCTGCTTTTTCTAATAGCTTCATCTGGTCAGTTCCTGTTTGGTTGTGACTCCATCTTGGATATAAATATCAGCTGTACTGCTGCCATCAACACCTTTGTTTATAGATGTTGAAGCTTTGGCTGTTTCTCAGGGCTAGTCCTGTTTCTCTCTTAGACATAGCTCTGGGCTTAGCTTCTATACTGTAACTAACTAGGTGTTCTTTCTTCACCCAGCTGGCATGAAAACTGGCTCAGACCTTAACTCTTTCTTTTCCAGTCAGAGCCACCTATAAGGCTTGTGTATCATTACCTTTTCTAAATTAGAAAGAATTTATAGATCAGTGCTTTATGTTTCTTTTGCATGTCAGCTTATTTCTTGAACCCCAATTCTGCATCAATAGCAGGCCGCCCAGCAGCTTTGTTCCACTGCAGGTTTCTTTCTGCTAAAATTTTGTTTTTCCTCTTTACTCTCACTGTATCCATGCATGGTTTGATGTACTGCTCAAGAGTCAATGACCAAATGCAAGGGAATCTCTACAGTCTCTATATGCTCATCTAGGAGAAGTGAACCAGGCCAATTCAATGACTGGATGCAATCAGCTGGTTTTCTTTAGATAGAAACCTGTTAACCAATCTAAGCAACAGCTTGCAATGTTTAAACATTGCAAGCTGTTGCATTCAGGTGCATAGCCAGTCTAATTGACATCCCAGGTATGGAGGGAAGCTGTGCCATCAATAGCACCTATGCTCCAATATTCAGACCAGAACCACACAGATGATATTTAAATCTTTATTAGTTTAGAGCAAAGATCTGATATGCATGGAGGAGTTGTTTAAGTGCAAACCAGAGCATTACAGCTGTTCAGAGATCAGCGGGGGAGTAGAAACTGAGTCCACAGGCTTTTCTGGTTCTGATCCGATTTAGGGGCTCCAGATCCAACCTGCTTGGCATCACCACTCACAGATCCATGGGAACAACTGCTGCACCACGTACAAAGCTGTCACAGCACATCAGTGATCCTGCTGCAATTTGCATAGGATAAACTGGACACAGTTAAAATTGGAGAAGAGATTAGACTCTGAAATTGTTTTCTCTGTAGGGAATTCATATTTGAAAGCCTTTATTGAAAACTGAACAGATTTATGAAATCTTACAACATAGGTCATTACTCTTCCTACAGGTGAAACACTATAAATAAATAGTAAAAGC
The DNA here is from genome assembly GCF_016077235.1 of Cyprinodon tularosa. Taxonomy (NCBI): domain Eukaryota; kingdom Metazoa; phylum Chordata; class Actinopteri; order Cyprinodontiformes; family Cyprinodontidae; genus Cyprinodon; species Cyprinodon tularosa. The sequence goes on from NW_024037894.1 coordinate 530,408, forward strand.
AAAAAATAAAATAAAAAAAAAACACAGAAATTTATATCAAAGTAAGGCAATTATTGTTCAAATAAGAATAAATTAATAGATGAATAATTCTATTTCGGAGAGAACAACATAATAAAATGTAAGTATTGTAATTAAGGACATTTGTAATTATTATATTATTTAATTCCTATGTCTGATAAATATATATTTTTTCTGCTTTTGCAGGTAATTTAGACAATTTCCCAAAGAAATAAGATGATTAAAGTTTAAAATAAGAGTATTTACATTATCTTATATAAAGAGCATCTCATTTAATTATCTTATTTTAATGGAAAAATACTGATTTCATGGCAGATCATCTTTTTTTCCTTCTCTAATAAAAGGCAAGTACACTTTTTTTTAATCGATCTTAACTTTTTATGGTTTAAACAATTCAACTACAAGATGGCTGCATTGAAGGCATGCAGAGGCTGTTTATCTGTGGCTCAGTTAGGCAGTAACCCAGACGGCTCTTCAAACACGTACAATATATAGGCTCCTTAAACATTTTCTCTATTGTTTTTAAAGTGTGCAATTCAAAAACTTAAACTAAAATTAAGTGAAAATGTCTTAAAATAACTGTATTCAGTCCTGATTTGAGCAGGTAAATAAGATGATTTCAAATTTTGCAGTGTTTTCACTAAATGGCAACTTCTGTTTAAAACTTCTAGTAACATTTTCTTGAAATTAGATAATTTGCCCTTGATTTATGTAAGCAAGGAAATTATCTTCCAATGGAGATATTTGCACTTCATATAAAGGAGAAAGAAATTCCTAAATTATGTCAAGAATTTAAACTTATTTTTAGATCAATTTTTGCAGAGTTTGTGCTACTCTGTGTTGACAAGGCGTCCCCGGCTGGCTGGAAACAGGCAGACCAGGTTATGCTTTTTGCACTGCCTTTCCAGTTGGTGAGGCTAAGCCAAGGGAAGTGTCCTGTCTCTGTTTATTCTCCTTAAAGTGGAAGAAGAAAAAAACAAAATTCACAAGATTGTGTCTCACTGTTATCAATAAAGATATAACAAACATGAAAAATAAACCTAAAAGAAAATCATTGCATTGTTTTATTTTTTGGAAAGGGTGCGGCCATGTTGCAGTACTCCAAGCGCTGACATCACAGGGTTGGTTGATGTTTCAGCTAGCAGTTGAATACATTGGTAATACCAGCAACACAGAATTTCTGAAACATTCAGGAACATTCAGGTTTTGCTGAAAAGATCTGGATCCAAAATGATTTCTTCTGTTCCTCATTCAGTAGCAGATATTTCCCAAGATAGCTTGGATGGTTTAACTCCGTGTGGCTTTAAATCTGAAGTGGAAGTGGCTGACGTGTTGACTTGTTTTGATAAGTTCTGGTGGGAACAGTTTGCACTAAAACCTGAGTTTTTTTTTTCTGTCCCAGTCTTCCTTTGTTAATCAAACTTGTTGATGAAACTCTGCTAAACCGGCATCAGAAATACCAGCAGACATGTCTGAATGGAGCAGACTAGTTTGTTTAAATGATTTTTAATCATGATAAATGTTTTTATTTTTATTTTTTCTGACACTGTTTTTATGCTTTTGTACGATGACCTTGAGTGTCCAGAAAGGCGCCTTTTTAAATAAAATGTATTATTATTATTATTATTATTATTATTACTAGTACTAGCAGTAGACATGCTGCTCTGTCAGGCTGTTTACCGTAATAACTGCCATAAAACCTGACATTATCCAGTGAAAAGTGTTGCTATCAAATGATCGCCAACGTGAGCTGTGTGTGTTGCTCATCATTCTCAGAGTGAACGTTGCTCTGGTTCACATTCATTACTTCAAAACTGATCCATTCAGTTCACAAAAAATAGGAACGGATTCAGTGAACGGCGTTTATGCACAACACTTTTTACCAATGTATTCAACTGGAAGCTAAAGAGGGAAACAACGCCTTGACGTCACCGCTTGGAGTACTGCAACATAATGTCGCCCTTGCAAAAAAATGACAAAACTATGGTTTTTTCTTTTATGCTTATATTTTTCACGTTTGTAATAGGATTATTGTTAATATTAAGACACAATCGCGTGAATTAAGTTAATTTGGTTCATCGTTTATTTCCACATAAAGCTGGAGAGTTCGACCGTTAACTTTTAGCTAAAACTAACAATAAATTTAAAAGTTAGAGAAAATGAATAAATAACAAACAGAGCTGTTGCTGGTCAAAGCTGGTGGTTATAGTAGGGACGTGGTGTCATACATGCAGCAACCGCCACAGACGGGTTCATATGAATTGTCTTTTTTTGTGCTGTTTGTTTTTTTGTGTCATTTTCATGAACCACGTGGAATACGGACATACACAAAGTATATCTTCCTAAAGAGCCCCAAATACCCCATTAGAATATATTGCTTGTAGCTAGTTTTTAAAGGTCCAGGCACATTTTTTTTTTTTGCAAAGCAGTGAAGAAACCATCAGAAAACTGCATTTTATTGTACAGTTCTGTATTTTTTTAAATCAAGTTTTAAGGATGGGATGTAATTTAACATGCAAACTAGTTCAGTATTCTTTTAGTACTCATCCTAAAGTAAAGGTTTATTTAAAAAAAACGTTTTGGATAAGAGTATCATCTTCATTGGAAAGTTTAACTATTATTCCTTCCTCTCTGATGACAGCATTGTCCATAAACCTGCTAATATCTAATTTTAGTGTAGTTGCTGTATGTGCATGTGCCAGAAAGCCAGGCCAGTACGTTTTTTACCTTACAGAGCTGCAGGCACAGATCTCCGTTATTGATCCCCATATTACATACAAGGAAATGCAGCTCCCTTCTCCTTACAATCCAAAACTCTGCTGAGTTACTGCTACTTTTACAGAAGTTTTTTTTCTTTTTCTTTTTTTGGCCAAATATTGGGTCAAACCCTGTGGGGTAAAATAACTGTCAGTAAAAATGTAGGCATAAACATATAAATGTGATGCAGTCATACATAACTAAATCTGATTTGTTTTGGTTGTTTGTCAACTTGTTGATTTACCTTTTTGGTTGCTTGTTGTCAACTCATACATGCATGTACAGTAACATCAGATGTTTCGCATGTAATAATTCTGAACACAAATGAAAAAAGTTACAGCTTTGCCAGAAGACAAGTAGGAATCCAAAAATGTACTAGTATGAATTTACAACCCAAGAGGAAACTGTTATGCTTTGTTCAGAACGCACGCTGCAGAAGCAGCAGAAGCAGCTAGTTTACACGCAAAGTCTATGGTTGATGTGCATCAAGGCACAACAAAAGGTCTGCACAGCTAAAGCAGCACCTCACGAGCTTCTGAGCATCTGACGCGCATGATGCGCTTCAGAATCAGCAGCTGCTGGAGTTGGCAAAATTGAACTTTTCCTGCTCGACGCGCCACATCAACCAATCAGAGAAGCTGATCAGGGAGTTGGCAGGGAGACAGACACATTGCTTCTGATGCAGAGCGCTATGATCACTCCTCTGAAACAGTTAATTAATGCCTAAATTAACTTAAAATGTCGAAACCTGCCGGCAAAATATGTTAAATTTCATTAGTCTGGTGCCTGCAGTTTGGATTACACGTGAAAAACGCCTTCCAGCCACCGCGAACAGTAGCGGAAAACCACTAAGAGGCTACTGGGCCAGAGGCTGCTGTTGAAGGATCATAATCTTGATGAACTGACTACACAGATGAAGTTTTCAGGTAGACTTTCTTACTTAAAAACATTTTAAAACTACTTTTTACCCACCTATATAGCAGCAAATATAGTTGCCATTGTTACAGGCAAAGAAAGGATAGGGTAGCTCTGCCCAGCTCGCATCAGCCGCACTTTTCGACCACGCTGCTAGAGCAGCAAAGATGCTTCAGCTGCGCATCAGAAATAAACTTGTACAAGCATTAAAAAATGAAGCAGCATGCGCGTTTTTGCTGCTTCATTTTCTGCTTACGGTCTGAACTTAGCATCACATTCCTTACCAGTTGGTGGCCGAAATGCACCTGTAGGTTTTTCACCAACTGCCAATAAAAAAAGAAAAAGTGGATGAAAACAGAACCGCTAACTGAATGTTTAATCTTTGCTGAGCTCAGTGTACAGCTCTGTCACCTAGCAAATGTCGACACACAAAGAGGCAAAGAATGGATCCTGAACTTTTCAATACTGTTTTGGGTGCTAATAACATTTTCGAGGGGCTTCAACAGCAGTACTGTCGTCAGATATCAGATATATAGTCCCCACACTGCAGAGATATTGGAATCTGAGCTTAAATATCAGCCAAACCCATTTGCAAAGGAACAGATCAAACATTTCAATAAACCAAACATTACCTGCCACATATCTGACTCAATAACCATTCAAAAAAACAACTTTCATTCATTTCAGACTGAACTATTAACATTCTCTTCCAATATTCCTGACTGTCTGGCGCCATTTCCCTTTTTCCTCTGAGCACGGAGCAGTCGGCTTGCTTGGATTTGCAATGAATCATGGGATACCCAAGGCTACGAAGGATACAGGGGACTTATCCTTTAAAACTGGCAAAAAAGAAGGCTGGATAACGAGGAGTCCTCAAATCTGAACTATGATGTAATCAGCCCACCAATCTGGCCTTCAGAGGATGCAGCTGCTGAATTCGTAGTCAGCAAACCCTTGTGTAGAATATTGCTTGGTCTGATGGTTCTGCTTTTGTCTTCTTCCTGTTCTTTTTTATTTAGAAACAGCTGGAGACTAATTTTCAGACAGTTTTTTTTACCAGCTGGTAGGAGTTATTCAGCTTCATCTGGGGTTGTAGATTCGTACCATTGTATTTCAGAGATGGGAAGTAACGAAGTATTTGTACTTCGTTACTGTACTCAAGTAGATTTTTCTGATATTTTTACTTTACTACTTATTTTTATGGTGACTTTTTACTTCTACTCCTTACATTTTTACACAAATATCTGTACTTTCTGCTCGTTACTTTAGTTTTTAATCATTTCAATGGAGTTACCGTTATTATTTTTTTTAGTTTTTTTCATATTCAATTTTTTTTTTATCTAAATTTTTTTTTTTCAGATTGAGTTTCATAATTTGCATTCTTTTTACGTTTTACCGATCCAGTTCTCCTCACCTGATGTCCAGTATAAACGCTCACATTGACCAATCAAAATGTTGTTGTTAACGTCCAGCAGACCAACAGAAATGTGTTTTTTCTCTTCACTCCAGATGTAAAGAGTGCTTTTGCTTTTGTTTTTTAAAAAGGTTTTTCAAATTTTCATTTATAAATCACAGCTTTTTAAATTTCTTTTTGCAAAACATGTTCTTTTCTTGGAACAATAATAGAACAAAATTCCCTGCTACTTCATTTTGTCTGCAGTCTATGTTAAAGTAATTCCAATTCAATTGCTAATTTTACATAGCAAGTAGTTTCCTGTATACTGTGAAAAGAATTTATCCAAAATATTCTGTTTCCTTGACTTTAGGTTTACAGATTTCTTATGTTAAGTTTAGTGACAGCAGATGGGTCAGGGGAATACGCTTCTGTGTGCCATGCTTGCAACCGACATGAACCAGAAGTGCAATCAGGGCCCTGAGGTCACAGAGTCAGAGTAACAAAAGCACAACTCCAAGTTTACTGAACAAAACCTGCTGCTGACCAGGCTGGCTCTGGGGAGAATGTTACTATGGCAAGGCAACAGAAACAGAGGTCTGGGTTCTGTTTCATTCTCTTAGTAAAACAGAACCCTGATTGCAGTTTTAGAAAACGTTTTGAATGGACCTGCTTTTTAGAAGATTTGCATGTCTCAAAACAGGTGCAAACACGTTTATACACACAAAGCAGATCTTTGATCAGAGGTGCAAAAAGATTTGTGTTTTCTAAGTGTGCCTTCCTCAATATGCATCAATACTTCATCAATATGCAGACCATATTCTTATATTTGTATAACTTTTGTTCATAGCACTTATAGATAAGACATTTTTGTAATATGATTATTATTGTTTTATAATTATCCTAATAACCGCCACCTTCATGGCTTTGAACCTCATCTTTCGTATACGATGAGTAAACTGCCACTAGAACACAATCTGTTCATTTTGATGAATGGAACCAAACTGGTTTGCATGTCCTGCAATCTTTGTAAATATCCTCCACACACACTTATTGCCAAGACAAAAACAAACTGCATGTCTAAACTAGCGCATCTTATTCTGAATCTTGAAGCCAGGCCCTCAGTGGCCTGTTGGTCCACATCGCCAGATTGGCCAAATATCTTTTAAAAGATTTTTTAGGACAATAAATTTCTCTCATAGAATTAATTTCAATCCATTCTTGAACCTGTTTTAGAACATGAAGTCATATCTGTCTCTCAATAGAGAAGAAGCGTTTTATTGATTTACCTTTATTACTTCATGCCTTTGCATTTTAGGATACCTGCTCACAACAGTAAACTTGAATCGATTCATTCAGTTTTATCCAGTTAAATTAAACATGCAAATACAAAAATATTCCTTACTATGTAGTATTTACACAATATTATTACATTCCCTAACTATATGAAGCAATAAGTTAAATCGCTAAGCTTAATTAGATCCTACAGAGGCTAGAGTTTTTTTTTCAGTAAAGTTTGCAGCACAGGTTTTGGTTTAGCTCTAAGGAGACTCAAATAAAAAATCCTCTATGCATTTAGCATATTTAATAGAGCAAGCAGCATTACGTCAACTGGTTAGTTTGTAACCAACAGATTTAAGTGTAAGGGAAGGAAAATGTCTGTTTTAGGGGATTAGCATAGTTTCTATCGGGTTTACAATCATCCTCGGTCTTGACACTACTGGTGTTTCTGTGAGAATATAGTTTCTTAATGTATATTTTATTATTTTATTTTCCATTTAAGCATCAGATCTAAAATCTGGCCCATGTTGCTCATGCTAATATTGGATCAGTTATTTATTTTAAAAGCAGCAATCATCTCTCTATAGAAACTGGCAGATTGTCTATGGAGATTGTCGACCAATGCAACTTAAAAGCTAATAGTCTTGTTACAGTTTACTAAGGTTTAAAAACTGTTTTGCAATAATCAGCTATCTAGTTTATACCCCTCAACAGGCACATGTGTTTTTTCAAGCAAAGAGAAGATATGAAATGAAGAACAGGCTGAATAGTAGAATACTGGAGGATATTTGCATTAGAACTGCTTAAAGCCCTATTTACTGTACATACACTAAATAAATAACTTACTTTGTGTATAAAAATACTGATGATTAACAGAGTTGTACACTTAAACTAGATCCTATTAGTCGGTGGACGCTGTCGGCAGACCCTGACTTCAGCTAAATTTCATGTTTTATGAATCTGAAGTCCTTTGCAAACTTTGCAGCATAAGTCACATATGTTCTCAGATGTATGACATAGTTAGCATGCGCTAACATTAGAGCTGAAAGGGGAGGCACAAGTACAGATGTAGTAATGAGAGATCCCACGTCATAAAGAAAGGAGAGCATCTAACAAAAGGCCTTGTTTGCATCGGACTAAACGTACCTAATTATAAGACTTAAATGTCTGCATGGTGCGAAGAAGTTGTTTACTGTTGTGCAACCGATCATGCCTAGATTCCTTTGATCTGATTGTTATGATTAGTTATCATAATACTGGGTTAAACTAGGAAGCTGCAGCTTATTTATAAGCCGTTAAACTGTTAAGAGGACATGTCATAAAAAAACAGACTTTATTTCACGAATCATTATAGGGCTGCATCAATCATTTGCCCTGATTTCCCTATTTTGGGGAGATTGCTGATTGGCTTACGCTCAGCTGACTCTGTGCACCTCCTTAAATTAATAACCCAAACAGGAAAAGTCAGGCAACAAACAGGAAATACTCCTGATGAAGTGGAGGATTTGGCCAATTAGCTGTGAATGCATCATCAAACGATGGTGAGTTTGCCCTGCTGACATATTTTACATCTACAATACTTTTAAAACTGTATTTGAGTTCATGTTTAATCACTTTTTAATAGGAAGAAAAACAAAGAGAGCTCATCCAAAAAACTTCCCATTTTCTTGTGAGGGTACACACAAGAAATTGACTTGTGTTTATGCACATTCATTTGGATGTAGCTTTAGCAACATTAGCAGTTAGGCACAGTTTGCTTTACATGGTTTTCTGGCCTCAGACACAATAGGTAAAAAGTTAAACAATTAGCAACATTTACCAAATGCCTGGAAGTGAGTCCCTAATTGTTGAAAAAGAGACGGGAGTGGTGACAGCAAGGTGGGCTAGTAATATATCAGTAATCATAAAAAGCATTTCAGGGGTTTCACAATGACATTATCTGAAAGAAAATTAGAAATTGAATGAAACAATAAAAATATGTTTGTTATATATGCAGTTTGGGCGAACACTGTCCCCTACTGTTCATAGCTCAGTATTGATAGCCCTTCTGATGACTTCATACCCATGAAGTGGCCCTCAGCCTTAAAAGGCTGGTGACCCCTGCTGTAGGGAATGATCTGATTACTACATTAATAATAATAATACCAATTAATAGTAGAAGTAGAATCATGACCACATTTAAGAGACAATGAGTTTCAGCTCATAATTTCTACCATTAATTAGTTTTGTTAGATCTGATTTTACTCTTTCTAGGAAGAAGTTTTCCCCAGGATTATTGGCAATAAAGTTTTGTTCCTTATGTGACTCTACTTAATATGTTATTGAAGCCATGAACAGCTACTGTTTACCAATGATGTGGACATGTTGAGCATTCACTACTTGCACTATTGTAAGCTGTATATCATTTCCACCACTTAGAGCACATTTGGTGTCCTTGTGTGCAAAAGTATGTATTCCCATTCAAACCTCACCACAAAAGTTATTAAATTAAACATACTGACATTTCAAACCCATTTGCACATATTAATATCTGCAATATGTCCTAAATCAGAGTACTTGTGTAGTTTAACATGCCCTGCCTCATTTCTTTTTGGGAGTTGGTTTAGAATCAGCTTTGGATGCTGGGAGGCCGTTCTCAGTGTTGTCAATCCCTGACGAGGACACAAGGCACTCTTTACTGCGAGAGGAAAGCGGAAAAAACGAGGTGGTATTAGATTTGCAGGATCACAGCAGCCCAAAGGCAAACTTTTATCTTTAAGAGAACGACTTAAAGAAAGCATGCATAGAGCTTCAACCGAAGCGTCACCAAGCAGCTGCAGCAGCAGTGGTGGTATGTGATGAAATAAAATGAAACATTTTCACTGTCTTTAAAGTACCAGGGACTTATAACTTACTTTTTCTCCTCAAGTTTGGCAAGAACAAAGAGAGTTAAGTTCTTGAGTAACATGAAGGCCATCAGGAACGCGATGGCTCCCCCTACAGCCGAGGCTATAAGAATGGTCAGCGTGTTGTCCACCACCCTCACTATGGAGATTTAACAAACGGGGAGGAAAATCATTCACATTTAAACATATTATATGAGTTTTATAACAAAGACATGCTTAGAAAATCATGGAGTTGAATCCTTCAGATGATGCATTATTTTACACACTTTTATAGTTAATGAACACCTGCTTAAAAAAAAAAAAAAAAATCATTTTCATCTCTGGTCTGATGAAATTCATCATTCTACATTCAACTGTCCACTTAGATGTGGCCCAGTTTGTTTTTACCTTTAAAAGATGCATGTTCTGGTTTACTTTTTACCTGCATATCACTGGAGCATCAATAAAGACTGTTTTATCTTAAAAATGGGCCAGTTTGTATTTTATTGTTTTATTTACAGGTAACAATTATGCAAATGCAGCTGTTACATTTTTTTTTTTTCAGAATTTACACTTTGTTTCTCTAAGTGGATAAAAGCCACTTACCAATAGAGTACATGTTGATGGGAAATGTGTCGTTAACAGAAAAGTTCCTTTTGTGGCAAAGGGTAGTTTCTGTTTCACTTACTCACTAAGGACGTTCTCAGCATTAGACAGGAAGTGAGTAAAGTTAGTTTAAAAGCTGGAATACCCCAGAGATCAGGCCTCTTTTGGTGCATGCATGGTGTATCAGTCTGTGATAGCCTCAGCACTGATTTCTGTACTATTTTCCTTACCTTGTTTGATCAAAGTGAGCCAATAAATTTCTTTTTTCTTATTTTGTTTCTTTATTAATCTGCTGTAGCAAACCGCTACACTTTAAATCAGCTGAAAGTGTTTTGGACTTACACTCGTCCACCACAATAAGGTGGAATATTGCACTGTGGTTCTTGTTCTTCTCTTTTGGATTCTTCCCAAAACATGTGTAATAGCCTCCATCCTCGAAAGTGATGTTCCATATTAAGATGGAGATGTTATTTTTGTTGTTCTTTCCTATAAACTCCACTCTTTCTTTGTGAATTTGCACATCTGGTACCACGTCCTCTGTTGGTATCACAGCTTCACAAACCTAAAGGGTTCAGAGTGAAGGCAGCTGTATAAAAAGCATAACCGAAAGCTGCGTGGAAATGTTTCAAAGGACCAAATGGTTTTACTTTTTGCATTGTGCCATTGTCGTTGTACTGCCAGTTGAAGTAGAGGTCCTTGATGCCGATACAGCTGGCGTAAGTGCAAGGCAGCATGACTGTGCTGCCGTTTACCGCTTGCAAGAAAGGGATTTTCCCCACGGACATTTCCAGGCCTTGAGCAGACCAAACACCTGGGAGAGCAATAAAAACGACAAAATTGAGAGAGATACACATGACAGAATGTTAGATCTTTGGTTTTCAATAACAAAACTATCTACTATATTTCTAAGTAAAAATCAAAAGGATATTTTGGATTGTAGCAACTCACAATTTCTGAAAAAAACAAACCTTGTTTTGGACAATCCCTGTTTGAATGTCATTGATTGGATCAATATAAAAGGAGGTTTTTGATCAATGTTCACCTATTTCCAAGGTTTATAAGGGATAAATATCTGAAGACTGTGAGCACTGAGAACTGAAGCAATACCTCTAGAACAGAAAATATTAATTTTCATAACAGACTGAAGCATTGCATTATAAGTTAAAGACACAAAGTCACAAAGATTTATATAAAACAATTACAATAAGATATAAAACATACAACAAAAGAAACATCATGACATAAAAGCAAAGCAGAACAGAAGAGTTTTTAATTGACTTCAAATAATGTATACCATAAATAAAAAACTAATGCTGCTTCGCTTTAAAGTTGTGTGGAGCTTCAGTATATTTGGGCCACAGAGTTTGTTCAAAAACTTTTTCATAAAACTTGGAACGTTTTTTTTTTTTTTCTGGGTAAGGTCCAATACCACCATCAACTAATTAGAAATATAACAGCTTTAAAACAGGTGCTATATATCTGCACTCGTAAAAGTGGGATTTATTTTTTGCCAAGTTGTGATCTGTACCTGTATTTTTCAAAGTTTTAACTTTGTAACTTTGTATTTTTTTTTTTACTTCCAACCTTATATTCTGACAAATGGAACATTTAATGTCAAGTGGAAGTAGGAGCTGACCACACTAATCTACGCAGCTTAAATTCAGGTATCTTTATTGACTTTTATTTACATATGTATACTCCTTTGCACATGCTTTTATTGACAGTTATCCTAGCTCATACAATATTTGGTCAGTTTAAATTTCCCGGCCTATAAATAATTGATTTGTTTTTTGTTTTTTTTTGCACTTTATTTACATTACTTTGTTTTAATTTAAAATGTAATCAGCATTTTCTTTATTTGTGTTCTTTTTATAATCCCATTCTCTGCTCTAACTGGCTGTTTCACATTACTCACTGAAATGTACTGATGTGTAGAAATGTTGGATATTAGTTAGAGACAAAAACATTTTTTTTGTGCTGAGCAATGCTTAAAAGAGTTTCAGAACTCCTTCTTTTCCTACATCCACTATAACGTCCATAAACTTAAAGCCTCAGTAACTCAACACCATTGTGTCCTTGCAGTGACATTACTGTCAAAAACAAAGCATTGAATCTGCTTGTGCTGGAGAGGGGTAACTCTACACTGCAGATGAAGGTCAGGCGACTCCAGGAAGTAGCAGTGTTGCCTTCACAAAAGTTGGAGAAAATAAATATGGTAAAATAAAAAAAGACACCAAAGACGAAGAAAGGTGATTTTTTTTCTTCGACCTTCTGTTATTTCAGCATGTTCTACCTCAACATTTAGCTCTCAGTGGTTAACTTTCAGCAGAGGAAGGACGGACGGAAGGTATGAGCAGTGATAAGACCAACAGAGCAGCCATAACACCCTCTGCACTGTTCCCAAGGTTCCTGTGATTCTCCTCTGTGTTTTGTGTCTCCATGTTACACAAACAGCACAGCCAAGGTTACCAGCAGGCGAACACTGCAGCATTTAGGAAAGGAGCTTAGCCAAGGCAGCCAAGGAGCTGGCTGAGCAAACCTCAAGATGTGACAGGACTCCTGGACCCCGCCTCAGAAGGAATGAAACAGGAGATATTCCTTTGGAAAACATTAATCGTTCTGTAATCACCATCTTCGAATGGAGATATGTTCAGGGTATTTGTATTTCAAATTTGTACAAAAAGGAAACATTTCCAACACTTCCTTTATTCAAATATCAGCCAAAAAGCAGGAAACCCTCAGGGTTGGTCCAAACAGCCCTGCTGCAGAGCAGGGTTTTTAGACTAATTGGTCATAATTCTACTCCGGGTATCGGGTTCCGCGCTTACTGAAATGGTAAAGTCAGGAAATATACCCCAAAATTTACTCTGAGTTACCACCCTGTTCATGAAATGGGGGCCTGATACCAGTGGCTACTTTTCTCAAAACATTTTCATGTCTTTAGGTTGGGTCAAGATGCATTAGTTCTTCCTTTCACCTCTCAGGCTGAGTTGGGCTGGTGATGTGGAGCTCATGTGTCAAACATGCAGAGTTAGTTGCAGTTTCTTTGGATTAATCAACAAAGTTGCTCCAATAACCTTTTCACTTAACAAACCAAATTTTTGATTAAAATCTACAGTTTGTTGTCATTGAGGTTATTTCTGCCTGATATAAACGTTTTTATATGGAATAAAGTTATGAAGAGGGAAGTTATAGAACAGTTATATCTCATTTTATTTCATCTTTCAAAGAAGGTAGAAGGTGCACTGTAGCTCTTTTAATCTGAAATTCACTTCATTTAGCTGCCAGGAAAGGAGTTTAGTTTACATATAGGCCAGAAACTAGGGCAACACTGTTCTGCTTTTCTCTCTTTATTTAAAAAGACAAAACTGAAATGAAATGGAATCGGAAATAAATAATCATTGTGAGTTTTGTTATATCTGTAAATGTGAATCAACACACAAAGGCAACAGCACTGTCCTTCAGGCATTTATTGTCTGCAAAGACAGCCAGTCATCTCACTGAACAAATCTAAAGAGGAGGGACAACAACAAAAAGCTCATACTGTAGTAGTAGTACTATCAGTAATAGTATCCTTTGTTAAACAATATACATTTTCAATGTTTTTGTTTTAAGGACATTTTAAAAATAGCTGACAGCAGGCCTCATCTCTCAAAGCAGGCTTATTAGTAATCCAGTTCAGTTCTAGGATAAATTCCTTTATACCCCGGTTTTTCCATTTCAGACAGCTAGGAAGCCATTACCTTGAGTAAGATGACAAACAACTCTGAAAAAACCCTTAAAGTCACAACATGGACTTTGTGACCTAAAGAGTTGGCACATATTAGTTATTTTAAATGATTCCTCAGGCCACTATACAGCGCTTGACACTATCAACGCTACCAATGGGGCTTCCCTCTTAAAATAATGACTGTGTAAGTTGGGAGAAGATGCACCGTCGTTGACCAGGTTATGTGACCTGGAAGAACGTATCGCTGTAATGCCACAGGCTTTTATATCGTCATGGAGCTAAGGCTTTTACTTTACTATTTTTTTTCGCCTGCTTGACTACTGAGGCAAGGAAACAGTTTAAACCTTCTGAGGAGGCCAAAAAGAGAAAACAGGAAAGGGATTGCATGTGAGGAAAAACAAGAGACCAACATGGAGAGGAGTTTGTTCCTTGGAGCAGGCTGAAAGAAGTAACCAATTCTCTTTTCTCAATTCTATTATTAGGCTGGTAAGTTAAAACTTTGTATACAGTCAGATATTTTTATTTTTGATGTTTATTAGAAGCAAAATACAGACAGACAAAGCTAGCAGGCTACACACAAAAGCTACCAGAACCCCACAGCCTAAATGTATAAATCTCAGACATTCCACAAAAAAGACAGATTCCTAATTTCATAAAAGAAAACCAGTAGAACAAAGCAGTGGTAATCTTGGACGCCCATGATTCTGCTTCGCTGATTTTTCTTCTATGTAATTTGCAGGGTGACTGTTTTTACTTGCATAGACATGAAACCTCAGATGTGAAAGTTACACGTCTTACACCCCCAGTAGCCAATAGTTACACGGTGTGCTTTTAATACCCAAATGAAGATGCAAAGTTTCACCTTTTTAAACAGCTGCTTCTTCAAATGTGTGCGTTTTAGTGCACAGATCTTTTTTGCACCTGGGCAATAAAAATAGCTCCTGTACTGGTTTGTATCTGCAACATAAAGTTCACTTATCATGTCATTATTGCGTTTAATCCAATATACGGTACTAATCCTGGAAATATGAACGTAGGTGGTTATTCTAGTAAATAATGGTCCTGGGGAGATTTTTTGCAATATTCCAGCTGCAAATAGTAAGTTTAAGGACATATTTAAGAAAACATAATTTCAAAGGTATGTGTATAAAACGTATAAATGTTTCTCTCATGGTCAGATGACCTTGATTTTTTTTCTCAATGGGCTTTTTTATTGAGCAAATAAAAAACTCTTTGCCGTTTTTTTTTATGTTTTGCATTTAATTATTTAAGATGATCAAAAAACAAAATACTAGTGAAAGACAACAAAAGCATTGCATGCAGTTTTTAAATATAAGTTTTCATTATGAAGGGAAAAAAAATCCAAACCTAAATGGCTCAGTGTGATTCTATTTTCTCTAGCTACACCCGGCCTGAAGTTAACTAAAACATCCTCTAAAGCCGGAAATCATGCTGAGATTAAAAGAAATTCAAAAACAACCCTTAATGTTGAACGTAATTACAGTAAATCACTTTGTAAAATTTCTTTGAACTGAAATGTGTCGAGTTACTGTAACATGCTTGTTTATTAAGTACATTTAACTTAAAACTTTGGTTCAACTGAAATATTTTAGCGTCCCAATTAAGTATAACTTAATTCACCACACAAAAAACATCTGAACCAATAAAGAAGTAGACCTACATGTGCAGTTTTTGTAAATACGATCCCATTGGCCGGCTAGTTTTCAATGGGAGTGGCTAATGGGTACAGCTTAATTCTGCTGGGTACCAAGTTTTTGTTTGTTTCAGAGAAATGGCGCTTCTTGCTCTTAAATTATTAATATCAGTGATCTCCTAATTTGGCTAATATGAAGGTTTATTTATTTAATACTTTATTTTGCATTTAGTGTTTTTTATCTGAATACATACACTTGCCTAATTTTATGTATTTGTTATGTTGCCATGGGGGCATTCTTATTTTTTGTATCATTTAAATAAAACTTTTAACCTTTACCTAACACAAAAACTAATGAATAAATTGCTGCAAACAAATCCACCAGAAAAATCATTTAAACCTAAATAAAACGTAATAAAAAAAGTAATTTCTGAGGCAGCTGGGTACCTCAAAATGTTTGAATTCTGGTTAAGTATTCTGGTCTACAGTATAATTTAGATCATTTATTGGACTGGAAATGGGTGTAAAGCTATTTCTAAACCTTTTGACTCCATCAAACTATGGAGGACCAGGAGAGCCAGTGGGAAAAAAAACAACTATTACAAATTAAACATTTAAATCATACATTTATGAATCCTAATTAAACTGTTTGATTATAGTAAATTTTATATAAAATCATTAAAGAGGAATTGTAAATTGTATTTTTCAGTCTATTATATAATATTGCAACAGCTTGTTTATTTTCGTTAACTGAAACTAACAAAATGAAAAAACTGGAATAAAAAAAAAAAAATTCAGTTATTGAATTAAAAGTAAAAACTACACCTTGCTAAAAAGCCGAAACTAACTGAGTCAGGAATTAAAGTTTACAAAGCTAATGTGCTTAGTTTTCGTTTGTGTCTGTGTATCATAATGCATTAATATAAAGTTGATGTAGAGTTTTTGGTTGCTTTTTTAATTTTTTTTATTATGCCAGTAGATGGCAGTTACAGCAGTCAGGTCATTTGTCACCTGGGATTTTATTTCTATTTTTCTGACCCTGACATATCATATTACATACTAGACACTATAACTGAAGCTAATAAAAAACAAACTGAAACTAAGCATTTTCAAATAATAGATACTAAACTAGTCAGCATAGGATAGAAAACAGTTCAACTTTTTTTTTTGTATAAAGAATGGAAACTTCAAAACTGTTTAAACCTCGCTTATTAACAGTTTAGCTACAGCCCTTTAACAGTTTAGTTTAAATGTATTAATGGCTTAGCCTCATCTTATCAACCGTTTTATTTTAGCTTAACCAGTTTAGTAAATAGCCCTTTAGAAACAGCTTATGAAAAGTTTATTAAAACGGTTCACAAAAAGCTAAAAAAGAAAGGATGACGATAATGTGCAGGGAACAATTAATAGGCTGCAACCAAATATGTTGTTGTTTATACATGGAAATATGAAATGGAAACCAGAAATGCTATAACATCAAGGACTGGAAACTTCAAGGTAAAAAAAATATATGAAAATGAAAAAAGAAATGACCTTTTTAAATGTTTGATAAGGGATTTTTTATTATAAGATAACATTTTTAAATTTTAAATGAATAGATCCTTTTCATTGACTTTTTTGGTCTTCCATAGTTAACCAGAGTAAGAACTATTATCAATGAATGGGGAAAACATGGAACAGTGGTGGTCCCCCACAAGAGACCAGGACACAGGGAAGACTCCTCAGAAAGGGCACAAAGGAGCAGCAACAACATGTAAAGACCTGCAGGCCTCAGTTATGGTCAGAGTTTATGCCTCCATCATCAAAAAGACACTGGCCATAAATTAGCTGTATGGCAGAGATCCAAGACCAGAAGTAGAAAAAAGATTAAGAACAGAGAAGGAATAAAATATTCTGTAGACTGGCGAGTCAAAAGCTGAAGATTATGGAAAGTTTTTCTCATAATAACACCAGGTTTCAGACAAACAACATTGTTCCAACTGCATATAAGTAAAGTGGAGGTAATATGATGTTCAGGGCCCCGTTGCTGTTTCAGAAAGGCTGTGATAAATAGACCAATGAATTCAGCTGTTCACCAAAACATCCTCTGCTGGTGACCACGGCAGGAAAACAACCCAAAACACTCTGTCTCACTCTGAGTGGAAAAAGTGGATTGTACTCATTACTCTATGAGTAAAAATCTGGAAAAGGGTAAACACTTTTTCACACCACTGTACAATTAGGAGAATTCTGGGACACATACAGAAAAGAAATAACCAGAGAAGTATCACATAACATAGAGAGAGGAGATAATATAATGAAGACAGACTTTACCAAGCAGCAAAGTGAAGGCTGCGTATGGGGAGCCAAGCTTGGAGGGTTCAACCCCAATCCACCGTACCTCCATGGCAGCTGGCTTTGTCTGAGACAAAGATCCAGCCCTGGCTCTTTTTGATTCTGAAATTCCCTTCAGACAAACTCTGCTTTCCAGATGTGAGGGTAAAATCTGGAGTCCCAAACAAAAAGCTGCTGTAGTTCGAAAGTCTCTCTAACACCTACAGATGCACTCATGGAGGAAATGCTGTAGATCAGGCAGAGGGCAGAAGATAAAGAGGAGAAACAGCAGAAAAATGTGGGGAAAAAAAGGAAAAAATATTTCAGTGCGATGTTAAAACTTTTCCATAATGTACAAAAAAAAAAATAGAAAGCCTTAAAGTAACAGCTCCTTTCTGTTCTCTAAAGCAAAACAGTAGAGTTTAGGTCTGTGCCTACCTGCTCCTGTGGCCGGCCGGCTGGCTTCACAGCTGAGTCAGTGTGGGACGGGACGGAAGCACAGCGGCAAACTCTCACTGCGCAGAGTCAGGGTTCACACAAGGAGAAACTGCCAGCCAGCACTTTCACTGCAGAGACAGCCACATTGCAGTGCCAGCCAGGAGGGGAGACAATCAAGGAGGAGAGACCTAGGGGGGGTGGGAGGTTCAGCAGTGCAGACAGACAGGAGGGATACAGGGTTCCATCCCTGTGCAGGACCTCAGCAAGTTGCATCTATCCCAGCATCTTCCCTTTAGATGCTTATGGGTTTTTTTTTGCTTGTCATCTCTTGCTGGCTGCATGCCATCCCCACTTGTCTGGTTCCCCATTCTTCAAACTGCCCCAGTTTCCCCACCCAACTCTCTCCCATTGCCTTACCTTCTATTGTCAGATTTTGGGGGGGGGGGGGGGGGGGGGGCAGCCTTTGCTGAGTGCTTTGAATAACAGGTAAAAGTCTGCAGTGCTGCTCGGAGAGGAGGGTGTGTGGTTCAGCTTCAGTGTTGTGTCCGGGACGCACCCCAATTCATACACTTGTACTTTCATTCTTACTTCAGCATGAGACATACAGCAGGAGGGTCAAAAATGTAGATAGTTTTCTCCCTTTTTTTCTGAAAAAACACTTTTATGTTTATAATCAGCATTTCCAGCATTACTCGGCAGATTCAGTGGATGACAGGACAGCTTTTTCTTTGCTCCATGGTAAATTCCTCATGATTCTAGCTACAAACCTCTGAGTATCTTTTGATTGGCAACATTATCACTGTGCACCTTGATTAAAACAAAATTCTGATTGGCTGGTAAAAATATTAGGAGAAAAGATAAGTTTCTGGAAACAAGTGATGTGAAAAGGGGAAATTGATGATCTGGACACAGTGGCAGAGCTAGAAAATTGGGCATGGGGTAAGGGACAAAGGAGGCTCAAAATGTCCAGGCAGAGAGGCAGTGCTGGACTACTTTGAAAGATGCAGGCAAAACTTTCAATTAACATTATGAGGTGAGATAACAGTCAAAATAAATTCATAGATGTCTGACTGTGTAAAGGCAAGTCACTTATGTAAATAAATGTAGGATTTAATTTTGTTTCGTGATTTCATGTCAAAGCAACATATGCTCTTCATCTGTTGAAAACATGTATTAATACCAGTTAGAAAGTTAGAGCTTCAAAACATTATAAGGGCAAATAACACAATTGTAAAAACAGACCACAAACAAACTAAAACAAATCCCAAATATATCAGTACAAATAGCAAATTCAGGAATTATTGATTACAATTTCTAATGTTGAATTCTGGTTCCCTAACTTTCTCAGTGTTTTGGGGACAAACTTTGAGTTTCTGAAGAAGGTGGTTGGCGAATGACATCACTGTTGAACCTCTGAGGATTTCTGAATCCATCCAGGTTGGTTAGGAGGAATCCTGCTTTGACAGTTACTCATTGGTCCAGGGGGAACACACAGGGTCAGATCCATGAAAGCATCATGATCAAAGAGGACAAACTAGAGTACAGAATCCAAGAGCCGATCCGGAGTCAAAGCCAGCTGATCCGAGACCCAGAGCAAATTCAGGGGAGAATCCCGAAATAAGGTTGGGGCACAGAAAACAGGTCAGGGATCCTAAAAAGGACACCATGACAGGTCTGATAGGGATCAAGCAAGCTCAGAAAATCAAGAAGTAGAATCAGGTCATAATCAGGCAGACAAGTAACATTAATGCTGGATTAAATTCACCAATGGCTTGTAATAATCTGGAACTAGTGACTGGTCTGAGAGCTGGTTATATAATCAGGAGGGCAGGTGGATATGATGAAGGCTGATTGGGAACAGGGTGGAGCTGACAGGTGTGTTGAATGATAAATTAAACCAGCACTGGTGCCGAGAATCATGACATTTACCCATACAAATTAAAAATTAGCAAATACATATCCCAAATACAAAATATGAGGCCAGGAAATATAGAGAAAGTAGATGAGAAGAGAACAGGAGAGAATTTACTGGTGCATAAAAAGAAAAAGAGCCAAAAGGAGCATGGACTGGTGATATGTTGGCATTTAATCTACCCTGATACAATGTTCAAAATGCACATGTAGAGTAGTTCACATGCACGTGTCTTAAATTAAAATTGCTTTTATGAGTTGTTATTTGCACCTCTGGCAAATATTATAGTATCTGAATATTATCTTGACCACACGGTATCTGCCTATCAGGTATAGGGCAAAGATATGTTGTTCCTGTTGTCATATATTTACTTCCTAAATTACCTGATTTTCTGTCTTATATTTGAATCTATGTTACTCTGACTTTTCTATATCTGCTGTGCTGATGGATGGATGGATGGATGGATGGATGGATGGATGATAATATTTAAACAAACAAAAACAATCCAGGAATGTGCCTCTCCTATTACATAAGCTTAATCAAAATAAACAACTAATAGTGTTTATTAGTGCAATCTGATCATTCAGTCTTCTCTGTCTGCTTCTCTCTTGATCTTCCTTTCTTTCTACCCGACTTCTGCCTGCCTTAACTCTTCTAAGTAGATTTTACTTTCTTCACTTCAACTGATCTTTCCATCAGTGTTCATATTTTCCTCTGCTCTCATTCAATCTTCTTTCTATCAGTCTTCTAATCTTCTTCTTCTCCTCTTCTATCAATTTAACACTAATTTAAAACATGGACGTAATACAATCAAAATCCCTTCCAAACACATATAATCTCATCATACATATGATTATTGTGATGAGGTGATTATTATTATTGTTACTGTTGTTGTTGTCTCACCTGATTAAACACTAAAAAGGCTTATCACTACAAAATTCAGCTACAAATACAAACGACCTAATAAATGAACATTAAACAGGTGGTTATCTCTTCCTCCATCATTCTCAGATCATGCAGATCTTGTCTTGTTCAGTTTTCATTTTACTGCCTCATATTTTTTATAATGCAGAACTTTAATATACCAAATATGAGTGGGAGAAAAGTAGACCTAAGCCTGGAAGTCTATGCTCATACCACAACCATAAAACGGTAAAACTACTTATAACTCTACTTACAATAACAAAATATCTGAAAAAATAAAATAAAAATTACCGATCAGCTCTAAAAACATCTTCAGATGAACCCTTGTTAATCCTTGGAGAACCACTGAACCAGATTAGCACCTTGCAAGGAGTTTTCGATCATTCTGTTCATTCTGAGCCTATTTCATCATACCAGCTGCAGCCAATGGTCTGTCCTAATTTTTGGTGATAAGCTTGGATTATGTTACATTTTTGGTCCTCATCTTTAAAAAAACAAAACACATCGAAGCCCAATTTTTTTATTAACCTGGGCACGGACCAAACATCTACTGCAATGATCAGCCCATGTCAAATAAACCGATTAACACACTCACCATAACACAGGGCAGCTGCAACCAGTTCCTCGTCTTTTTTAAAAGTGACGTACTCTGCTTTTCATCTATACGTTAACAGCTGCCAATCAACTAGCTAACAGCTGAGTCTGTGCGCCAACATGCTCACGCATTCCTGGTGCCATAATAACAGTCTACACACAACATTTTCCACCCCTCATTAATAAAAACGTAAAATCTGGGATATTTCCGGGGACAGCTTTAGTGCAAAATGGGGGCTGCCCCTGGAAATAGGGGGACGTCTGTTACTGTATACTTCTCTGGCCTCAGATCTTAATAAGAAGCATAAAAATAATCTGAGACTTTTTGTGTCACTTTGTTAAATGGCGGAGCTCAGTCTGTCTTAGAACGCAGTCCTTCAAGACTGTGAAAGATTGTTTTCTACCTTACACTCCTTTAGATTGCCACTGAAATTTGATATAATATAATAACATGAGTAATAATATGCAGGGACTCAAAAAGAGATCTGATTCTGAAGAAAGAGTTTCTCTGACTGGCATTGCCATATGATGACGTCATAAGAAGGGACGGGGCACCGAGCAGATCTGGTACCTACAGCGGCTCTGGAGCTGCAGGTTTTAGACCAACACCCTGGTCTGGCAGATAAAAACTGTAATCCTTTTTCAATATGGCAGAAGCTAATAGTACAACAGCTTTATTTAAATCACTATTAACACACAAAATAGTTAAACAAATGTAAACAGAAAAAAATGCATCTGAAACTAGTTCATTTAACAAAGAAGATTGGTAAACATAATTGTCTGAGAAATGAAATTATGAATTGTTCAATCATTTCAATATAAAAAACTGATCTAGTAATCTGTATTCAGTACAGGGACCGTAAGAGGAGCCAAGGCCCCCATTGGCCACTGTCTCTAACCGCCCATGATAAGATATTAAACCTTCTGGATGGCTGAGAAACTTTTTTCTGTAACACCAGGAAAAGTTTTGCAGTGACCAGCCTGCAAAAAAGAATGATTTACTTTTTTTTTTTCCGTTTTAGAAAAACAGTGACTATTGAAAATTGTAAATTGACTATGAGTCTATTTACACAGAGATTAGTAAAATACTCCCATATTTCTAGCATTTATCTTAACTATTTTTTATTAATTGCATTTTTTTTAACTATGTCAGAACTGTTCATTTCATTTATAGCAGATCTGAATCATTTTGATCTATTTTAATCTATTAATACAATCAGAACACAGAATGAAGGGATAAGAAACACATGAAGAAAACTATCTAGACTACTTTCATTTTATCATAACTCTATGACATAATAGTTAAGGGAAGTAGACTGTTGTCAGATGCTACGTTAGCATTGGTCTAAGGCGGTTTGTTCAGGATGCGGACTCACCACTCTCCTCTGCACGCCCCTCCACTGGAGAATCAATGCAGCAGCAGTGGGAAGCTTTCCAAAACTGCAATAAAAAAAAAGGTCTTTGCTGCAGAAAGACTGAGTGCTGCAGCAGACCAGTCGAAAGAAGCTGCTGCAACATGATGAGGGCGTCTGTTTGCAGTTATTAATAGGAGGTATTTTATGCATAGATACTGAGTTCATGTGTTCCATTTTATAATTCAGTGGTACCATGAAGATGCATCCTCAGCTTTATACAGAACATCGGTACCTCTGGGATTACTGCAGTGAGATATGTGCTGCCTGCAGCAGGAGACAAGGACACACATCTCAGGTGTTATTATACAGTTGTGACGTAACATTTTAAGACTCAGCTTCATATGTAGAGCACAAGTTAAGGAAGATTAACAATATGTGACTACCCGTCCCACACAAACACACACATACTTGTTCTGCTATACGTAGTGAGGACCGTGTGTTGACTCCCATGGACTTCCATTGATTTTTAGTCATTTTCAACCCTCTCTATGCCTCCTTTTGGTTGCTCTTCCAGCGTTTTAGTTCGTGGGGCCTTCTAACAATAAGCCATTGTAAATCCTGGAATAAAATCAAGGCAAATCTGTAGAACTGCACAAACCAGCCTAACTGGTGAACATGATAGGAGCAGCACCATAGCTAGACTTAGAGAATACTGAGATCAAAGTGCAGAATAAGTTATGTAGAAGAACACATATAAAACATGTGTTATAATTTTATGTATCTTATGGTGAAATTGTAAAAAAAAAAAAAGAAAAAAAAAAAGAAACAACAAAGAAAAAAACTTTGGCTTTATTTTATGGAGAAAAAAATCATTAGTCTGTCAGCTTTTCATAAATGCAACACATCTGAAACATGTCAATGGGCGGTAGTAACGCTAACTAAACTTACGGATGCTTTGCTGGACTTTAGTTTAGCTTTCAACACCATCATCCCACAGCATCTGATAGGAGAACTAGAACAGCTGGGCTTCAATACACACTGCAATAGCCTGCTTGACCTTCTCACAAACAGACCTCAGTTAGTTCGGGTTGGACAGAACACCTCTGATGTCATCACCCTAAGAACAGGCTCCCCTCAGGGCTATGTCCTGCCGTTCACCTTGATGACATATGACGGCGTCCCCAAGTTCACCATCAAACTCATCGTGAAGTTTGCAGACAACACCACCGTGGTGGGCCTCTTCAGAGACAACAATGACCAGGACTACAGAGAGGAGGTGGAGCAGATGGTAAACTGGTGCAGAGATAACAGTCTGATCCTGAATGTGAAGAAAACGAAGGAGATCATCGTTGATTTCAGGAAAAATTGGCCTAACCACGCTCTACTGCTCATCAACAGCTCAGCTGTAGAGGTGGTCAGCAGCACCACATTCCTGGGGGTGCACCATCACAAATGACCCCTCACACCCCCACCATGGACTGTTCTCCGGCAGATTCCCAAACAGGTTCTTCCCCACCTCCATAAGACTGCTGAATACTGAAAAAATCTGTAAATCATGTCACAGACTCTGCATCAAACTAACCATATCAATGCTTTTTTTTTGCACCATGTTTTTTCTCAGACAATGTTTACCTTTGAGCACTGCTACACTTTAAAGGTCAAATAGAAAGGAGTGTGTCTAGAGCAGTTTTATTTTGTGTGATAAAAAGATTATCCTTTCTTTTCTCTATGTGTCTGGTCTTAATCATGCTAAAAGTGCTCCAAATAATAAAAATTTATGGAATTTTACAGTATGCTGGGTGCCTCTAGCGATCCCCAGCTGTGACATCAGTGAAGTCAAATGTTCTCTCACAGCATCATTTGGATTCAATATACCAAAGTTGCATTGGCTTATTTTCTCTGTTGTATAGCTTTAATAATGTGCCTGATGGCAATAAAGCTGACTCAAAGCATTGTTTATTTTTTTTATGAAATGTTTTTTTTCACAAAACCATAAATAGTTGCACAGTTTAGTTTCATGATTGGTTTACTAATCTAACTCACATGCTGAGATAACCACTCAGAGAACAAGGCAAAAGTTTAACAGGTTTATTGAAGGCGTTGACAGGAGTTGGATCTGGAACTAAGTGAACTGGTGACCCCGAACGGGAAGTTCAGTGGTCAGTTCAGGTACCGTGGGAATCTTTGAAGCTCTGAGATTTTGCTAGGTGGGGATCTTTGAGGGGGGTCTTGTTAATCCCTGAATCCAGACTGTGTGGTAAATCCAGAGAAGGGTGCACATATTGGAGGGTGGATAGGTTGACAAGCTCTGGACCCGAAGGAGTAAAAAAGGGGACTGTCACTCAGATTTCCGATGGGTATTTGAACAGAACATATGGAGGTTTTCCCCTGCTCAGTATAACTCGTTTTTTTCCTTCTAGTGGAGAGAAGTTCAAGGAGTCCAGTAACACAGGAAAGCTTCCTGTCGGTGAGCAAAGACAAAAACTCGTTAGACTCAGAGAAACAAAGCTAGGTTAGACTCAGCTAAACTCAGCTTGGTTAGAGTACCCAAAACTGGCAAACACTCTGGCGTCGAGGTAGTGACAGTCCACTGCTCTAATACTCCTCCAGATAATGATCCAACGAGCCGCAGGTGTGCAGGGAGGGACAGCGAAGACAGGGCACCTCCTGGTGGTGGAAAACGGAGACACACAAACAGGCCACACAAACTGGATTCCTAACAGTTTAGTATAGTCACAGCTCCAGATAGATTTTCATATCATTATGGTCCGGGCTCCAGAACAACAAGAACCATGATAGATAACAGTCACAGCAGGCGGAGACCCACATCCACTCCGAAGCCAGCCGGGGACGGAGCGACCGACTCGACCAAGTGATTGCAGTCGAGTAAAATCCCAGACGATTTTGAAATTCATGTCCTACCATAGTTTGGGCTAACTAAAACCTGGTTAATGCTACACCCATCCACACGGCCTGATTTCCCACACCACGTATGATAAGAAATCTAACTATGCAGACAGCTCTGCGTTCGGAAACATAGTGGAAAAGTGACAGCTCTGCTACTGGCGAGAGTATACGTATAAATATAAGAGACATCTTCTGATTTGGCCCATAAATATCACAACAATCAACAGATGTTGAAAGACATTTAATTACTGTCACTCTGAGATGAAGCAAAGAGGCTTTGAAAATTCAAAACTGCTTGAACCAAGTCTGGCCTGCTGTGGAAAAGTTAGTTGACTTGGTTACATGACATGTAATCAAACAGGAGTGGTGGACGGCTGGTATGTCACACTTCCACACCCAGTCTGGCGTCTTCACATCCTTTAAACCTGAAAAACAGACTCTCTGCCATAGTGGAATTATCTCTTTAATCAAAAGCTGCTCAAAATATACATTTAACATTTCAGGATTTTAATGAAACAGAAATTTTATTTCACTTTGTTCACAACACATTTTGAAATTAATACATTTCTGTGCATTGTCACCAGTCTGGGGACTGCTGGATATTGGATTTTGATCCAATATTGCTGCAAAGAACACGTTTTGTAAATAGAAAAAAAAATTAAAACCTAAAATAAAACTTTTAAAACCTTCCGATTTAAGAAAAAAGGTTTTACAAATGTTAAATTCTATTGGTTAAGGTTCATTGGCATTAATTTTTATTGGTTAAGGTTTGAACTTTTGTATTGGGCTTGAAGAAAAGAGTATAACATTTGTAAAACAAAATTTGAAAAAAATTGAAAATATAAAATGTGTAAAAAAAAAAAAAAGGAAAAAATACAATACAAAAAAATTTGAAACTTTAAAATTGAAAAAAAGTTTTTTTTTTTTATAGAACTTTGAAAAAAAGGAAAAAATTAAATTGGAAAAAAAATAAATGTGACAAGTTTTTTTTTTTTTTCTTCAGAAGTTTAATTTCTGGATTGCAATTTTACTTTTCAATTTTTATTTACAAAACTTGCTATTTGCATGCAAGAATAGTGCAACAAAATCAACTCCAGGTATAAACAGATAAATGTTATCTGCACTCAGAAGGCAGTTGTAAATATGGAGCAAATAATAAAAAAGAAATGTCTCTCAATTCAATCTAAAAAAAAAAACAGTTAGACAATCTGTAAAAAGGTTTAAAAAACAGTGTCAACAACTTTTTAGCACTGCTTTAAAACAATAAAACACAAATATTAAACAAAATCAATAAAAAATACAACATTTTGAAAAATGAATTTTGAAAGAATGAGTGAATATAAAAAAAAACACTATGAAAAGTCAAAGAAGATGTCATTGTGTTTCACTGTGAAGAATAGAGACCCTTAGCTTCCAAAAAGTTGCTAATATTTCTATAGCAGGAAGAGGCTGGAAGTTCAGGAGGAGAAAGGCTTTTTGAATGTCTGTTTGGTCTTCAATGTTTGGCACAATAAATAATGTAGATTTAAAAAAAAAAATGAAATAAAAAAGGGGAAACTGGTCAAAATGTTTTGGGTTGAGGCCGGATGGCGCTGGCTGCAAAAGGACAAACTGATGAAGATGTTTAAAAATAAATGATTAGTAAATGTGTTACATAGACAGCATCTCTGGTTTCCCAGTGATTAACCGCTGCCTTTAGCTACCAACAGTGAGCTGAAACAGAGTTTGAAATATTTGCATGGCACGATTTCCTTTAAGTGCATCATTCCTTTTACTAAAACAGGTTTTTCTTTTTGTCTTTATCATCACCACCATCATCATCATCATCATCGTCGTCGTCATCATCGTCACCATCTCCGGGATCATCCTCCTCCTCATCGCCCCCACTGCTCGGCTCAGACTCCTCATCGTCTGAACTACCAACTTCCTTTTCCTTTTTCAGAACCGTCAGGTGAACTGCCTCTGCAGGTGAACTGTGGTAACCATGGTAACCACGGTCAAACAGAATCAGCCGCAGACACACAGAAAAACAAAAGTGAAAAAAAGTGAGACGGGGACAATCTGGGACGTCAGCTTACACAGGTACAGGGGTCAGTAAATGAGTATGACGGCGTTACCTTAGTTAACATATCTGTTGCCAAGGTAACAGAAAGGACAGATGCCAAAAAAAAAAGGTTACCTTTTTGTCAATGCAAGCCCAAAGAACCAGAGCGCTCCCTGACAAAGAGGAGTTAAACCAGCTCATTGTTCTCCAGGGTGTGGATTTCAAAAACTCTTCACCTGAACTCAAAGATGGGATAGTTTTGCGTAGCAACAGCTGTTAGTGCAGCGGTGTCATGCAGTGTGAAGCAGAAACCTTAATTCAATGCACTTCTTGTTGCCACAAACAACCCAAAGGTAGAAAAGTCAAGAAAATGAGCAGCTTGATAAAAAGCTAATTTATGCATCAGAATCGCTCAGGTAAATTGAAATCCAGACCCACAATGACTACAACAGGGGTCCATATTTACATCCCTTCAGCATTCTAAACTCTTAAAAACCATAAAAGTTTTTCATCAAATTACAGTTTTTGAAAAGTAGAGTTGATAAAAATGTCCAGATTTTTCATTTAAAACAAAATATAATACTTAATACTATACTTCCATTACTACAGCGGCCTTGGTAGTATCTGAGAACTGGCTCTAGGGGAGCAAACATGACAGAAAAAATTGTCCTCTTCCAAGAAAATGGACCCAAGCAGCCAGACAGACTCCACAGCAGTCCCGACAGCAAAAGGATGACAAAAACTCTTGTTCTCTGGAGCCTCACCAAATAGTCGGCTCATTCTTGCTGCACTCCTCTTGATATTCAAAGTCATCTTCCCTTTGTTTCTTCCGGCAAACCTTCACAACAGCAAAGATGCCGAGGAGAACCAGGACAAGGCCGCAGCAACCCCCGACAATGGACAAAAAGAAGGTGGCGTCAGAGAGTGTCACTGGAAGGAGGAGCACAAAGAGTGATTTGAATAGGTTGAAGGGGGGGGGGGCAAACAGTGGTCCTGGGTGTCTACTTTAATAGACCAACACTACATTTTCGAGGAACAGGATAATTGGTTTAAAATATATTTACAAAATTCAAAATGAGCACATTTTAAAAAAAAAAAATTTAATTTATATGTTTAAACTTTGTAAATATATATTGAATAATATACAAGTTTTGTTAAATGTTATTTTTTCCCCCCCAAAATTACTCCTTTTTTTTCTCGAATTTTACTTTTCAAATTTTTCTTTTTCATATTTAGTTTTATAAATTGCAATCTTCTGTTGCATGTCACAGATCATCCTCTTCACTTCTGGGGGCAGCAAAGAAGCATTTCTGTTGGTCTGCTGGACGTTAGCAACAACATCATTATAGGTCAACGTGACCGTTTGAGTTGGGCTGGAACTATAAAGTGTGTGATCTTTAAAACGCAAATAATGCAATCAATAAAATTCAATCTTAGAAAACCAATAAAAAACTAAAATTGGAAAATATAATCTATTGAAAAAGTCAAAAACAAATCATGGAAAACAGCAAAGTTAACCATTTTTAACCCTTTTTTAAAATAGTGTATTATTGGATTTTATTCAGAAAACATGTTCTTTGCTTGCAACAATTATGGATCACAGTTCACTCCATAGTGTTGGTCTATCAAATAAAAAAAACCCAAAGCACATTGAATACTAAAAGATTTTAAATGTGAAAATATATTGCTAAAATAAGGGATATGAATACTTTTACACGACCTGTTTACAGTTTCAATGTAAACTAACAATCCATTGACGTCTCATAGCATGTCTCACCTTTGTTGACGACTCTGAGGACAGTTTGTCCACTACTGCCGTGGAAGTCTGGAGGGTTGGTCACATGGCAGGTGTAGGTTCCATTAAAGTTGGGCTGCACATCGTCTAAGGTGATGGAAGCATCTTTTCTCCCTATATCTCCTGACCACACTGCGTGGCCTTTAAAGAGCCCCTCTTTTTGAGGATACGGAATCTCGTGGTAGTAAAGCACCTGAAAAACACACAGCCAATGGTAAATAAAGCACAGAAATTGAACCGAAAAAAAGGGGATAGCAAAATTCTTATACTGCTAAAACTAATAAAAAATAATACTTTCTTCAAATGATAAATCATTCATTTAGACTTAGACTTCGACTCAACTTTGTATTTCCCTTGTAATTACTTCCTCAGGGAAATTCTAGTTCCAGTAGATTACCGGTATATAGAGTACAAAGAGTAAAAATATTGTATATAGTATAAAAAAGAAGAAAAAAGGTTGTAATATCCAGGAATATGTTTCCCTTATACACATATATATATATATATATATATATATATATATATATTAGGGGTGGGTATTGGCAAAGACGTCATGACACGATGCGATTCTATCACGATGCATCACTATGCATTGCGATATTTTCACTGAACATTGTAAGAAAAAGATACAGCCCTTACCAGTGGCTGACTGGCTGGGTATGATCTGGATAGTGTCTTCAATTGATACATAACTGAAAGCAACTGAATTCATACATAGCTGTATTTATTGAAACGACTTTTGGAGGTGTTGCCATGAAAACAAATACTGGACTGAAATATTACTATTACTGGCGTGGACACACTGACAAAAAGATCTTCGGATTCATCAAACTTAAAATAACAAAATAAGGATAGTCAGTGCCTTTTACATGGCCTCAGTGGTCCTTTAAACCAATGAAATGAAAACATTCAAATGTTTGACATTTCCCCTTTTGCAAATTACGTGCATCATATCAATTTCGTTTTTACCTTCTTTGTTTATAAAGCCAAAATGCATCCAAGCATCTGACTTGAAATGTGATGGAACCGCGGGGTGAATTTTCAGTGTCCTCCATGTTTTATTTCATATGACTGGTCGCAGTATCCCACGGCCGGAAATGCTTGTGACACAAGCAGCGGGCGTCAACACATCCGCAGCGACATCTGCTGGACTGGAAGTTGTATTCCACTTGATTTGGCTGATGTGCACCAAACATTAATGTATTTTATTTGTTAATTTGATGCAGTAGATCACAAAAATTAGAATCGCGATGCATCGTCATGACGATTATTTTGCAAACCCTTAAAAAAAAAAAAAAAAAAAAATATATATATATATATATATATATATATATATATATATATATATATATATATATATATATATATATATATATATATGCACAGTAGAGAGCTAGGGAAGACTACATAGTAGTTGACTTAGGTTGTTGCACTTGTACTGCAGATTTGTACTAACCATATAAATGAGTAAAAATGACACAGGCTACACAGTAGTTGACGTGTTATTGCACAGTGAGAGACAAGAATATTCCCCATGAATGAAAATAGGTGATGTTTTGCACAAGATGTCCAAGAAGGTGGGGTGCTGACCCTTGTCCCGCTTCATATCACCTCCTCCTTCCCATTAGTTAGGAGTTATACATCTTTATGGCTCGGGGAACAAAGGAGTTCAGCTGTGATAGGTAAGGTGGGGGGAACAGGTGGAGGCTGGGGGTAGAGATGCTGTTTCTGGGGCGAGGTGAATTGTGCAGGAAAGGGGAGATGGCTGCAGCAGCGGTGTAGGGGTCACAGGTTTGTCAAAGCTGTTGAAGAATTAGATTTTTATGTAATAAGAGATTGACATTATAAGCATCTATTTTGAATTTGAACCATGTTCCATCAGGGTGTCACCCGACAATATGCTTCTTGTTCAATATGCTTCTGAGACACCGGCCACAACCAAATAGCTTCCGCCAAAACAATCCGGCCCCCTTGATAATCGACCAATCACTTTCACTTTATTCACTCGCGTAAAGTCGGGAACCACTCGGGAGAATTTGGAATTGCAACCATTGGAACAGCCGTTTCCCTACTTTAAGGTTTTATAGGCTCAAGCAAACAGTTAAAGTGTTTGTGAAAATTGGGCAATGATGAGCAAAATGAAACGTGTTATTCAGTTTTACTCAAACATTTTTCCACCATCTTTGGTTGTAATCTGGTTGAAAGTCATGTGTTCAACCAACATTATAGCTTAACCAGCCAATATAAATTGGCAGTGCTTTTACCCAAAATATATTACTACGAGGGCAAACCAATACAAATTAGTCACATTAGCCAAAATACTTGCTAAGTATAATCGCAACTATCAAAAGTCTAAGTTGGGTGTCGAACCATCAACATCAGGATTAGAAGTCAATGTCTTACAGCTGACGCCACCAGCAATGGTAACTGCACCATGGAGAGCAATACTATTTAGCACTGATATTACTGTTTAATCTGACCTAAATAGTTTAACCAAGTAGATTGGTTGTTATCGGGGAAACACCTCCTCCACTACTCAACACACGCCTCAAAGCCTCAGCTCATCTCAAACGTGCATCAAGCTAGGCTAAGCCAGCTGATGATGTTGACCTGTTTCTCTTCCAAAACTTTTTTAACCTCCTTTCAGGTGACAATGCGCCATCATTTGGTCTTTCAACAGGAGAAGCAAAGCCTTTTCACTTTCTTACAGTATAAGGTAATAAGGTGCTATAACATGTGCAGAAGTGATGAATAACATGAAACAGTGGTACCTTTAATTCTTTCCTGTGTAAATCTAATGTCTCTAATTTGAATCAAAGTAAAATCTTCATATTAAAAATTTAGAGAGCGGATATGAAGGCTGATCTCTATCTGTGACAGTAAAATTGACTCTTTACACAAAAAACAAGCACTTTTGTAATACTTACACGATCATCTGATCTTGAATTAATTCCCCGGAAGGACCATGACACAATGACTTTCTCAGGCAAAATTGGCTGAGTGGAGGTGAAGGAGCACCACAGCCTCACATTGGTCCCATTGACAGCCTCCAGCTCCTTTTTCGTTTTAATTTCTATTCCCAAAACTTCTTGCACTCCTGAAATGAAAGAAAAAAAAAACAAATATTGGTAGATTAAAATAGTATAAAACTAACAGGAGCCTCATTAAGGGGCCGAGAAAATAAATAAAAAAAAGTTTTTTTCTGATGGCCAGCTGTCACATTTCACATCCGATGTTGTCACATATTGACTAATACCAATGCAAGCCATATCGGCCAAAAATATAATCCTGTTGATGAATCAAGTCATCTCCCTTTGATATGCATCCTAACTTTAGGACTGTAAGAAAAGAAAAATTTGATTATCAAATATCGCAGTATTTCATTAGACAACCATTTTATGGATTCAAAATATGGCTGAATAGATCTTATATTTAAAAAATATTTGTAGAGAAACATTTATGGCATCGTCTTAATTTAATATACCTCTTAAACCTCCAGCCACCATGTGGCAGGCCATCCTTAAGTGTCTAATATTCAGCTCTGCACCAGCCACAGCAGTGCATTAAGTTTTTTAAGAGCTATATATATATATATATATATATATATATATATATATATATATATATATATATATATATATTTTTTTTTTTTTTTTTTACAATAAAATGCAAAATATTGTAGGGCTGAAACAATTAATAGGAATAATCATGATTCATTTATTACTGAAATAATCGTCAACTAATTCAGTGATAGATTAATACTTTAGATTAAAACATGCGTTTAGACAACAGAGACCCACTTAAAGCAATACTAATGCCAAGATTGTAAAAATATATACAAACATTTTGCATTTAAGATAAAAAATATATTTTTGTCTCTCAATCTGTTCTATCTAGAACTCCTCAAGTGTAAAAGTTTTACTTTCCCCTTGGTTAACTTTATCAAAAGTGTTCTTTAAGGAACCTTTGGAACCTATACATTTATTAATCCATAAATCAAAAAATAATCAACAGATTTATCGATTTGCGAAATAATCGTTAGTTGCAGACCTAAAATATTGTCTTTTATAATGTATCGAGATAAATCAGGATAAATCATATCGTGGAAGGTGTATTGTGTTACATATCGTATCCCGAAATCCTTGCAAATTTACAAACCATACTATAATCCATTGATTTCTAACAGGGGGCACTCATACCCCTAGTGGTGCACAAGTGCATTGCAAGGGGTTTATTAAATATTTAGTTTCTCCAGTAATAAAATAAAAAAAAAAGAGCTGGAATCTGTTCTACTTTGTGAGGACTCAACAAAAAAATAAAACAGGCTTTTTTCAACCAGAAAGTCAGTTTTGACTGATGTTTGAGTTTAGCTTAATCTTTGATACACATAAAACCAAACAGAATAACAGACTGAATGTAGAGAACAGGCTTAGATCACCTGTTTTCCCACATCTGATCAAAGCCGCTCAGTTGTCATGAATGATAAAAAAAGTAAGATATAACAAATTGAGTCAGTCGGACTATAATTTTTGTTCAGTATTTTGTTCCCGATTCTATTATATGTGATTACAGGGGAGTTACAGCTTTATAAAGAAAGATTTATAGTATTATTTTATTTTGTATTTATTTTGATACATTACTAACTTCCGGGCAACAGATTTAAGTTGTTTTTTTTTATATGAGTTGGAAAGAATAACATGTCAAAGATTAAATAAAATACTTGAGGGCTGAAACAATCAGTCATGATTAATCGATTATTGAAATAATCGTCAACTAATTTAGTAATTATTTAATCATTAACCAGAAACTGCAAAACATGCCTCTAGCTGACAGACCGACCCACTTACAGCAGTAATTATAAGATTGTAATAATATATACAGACATATAAACCTTTTGCATTTCAGATTAAAAAAAATCTTTTTTGACAGACAATCTGCTCTATCCAGAACTCCTCAAGTGGAACATTTTTAGTTTAAGGAACTTTTGGCTATCTGATTATTAATCAGTTAAACGAAAACATAATCACTAGATTAATCGATTTACTCATGGTACAAAATCCTATGGGTAGACATGGGAACCACTGCCCATAATCTTATAGACAGATCACAAACCTGTATCCCAAACTAGTATAATATAATATGAAATAATAATTTGATTTTAAAAATATCAGGATTTTCCAAAAGAGATGTAAGATGAGCAAATACTGAGATGCAATGAAATTAAATTATTATGAATGCCAGTAGTTATTTTTTTTAAAGCCATTTGTTATTTAAATTAAAATGAAAATAACTCAAATTGGGGAAAAAAAGTTAAAACAGTTAAATGTGGTTTATTTACCATTAGATCTCTTTCTTCAAAAAGTCTGCTAGTTAATGACTTGATTTATGTTGTCATACAGAAACTTGGCTGAAGCAGCAAGAGGATTACGTGAGCATAAATGAGGCAACTCCTTCGTTATTTAAATGTTCACATAACCAGAAATTCAGGGTGAGGAGGAGGAGTAGCAACAATCTTTCTGTCTGACTTACTCATTATTCCGAAGGCAGTTAATAATATCAACTCTTTTAAACATTTAACCCTTACTTTCCCTCCTCCAAACTGCAAAGCCAGAAAACCTCTTTTTTTTGTAACTTTGTATTGTCCACCAGGTCCTTACTCTGAAATTTTAAATGAGTTTTCAGAGTTCCTATCTGATTATTTGTATATTGACAGGGTCATCATAGTGGAGGATGACATCTATGACATCTATGCTGACATTGAATGTAATAGCTTAAGTGCAGCATTTAATGCTATCTTAGACACTATTGGCTTTGTTCAAAATGTGAATAGTCCCACACATTTTCATCTTCATACATATGGCATTGAATGCGAAGAAATAACAGTATTTCCTCATAACCTTGTCCTCTCTGACCACCTTTTAATAACCTTCAGGATTTAACTTTATTTCAGGTTTAACTTCAGCAGATCATCAGTTACAAATTTCAAAGAATCTGTTTTACTTTCTCTCTCCTTTGTGTCACTGCACAGTGCTGCAGATAGCAAAAGTTTAGCTTGTTCCCCTTCACAGGTTTAGGATTTTGTTGAAGGGTTTGGTTGCTAGTTTTCTGCGTACTGCCTTTGACAATGCAGCCCCTTTGAAAAAGAAAACTTTAAAAATCAAAAGCATGTTTAATGTAGAGCTGAGCACTCTAAATGAAAAATGCTGGGACACTGAGAGAAAATGGCGCTCTACATGCCTACGGGAATCCTACGTAGTCTGGAAAAATAGTTTACTGCTGTATAAGAGGACCCTTTATAAAGCAAGAGTATATTTATCCTCATTAATAGAGTAGAATAAGAATAATCCTAGGCATCTTATTAATACAGTTGCAAAACTCTCCCGGAGTCACAGCTCTGTTGAACCATCCATCCCACCTGATGTTAGCAGCAATGATTTTATGTGGCCTTAAAATCTGAACTGGATTTATACTGCTTTGATCCAGTTCAACTTTCAGAGTTAGCAAAAGTATTGTCTTCATATAGGCCTTCAACTTATATGTTAGATCCAGTTCCAAGCAGGTTATTTAACCCTTTGATCTCCTCCTCCATTTTAGATGTGATTAATCTCTCCCTTTTCCAGGGATATGTATCAAAGGCTTTTAAGGTTGCTGTAACCAAACCTTTACTTAAGAAACCATCTCTTGACCCAGATGACTTGGTCAATTATAGACCTATATCCAATCTTCCTTTCTTTTCTAAAATTCTAAAAAAAGTAGTTGCCAAACAAAAGTTTGACCACTTACACCATAATTAACTTTTTGAAGAGTTTCAGTCTGGCTTTAAAGCTCATCATAGCACTTAAACAGCTCTGGTGAAAGTCACTAATGATATTCTCATGGCCTCAGATAATGGACTTGTATCTGTGCTCGTCCTGTTGGATCTCAGTGCTGCATTTGACACAGTTGATCATAATATTATTTTAGAAATACTTGAATATTTTGTTGGAATTAGAGGAACAGCACTGGAGTGGCTTAAATCATTTCTATCTGACCAATTTCAGTTTGTTCACGTTTATGATACTGTAAATCTTGCTCATGCTCCGGAGTTACCTGTGGAGTACCACAGGGATCAGTGCTAGGACCAATTCTCTTTACTACACATATATATATATATATATATATATATATATATGCTGCCAATCGGTAGTATTATTAGACAGCATGGGATTATTTCCACGGTTATGCTGATGATACCCAGCTATATCTGTCTATAAATCCAGATGAAGCTAACCCATTACATAGATTACAGGCATGTCTCCAAGACATAATAACCTGGATGACTCTTGACTTTCTGCTCCTGAATGCAGACAAAATAGAAGTTGTATTCTTTGACCAGAGTCTTTGAAAAATAAGCTGATTAGTCAGCCACTTCATTTGGATGGGATTAAACTGATCTCAGATAATAAAGTAAAAATTATTGTTTAATTATTATTTTTGATTAGGTCATTGATAACCAATCATTTAAATCCCATATATTGGGAATATTGCACAATTTAGATGGTGAGAGACTAGTCCATGCATTTGTTATTTCAAGGCTGGACTATTGTAATTCTTTACTATCAGGAAGTCCACAAACTGTAGTTAAAAGCCTTCAGCTGATCCAAAATGCTGCAGCCAGAGTTCTGATGAAAATTAAAAAGAGAGATCATATCTCTCCTATTCTAGCTTCTCTTCATTGGCTTCCCGTTAAATCCAGAATAGAATTTAAAATCCTCCTTCTCACATATAAAGCCTTAAATGGCCAAGCTCCATCTGATATCAGAGATCCTATTGTTCCTTATATTCCTAACAGAGCACTTCGCTCTCATCATCTGCAGGTTTACTAGTGGTTCCTAGAATTTCTAAAAGTAGAATTGGAGGCCAATCTTTTAGCTATCAGGCTTCTCTCCTATGGAACCAACTACCAGTTTTAGTCCATGAGACAAACACCCTGTCTACTTTTTAGTGTAGGCTTAAAACGTTTCTTTTTGATAAAGCTTATAGTTAGAGAGATTCAGGTTGGTCTGAACTATCTCTACAGTTATGTTGCTATAGGCTTAGACTGCTGAGGGCATAGGGACCCCTTTTTCATCATTCTGCTTCATTCTATCTGCCTCATTTGTTAGTTCAATCTCTAACATTATGCTCTCTCACTTTTTCTGATAATAGTAGCTTCATCTGGTCTATTCCTGTTTGACTGTAAATCAATCCTGGAGAGAAATATCAGCTGTGCTTTGCTCAACACCTTTGTTTATAGATGTTGGAGCATAGTCCTGTGTCTGACTGTGACTAACTGGATGTCCTCTCTTTCATCATCTGACATGTGAGGTGGGTTGGAGCTCTTCTATGTGGCTGTGTTTCCTGGACGGGACCAATTACGTAACTGGTTGACAGTTGCCTTTTATATCTCTGCTTCTGTATCCTTGAACCCCAGTCGGCCTCAGCAGATGACCGCTCACACCATCTGCTGGATGTTTCTTCCTGTTAAAAAGGAGTTTTTCCTCTCCACTGTCGCTAAAAGAATGCTTAGTGGGAGGGATTGCCTTCCAGTCAATAAGTGGATGCCATCAACTGGTTTTCTTTAGAAAACTTTTAACCAGTCTGATTGGATGATCTCGTTTAATTGTAAAGAGCCTTGAGATTATGTGTTGTGAATTGCCACTATATAGATAAATTGATTTGAATTGAAGTGAATTGTAAAAAAAAAAAAAAAAAAAAAGAACCTTTGTGACATTTGGTAAAAAGCTTAGATTTATAGGTATTTCTTTATGAAAAGAAACACATATCAAGATATATATTGTATATCACCATAGAGTTTACAACCCAGAGATATTATTTCTGGTCCAGCTGTAGTCCAAAGCAGCTAAAAAACAAAACAATGAAAATAAATAGCAATTTGCTCTTTTTCGTCAACGTCTTTAAGGAGTCAACTTATGTCAGCCTTGGGTGGAACATAGATTTGAAAACATCTGCATATAAGTGAAAGAAAACACAGAGCTTTCTGAGAATGGCTTTAAGGGAGATTAAGTAAGGGGTAGAAATATGGACCAACTGAACCCTGAGAAACTTGAGTAAAAAATATCCAATAGAGGACATAAAACCTCTCAGATTAACACAACAATCTTAGAAAACAGTTTTTGTACAGTTACTCTGAAAACCTTTTTTTGATGAGGTTTTTCAAAGTTTCGTTTCTGCAATGCATTATTTTGCTAATTACAACAACAATGGATGACTTTAATGCAGTTTGTAAAATGAATAAAAATGTAATTCTTCAATCACTGCATTTCATTCTATCTTCATCATCTTCATTCATAATTAAGGAATGAAGTAGCTTAAAGCAAAGCTTCTACAGACTTCTTGTCCAGACCTCTCAGGTCTAATGGATCAAATCTAATCTGCAGAACCAGAACCAAACATGGAGAAACAGCTTTTAGTTATTTTGCTCCACTAATCTGAAACAAACTCCCAAAATACTTGAAAATGCTTTATATCCAGAATAAAAACGTCTTTCTTTAGAGCGGAATTTGACTGAACTATTTGGACATTATTAGTTCATGTTTTTCCCTATTTTGCGTGTTTTCCTACTATCTACAGCATCTGAATGTTCTCAAATGTCCTTAATTAACAAACTTTCTTTACCTTTTCACCCTCGATGCATATTAGTGACTGTTTGCCTGTTTTGTTTAAATATCGATTACTAATTTAAAAAGAAACATGGAAAGTGTGATTATGTCACATGGTCCGTAGCAATGTAATACTTAAACTAAATCTGGGATCTGTAGAAAAACTGATGGTTAAGAAAAACAATCTCTATCAGGGTACTTTTCCAATTTAAAGGTGCAGCCCCACAGCCGCTTACCAAGCAGTGACATAGGTCTGAGAGTGAAACTAAAATAAATGGTCCCCGCTACAGTGAGAAATCAATGAATAACCTCAACCAATCACAAAAGACAGTCCGTTATACAAGATTGGTTCCATGACACGTCAATCACGTCAATCATCATCTGCTTGCCCCACCCCGTGCGCGTACCCTGACACCTGAACGAATCGACCCCAAATGCTCGTGCAGGACGCCATGGTGGGAAGCTAGCTACTGTTATGCTACGTTCATACCTATGGTGACCAGATTTGGGTTTCTGAAAAGGAGGACACCTTTTTTGGGGGCACTGACTGGACCGGACCGGGAACCCTGGCGGCGAGGGATGGAGGTACCAACCCGAGCATACCGGTGCTCGGGTTGGTACCACTTGAAAACATCTTCAGTGCCTTCAGTTCATCCAAATTACCATCCTGCCTTCAAATATTATTTATGTCGGAGCCGCTCAGACCCCCGTACACCAGTGGTGCGTTGTCACTACGAAACCCATTCAACAGTAGCCTCTCCTACTGCACCTTTAACTTAAAAAAATGGCAAGAACCTAAATAGGTCTTTTATATTGTTGTACTTCATCAAAATCGAACCAAGTAATTAAAATTGTTCAGTTTTCCATTGAATGTCTCTGATTGGCTGTGATCAAGTCCACGCTGACATTTTTCTTTCCACATAGTATTTATTATTATCCAGTATTTTCAGTTTATACACGCATAAATCCAGGGTGATAAATATTAGATAATGGTTAGGGACCTGCTTGATGCAGGATTAATTTCCTGTAGGATTCAAAAAGACAACTTCTGCTTTACATTTTGTTTTATCTGATGCATTTCGTGAGGAAATTCTGATCATGTTAAACATTTCTGAACTCTACCTGTCTGTCATTGCTATGCAGCAATTTTGGGCAAATGTTTGATCACAAATCACAATATGTGATCACAAATCACATTACATCAAATACTAAATTAATAGTCAAACAAATTGTTGTGAAACATCCAAGTTTCTATTTCTCAGTTTTACTTTTAATTTCAAACCATTGGTTGGTTTTACTTTGAAATAATATTGTGTAGTTCCAGCTCCTGCGCTGTGGGTACAGGACCAGGTTTATGATACAAAAACAGAAAGTTTTCCTCAAAGTTGAACAACTAGACTAAATAAATGAATTAAAACTTGTGAAGCAAAGCAGCACAGAAGAAATTCCATGAATCAACAGAAGCTGAAATGCAAATAAAAATCAAAAACATTCAGCAAGGTCATCAAAATCTTGATAAAAAAATACTCTCCCTGTGGAAAATTGACACTGCTGACCAACAAAAACTTAATTCGCAAACACTCTAAACTTAATACTACCAAGTAATGCGGAATAGTGGAGCTTTTTCAATGCCAGACAGACATTTGGGTCTTTCTCCAGCTGGGTTAGAGATTAGTTTTCTTAGATAAGAAACTTCATAGAAGGTCACCTGTGAACTGTTGGCAGCAGAAACTAAAACACGTGTCTAGGGAGACTAAGAAAAAAAGGTTTAAAAAAAAGTCCCTATCATGTGATTTACCAAAGAACAAAATACTCCAAGGCGTCCATCATTTAGGAGGGGTTCATGTTAAGAAGCCAAACATAAACACAGCATATTTTTATTCCCTTTAAAATAGTGCAAGACTTTCTACTCTGCTGCTTTATATCCCATTTATTGAAATTGGATGTCATTAGACCAAAAATGCTTCTAAAACATTATTCAAATGGAAGACAGACTAACAGAACACCTACAGAGGAAAGGCACTTGAAATCAGACGGACGGACTAAAAACTAAAAAAACTGATTAATCCCTACAATTGATTTTTTTTAGTAAAGAAAAATACAGATAATTGAGCCATTTAGTTCCACACTCCACAATAGGTGGCATTAAAGGAGAATTCCGGTTTTTAACACTTTTAGCCCATTTTCTGTAGTGTCCAGGATGAAATCGAATGATCGACACCAAAATTTTGACAATTGGTCCTGTCTCTGCTTTTTGGCTCATGCAGAATCTCCCCCTGGCTGCTTCAGAATGGCTTCCATTGTGCATGTCCGATAATGTCCTTAAAACAACCTTAAACGTTCTTTTTTTAAAATATGCTACTCACCGGGTCGTCAGCGCTGTTCAATGACGTTCCAAAAAAAGTTTCGTGAAGAAAAAACGTTCCTGTAGTGTTTTATTTAGCATTTTGTAAATCCCATTGAGTTCTGTTGGAATAGTCAATATCCCTCCGCCACCGGAAACGGAAATGGGGCCTGTTTACACTTAGTTGTAGTCTTTTCGCAAGGCCCAAGTGTTTCTGCTTCACTCTGTGTACTCCGACGTCGAGGTGCTAACGTCTCTGTTAAACACTTTAAAAAACTCTGAAAATGGAATACGAAAGGTGGATTCTTGAGGAGGACATATTCATATACATTCCCAAAGTATAGAGACATTGTCGCCAACTAGTGGTCTGGAGTGTGCAACGCTTCAGATTCGAACGGGAAGCGGAAGTTTATAAGCGGTTGTGATGTATCGGAAAAAATAGTTCTGGGATTTACAAAATGCTAAATAAAACAAGACAGGAACGGTTTTTCTTCACGAAACTTTTTTTGGAACGTCATTGAACAGCGCTGACGACCCGGTGAGTAGCATATTTAAAAAAAAGAACGTTTAAGGTTGTTTTAAGGACATTATCGGACATGCACAATGGAAGCCATTCTGAAGCAGCCAGGGGGGGATTCTGCATGAGCCAAAAAGCAGAGACAGGACCAATTGTCAAAAATTTTGGTGTCGATCATTCGATTTCATCCTGGACACTACAGAAAATGGGCTAAAAGTGTTAAAAACCGGAATTCTCCTTTAATGCACCATAAGTTGTTTGCCATGTAGCAGAAACAAACTAAGAAAAAACACGAAGAAGGAGAAAATAGCAGCAG
This sequence comes from Cyprinodon tularosa, assembly GCF_016077235.1. Taxonomy (NCBI): domain Eukaryota; kingdom Metazoa; phylum Chordata; class Actinopteri; order Cyprinodontiformes; family Cyprinodontidae; genus Cyprinodon; species Cyprinodon tularosa. Next base: position 572,726 of record NW_024037894.1, read on the forward strand.
CCCAAAGACACACAGAGACTGGAGGAGCAGAATAAAAGAGAATGAGACTGTAGATCGAAAATGCTGTTATTTTATTTGAGACAACACTATGAGTTAGAAATTATTTTCATGATTACGTTTTTCAATCTAGAGCGGGATTAGCTGCAGATTTGCATATGCACATTTAATTTGCCAGTTGGATCCACAATGGAAAGGTTTACTCAGGTAGCTTAGTCCTTTTCTGTGCTTCAACACACCTGATCCAGGTGAATGCAGTTCAGCAAAGCCTGTTCATCTACTATCAGGGACGTGTGTGAAAGCTGAGAAACATGTAGAACATGCAGAGCAGCATGGTGTGAGGAACAGGCTTGAAAAACAAACCGTTGAAGAGCCCAGCACCTGTCTTAGTTTTCTTTTTACTCATACAGACTTAAAGTAGATGTTTTTTTTGCAAGACTCTCCAACAACATTTTTTGTTACCCTCACTTCTTTTCAGATGCTTTGAAGATACACAATCTATTATACATGGATGGATACGCTATTCAGCATGTAGCTGCACGCATAAGATGGAAGCTTTGTGCCATAATAAAAGGCCAGGAGAGGAGTGTGCAGCTACTGTCAGGATGTTTGACCCAATCACGTGGAAAGTTGAAGGAATCTGCTAATAGCTGCCTCATATATCTCCATATTGGACTAAAGTTCTTATAACTATGAAACCCACAGCTGAGGTCAACATCTGAGAAGATTGCTAAATCTTTAAGCAATGTTCTTGTTTGCAGCAGCCTGGATTAAGACAAGGGCATTGCTGGCAGTGTACTCACCAGCTTCAGAACCAGACATTTTAAAAAGACTTTCTTGGAGTGGTTGCCACCACTGCTTTCCGTAGAATGTATTTAGCCCTGAAACCCCCACCTAATGCCAGGCGTCGAGCTGAGGAGGTGATGATTAGGGCCTGCGTACCACTAATGCCAATCAGGCATGTTAGAGTCAAACATGAGGCCGGATGTCTAATACAGGGATGGAGGGCTCATCGGAGGGATGCTGAGTCACTGAGCACTGTCAGCCAGCTGGCTGAAAGAAGACTGCTCAACTTTTCCCTTGGTTGAAACAGGGAAAATTTGGAAATATTTCAGGTGTTTGTATAATTCTACTTTCATCTCTGTAAAATAAATAAATAAATAAAATAAACAAATAAGGATATGAGATCTAAACAAAGGAAGCTTTGGAAAAAGGGTTCAAAATTAACTGGTTCAAGTTCATTTGGTAAATGAAGCCACAATCCTCCACAACAGAACCTCATATTTCCCCCTTTAAATGTGTAATCATAATATATAGAAAGAAATCCAAAATACTGGATGTGCAGTGAAGCCTTAACTTAGCAAAATTACACAGAACTTCAGGAACATTCAGGTACTGCTAAAAAAGATCTGGATCAAAAATGATTTCTTCCATTCCTCATTCAGTAGCAGATATTTATGGGAGCAATATTGCTGCAATATTATTTGCAAATGTGTGCAGAGAGTTGTGTGTCTGTATCTAGATTTGTGTGTGCAGTGGGATTCGAAAATGTGAGAGGAGAATTGTCTGCAAATGTGTAAAATAACGTGTGTAATTGATTTGCAAATGTGTAAAAAATTCACAAATCTATATTCAGATCTACAAATGTGTGTTAAGATTTGTAATGTGCACCAAGATCTATAAATGTGTAGATCAGTCTGTAAACAGAGTCAAGCAGTTATTCAGTTGGCTCTCTTCACACACCTGATTTTTGTTACATTTCTGCCATGTGAGATCTGCAAATGTATATAGAGGATTCTGCAAATGTATATAGAGGATTCGAATGTGTAAAATCTTGATTTGCTGCCCTGCAAATACCTGCTCACAGGCTTATGGCAACCGTTTCTCATAAAATCAGCTTTTCTTACCATCTTACTTCTTAGATAGCAAGATACTACTACTAAGATAGAAGTCAAAGTTTTGACCTGGAAAAAACTAAATACTGACTATCCTGAATGTTACTTTAAGATCTCTGAAATTATATTATGACAACTGAAAATAACAATTCAGATATCAGTCAATCTTATTTTGCAGAGTCAAAATGCCTTTTGAGATATCTCAAATCGCATTGCCTGATTCATCATTTAAAGTTTCACACATCTGGAATTATAATCAAGATATCTCAATATTATTTTGGACAGGTCCCTGCAGTATTTAGCGCGGCTGCAATGGTGCTGGCTTTTTTTGAAAAATTTGTTTCAAAGTGCCACAATATAGAAAGAACTCCGCAGTATGGGATGTGCAGAGAACAAGAACTTTGTGAACTCCAAGGCCTCTTTTAGAAATATGTAGTGGATTGCTGTGGGGAAGTTTGTTCGAAGCTGGATTATTAAAGCTCCGCTGAGTGTATATAAATATATAAATGTGTATACAAAATGACAATAAAGTTGTCTAAATCTAGTTCTAAATTGTACATTATCTCAGCTTGTTTTCACAACTTTTGTGAGACACTATTTTATAAAGTAGGTATTCATTCATAAAAAAAACTGATTTGAATTCTATAATTTAAAGTTTTCCGGCCAACAGCAATGATGAACTGCATGGCAGAATTCTATACCCAGTTATTGTAGTATCTAAGCAAGAACTGTCAGTCTGGTTATTCTAAATTGTAAATGTTGGCTGTTTTATGAAGTGTAACTTAAAACTGACTAAAACTGAACTAAAACCTTTTTGAGTTTTAGTCGACTACAACTGGACTAAAACTATCACATACAGTAATGACTTAAACTAATAATAGTTCTCGACCTGAAGATGAAAACTAAATCTAAGATGGCTGTCAAAAACAGCGCTGTTGCCAGGTTACAAAACTGATTAAGGATGAGAGGGGAGAACTACTCTAAGTAACCTTAGAGGACTGTTTTAGGTTCTTTTATTGATTGATTGACTTAATTGATCTCACAGTGGAGAAATTATCTCTAAAGGAATGTGTGGAATTTTAAATATGACTTCAATGATTTATCTGATGACCTCATTTAGGTCTGTCAGATTAACCTTAAAGTTAGAGGCTGCGACGATCTTTCTATAATGTTACTGTTGACTTTAAAACCATAAAGCAATATCGACATTACGCGGCATGTGTGTGCTCAATCTTTATTATTTACTTAGAAAATCAGAGGCGTAGCCAGAAAATTTTTATAAAGGTGGCTGGAAAATGAACGGGCAAAGCATCTATATTTTCTAAATAAAGACAAACTATACTTTCCTACAGCTTTTGCTGACAAATACATGCATATATTTTAACATCCATAATTTCTAGATAAAAGGTAAAGTGGATAAAATTCTTTCAGGTTTGAGTTCGGGGCCGAACATCTTTTCCATTGTCATTACTTAGCTACTTTTATCAATAATCATCCTGCATAAAATTTATATTTACAAGTACTAATATCTACATTAATTGATTATTTAATATGCTTTTATTAAAATAGTAATCTATGATTTCACTAAAGACTCCTAGATGAATGCAGAGACACATAATTTTCTCTTTACCCTATAAAACACAAAATCTAGTTCTGAAAAGAGCAGGAATTCTGTACTTACCATCTTTAATGTTAGTATATTGATGTGCATAATTAACCAGAGTGTTTTTGTTATCAAGTAATGATAAATATATGAAAAAAATTATAAGTAATATATGAAAAATTAAAATGTTTTGAATATTCCACTTTATTAGGGGGGGAAATGGTATTGGTGGCCACAGGGGTAACCAATAATTGGCTAAGGGTAACCCCTGGCCTCCCATCTAGCTCCGCCCCTGTAAAATAGAAACCTGTGTGAAAATGTCTTCACACAGATTTTATGAGAATTATAAAACCAGGGAATATTATATAAATAAATAGATGAGAATAGATAAATAGGGGTTAAAACTGCAAAGCAAGTGTCTAAATATCATAGTTTCAACTTAGACCACTAAGTGTTCTATTCTGGCGAAATACCTGGAGCTCAAGAACAGACTGAAGATAAAGGAGGAGCTGATCTGCTCAGCTGGGGAAGCAGTCAAAGGTCGGTGAAAATCTCTGCAATCAACACCCCTTTAAACCTGGCATATCATTCTACGAACGGATGTTCGGACATTAAAACATAAACAAACCTAATAAAAGAAGCATAAAAACTGCTTTGACACAAAAAAGGGAAAAACCTGAAGCCAGGTCCACGAAGTTTGTCAAACTCACCAGAAAACACGAATCCTCCCAGAAAGACAAGGAGCCAAAAACGATCCATGTGTTAAAGCATTTATATTTGGATCCTGCGGTTAAAATCCTTTAGGAATGAATAAAAACAACCTGTCCGAGAAATTCAGTTTCAGAAGGAAAAAGTAAAACCCTGCGCTCTGTGGACACACCTGAGGGGGCGGAGCTTGACCCCCTGTTGCGTAAAATGTTGACTCACCGGATAACCGCCACTCTGCATTCCAGAGTTGAAAATATGTAAAAGATTAACAGAGGTTTTATCTATATACACAGCAGAAATGGTAGCGATTCTTATTAGTTTACAGTGGGTGGAGGAGGATAGACCGGACAAGGTGCTGATTTGCACAGATTCTAAACAGGGGCGTCAGCTGACCCAATACTGTACAGGGGCACAATAGGGTACCAAAGAAAATGCGCACGCAAAAAAAATAAATAAATGAATAAAATTTAAATAAAAAAAAGTCGGTGGAAATCCGTGTGGGCACTGATTGATAAACTGAGCACACAGTTTTCCAATATGTGAGATTTAGAAACTGCTCTCGGTTTACTTACCCGTGCCCGCGGATTGAGAAACTGTTGATAAGATTATATAGGGTTCAAAAATCTGTAATTGTTAAAAATTTATGAAGAAAAAAGCATAAGGGAAGAGATAATTTATACTAGAATAAGAACTGGACATACCTACTTGAATGAGTTTTTGTTTGTACTAGAGAAGAGAAATAATGATATATGCGAGGGTTGTGAAAGAAAAGAAAATGTGGATCATGTTTTGATGGATTGCATTAAATATGCAACTGATAAACTGAAAAATAATTATCGAAAAAGGGAGAAATGGAGTATTAAAGGAATTTTAGGGACAGATGGAGATAGGGAGGTAAATTCAGTTATCAATAAAGCATTGTTTTTATTTTTGCATAACACAAAAATAAAAAATAGAATATTGTAAGTGGAACTACAGAGCTACACACTCATGTACAGGAGGTGGCGTTATGCACCTATAAACTGTTTGCAATCAGCCAATCTAACAAAGATTAGGACAATGGTTTAATGAGAAACTAAAATGGAATAATGGCTAAATTAGACATTATCCAACATCAGGCATTGAGATTATGTAGTGGAGCATTTCAAACCACATCAACAGCAGCAATGCAAGTAGAAATGGGAGAAATGCTGCTGGATTTAAGGAGAGCAAAACTAGAAAAAATAAATTATTGGTTAAATCTACAAGGTAATAACTCTGATTATCCAACTCGGGAAATTTTAAATCCATGTTGGGAACAAGAAAAGCAAGAAATTAGAAGTTTTGGATGAAAAATTGAAAACAAAATAAAAGAATTTGAAATGACCAATTTAGAAATCACTCAGACAACACCAATATCAGTTATACCACCATGAATTCTACCAGAAGCAATAGTAGATATGTCACTAATGGAAAAGAAACATTAATAAATCAATACTATTGTAATACCAAAATTCTATATAAAAATAGGAAAACAAATTTCAGATGGATTATCAGTATATGCAGGGGAAATGTTGGCAATATTATTAGCTTTACAATGGGGAAGATATAAAACCATTAAAAATAGTAATTTGTTCAGATTCAAGCTCTGCATTAATACGTTTAAAATATAATAAGTCAGATAGTAGGATGGACATTCTATTAGAAATATTTAATGCATTATTCAGAATAAAAAAAAATGGGTTTGATAGTATTATTTGTGTGGGTCCAGCAAATATTGGAGTAGAAGGAAATGGAAGGGGTAAAATGGAAAAGAGGGCGATTCAAAATCCTATTAGTTTGGAGGGAAAGAGTATTATTAAAGAAAAATCGATAAAAAAGGGCAAAAGAGGTGGGATGAAGGAAACACAGGAAGGTGGTTTTATAAAATCCAGAAGATAATAGGAAAAAGAAGAAATGAAAAGGAGGAGAGAGTGATAACAAGGTTATGATTTGGCCATACAGGACTCAATTATACACTTTTCAAAATTCAAAAGCATACTACTGGCAAATGTGTTACTGTGGAAAATATGAAAGAATAGAACATGTTATACTGGAATGTTATAAATAAAAAAGCGAGGGAAGATATATGAGGAGAGAGTTTGAATGTATTATGGAAAAGATTAATTTATTAGATATTTTGAGGAAGAATTTGGGGAGTAAACATATACAAATAGTTATTCGATATTTAAAGAAAACTAAATTATTTCATAGAATTTGATTATAGAGAGGGTGAATTTGTGCATGATATAGACAGGTGGAATACAAAGGTTATGTATAAATATGTATATTTGTTGTGTATGCGTATATATATATATATATATATATATATATATATATATATATATATATATATATATATATATATATATATATATATATATATATATATAAATATATATATATATATATATATATAAATATATAAATATATATAAATATATATATATATATATATATATATATATATATATATATATATATATATATATATATATATATATATATATTGTTACGGCCCAAGGCCTTTTCCTATATAAATATATATATATTTTTTTTTTCTTTACCCTTAGAATTTATATATATGTTTATTAGTAGATAGTCCATCACAAACTACACTCCATGCCAGCCAACAAAAACAAGAAGAAGAACCACCACTCTTTCCATGAGACGTTGACTTTGTGCATAACAGTAAACAGTTAAATAAATAGATAAATAAATAAATAAATAAATAAATAAATAAATAAATAAATAAATAAATAAATAAATAAATAAATAAATAAATACTTGATTAGGAAGTTGCAGACTGCTGCCATCTCCTGGTCATTTTGAAATAATACCAGCAGTCAGCGATAACACTGATTGGCCTAACACTACACCAGAGTTTCATTAATTAATAAGGTTTCTTTGGGATAAATGTAGTATTATAAAACTGTTTAATGTCAGTTTTTTTTTCTGATTTACCATCTCCTTGCCTGTAGGATTAAGTCTTTTAACACTCCATTAACAGTCCATTTTCTTTATGGGATGTCCAAATATTAGGACATTGCTCATTAATAACCATCTGCTGTGTTAAACATCTCCAGAATGACACATGTAATACAATTAATAAAGCTTTCACAGATTCAAATATGCTGGTAAATTTTTAGTTCTTACTTTTACTTTTGTTAATACTTCTACATTTTTGCTTTGCACTCTTGAATTTGTGGTATTTGTAAACTTTAAAAATCTGTTTTTTACTTAAAAAAATATGTACCTGCAATATGTACCTGCAATTTTGTAATATATATATTGTAATATTTCGGAATTCTTTATTTTTACTGTAAAATGTACTGTCATTCATACCTCCAGTTTTATTATTTGTTCTTGAGAATGTGAACTCTTACGGTTTTTTTCTGAATGCTTAAACCTTAACCGTAATTTTATAGCACAATTTCTAAAACTATTAATAATTAAAACCATAACACTCACAGAGTTTGAAAAACTAAAAAACAAACCAGCACTGCTTTACTCTCAGTTTGGAATTTTGCAAAACACACTTTTCAAAACTGTAGGTTTAATCCTCTGCACAGCAGCTTAATGCATCGCTGTAAACACAACTCATTGTTTTACACTCAATTTCCAAATGATCAACACACTCCTAGGAAAACTATTAGCATATTTGGCTTCTATTTAGACAGTTTCGACAACTGTCTGGCACTGTCACATGTTAAAACAGTTTTAGATAATTAGTTCATGTTGCAATCAGCCTAAGCACTCCACAGGTGAGCTGTCTGTGTGGAGTTCAATGGAGGGAGCAAGAAGAGTGAGAATTAGAGGAGGCAGTAGGTGAAGGAGACGGAAGAGGAGACCAGGTGCGTCACCATATATGGTAAGGTTAGTTTCCAGATCTGATTTTGTTTCCAGATCCCCCACTCTTCACTGCACTCAACCTCCCTCCGACCATAACACAGACTGGGGCCTAATCAATACAGCCAGTGAGTAGTTGGGGGCCACCGATCTGGAAGGGCCCTAAGCTTGGATCTCATCCCTGAATTAAGGATTCTGTGGAGTCTGGCAACAGTGTTGTTTTAGACCAGATAATCCACAGATCATACAGTGGATTCCCTCCCAGTTAGCGGGTTGTAGTCTCTATTCCCTTCTACTTGCCTTCCAGGATAATTAAACCAGCAAAATTCCGCTGCTTGTTCAGCCCCTCAGCAGGTGCAGCAATGAGCTAGATTTTTAGTAAATATCTGCTTTCCTGCCAATTATGTCCAGCATTCTGACATCGTGCCTCTAAATATCGCAGACTGGGTTTAACCCTTTAAAGTCAAGTGTATCATATTTGATACCTGAGTTTTTGAAACCTCTGCATATCAGTGTGATGTTTTTGTTCATGAAACCCTGACTTACATAATCAGACACATGTAGTAGTGTAGAGAAAACATATAAAAGATTATATAGAAATGTGTAATGTATCAAAACTCATACAAATAAATGATGCAAATTAACGTTTACAAAATGTATATTTTATTTCATTGGTCAGAAAGTTCAAAGTTTATTTATATAGCGGCAATTAACAACACATGTCATCTCAATGCACTTTACAGTTCAAAAGATCATATAGTCAAATTGATTTAAAGTTTTCTATCTATGAAAAACCAGTTGATTTCATCGACTCATTGACTCAAATGCAATCCCTCACACTAAGCATGCTTGTGGCGACAGTGGAGAGGAAAAACTCTCTTTTAACAGGAAGAAACCTCCAGCAGAACCAGGCTCAGTGTGAGCGGCCATCTGCTGAGGCCGACTGGGGTTCAAGGAGACAGAAGCAGAGATACAGAAAGCAACTGTAAAATGCGGCTCCGTGCCGGAAACACACAGCCAGGCAGACGAGCTCGGAGCCAGCTCCCATGTCAGAGGATGAAGAGCGCGCATCCAGCCAGTCACAGTCAGAGAAACAGGACTGCACTGGAAAACAGGCCGTATCTTAAACATCTATAAACACAGGTGTTGATGGCAGCAGCGCAGCTGATATTTCTCTCCAGGATGGTGTCACAGCCAAACAGGAACAGACGAGGCAAAGCTACTATATTAATAAAATAATAATTACTTTTCAGGAAAGGAATTTAATTTCACTATCAGACGAATATTGTAAACATCAACGCAGCTACGATACAATGATTAATATAGTCTTTTTATGTATTATTACGATTTTAAAAGTTTGACAAACAATAAACGACATAAGAGACACAGAGCAGTATTAAAAGCCATGTTTAATCAGCAAACTCAGACAGACTTGTCAAATGTTTTGAAGCATTTAAGTTTCAAGGGATTGTACAGCAGAAAACAGATACCCAAAAGGAAAAAATCAAACACTGTGCAGTTATCAATCAGAAACGTATATCCTTGTCAAAATGAGAAATGCTTAACTGATTGTTGGTAATGGTAAGGCTGAGGAAAACACTGACCATCTTCAGAACATTAGCTGAATAAATCAGTTATTTTTTTATTTCTCTGATCAGGAGGAATTCATCTTTAATCTTTGGACAACATGTATTATAAAAAAAATAGGTTTATCTTAAAAGTAAAAATAATCCGTGGTATACCTTTGAAAGAAATTAAGGTTAGTAGTATTCATGATAATATATATAAAAAAGTCCGTTCTAAATAGAAACTCTCGTGTACTACATTACTTGAACGCACCATGGAAGTGAAGCTCATGCCGTAAAGTGTAGCATAGAGGCGCAAGTGGCGTGGAAACATCTCGACGGGAAACTAGACTCGGTACCAGCGCTCCGTGCGGAGTTTTCCCTCTCTCTGCCTTCAGGGCTGACCTCTCCAATCCCCCCGGTGTTTATCTAGCTCTGGCGGCCTCAGCTGAAGAAGCAGAGAGGTAGCCGCCTGTCAGCGTCAGGTGGGCTCTCATTGTTGACGTGCTGTGTTTAATGACAGGTCTGTCATTAGCCTCATAGCAGCTACCAGCTTCAGCCAGCATACCTGCAGTTTTGATCCTGATGAATCGGCTGTTTGCTCCTGCAGCGTCATTCTGATGTTCACAAGCGATCATTTAACCCATTATCTGGCGCTTATTCTGTCTTCCAGCGTTAATCCGCGGCCTGGTGTTCTGTTGGACCTACCGACCAGAAGCGGGGTCTCCTGCAAGATGAGTGGAGATGAGCTGAACCCAGCAGCGGTGCCTCAGCAGGTGGAGGATCTACATGGAGATGGACGCTGGATGTCACAGGTCAGCTTCTGCATCACCTTCTATACACCAGGCAGTCATTGCCTCCAGGTTAGGAGGGACCCCCTCTCCTCCACTGTGTACCAAATACTTTCAATTGTGTGTTTTGTTACACTGTTCATGCAATTATGTGAAACTTAGAAATAAGTCATTCCATAAATCAGCAGGTAATCTGTCCTGGGATCCTGTAAAGCCTGAAAGCTTATTGTTTTCAGTGCAGCACTTAATCTATCCCCCCAGCAGGTGTTTGAGAGGTTAATCCTCTGAAGCCAGTACTACTTAGACGGCCTGCTTTGCTTCCAGGCCTGGATCAGCCGGACCAGCTGATCCAGGCTGAGATGAGCTGCTGGGATTTAGACTAGAACTGATTCTTTTTACCTTCTGCTCTGGTTGATGAAAGCAGAGCCTCAATGTGTCAGTCTAAGAAAAAAACTTAAGCTATGGAGCCTGGTGAAAATATTTCTTTTACTTATACTTGGATCATCTTCAAGCCACGTAAAGGAAGCAATTTATCAATTCCATGAATTGACCTAAAGTTGATTATATCAATTTTCTTAAAAGCCCAAGTTTTCTTTTGTATCAAGATCTTTCATAACATGAAGGACTAAATGTTTTTCTTTCATATCTTGAGTTAATAATCATAGTTTAACAATTTATTGTTCCAGCTTTACTGACTGAATATACAAAAGCATGTTTTTCTTACACATTATTAAAATGACTTATAAGATCCCACAAAACGATAGAATAAAACGATCTGATTTCCAATGAACAGAGATGTAGAACTACCATTAACAGAGAGGGTATGTCGCTCTGACATACTGGCCCAATCCCAAGCCGAACCCTAAGCACTAACCCACCGTCTGCGCGTTCCTGTTGAGGGTCCGCCACATTAAGGGCCGTCCCAAACCACATAGTGAGTAGGGCCAGTGGACCGTTTAGCGCTTAATTAGCGAGTCTGTATCATTGCAGACTCGCTGGAATTTGTCAACAGGTGTAAAGGTGAACTAATGGTGGAGGAAACACGTTCCTCCAAATGTAAGTTCCTCTGCTTTGCTGTAACTTGATCACACTGAGAAAATCACACTTTAGGAAAAAGAAAAAACATAATTAAATCCAAAATGGGATGTCCTCTTAGAAATAGTTTTAAGAAATAGGCAAATGTTTAATGTTGTGTTAATCTGCGCAACAGAGCTACAGCCACGCATGTGAGGCGTCACTGTGTTGCCAGTAGCAACGACTGCTTTCCTTTTCCGTTGGAGGGACACAGCTCGTTTATAACCCCCTCCTTAAGCCAAGCCACCTTCCACAGCTGAGAAAGGGACTTGATAGTTAAGGGTTAGTGGTTATGGAGCAGTTTGGGATTCAGCCACTGTCAGGATTATTTGCCTCTTCATTTCAATGAAGTAGACGCTAACTGTGATGTAGCTCTCTGCTTTTATAGTGAAATCCATCATTGATGGGAGAGACTCTGTGCTCTTAGCAGAGCTTTTAAACAGACAGGTCTGATTCCTCTCAGAGGAAAGTTAGAATGTAAGCTCCATTAACTATTAACTCATAAAGAGTTTTGATGCTGAGGCTGTCAATAGTCACTGCTGCCACCCTGTGGTTTATTGGGGATCTGCTTGCTCCACCAAATATCCCAATCTGACAATGTTAGAGAATGTTTTTAAAAAAACTCCTGTATCCAGATCATGATTTGGATCATCACCAAAATGTAACATCTGAGGGACACCTCAATAGAGATTTTATTAAAATCCATCCAAAACATTACAAGAGATCCTTTAGACAGACTCTCCTAAAAACATAACCTGCTCAGCGGAGGTAAGTATTGGATCAGAAGTGAAGACATGTGGATCATTGCCACCCTGGCCTGAATACAAAGCCGCCTCTATTGCATAAAGCCACTGTGGCAGTGAACGTATTATGAACCATTTCAGACTCTCACCATGACTCTGCAGCTTTCATAAAAGTGTGTTCTGTCATTTCTGACCAACGGGAGCGACGGCGTCACACGCTAGTCCACCTGCTAGAAGAAGCATTTGAATGCAAACCAGACCTGAAGAAGACATTAAATCTTCGTTTAGTCCAGAGCACACAATGGGGAATCTTCTGGTGTGAAACCACCCTGAAAATGCATGCCGCACCTCTAAGATTTCCTCCAAAACGAGGCCTCTGAACCACCTGTCGCTTTCTTTTTCACCTCACCTCAGGCATTTTCAGCTTTCTTCTTGGTGAATGAAATCTTTTAACAAAATGTAAAAAAACTCAACAGGCATGAATCCTTTTTCAGAGTATTATCGCCATGTCATTATTAGGCGAAGTGTCACATCTGTGCCTATAATAAAAACCTCTCCTGTGTGTCGGGTCTTTGGTTTTTCAGCATGTCAGGTTTGTGCAGGAGTGCAAAGATGGAGAACCAGAGGTTCTTTTTGTTGGCGACTCCATGGTGCAGCTAATGCAGCAGTATGAGGTGAGCCAAACCATTTCTATTGGATGCTTTTGTTCCCATATAGATAGATAGATAGATAGATAGATAGATAGATAGATAGATAGATAGATAGATAGATAGATAGATAGATAGATAGATAGATAGACTTTATTCCGGACTCATGGTCCAATAAATACATACAGAAAAATAAAATAAAAATAGTTAATGATAAAAACACAATACAAGTACCATTATCGATTAAATAGGATCTTTAAGAAGACAGGAATACCAGTGTCTCCACAGCTTAGACTGATATCGGATTGCACTACGTGTGGTATCAGTGAGTGACAAAATAATATCGTTTTCAGATGCATTTAACCTACAAATAAACTTATACATTAACTTTCGTAGAACAGCTTGTAGGGTATTAACTCTTGCTGTGACTTTGCAGGTTGACTTTTCTATAGGTAGTCCACAGGTGAGCAGTGTACAGAGAGGTACAATATGCATTAAACAGTTCCACTTTGACTTTATCAGTACATGAACCGAATTTACGTGCAAGGGTATTAGCTTGAGCATACAACAATCTACATTGTCTGCAAATATCATCATCGTCTGACAGATTTTCTGTGATGATGTGCCCAAGATACTTGGTTTTATTTGTTACGCCCAGCACAGTATTTGACAGCAAAAAATCTGGAAACTCAGTAGATTTATCTTCCTTACTCCTACAGATCATGATCACACTTTTAGATGGATTGTACCTTATGTCGTGTTCCAGACCATACTCAGAGCAGATGTTTAGTAGTTGCTGTAACCCAGCAGTACTAGGGCTAAATGTTACTAAATCATCTGCATACATCAGGTGATTAAGTACCGAGTCACCAGCCACACAACCAGTGTGACAAGCTCTCAACTTGTGTGACAGTTCATCCAGATACAAGTTAAAGAGAACTGGGGACAAAATCCCGCCCTGCCTCACCCCATTACTAACTTTGAATGGAGCAGAGACACATTCCCCCCATTTAATCTGCAGTGTTTGCTGAGTATACCAGTACTTCAAAATACGAACAATATACTCTGGTACTCCTTTTTGTGTCAGTTTTGTGAATAGTTTTCTGTGGTTTACCCTATCAAATGCTTTTGATGCATCCAGGAAACACATAAACACTGAAGAGTTCTGCTTATTATATTTATAAGTAATCTCTTTTAGAGCATATATACACATATCTGTGCCCAGCCTAGCCTTAAAACCAAACTGGTTATCTGTAGACTTGATAACCTCTAAAATCCTGTCCAGCAGGATTGATTCAATAATTTTTGAAACTATGCTGGCCAGCGCTATCGGACGGTAATTATCATAATTGCCAATGTTTCCAGTTTTATCTTTAATGACGGGTACTAATTAGGACACTTAAAATAGAGTCAGGTAAAAGACCATGAATAAAAAACGATGTGAAACAAATGGAAAGTAGAGGAGCTAGCCTTGCATTTGCATACTTTAAATGTTCAGCTGAGACTCCATCCAGCCCAGTGGCTTTATTGTTAGATAATTTGGAAATAGCTTTATGAACCTCATAAGGCAGGATTTCATCTATATGGTCAACATTATTTGCAGTGCATGGTTCACTATGGATGCAATTAAATAATCTGCTGTAATGTTGGCGCCACAGCTCCACAATGTTAGCAGTGCCTGATATGCCATCAACCGAACATGGGAGGGATGTTTTGTAGGATGTCATACCTCTAACTTCTTTCCAGAAGCCTTGGGTATTGTTACAGAAGAGTTTTCTGGCCATTGAGTCAGACCTCATTGCTCTTTCATTTTTACCAATATAACGCACAGCATACTTATATTGGGCATTGGTATACTTTTTATGTTCAAAGACAGGCCCTGATCTTGGTCTACCTGCCTCAATCCATTCCTTAGAAGCCTCTCTAGCTCTATTAAAAAATTCAACCACATGGGTATTCCAACCTGGCCTGATCTTATTTTTCTTTTTTATTTGTTTATGAAAGTGTTTAGTTGATGCAATCAAAACATTAACTATTTCATTATACACAGAACGTACAACTATACAACTTTATTCTAGTAATATTGTTCAAATGTTATTTTTCCTCTGGGAAAAAAAAGACAAACTGATAGAAAAAGCAGAAGAAGAGTTCACCAAGGTGAAGAAGAGGTTTGACTGCAATAACTTATCCTTAAATGAAAGAAAAACAGATTAACCGGTAAATGGCCTGTTCTTATATAGAGCTTTTTCAAGTCAGTAGACTTGACCAAAGCGCTTTTCGCTGCATTCAGTCATTCACCCATTCACTCACACACTGATGGTGGCAGGCTACACTGCAGCCACAGCTGCTCTGGGGCTCACTGACAGAAGCGATTGAATTAACCAAAAATATTTTTGGTAACTAGCTCTGTAACAATATCAAATTACACATAAATGGAGTAGAAGTTAAAAGAGTTCATAATGCCAAATTTTTAGGCATCATTTTGGAAAACAAATTTAGTTGAGAGCTGCACATGAATTATTTCTGAGATAAAATCATAAGGAATATTGTTTAAGATAAATGGGATGATAAATGTAAAAGGTTTGAATTTTATATAACTCTTCTTATATTTATCATTTTTCACAGGAATGTGGGGAAATGTAAATAAAACAGATATCAACATACTGTAGTTAAAGTACAAAAAAGGGTTAAGGCTAAAATGGAACTCTGAACCAATTGACCTTCTCTAAAAAGTAACACTTAAAATAAAAAATACAGCATTTAATATTTTTTCTTCTCAATTTCTTCTTCAAATTCAAAGTCCAGTGAGTTTCCGTGACCCAGGAATTTATGGAATTAATTGATTGATGACTTGGAGTCATGAGTTAAAAATTTAATCCACTTCCTCATTTGAAAAAAGGCTTTTAGATGAACTTTATTTTGTTTTATTGATCTCAAATAGTTTTTTTCAAAGTTTGTTTTGACATAATTTTTACAGATTTTAATTTTTCTATTAGCTTTTTCAAATTTTAGTTTTTAAAAAAATCTCTTTTAAATTGGGTTTTCTGACTTGCTGTCTTTTTAATTTGCTTTTACAGATCAGATTCTCTTCACTTCAAGCCCAATAGATACATTTGCTCTTGACCAATAGAAATGTTTCCATCATCCATGCAGACCAATAGAAATGTTTCCATAATCCATGCAGACCAATAGAAATCCTGTTTACTCCAGAGAAAAGCTCTGCCTCCCATGATGAGAATGTGATCCGGGAAACACAGTTTAAAATAATTTGATCTGAAAACGAGAATTTGGTAAAAACAAAGATGAACAAATAAAAAAAGTTGACTGTAACATTTAAAAAAAACAAAGCAGAAAACAAAGTTTCTATCAAAATGTTTGTTTTGGTTTCACAAACTTTTTCTTTTCTTGGATTATTTTTTTTTTCTTTTCCAGAATGTGTTTTTTGCGCAATGTTAATGGAAGAAAATTCACTCTATATGAAAGAGCCTTAAAATGTTGAATCATTAACAAGTTCACGGTTATTTTTAGATGTATATACGTATTATATAATCTGTGTTAATCTGTGTGATTGTGTGTTACATGTTTAATTAGTGCTCATATGTACGTCTGCAGAGAGTCACATTTTTCGTTTGTTAGTTCGTATAAACCTACCAGATCAGGAAAACCACATTCAGTTGCATGATCATCATTTGGAATCAGATTTCACCATTTCTTTTTCGTTAAGATTGGATGTTATTCTCCTGTTTTTCCAGGACGTTAATTTAAAACTGAGATTTCTTAATTTTTCAGATCTGGGGGGAGATGTTCTCTCCTCTGCATGCGCTGAACTTTGGCCTCGCTGGGGACACCACCTGTAACGTTCTTTGGAGGCTGCAGAACGGAGAGCTGGAGAACATCTGGCCAAAGGTGGGAAAGCAAGAGGCTCATTAAAACCACCTGTTGCCTGCTGGAAGGCTCCCAGTGTAAAGCGGTGAACTGGCTCTTTGTGTTCTTGTTAAGGTGGTGGTTCTGTGGGTAGGAACCAACAACCATCAGCACACAGCAGAGCAGGTTGCAGAGGGAATTGTTGCCATTGCTCAGCTGCTCACTAACCGCCTTCCCAAAGCAAAGATTGTTGTACTGGTGAGTTTACTGGTTTGATGTCACCATATTGGTTTATAACCTGAAACTCTCTGCTGCTTTAGTTTTGCTTTTCTTTTTCAAATGAGGAGTAACTTTATGGAGCCTGATTTTCACAGGTTTATTGGGAAATAATTCCTGGGAAATTACTATTATTATTGTTTCATGAAAAGAGTTATTGAGAATCAACTACAGAACTACAGTCTATAGTAAGGTTGCAAAAACCACTGGTGGAAAAAGTACTCAGAAACGGTACTTAAGTAAAAGTACAAATAAATCCTCCAGTAAAAGTGAAACGTATCACACTGACATTTACACTTGAGTAAAAGTAACAAAGTATTTGTTTAAAAAAATGCTTGGAGTAAAAAGAGTTTTTTTTAAGGGACTGCAATTTTTTATAACGATAATTATGTGTACGTACTATATTTATATTTTCAGTAATACATCAATCCTATTTATTGAACAATGCTGTGGATAATGCATGCTTTATTTTGACCTTCTGTCAAAGGTCACACTTGGAATTTATAATTTGGGATAATCTGATAAGTGAAATATTAAGTTTAAGAAAGACGACAGATTAAACCTTTATAAGTGTTTAATTCTGCAGTTAGGACATTGATACAAGATCAAACTAACTGACTAACAGGCTCTGATCTTTTTTAGTGTAGTTTTTAACTCCAGTATCATCATAAACTCTACAGTTTAACAATACCCTAAAAGCAGCTTTGTAATGCAAAACACCAGAATCAAATAATTTGATCATTAATAGAACTCTGAGGATTTCTTGCTTAATTCATAAATGTAAAAGCTGCAGGACGGAGTTCCTCTTCTCTGGATCCAGGTTCCTTCTTTTAGGTTGCAGATGCAGTGAGAGCAACGTATTGTTGGAGATGAGGGATGTGCTTTCTCTGAAAAAGAATTTAGTCAGAGTTCATAAAAAATTGGACAAGAGTATACAGAATCAAATTAAGCATTCACACGTCACCTTTGCAGTTGCTAAGTGGACCAATCCTCATCTAGCATTTGATTACTTTCAAACTCTCAACCAGAACTAAAAAGAATAAACGTAAAAAAACAATGTAACGCGTAATGAAGAGCCTTAGAATTTGTAGTGGAGTTGAAAGTACAAGTAGTTGATGTCAATTTTAGTGGAGTAAATGTAGAACTATTAATGATTAAATCGACTTAAGTAAGGTGTATGTATGTGTATATATATATATATATATATATATATATATATATATATATATATATATATATATATATATATATAAAAAATGTACTTAAATACAGTAACAAAGTACTTGTAGTTCCTTACATCCCACCACTGACAAAAACGGGTAATAAAAACTAATTAATAATGTTGGTTATTTAAGATCTGTGATCCTGGGTCCAGGCCAATTGGTACCGGGACAGAAAGAGGAAATAACTCCAGTTATTTGCAACTGATTCATATTCCAAATTGTGTTTTATTTTGAAAAATGACCAGGTTTTCTGCATTGCATCCGTCTGTGACTGTTAACGTATGTCAGCCACAACGCCGCTGGTCACCTGCTGCTTTAAACCCCAAACTAGCAAAACTGCTTTACACATAGATAAGGTTTTCTGTCCAATTTGACTCAAATCAATGTGTTTAGGGGATCTTTAGATAAATAAATACTTAATTATTAACTTGATAGTAAAATCTATATTATTAACAAAGTGACATTTTTGCAGATTAAGGTGATGCCATCTTCTTCATGTTCTGGATTGTTTACTAAAAATGAGTATTTAGGAAGGAAGGAAGAGAAGGAATCTGGACTAATCTGAACCAAAACATTGTTTTTTTTCCTGCTTTTTCAGACCAGTCAATCCATTAAAAGATGGCTTGGAATCCATTTTGTTTTGTACCCAGATTAGTAGGAAGTGTGTTTGATATTTAGATGAAATAAAAACGCTACAAAAGTTAGTCCTTTGTTTCCTGTGAGTGGATGGATGTCCTGAAGCCTGCAGTCAATGAGGAGGGCATACAAGCTTCATCCTGCAGCCTAAAAATAGGGTTAATTAATCAGAACCTGTGATTTATTTATTTGAATGAAACTCGTGATGCTAATTAATGTAGAGATTTGAATAAACGAATGGGACGGTTTCTGTCTCTTTGTGCCAACGAGGGTTTGTTACCTCGAGGGGAGCGGCCCAACCCGCTGAGGGAGAAGAACGCCGCCGTCAACAGGCTCCTGAGCTCCAGGCTCCCACGGCTGGGCCAGGTTCTGTTCCTGGACGTGAGCAAAGAGTTTGTCCACTCTGATGGAACCATCAGCTCACAGGACATGTTTGACTACCTCCACCTGACGCTGGCAGGTTACCGCACCCTGGCTAAGCCTCTCAGCGACCTGCTGCTCCAGATCCTGGAGGAGACGCCTGAGGAGAGAAGGGCATCGCTGGTTTAGGGGCCAAAGGACAGGTGGGGCTGGAAATCCGAGCAGTCAAACAAAGTTTGATGTTGAACCGTCATTCACTAATCGATACACATATTTTAATTGATCAGAGTTTGACCTTTGGCCGTGTTTGGATGTCGGTAACCATGAGCAACGCTGAAGTAAAGTCTCTGCCATCATCTGGAGCCTGCAGACCTTCTTTCAGTTTAAACACTTTAGTTTGTTTCCAAGTGTCTAAAGACAACCACAGAGTATCAGAGCATTACCAAAACTATTTTAATTACAAGAATAAAATCATAATGTTACCAGAATAATAATAAAAGCCTCTGCCTGAGCTCAGATTACAGAAAATTAGAATATCTCTTTAATGTCATAGTTCTACCAATTTACTGTCTTATCACAACTTCATTCATGAACGTCTTCTAGAAAACTTCACATCCAGTTGCCTAAGCTGAACTTTTCAAGCTTAATTCTCACTGACTGACTTTATTTCTGTGATGTTACTGATTTATTTTCACAACATTCAGACTTTATTATCCTGATTTGAGAGGGGCGTGAAGGAAGCCATCTATGTTAAGAGAGAAAAACCAACTTTAAACAGAGGTGGTGGACTCAGATTCCAGCTTCCAAAAACATACAATTCAATCATAGACATGATCCCTTCCAGATATCACCAAACCCCCCACCCCATCACAGAGGAACGAGGGACCTACCCGCCCCAGCCGGTGAACAATACCTCCTTAACGACCAACCCTTAACAATCATAGACAGGTTTCAGGTATTACAGGAGACAATCCCCCCCCTTAATGGCAATCCCCCCTTTAACGACCGACCCCTAGAATCGTAGACAGGTTCAGATATTACAGGCTAACGATGGAACTAACGACCCATTCATCGGTTACCATTGCATGTTTCCAAGCGATACAAGGCGTTGTCTACTGTATATAAGACTCAAACTCACTGTGGATCCAGACATTTGAATTGAGAAAGCTTCCTGGAGAGGTGGTGAAACGTCTTCAAATCTTGAAAACCAAGTCCAGTGGATATTTTTTGAATTTTTACGGAAGACTTTATTGTCGTAATAATACCAATTTATTTAATGATGATATATTATTTTCTTAAATGTGTTAATACAATTCTTGTAATGTTCTAACTTTATTCTGGTAAAGGTCTGACCTTATAATGTTCCTTTTATTCAACATTCTGACTTTATTGTTGTAATGATGTTTTATTTTCATAACATTCCCATTAATGTTCTTTATTCTGGTAAAGTTCAGACTTTATCGTCGTAATGTTATGGTTTTATTCTCATAGACCAAACATGATCCCTTTATTCTGATAAAGTTATAACCTCATTTTACGCCTTTATTCTCTTGCCTCTGAACCTAGTTTTGTAATCTCAGGATTTTCCTCCTACACTTATCATTATAACCTTAGTGACATGACATTCCAAAGATTTTCTCTTACATTTTAACAACTTAATATTCCAACTTGGGCTGCAACTAATAATAATTTAGCAAATCGGTTAATCTATCAATTATTTTTGATCCATCGATTAATATTCAGATGTCCAAATGTTCCTTAAATAAGACATTTTAGGAAATTAAACCAGGTGAAACTAAAACATTTCCACTTGAGGAGTTCTAGATAGAGTAGATTGACAGAAGAAAATATTATTTTATTTTAAATGCAAATTCTCGCCATATTATGACTTTTTTTTCTCCCCTTAATCTAAACCATGTAGACTGATCATTACGACTTGTTCGTAGTTATTAAAGAAAAGTATCTTAGTATGGCCCCTTTTATAC
The DNA here is from genome assembly GCF_016077235.1 of Cyprinodon tularosa. Lineage (NCBI taxonomy): Eukaryota > Metazoa > Chordata > Actinopteri > Cyprinodontiformes > Cyprinodontidae > Cyprinodon > Cyprinodon tularosa. Next base: position 593,960 of record NW_024037894.1, read on the forward strand.
TTGTGTTAAAAAAAAAAAAACAGATCATAATTTAGCCTAAAACATAATTTAACCATAAACCTGCTCACCTACTGCTGGCTGCTATTTCTCCAGTTTTACATCCTTTTTTCTCTGAACTGCTTTGCCGTTAGAAGCAAACATGAACTCATCATGATCCTTCCTGTCATGTTAAACATTGCTTAAGCTGTTAGCTTTTCTTTTCAGGGCGAATTGATTGCATAACCTCCGTAATTTCTAAAACAAATCTGCATGTCGAGTAAAATTTTCCTGATCACTGTCAATCTGCAGAGTAACACCTGCTACCTCTAATGTTTGGGCAGATTATCTTTACCAAGTTGCAGAGAAACATTTTTTGGTCTTCTAGAATCTTATGAAACATTTATTGTTGGAAATCTGACCGCTCTGTTGGTGATTCATTTTAATTGGTTAGCTTTGTCTCATTCCAACATTCCCAGTACATTTATTTGGTGATAAACTGGATTTACTGGGAATAGGGACATTGGTGTTGGCATCCTTTGGTTCAAGTGGGCTGAATCTTTTGGTGCTTCTTGGGCTGCTGTTAGACATCTAAAATCATGTCTTTTCATTCTTGATCAGAGGAATTCTGTATAAGATGGCAAAAACTTGGCTTGGCGATGTAACCAACCGACACAGATTTGGGAAAGGAAAAACTAGACTAACATTGTTTTATTTCTTCTCAAAGTCTCCGATTTTAATCCTGTTTGAAATGTAGGAACTAAGGCTGAGTGAAATAATATGGAGTGAAATTTATTCCACTAATGTGGCAAAAAAACAAACAAACATGTTTTGTAAATGGAAATTTGAAAAAAATGCAATCTAGAAAAAACTCAAACAAAAAACTATGTTTTTTGTTTTGCAAAATTTTCTTTTGATTTTATTTTATTAAGTTTTTCATTTATATTCTTTATTTTCAAATTTATTTTGAATATTTTTTAATTTTCGGGTTCAGTTTTAAAACTTTGTTTTATCTGGATGGATGTTTGGGCTGCAAATTTCTATTAATCTGCCGCTTAGATAATATGTTGAGATCTAAAACATATAATTTTGATCTCGGCAACATGGTTTTATTAAAAACAAATCTGGTTTTGGCAGAAGCACTGAAATGACTTTGTCTTAATTTCTTTACTGTCTTAGAGTTTTTATGTCGCCAGATGCATAAAAGACACAGAAATCCTTAATGCATCATAACTTAATCATCAGTTGATACTAACTGCAGACGCATACAGAGGGATCCTGGGATAGTTTTCAGGCTGAGTGGGTTGGAGTAAAACAAATGCTGCAAGTTTATCTCTTTATTTTATCATTTGAAACAAAAAAAAGACAATTACAGCACACTGGTGTGTTTGGAAACTCCCTAATAGAACAGGAGAAGGCTACATTTGGACTTTTAAGAGAAGGTCCCAAAGCTTCCCTCCTGGTCAAACTGGATGTTAAATCAGCTGGATGTTAAAGGAGCTGGACATTCGGCACACGCCCCCCCCCCCCCCCCCCCCCCCCCCCCCCCCCCCCGCCATACTAACTACATAGGTTAGCTCTTCAATCATCCGTCTGTCTTCCAAAAGCCTCCCTTCCATCCATCCATCCAGCAGGACTGTTTATGCTCTAAACTGAAGTTCAATCACACTGTTTAAATTATTAACTCCTTTGTAAAATTATACAGGCAGAGGCTGAAATGACGAATCCAACAATGTCATGTTTTAAAATAAAATAAAGAAAAAATGACTATTTATTTAAAATAGGATAGAATTAGTGTTTCTTGTTGTAAAAAAAAAAAATATTTCAGAGCAAAAGCAAATTCAAATCAGACAAATGTCTCATTTCAACATATTACTTCTCACTGTCTGTGGACTAAGCAGCTGCTTATTCAGGCCATCTACTCCTGGACATCACGCAGTCAGCTGGTTTAGAGAAATGTGTCTCAACTTCCCAAATTAGTCTTTTAAAGAAGGAAAGACTGCAGAGCTCTTCTTTCAGTCAGCTGGCTAGCACTGAGCAGCAATGGGTACCTGTGGCACGCTACCTGAGCGATCTCAGAATGCTCCATACAGCGATATACAGAGCATTCCGCTTTAATAATGGAAACCGGCCCATGTCCAGTGGCACCCATCAATCCTTAAATCATCTTCCATTAATGTCTACAAATATTTGTCCATTTAATTCCCCCCGGAAAAAAAAAATGTCCTTGAAGATTCTTTTATTTGATGCCGACAGTTATAACTCCTGATCATTTAGTTCCTGCTTTTAGGTGAAATATCTATCAATGTAGGTCAGACCGTGTTAGATGGGATCACTAAACACCAGAAGAAATAAATATGGGGTAAAATAACGGTCAATAAGAGCGTATGTGAAGATGTTTGGATTTGAAAGAAAGTTAATAATGTTCTTACATTTAGGATTTGTGTTTGTTCCGCGTTAACTCATAGGTACGTGTGACATTAGAGCGTCATCTATGAGAATACAGGTTTAAAAGTTATGAGTACAAATAAGAAAGGTACTTCTCAACAATATGACTACAGCTTGCAAATATCAGAGAACGACTTATAAATGTAACAATACAGATATAAGTATTATTTCCATGTTTACGTGTACGTATCGCACATTTACAAAGCTACATCCCCTGAAGAAGCTGCTACACTCCCCACCATTTGGTGGCAGTAATGCACCTGATACCTGTTTGCTAATTGCCTTTGAAGAAGATGAAAATCTGTTGAGCATTACACTAGGCAACATCCTAGCAAAGACATAACGTAACATTCAATTGATGGTGTTTCCGTCTTTCTCTTTTAATGGCAGTTGTGGAACAACCTTCAGGTCCATTACCGCCACCATCTTGTAAGGAGGGTCATTGCTTTATCAGGAGTTGTAGATTCGTACTGAGAAATTTGTGAATCCTACTTGCATTTATGCAAAGTTGTTGTTTCTAAACTTGTTTTCTCACATGTATAAGTTGAAAACGACAAATACGAATCTTGGATTTAATTGCATAAACTGTCCGACATTTTCAAATTCAGATACCTACTCACATGCTGATGTTGGCGGGTATCTTACCCCATACAATCGCTTGTCATGTAAAAACCATAGATCAGTAATCTGTGAGTTTAAACTGCGGCTCCTGCCGCACAGTTATCTGCCATTACTGCTGCTGTCTTATGCACTGCTCCTGAGTGTGTTTTGATGTAAACTGTCTGTGTACGTCTGTGCCTTAAGTGTGTTCAGTGAATGTGTTGCTACATCGTGTTTCTAGAAATGATCCTTGTGTGGAGGGCGTGTGAAACATGAGTCAAAAGGATCACGGCTGTATGATAGGAGAAGTTTGCACTGTTATGGCTCGCTGCAATAAAGAGGAATCCACCAACGTCTTGTATGACTGAGTTATTTGATTTAACTTTGAATAAATTACAGTCAACAGAACCAACTGTTTTGTCAGAGGAGCTAATTGGCAGAGACACTAATAGGGCCTCTGCTTGAGAGTTCCTCATTACTGGATTAATTTCCTTTCACCAAGTTTATCTGTCTTCTGCCGTAATGGTTCTTCTTCACTCTGTGGCGGCGTCTGTTCGTCTTTAACTGGCCCCATTAAACAGTTAGAGACTCTGGACTGATCTGGATGGCTGGCCAGTTTAAAACAGAGATGATGAAGCTCTTTTTTTCCCCCCATGTTCCACGCTTCTCCCTCATTAAGTGTGACCTGAAGCTTCCCCAGCAGAAGATATTGGTCTGTCTGGAGGGCTTCTGGATCATGACCAGCTACATCCGACGACACGCATGCAATCAGAACAGCTTGTTCATGCTGGGTTTCAGGGATGAATCAGTTAAAGTGGTTCTCTGTTGTTCCAGGCAAACCAGGATGATAAACAAGTCAACATGGGAGGCCCTTATGTCCACAGTCCCCTAATGGTATCCTAACTGTTTGAAAATGGACGCCATAAATATTTTAGTATTCCCCGTCTGTTGAGGCACATTTCAGTGGCAGGACAATTTAAAGAGCTGCACATGAGAAGGAAAACAATTGAAATTGCTATATATAAATGTGTATATAGTACTTACATATACACACACTCATTAGTCACAGACGGTTTCTTTGACCATCCAGTGTGACGAGTGTTTGATGGTTCTAATGATAAAACTTTAAAGTCTAAAGCACTCGGGAGGAAAGTACTCAGACGTCTCCTAATGCGCAAGAGGGAACATCATCTCACAACCTTTACATTTTCTTAAAACAAAGAAAAATCACTATGGAGTGAATTTATTTCCATTATTGTTTCAAGCAAAGAACATGTTTTGTAAATGGAAATAAAAAAAGAGCCAGATATGAAACTTTGAGAAATGTTTTAGTTTAAAAAAAAAAAGTTGAAAGGAACTTGCTTTTTTCTCATATTTTATAATTCAGTTTTTTTATTGATTTAAAACTTTCCATTGTAGTTTTTCCATTTCTTTGTAAATCTTTCTCTTATCTTTAGTTTTAATAATTTTTTCCTACGTTCTCCAAATTGTTCTAATTTCGACACTGCGTTTTTTTTAATTGTGTTTTTCAGATCATATTCTCTTCACTTTTTGGGAAAGATTTCCCCCCCGATTTATAGACTGAGAAGCATTTCTATTGGTCTGCTGGACGTTAGAAACCACATTTTAACTGGTCAAGAGCAAGTGTTTGCACTGGGCTGGAAGTGAAGCAAATATGATGTTGAAAACACGATTTATACAAGAATGCAATTCTCAAAACTTACTTTAAAAAATAAATTTAAAAAATCAATTTTCAAATATAAATCCATAAAGAGAAAGAAATTGAAACCTTAACTTACATTTGAATTGATAAAATGTAAAAAAATAAAATAAAAATATACGAAAAATGAGGGAAAAAAACTAATCTGAGAAACCACAAAGTTACTGCTGTATCAAAACCTTTTATTTATTTTTTTTTTTATTTTAATTTCTGAATTTTATTTCTTATTTCCATTTACAATAGGAGGTCTTAGCTTGAAACAATAATGGAACAAACATTTCCCCCATAATGGTCCAAATCCAACAATCTGATTGTTTGATTGAAAGAAATAAAAAAAAAATTTAAACATTATCACAACAAAATCACAAGTTGGAGTAAAGAAAACACATAATGAACCTTCTTTATTATATATTTTAGCATCAGAGAAAAATGAACCAGAGGTAAATAGTGGAAATTATCTTTACCAGCTTCAGCCACATGGTGGCTCTCTTGAGCTCCACCTACAGCACCAATGAAATCAGTTGATAATACAGTGGAGCTGAAGAGCTTCAGGATTTCACAGCAGCTGAGGATGATGTGAGCCTTGCTGTCACTCAGAGTAATGACCATTTTGTTACAGAACATCAGCACTGATGAAGGGTTTAGGTTTAAGGACAGGTCAGCACTACAGAAAGCAAAATGATGTAACTTTTTCTGTGGACTGGCCTTTTGTGTCACAACTCTTCAAGGTTCAGCTGTGAAAATGTTATTTTCTGCATTACAGTAGTGCATGCAACCCTCAAACCCACACAGATTTACACAGTCCCACTGTCACCAGGGGTCCCTAGTTACCAGTTACATTTACTTATTACCAATCCACACTTTTTAGAATGTGCGTCATATATTTAACAAATCCAATATACAGGCATTTGAGATTTGCATTTATAATATGGAAAAAATATGAAATATGGGGAGGAGGATTATTATTTTGGGAGGAACATATCAAGTTATGGTCATCCAAGCTTGATAAATTCAGTTTAGGCAACTAGACATGAAGTTTTCTAGAAGACGTTTCTCCTCTCATCCAAGAGGATTCTTCATTTCAAACTAGTGGTGGGGAGCACTGAGATTAATATACTGTAGATTACTGAGATTAGCAAATTGAGATTAATATACTGCAGTTTATTGAGATTAGTACACAGAGATTAATTTACTGTAGATTACTGAGATGAATACAGTGAGATGAATATACTGTAGATTACTGAGATTAATTGAGATAATATAATGCAGATTACTGAGATTAGTACAGAGAGATGAA